>NC_065873.1:27500000-28125000 GCF_933775445.1 Argentina anserina | reverse complement strand
CGTTAATTCATAATAGACATCGTTTCCTTCATTTTTGTTTTTCTTTTTTTTAAATCATTCCTAATTTGAGGGGGACAAGAATCACAAGTCAGTTTGTATATTGCTTGTGTGACTAAGATTTGTTTGGGCATCTCTAAAGACATGTTGCATGAGCTGCTCTTAAAACAATCACAAATTTGCTTTTGAATTATTGTCGTGAATCTCCAAGAGATATTTCATCCTTGCTCTTTATAGACTTATGAGACTCCATAGTCTGGTTGTCCATTAAATAGAGTTTATCTTGTCCTATTGGTCAAGAATGACTTGAGGAGCTAGGTTCCGTCCCACCAACACAATGCAGACATCAACAAAATATAAACTAACGAAAGCATCCCTATTAGATTAGTGGAATGATCACCCTGTTTTTTTTTTTTAAGAAATGAATCGAATTCACCCGCTAGGAAACGCCATAACGACCACAAATGATCAAGAAATAGGATGACAGTCATCCTAAGGCCAACTTACACTAGGAATGTAAATAACTGCGCACATAGCGCTTATGCAAACTAAAAATAAGATAAAAAAACGAAATTAACTCCACAAAACCTAGAATTTAGCAAATCAAAACAAACGGCAAGCCGAACAACAATTGTGTACTAAACAATGCTTGATCTGAGAGCTATAGGTTAGGGGAGGATCTTCCCTAACAGAAACTAAACTGAAAAAACAGAAAACCACACAACCCTAATTATCCGCATCCACGGATCCACCTTGACGAGTTTGAGGTATCGGACCCTCCCACGCCTGAAAGCAGTAGCTACTAGCTACCTTCAAAACAAGGATTGTGGGAGGCTTAAGTCGTGCATGGCCCAAAATGGAGAGGAAACAGACTAGGCCAATACGGGGAAAAGCCAATAAATTCACCCACCACACCCAATCCCCCCGGCCCACCTAAGACCAACCGTATGGCCTTGCCGGAAAAACCTCCGCCGACCATCATCGCCGGTGAACGGCTTCCGGAGGTCTGACTTGACCCTCCACCATATATAGGTCGACGCTACAGCCTACAAACCAAACAAGGTAAAACAGAAAACCAGCGTTCTCCAACCGAAGTTAGGCTAGCCTCCACACCTCCGCCGTGACCTTGCTAAACCAGAAATTCAGATCACCAATCTCAGCACCGCCCAAGGATGGAAGAGTAGATTGATGAAGCAATCCCGACAAGACGAGCGCCGCTCCCGTCCCTACAAACACCCGGATTCAGATCTCAAAAATATGAGATTTCACCACCTCCCATGCCGGAAGTCGGAACCGTGAGCGAGCTCCTACCGGAGGAGGAGCGCCGTCACCCTAGCAGACCGCGAGCGTCGCCCTGCCAAAGCAAGCGTGCCGCCACCTCCACAAGCAGTACTCAGTAGCACCATAAAAGCCAGGAAACCAGATAAGGTTCTTAGTTATTCAAATTAATTATTGTACAAGGCCGGCCTCGTCTCAACAAATTTAGATGAGTATGCTTCCTACTTTGTACTGCTTTTGACAACAAGAAAAAAAAAACAGCTCTTATGTGGACTCGATACAAATGATTAACGCCAAATCTGTTCTCCTACTCAGAGTGTACTGATGGTTCTATCTATGTAAAGTTGTAAACAACAGAAAACTAGTAACAGCAACTATCGTTACCTACTTGAGATTAAAAAAATGTTTATCCCCATTTCGTTCTGAACTGGCGTACTTACCTATTGAGAATTTACTAAATTACGTACTTGGTGCTTGTTCTTTCTAGCGTCCTAATATTCCATAGCGACTGAAAACATGATAACTGTTATAAATATCTCCGATATATCTCCGATATATCTCCGATATTAAAAAAACGATACGATAAGTTGCTTATCAGTCTATTATATCGGTGTTTTTTTTATTTTTATTTTTTAAAACCACGTTGTTTTGAAAAAAAAAATTAAAGAAAATAAAAGTTTCGTCGATAACATTCGATGACAACAGAGTTTATGATAAATGACCACCTCTATTTTTATTAATTAATATTATTTATGTATTTTAATTGTCGAAACAATCAAATATTTTTTTATGAAGTTTATTTAGTACATTTACTTTTATAAGTTTTAATTTCTCAAGTTTATTTGGTATATTTTGATGTATATGTTTATAAATATATTAAATTTAATTAAAAATTTATAAAAACGATAAATCCGATATATCTCGATATATCCCCGTTATATCCTTATTTTACAAAACTGATACGATGCCGATAACCGCTATTTAGACCATTGGCAGCATGTATCGAAAGATTTGCAAATGTGTTCAAAATGGGCCTTTCCAACCTCAATCTTGTTTTTTCTCTGTTCTTTTTCCTTCTCTTACTATCACTTTCAATGGCCAAACCTCAAAACAAACCCAGTAATTTGGTGAATGTCGGTGTTCTGGTCGATGATCTTAATCAATCTGTGACGGGGAATATTTGGTTGAGCTGCATTCAAATGGCCGTCTCCGACTTTTATGCAGTACAACACTAGATTGAACTTAAAAGTTAGGGAAATCGAACCGAGTAGTGTCTTGATGCAGCTGACGCAGGTTAATTTTCTGAATTTATATGGTTTCAACTATAAACCATACATATATATAAATATGTAGTGTGTGTGTATATATAGACTTTCTAATCATGTTATCACGTCTTAACAGTTTAGTATCAAGATATATTTGAGTAAATCATCTCAACAAATTTTCAGTCAAATTGATAATCATCAAAGTATCTAAACAGTGAATTTAACTACATGAACGGTTCTGGCTAAACATATTTTATTTGTTCATTGATCTAATACATTATTACATTTTCGACACCTTAAAAATTACAAATTTACATAAATTTTGCAAAGATAATCAAGACTTCTAAACGTAGAACGGCTATTATCGAAAATTATGATCATAAAGAATGAAGACCTGCATATATGTCTAGATGATATGCTTGTAGTTTTATTTTATTTTGTGGTTCATCTTCTTTCTGAAACTTCCTTCTTTCCCATTGGGACACAGCTGAAAACCTTTTAAAGAATGAAGGAGTTCGGGCCATCCTTGGGCCCGCAACATCTATGGAGACAAGCTTTGTTATTAATCAGGGACAAGAAGCTAATGTACCCATCATATCATTTTCTGCAACAAGTCCTTCTCTTACTTCACTCAGAAGCCCCTACTTTTTTTCAATTTTCTCAAAATGACTCCGCTCAAGTAAAAGCTATCAGTGCCATTGTTCAGACTTTTGGCTGGAAACAAGTTGTGCCCATTTACGAAGACACGCCATTTGGGGAAGGAGCCATACCATATTTGACAGAGGCATTACAAGATGTTGGTGCGCGAGTCCCTTACCGCAGTGTCATTTCCCCATTCGCCACTGATGATCAGATTAGAGAAGAGCTTTACAAGCTAAAGACCATGCAAACTAGGGTGTTCGTCGTCTACATGATGCCCGAATTATGCTCTAGGGTTTTTGAGCAGGCAAATCAGGTTGGCATGATGGCCGAGGGCTATGTATGGATCATCACCAATGGGATAACTAATAGTTGGAAGTCAATGAACGTCACAGTCCTCCATTCCATGCATGGAGTGTTAGCTTTGGAAACTCATATCCCAAAAACAAAAGAGTATGTTACCTTTAAAGTGAAGTGGAAACAAGAATTCCAGAAAAACCATCCAAACATCACTGGTGCTGAATTGGATATTTATGGGTGTTGGGCTTATGATGCTGTATTTGCGCTTGCCAAAGCTGTTGAACAAGTGATTGGGAGTTCTTCATTTTTCCACAAGCAAAATGATCATGAACAGTTGACACGTCTCAAAAGGTTTCCACGCTCTCCCTATGGTGTAAAACTTCATAGAGCGCTGTCATTATGAAATTCCCAGGCTTAGTAGGAGATTTCCACGTTCATGTTGCACCGAGGAAACTCATTTGGTAAAACTCCGGTAAATAGGGTATACCGGGGTTTTAATATGTCAAAATGTCTTTTTTTGTTCATCGTAGGTACAGACAATCAAACTATGTCTAAACGGACGAAATTTTTACGGGGTTCCTAAATATATATATATATATATATATATATATATATATATATATATATATCAATCACATTTGCTGGTGTCGATCGACCCGTATTTAGAACCGGAGTTGTCAATTGGCGAAGAGTCCACTTATGTATCATAACCTTTATACTAAGTTTAAAATAAAACCATCGCATTATGAAGTGACTATATGAATGAAACTTCTCGGGATTAATCGACACCAACCGATATGATCAGTACTTATATTTAATGACCCTGTAAAAATTTCATCCAATTCGAATCTCATTTGACCGTCGGAATTTCCGGTAAACCAAAAACACCACTAATATGCCCTAAGGGAGGACCAATTACAAATATGCGAACGCCGAAAGTCATTTGCATATCTGAAATCACCTAATTTTTGTTATCTATCGTGCGTGGTCGCACTAAGGAAACCCATTTGGCAAAGCCCCGGTCAATGAGGTTTCAATATGTGAAAACACCTCTTTTTTGGTTGATCGTACGATAGGTAAGTTTTAAGTTTTAATTTCTTAAGTTTATTTGGTATATTTTGAAGTATATGTTTGTAAATATAATAAATTTAATTAAAAATTAGCAAAAACGATAAATCTGATATATCTCGACATATTCCCGTTATCCTTATTTTACAAAACTAATACAATGTCGATAACCGCTATTTAGACCATTAGTTTTGATTATGAATTTTACTCCAAGGTAATTTTTTATAATAAAAAAAACTTGGTAAATTGTGCTTAATCTGGATTCAGTGTTGTGTGCTATTCATTTTCATTGATAAGGTTCCTTCAAGTTAAAATTGTATGCATGCAATTTAGTGTGAATTTCATAGTCTGGAGCACAATTGCTCTTGTATGATAACTGAAAGTGACATTGTGCTTTAGAAAAATGAGCGGATCCATTAGTTTATGGTACAAGGAGTTGACATGAATCTGATCACAAGGAAGAAGCCGTATCTAATGAATAAATGATTCAATAAAGTCGCCGCAAATCTGAGTGTTGAGAGTTGAGTCTAGTTATAGAAATGTAATTCACTTGTTCAATTTGCCAGATTTTTGACATAATATTCCCCATATTTATCATTACGTACTTGTTGTTAATAGATGTCATGAAACTCCTCACTTATATATATCCTAGCTAATAATATATACCTAATTTCAAAGATGTTGCATTTTACACTTGAGTAGATTTTATACGTTTTGGTTGGTTAGGGCATGACAATTTCTCGATGAAGTGTAGTGATCAAGAGAATATTGAATCATCATACCCTTTGTTTATTGTTACTTACGTAGAATACTGAAAAAATTATAAGATCGATTAAACAGCTTCAAAGATTGAGAGATGTTTTCCACCTTAAACCTAGTAAGATTGCTCTTTCCCTCTCTGTATCTATTATCTTGTTCTTTTCTTCATGGATTGCCCTTAAAACCGAAGTTTTAATTGGAACAAAATTTAAACATTATAGATATTATAAAATAGTTAAAAATATCAAGCAACGATAAAATGTCAGCAAGTGAAATGCAATATTTAAGGTATCGTCGTTTTCCATGTGCTATTAGGAATAACAAAATAAGCTAAGTCATTGACTTTGTTGATTGATTATGTTTCACTAAATGAACTGCTTGATATTTGAATCTTAATTATGTTTTACTATATGAATTGCATGATATTTGGATCACCATCATGGTAAAAATATATGGAAAGTTTGAGTGTCAAACTTTCTGTATTTTATCAATTTGATCTTGCTTGATTTGTGCAGTATGGGGGAGAAATTCTATATAAAGGAGCTTCTGTGCATATAGAACGTTGAACTCTTTGTGTGCCATAGTGCTTTGTGAAAGAGCTTCCTGCTATAGTCATTGTTATAATTGTTATTTCTGGTTATTTGCACTTAGTGCTCATTCTAGACTAGACTCTGATATATTGATGAAGGTTGTATTCAATAGTTGATAGAAGGGTTAGTTTGCTATGTTTGCTGATGTTAGCTGTTGTCAAGCTATAATTGATCAAGTAGATCTTGTTGGTCTGTAAAGTGCTAGTTGCACTACTTGAACAATTTGTAATCGATTTATCAATAGTGGATTGTTGATCGTGTACACTACATTGAAAGTCTCGTAGTAGTTTTACTTTAAATAAAATTTCCACAATAGTTAAGTCTTTGTGTTAACTTATTTTCTCTGTGTTTTATTATTAATTATTGTCTTGTTCTTCCATACGGTGTTTTCAAATTTTTACAATGATTCATCTACATTGAAATATAAATACTTCTCATAACCCATTCTAATAGCCCAAAGAATGTCTTACCCTTGATAATAATTAGAATTTTTTATATTAACGGCGTGTAATTTTAGTAGGATATGTAATCATTCATAATTTATTTATAATTTAGTAATATGGCAACAACAGAATATCCCCCCATGAGGCCTCGCGCCCTTCAACGGGTGAATAGTTGGGCCCCACGTGGAATGACATATATATTCATGTGAGGAGATACAGCTCAGCTCGGCACAAATGATCAAGTATTATGCATTTATACTCAGAGTCCCACATCGCCATCTCCTCGCCCTCTTAGGTTAGGCTAAGTCTGACTCTCATTTTTCTTTATGATGCCTCTGACTTACTACTTTTTTTTTTCTATTTTTCTGTTATGATTATGAAATTTTACTCCAAGGTAAATTTTGTTGTTCACTTAGTACATTGTGCTTGAATATGGATTCAATGTGGTGTGCCATTCATTTTTATTGATACGGTTTCTTCAAGTTGAAATTGTAAGCAATTTAATGTGAATTTCATATTCTAGAGCACAATTGCTCTTGTATGATAGCTGAAAGTGACATTGTGCTTTAGAAAAATGAGCGGATCCATTAGTTTATGGTACAAGAAGTTGACATGAATCGAATCGCGAGGAAGAAGATGTATCTGATGAATGAATGATTCAATCTCGTCGCTGTGAATCTGAGAGTGTGCAATGTACTTGAGAGTTGAGTCTAGTTATTAAAATATAATTCACTTATTCAATTTGTCATATTTTATGACATAATGTTCCTCGATATTTATCATTACGTACAATGAAACTTAGTCGTGGTTTTTAGTCAAATTTATATGGCTTTTATATGCGCTCTAGACTTTGTTGTTAATAGATGTCCATGAGACTCATAATTAATAAAAAATCACCTAATTTCAAAGATGTTACATTTGACACTTGAGCAGATTTTATACGTTTTTGTTGGTTAGGGCATGACAATTTCTCGATGAAATGTAGTGATCAAGACTCAAGAGAATATTGAATCAT
The DNA here is from genome assembly GCF_933775445.1 of Argentina anserina. NCBI lineage: Eukaryota > Viridiplantae > Streptophyta > Magnoliopsida > Rosales > Rosaceae > Argentina > Argentina anserina. The sequence goes on along the minus strand of NC_065873.1, from coordinate 28,117,646 downwards.
CATACCCTATGTTTATTGTTTTTTGGTTAACACCCTTTGTTTATTGTTTATTGTTTTTAGTCAATATTGTTACAGCTTCAATATTGAGAGATGTTTTCCATCCCAAACCCAGCAAGATGGGCTTGTCTGCTGTGCAACAAGGTATGGTATACACACATGTGTGTGGTGAAAGAGGCTTATCGTATAATGCACGCTGAACCGAATTTTCCCAGCAAGATTGCTCTTTCACCTCTTTTGTAGTTTTGTATCTTTTCTCTTGTTCTTTTCTTCAAGGATTTTTGCCAGGCCATGCCACATAACAAATCAGCCGACAGCCCACAACCCATCTCAACATCATGGGTTTATCTTCATCAGTCATCATCATCACTCTCACCCAGTTTGCATAAACCCAGCAACAAACCGTCGCTTTCTCGCATTCTCCGATTTGTCAACGCCGTTCGCCACCGTAAAAAAGTCAACACTATCCAAGAAAACGCGGGCACACTACATTGTCCTTATTAAGATAAGTAATCGAGTGTCTGCCGTTTAAATTTAATCCTGCTCTGCTTTGATTTTTCAATCCCTTACTCCGGTGAACAATGAATCATGAAGATCAAGACCAAATCTTTTAGATAGTAACTGCTAAATCTTTCAGCTTTCAACTTTCAACTCCGTTATTTTTAACTGCTCTGCTTTGATTTTTGACTTTTGAATCTCTTACTCCGGTGAATCAATGCATCATGATAATCAAGAGTTTAAGACTAAGTCTTTTTAGACAGTAACTTCTAAAGCTTTCAACATTCAACTCCGTTATTTTCATTATAATTGCTTCATTATTGGCACATCATATGTATGGTTAATCTTGTTTTGTCTGGTTGAATTATCCGAGTTTTGAAGCTTCCTGGACATGATGCTTGATTTAATGCATACAAGACTAGACTAAGTGACCATCCAAGTTCTACAAATTCTATGCTTCTTATTCTGTATAAATCTTGGAGATATTTACAAGCTAATCCTGGCTCTGTCCTAACAAAGACTCATTCTTCATTGGAAATGTCCAGAAATAATACCATAAGAAATGTGATTCTAACGTTTTACTAAAACGAGTCCTGCATTGCTCACCCCCCAGATGATTTTTTAAGTTTTGATGTCGATTTAGTTTGTCATGTTTGAATATTGAACTTTGAACTAGTGGCACCAATACTATACTTGAGACTGCTTAGAGAATTTTCCTGGTAATGTAACACTGATCTTGATATCCTTTGTTTATTCCATTATTGCCAACCCAAACCGTAATTCAATAGCTATGACTTCCTCTTTTGTAGCATTTGATCCCTTTCTCTGTCTTTCTTTCAAAGTTACAATGTATGCTAACTCTATTTTAAGTATATGATCCTGTCAGAGTGTCAATTACTTTTGGTTTATTTAGCATGCTTGTTTACCAAGATTTTGTCATATTTAGTCAGATCACCTTGATGGATCTCATTTGTCAATTACGTGTACATCAAACGAAACACAAGTAGTGTTTGTTCTTCTCTGCATCTAAGGCTTTCCAATGCCTGCGTATATAATGGTTGCTTGCTGCTGCTTCTAACATTATTCCAGAGTGACTTTAGTATAAATCCAGATTAAGCAGCAGGCACTCTAAATATTCCAATTTGATGAGGAACAAGCATTCCAACCTTCACCTCCTTATTCCTATTATTTTCTTATTTCATTCTTGTTCTTGGGTTTCCTTGGCCCTGGCACAAAACGAAACCATTATCCCAGTGCATGTGGGGGTTATTCTTAATGATCTTGAATACTCATTCACAAAGGATATTTGGTTGAGTTGCATCAATATGTCTGTCTTAGACTTCTATGCTACTCATCCTCACTACAGCACAAGGATTGTTTTGAAAACTAGGCATAGCAAAGACAATGTTGTCAGTGCAGCTGCTGCAGGTTCTCACTAGCTCGTTTTTTTCGCAATGCATTAATAATGATGGTGATTTATTTCTTAACTTTCATCTGTTGGAATTATGATATTCATTTTTACCTATGATTCTACTCTTCTGTTGGGCTGCAGCTCTTAACTTGATAAAGAGAGAACAAGTGAGAGCCATCATCGGGCCAGTGACATCCATGCAAACAAGGTTTGTTATTAATCTTGGAAATGAAGCACATGTTCCTATTATATCATTTTCTGCAACAAGCCCTTCTCTTACTTCTCTCCGGATCCCCTATTTCTTTCAATTTGCACAAACTGGTTCTGCCCAAGTGCAAGCCATTAGTGCAATTGTTAAAGCCATCGGATGGAGACAAGTTGTGCTTATCTATACAGACATCGAGTATGGGGAAGGAACCATACCGTGCTTAACTGATGCCTTGCATGAAGTAAATGCTCATGTGTCATACCGCAGTGTCCTTCCCTCATCAGCCACCGATGGTCAAATCGATCAAGAACTTTCCAAGTTGATGACAATGGAAACCAGAGTCTTCATCGTCCACATGGCAACTAATCTATCCTCTAGATTATTTGTCAAGGCAAAAGAGAGTGGGATGATGAGTCAAGGGTCTGCATGGCTCACTACTAATGAGATACTTAATAGACTACAGTCAAAAGGTTCTACAGTCATTAATTCCATGCAAGGTGTATTGGGTGTGCAAAATTTTGTTCCACCAACACAATATCTTGAAGATTTCAAGATACGGTTGAAACAGCAATTCCATACAGACAGTCCAGCCATTGGTGCTGAATTGGATGTTTTCGGACTTTGGGCTTATGATGCTGTGTTTGCAGTGGCCATGGCAATTGAACAAGTAATTGGTCCTCCAAATACCTTTCCTATCCAAGAGTCAAATGTTGCTTTCAACTGGTCAACCGATGTTGGAGGTTTACCGGTCTCTCCATATGGACCGAAACTTCTCACCGCTCTGTCAACTGCTAGGTTTGAAGGCATAGCTGGGCATTTCTCAGTTGTTGGTGGGAAGCGTAATTCTTCTAATTTCCGGATAGTCAATGTGGATGGTGGTGCAGCATGAACAGTTGGCTTTTGGACAGTGAAAAAGGGCCTTGTGAAAACGTTGAATCCTTCACCAGGCTCGAGTGAAGTTTTAAATTCCAAATTTGACTTTGGACCTATTACTTGGCCGGGAGATTCTCTCTCTGTTCCAAAAGGGTGGGAGATCCTAACCAAAGGAAAAAAAATACTGAAAATTGGAGTTCCTGTCAAGAATGATTTTACTGAGTTTGTCAAGGTAACAACAGATCCAAGGACAGGCACTACAAATGTGACTGGCTTCAGTATTGATGTCTTTAAGGTTGCAATGCAACGATTACCATATCATCTTCGTCTTCCTTATGAATTCATTCCTTTTGCAAAGTCTGATGGCACCAGCGCCGGCAGCTACAGTGATTTGTGCAATGAAGTATATCTTGGGGTAACTTCTATGTGAACAAAGTCATGATCGTATTGTTCATATACACCCATAATTTTCTTTATTTGTTTTTCGCATCATACATTTTGTAATTATTAGCTTCAGATACCTGATTAAACTTCTTTTTCGTTGGTCAAGTTCTTAATGGAGACAAGAATAAGAAAAGGAAAAGACCATTCATTTTTCTTTTTCATTTTCTGAGATAATAAATATCCTTATTTCTTTACAGAATTTTGATGCTGCGGTGGGAGATACAACTATTACACCAGGCAGGTCATTATATGTGGACTTTACAATGCCATACTCAGAATCTGGTGTAGCAATGGCCGTGCCAGTCATCAACTTGAAGAGCAAACATGTGCTGGCTTTCTTGAAGCCCTGGACACTGAACCTGTGGCTAACGATTTGTTTTTTCTTCATATACATTGGCTTTGTGGTTTGGGTTCTTGAGCATCGAATTAATAAAGATTTCCGCGGCCCTCTCTTACATCAAGTTGGCACCAGTTTATGGTTCTCGTGCTCGACCGTGGTGTTTGCACATAGTAATCTCTCCCTCTGTCTCTCTAATATATTTACTAAAGTTCAGTAGGTGTATTAGCTTCATATATTATTTAATTTTTTAATCAAGAGTTTTCAGGTATTTTTTTTATTGATCAACTTTCATTTGCTATTTACAGGGGAGAGAGTTATTAGCAATTTGTCTAGATTCGTTATGATTATCTGGTTGTTTGTTGTGCTTATATTGACAATAAATTACACGGCCAGTTTATCGTCACTGTATACAGTTGAACAACTCCAGCCAACAGTTACTGACTTACAGATTCTATTAAGTAGAAGGGAAAACATAGGCTACATAGAGAATTCTTTTGTTTACGATCTCTTGAAACAAGTAGGTTTTAAAAATGATACGCTGAAGAAATTTGGAACAATGAAAGAAATTGATGGAGCTCTTTCAAAAGGTGGTATTGCTGCTTATGTTCACGGAACCCCCGAGATTAAGCTTTTTCTTGCCAAATATTGTTCTAGATATACTATGATTGCACCGATCTTTCAAACTGCTGGACTTGCCTTTGTAAGATCTCTCTCCTATCTGCCTACGTATACATAGTTCATCAGAAGAATTGATTCTCATGTTTGGATTTTTTTTCATGTTTTTAATTTTATAGTTAGTTTTGTGCATGATTCTGTTTACTTTCTTGCTTACAGGCGTTTCCTAAACGTTCCCCACTTGCAGCCGATCTTTCACAGGCAATCCTAAACATGACCGCAGGAGATGAGATATTGAAACTTGAAAAACAATCGATCGGGAAAGAATCTAGTTGTCAAGACTCGAGTGATGCGACCATTTCCAGAAACAGTCGTGGGCTTGGTAGTTTTTGGGTCCTATTCCTCATTGCTGGTTTGACTGCAGTACTTGCAGTAAGCGTGTATGTAGCTTCCTTCATTTATAGGCATAGTTACGTGCTGGTGCAACCAGGTGATGCAGAACCCTCAACATGGAGAACTATCCAAGCTCTATTCAAAATTTTCAATGAAATAGACCCCGACTCTCACACTTTCAGAAGGAGTAATCGACAGGGCGATGCAGTGATGGACTCACCCAACAACTTCCCAGGAGCTTTAGTCCACCCCATTCCGGATCACACTGATCAAATGAACTCGTTATTTACCGGAGAGCAACAAACAAGCTCAATCGCCGAAGCGCCTTCAGACATACTACTTCCTTCAAATACTGAGGTTGTGATCAGAGTTCAGGAAATGCACAGAACTACTTCAAACACAGCTCAAGAATACAACTGATCAGTGTCACATACGTACATTTCTTCTCTTCATAGTGTACATATGACCATATGGTTCCTGTAGTACTGTATCAGGCTTCCCCCTGTTCTGTATGTATTTTCTTAACTAATTCATTGAAGCCCCATAATTCTTCGGAGTATCTTAATGGTTTATGGACTAAATTTCCCTACATAAGGACACCTCAAGTAACTAGCAATTGTAATGGTGAAAGATATATATGATAATAGATAGAAAAAACTTGCGTAGAAACTAGTATATACGTGTGCATCCGAACTATCTTTTATTTGTCTACTTTTCGCAATGTAAATAAAAAATTTTAACCGTTTAAAGGTAAATTAAATTAATAGAGATCATGTTTGCAAAAAATTGATGTAAACAAAAATCGTCTTCATAATCGATTGCATTAAACAAATTGACGGTTAGACTACTAACTTTCACCATAACCGTTCATTTGTTTGATGCAATCGACAAAACAAACGATTTTTGTTTATATTGATCTTTTACATAAATGATCTTTAGTAATAAACTAAACTTTTAAACGGTTAAAATCATGTATTTATATTTCCAAAATGTACAAATAAATGAGATTTTAGACGCACGCGTACATATTAGTTTGTACGCAAGTTTTTTCCATAATAGATTGCCAAACCCAACCTTAAACGGATTAGATGGTGATTAATGTTTTGTCATAACAAAATATTTTGAGGCTTTAATGGATACAATTAAGGTAGGCAGTATATATAGAAATTAATCATGTCGGGTATAAATAGCCCTCCAATAATAGAGCGTCGCGTGGAATGTCGTAAATATGATTTATGAGTTTGTTTTTTTTTTCTGTGAACAAAAGATAAAGTATAGAAGTGAGTCCCGCATCGCCATCTCCTCGCGATCTCCGCTGTCTCCACTTTTGCATCGAAAGAGCAACTCCCTTCGCTTTCAGTCTGAGTCTGCAGATCAACGAAGGTGACATGACGAATAATCCACAACCTGATTCTGGGTTGGGGTAAGTATCACTGTCATTTTCTTTCTCATGATGCCTTCATATTCTTTCTGTGCATGAATATGGATTCCGTGCTCAGTGCTCTTTAATTAATTGATATGGTGTGCTGTTCATTATGTTTGATGATGTTCTTTCGAGTTGAATTTGAATGCATCTGAGGCTTGGATGATAGCTGAAATTGACATTGTGCTTTAGAAAAAAGAGCGGATCCATTAGTTTAGGGTACAATGAGTTGACAATGAAATGGATCACGAGGAAGAGGACGTATCTGATGAATGAATGATTGAATCCCGTCGCCGCGAATTTACCAGCGCTGGATCTGTTGTAGGTTGTAGAGCAGATGCAGCCTCAGTAGCTACTAGCTCATATGCTGGTGGGACTTCAAAAAATCCAGTAGTAGCTAGAACTAGTGAAAGGGTAGTTCACCAGACCCCACCTTTCATCTTTTTGCATCTCTTTGTTTTGATGGCTAGTCCCTGAAAATGTCGTAAGTTAGGGAGTGGGTCTTAAAATGGTTGTAAAAGGTTTATGACAGAAGCAGGGTTCGTGAGCGAATAGCCTCCGCCTGCGTTTGATCAGAACCATCATTAGTGTGGCAGACGAGATATGAAGATGTGCTGGAGTGGAGGGCCATTGCAAGATCAACGCCATCGAACTTTAACAACTCTGCCCTCCGGGAAACCAGATATTGCATTTCTAGATTAATAAGGCAACATTTCTTTATGATTGTCAATTATCATTCCATGTGAATACTTCTATAAGTTTACATCAACTTTTACAGTTATTTACATTTGGTGTTATGTATGTTTTAAGAACGAAGTAGTTAAACTAAAAGCAGCTGATATGTCGTTTATAATCACCTAGGAGAGGTGGAAATGGATGATCAATGTTTTTATGCTACTGATGAATGGTACATCTATGGTGATTGATGTGCAGGTGTTGATCACTAAACTAGCCATTTGGGCGAGTCGCCAACTTACCATCCACTTCTAAAACCTACAGAAATGTCATCATTCAATGGGGATGTGTCTCAGAATGGAAATCAAAGAAATGTGGATTCCCTATTTACTGTTGGAGAAATTGAGGAAATTGAATTTTCAAAGCTATTAGAAAAACCTAAACCTTTGAATATGGAGAGACAACGATCATTTGATGAGAGGTCACTCAGTGATTTATCTGTGGGAATGTCTCCACGTCTGTCAGCTCGACATCTGGAGAACTCTTCCAGAAATTATGAACCACCTGAATTTTTATTTTCCCCATGTAGTAGAAGGTCAGTCATTAGTTGTACTCCTAGATCACAGGCTGGATTTGAGCCACATCCAATGGTGGCTGAAGCTTGGGAGAATCTGAGGCGTTCATTGGTGTTTTTTCGCGGTGAGCCGGTTGGGACAATTGCTGCAACAGATACATCTGATGAGAAGCTCAACTATGATCAGGTAGAGTCTCTGTTGCTCCTACCTGTGGTATTTTTCTAATCAGTATCTTCCTTCATTCGATTTATTCTTAATGTTTGGAAGCCTTGTGTTTTAATCTTAATGCTTAAAACTTGACTGTTGGATGTTTTCCATCTGTTTATTATTCATTCTTGTGGTTATACTATTATGAAAGGGGTATGTTCAGACAGTTACTTTTGTAATTCCCTCGAGAATGAACCATAATGTTTCATGATGCATCCAAGTTAGAGTGCGATAATTCATATAAATAAGCTTAAACGGTTTAATTTTACCATGATCATCAGTCTTCCAGATGTCTTGTGAACACTTGATATGTGATGACGACCATATTCATATCAAAACGTTTTGAGGAGCATGCATGTGGAAATTTGGGGAAGATTGTCTTTAGTGCAAATAAGCCTTTCGCACCCTTTGAGGAATGAGTGGCAGAATTTATTCATCACTCTTGGATTTTGCCACCTGTTCCCAGGTTTATTTATTAGCTGATTCGATGTTCTAACACTAATTTTCAAACAGTGAATGTGCTGTCTTAAACTATGCCCTTGATATTTTCATGTTGGAGATTATGACACGCGCACACACGCATAACTTATCACTTCCCTTTGTGTTTTTGTAATTAAGATTTACTACTGTAGGTAAATTCAGTTCTTTGAAATTGGAAACACTAATTGTCTCTTCTTATGAACGTCTGAAGGTGTTTGTGAGAGACTTTGTCCCCAGTGCGTTGGCCTTTCTAATGAATGGTGAACCTGAAATTGTTAAAAACTTTATCTTGAAGACTCTCCGTCTGCAGTCATGGGAGAAAAAGATTGATAGGTTCCAGCTAGGAGAAGGTGTAATGCCAGCTAGTTTCAAAGTACTGCATGATCCAGTCAGGAACACTGAGACTTTAATGGCAGATTTTGGTGAGAGTGCTATTGGAAGAGTTGCGCCAGTTGATTCTGGATTTTGGTGGATCATACTGCTTCGCGCATACACAAAATCTACTGGAGACACATCGTTGGCTGATCGACCTGAATGCCAGAAGGGTATGCGGCTTATTCTAAGTTTATGTCTGTCAGAGGGATTCGACACATTTCCCACCCTTCTTTGTGCAGACGGATGCTGCATGATTGATCGAAGAATGGTAAGTTTTGTAATAATGTTTTCCTATAACTTAGTATATAATAGATGCTGTTAAGCAAACTGTGGATGGATAATATTTTGACTAGTGACAGTCTTTTGTATATGAGAATATGAGGAATATTTTAAATTTTGGACTTGTAGCGTGAATGATTGTAAATGACTGTTTGAATTAAGAAAGTACATGGGGTTGCTCATCTTGGAGATATTCTTGATCTTTTAGCTGTTATTCTGTCAATAATAAAGGTTCCAAATCTATGTAATTATGCATTTGGTCATGTGCTGCCTACACTTCAATTCTTATACTGACTTACTGCATTGATTAATTTGTTTCTAGGGTGTTTATGGATATCCCATTGAAATTCAGGCGCTTTTCTTCATGGCTTTAAGATGTGCTTTGCTTTTGCTTAAGCATGATGATGAGGGGAAGGAATTCATTGAGCGAATAGTAAAACGCCTTCATGCCTTGAGCTATCACATGAGAAGTTACTTTTGGCTTGACTTTAAACAGCTGAATGACATATATCGTTATAAAACTGAAGAATACTCACATACAGCTGTCAACAAGTTCAATGTGATACCAGATTCTCTTCCGGACTGGGTCTTTGATTTTATGCCAACACATGGCGGTTATTTTATCGGGAATGTGAGTCCTGCAAGAATGGATTTCCGCTGGTTTTGCTTGGGGAATTGTATAGCGATTCTTTCATCCTTGGCCACCCCTGAACAATCAATTGCAATCATGGATCTCATAGAGTCACGATGGGACGAATTGGCAGGAGAAATGCCACTAAAGGTTTGTTATCCAGCCATAGACAGTCATGAATGGAGGATTGAAACAGGAAGTGACCCAAAAAATACTAGGTGGAGCTACCACAATGGAGGTTCTTGGCCAGGTATGTTGTCATCACTACTGTTCCCTTTGCACATAATTAAAGTAATATTACATCCAATATTTTTTTGGGAGATTGGAGATTAGGTCTATCAGCCAAATTGGAGTTTGGTATTTAGGGAGAATAGGGGACATTATGATTGTGTTCGAATTTTAAATTGAATGTGTAAAGGTAAGTTCATTTTTATAAATTATCAGTAAATGACTAGGAGACCTAGGAAGATATGTTTAGGTTCCAATAGAGCCACAACTATTTCTTTTTGCTAATAGTTTAATGGTTGTTATGCAATTGATTCAACGTTGTTGTCAACTGTCCCTATTTTTTGGTAATATGGTAGTGTATTTTCCTTTATACCTATGATTTACTGTTTGATACATTATCAAGACGTCAATGTTATCCGAAGTAATGATCTGAAGTCTGAAATAGTGATATGAAATGTAGCAAGAATGTAAGAATTTCCTAGGATGGAGTAACAGGTGCAAATGAGTTATAAGATTTGAATTCCCCATATTCATATGAAAGAGTTAACTCTATCTCAAACATATTTAAAGGGTTCATTGTTAAAGTGAAGTCTTTTGTCTCGGCTTAAAACTTATTACTCCATATTACATACCTGCTTAGATTTCTCATCAAGATACTTGGATAATGCTGAGACCCTTAACTATCTACTGAGTACATATTGTCTACGTGGTTTACAGTTCTACTATGGCTTCTCACTGCTGCATGCATCAAGACTGGACGGCCCCAGATAGCAAGAAGAGCTATTGAACTTGCCGAGAGCAGGTTGCCAAAAGACAATTGGCCCGAATACTACGATGGGAAATGCGGTCGTTACGTCGGGAAGCAGGCTCGCAAATTCCAGACTTGGTCCATTGCAGGTTACTTGGTGGCCAAGATGATGCTGGAAGACCCATCCCATTTGGGAATGATAGCGCTTGAGGAAGACAAACAGATGAAGCCTGCAATGAGGAGATCAAATTCGTGGACATGCTGATTTCTATTGTTCAACCTACGACCACTCTCCAGTAAAGGCTCTCCATTAAAGGGTTGCTCATCATGTGGGGAACCAATGACTAATAAAACTGATTGTAATATCATCTTTTCATAGTACAGAACATTTCTTTTTCTTTTTTTCTCAATGTGTTGTTTGTGTTGTTTTTAGGCCAATATGTAGCTTTTAAACTAGTGTTGTTAGTTACAACTTAGCTCAAGGTGTGACTAAAGGCTGTGACAAAGCAACTCTTCGCAAAACAACCCTTTTCTAGGAAATAACTTTGGCAGAGAAAGTGCTAATACAGACGGGAGTAGTCAATCTGAGAAGTTGAAAGGGGTTGAGGAATGGACTCTTCCAAGCTCCCGTCACTCCAATCTACGTGCCCATTACGCAAACTCCTTTCCAGACATCACTCCTGCAGTCGTGGAGCGGACATTGCCTTGACAAGTCAAGCAATGCAAAGTGTTCCTAGTACTACTCAAGTAAACAATTAGAAGTCACATACACTATGTTACTGTGAGAGCATTCACACCCATAAATTGAATTTGTTCAAGCAAATGGTATGGTCAGAAGCAAATTTTGCTTCAAGCAAATCGATTTCATATTTTGCTCAAGCAAATCGATTTTTTCACACACCCATTTACAATTTGCTTGAGCAATTCAATTTTGTCTTGTTGTGAAATAATTAATTTTTTTACCATATATATTTACAACCAATAATAATGTGTCACGTGTCATTATCGACTCGATATTATCCAAAATTTCCGATAAGATTTTCGACTAATAGATAATTGACAGGTGTCACTGCCACGTGTCATTGTCGGTAAAATAATTGGAGCAGATTTCCTATAAGATTTTCGACTAGTAGAGAATTGACACGTGTCACTGTCGGCAAAATAATTGGACCAAATTTCTGATAAGATTTTCTACCAATTTGCTATAAAACGTCTAATATCACTCATTCTATACTCACACTATTGTGAAGAATCCGAGCATATAACTCATCCTTCAATCTAAACACTTAGCAACATTTCCTTGTTCATCACTTTGATGAATCCTTTCAGCTTCCACAATTTTTTCAGGCGGAGACAACGTCAACAAGAAGAGGATGAGGATATGGAGAAATCATTCGTGAATCAGGTGGTCATGGCGGAAGCACAACACAATGATGAATCAACACGAGCAAGCGGTTCACGCCGCGGTAAAAAACTGAATAAGCCACGTCAGAGGCTATCTAGGAGACGCAATCTTATGGAAGATTACTTCATCGAACGTCCAATTTTCGACGCTCAAGACTTTCACCGGAGGTACAGGATGAGCAGAGACCGATTCAACATTATCATGACGGACCTCTGCAACCACGACATGTCTTGGCATCAAAGAGAAGACGCCACTGGTTTGCTAGGGCTACTTCCCCAACAAAAGATGACCGGGGCTCTATGAATGCTAGCGTACGGGTCAGTCGCAGATCAGTGTACTGAAATTACAAGGATGGGGGAATCGACTACCCTGGAATGTATGAAGGAGTTTTGCAGCCAAGTGGTTCATCTCTATGGTCTAAGATACCTCCGCAGTCCAACAGCGGCAGACCTCACACGACTACTAGGTAAAGGCGAACGCCGAGATTTTCCATGTATGATTGGAAGCATCGACTGCATGCATTGGGAGTGGAAGAACTACCCAACCGCCTATCAAAGGGCATACTCGGGGCGAAAGGGTCGCCCAACAGTTATCCTAGAGGCAGTGGCCTCGTATGATACGTGGATATGGCACAATTTTTTTAGGTGTCCTGGAGCTAAAAATGACATTAATGTGCTCCACCTATCGAATGTGTTCTCAGAGATCCTTGCCGGAAGAGGCCCAACTGTCGTATACGAAGTCCACAGACAGAGGTACACCACAGTTTATTATCTGGCTGACGGAATATATCCAAGGTACTCTACATTTGTCAAAACAATTTCCAATCCCCAGACGCTGCAAGATAAGCTCTTCGCAAAGAAACAAGAGGCATACCGGAAAGATGTGGAAATGGCATTTGGCATCTTGCAATCTATATGGGCAATTATACGTCATAGTTGTACATTGCACCACAAATCGGTAATGACTACCATCATGTTAGCTTGCATTATATTGCATAATATGATTGTTGAGGAAGAGTATGTGGATGATGAGAATGATGATGAGGAAGAAGAAGAAGACTTGCAAAACCCATCGAGGGCTTTCCGGGTTTATGATGGGCCGGTGAATGCACAAGGGAATCGAGTTCTTTTTGAGCCAATCAGTAGAGATGGAGCTAATATACAACGGTTTCACGACCGTGTTGCTGATCTCGAATCCGCTTACATCCATCGAGAGCTCCAGAGAGACTTGGTGAAACACATTTGGAGAGTGGAAACCGGTGAAATACTTTAAATATGTTTTATTGTGTGTTTTCATGATGTTTGTGTTTAATTATTAAGCTTGTGTTTAATTTCAGTATGTGTGTTTAATTTAATGTGTATTTCAATTTCAACTTAATAAATAAATTGCATTTTATTTCTCGAAAAATTTAAATTACATAAAATGACGAGCCGAGCCCAGATTTATTCTTAGTACAATACTATAACAACTATGGAAAAAGCACGCGACTTGGGTGATAACAATCCGAATATGTTTCATCGGTATGTTGCTCTTGACTAGCTTCTCCTTCATTAAGGATTGCTAGTTTCCTCTTGGTAAAATACCTTTTCGAGATTGGGGTCATAGCCTCCAAATCCATTGTCATGATCTTTGTGTCACTCTCTTGTTTCTTCAATCGTAACTCTTCTTCCGCCCTTGCTTCTTTCCGCTTTTGAATGTTTATGTACTCCGCATAATAATTAAGCTCACTTTCATTATGGGCTAGCCTCTTGGTATGCTATGATGCTTGGTCACTTGCAATGGTATGCAAAACCTCCACCCGTTGCTCAATAGGAGTCTTACCCTGTTTCTTTTGGCGCCTAGCTTCCTTTGCCGCCTTGGTTTCCATTGGTCTAGGTGGACTCGATGGAGCTGCTGTGTTGCTTTGAGGTATCTCATTCAATTGATCATCATCCAAATTGATGGTTGGAGATGATTCAGTTGCGGAAGGAGTACCGTGGTAACTACTTGCATATAGAGATAAAGTAGTAGGTAGCACCGCAACGAAAGATGGATGATCTTTAACCACTTCCCAACATTCAAAGTGTGTAAACTTTTTCTTCTTGGCATTATAGTAACATGATTGAGCTTGTCGTTCCTGATGTAAAAAACTTATATTAGGTACTTATTTAATTACATAATTTAAATAAATTGGATAAAATAAATAATGTAACAAATTAGATATATTAAAACAAATAATGTAAACAATGCTACATATTTAAACAAATTAAATAAAACAAATAATGTAAAAAAAGTAGATATATTAAAATAATTAAATATGTAAACAATGCTACATATTTAAACAAATTAGATATAAAATTACATAATTTAATTCATATAATCAAATAAAAATTATAATATATAATAAAACAATGTACTTACTTCGTCCATTAGCGAAGTGCCGCTAGCTATACGTTGTCGTGATGCCGCTAAACATTCGCCCCATTTTTGCAAGAGTAGGTTGAACTTGTTGTAGTGAGAAGCGAGCGCGATTCGGGTCCTCGGCTCCTTCGGAGGTTTCTCACCCGGTGCTAGCACTCAATTTTGCATATAATCGCCATGAATTATCTCCCACAATTTGTCACTCTTTTGTTTGTTACTGTCATATTCATCAATGCTATGACGGACAAAAGAAATGCACATTTGTAAATCTTCGGAAGGAAGCCAATGGGTGCCCATTATTTTAGAAAAAAATGCTAAACAAAATGAGAGAGGAGATGGAGAAAGATGTGAAATTTGTTATGCACAAATTGGTGTGAGTTGATCAAATATTGAAGTAGTATTTATAGGCAAATTTTTGGGAGAGTTTTGAAAATTTTGAGATTTTTTTACAATTTTTTTAGTTTATATCCGTTCTGATCAAATAGTAATCGTTGCCTATTAATTTTGACCGTTAGATCGAAATTTCTGATTCAAAATGGAAGGCCCAGATCTATTATACAGTTGGCCCATTCAGTAAGCCACGTGTCAGCCATTCATTGGCTCGTTAAATTTTTTTAACCGCGCCAAACAGAAAAAAAAATCAACTCGTGCCTGACGTCATCCACATGTCATGGGCTCCGCCAGGCGGTCGAGCAATCGCCGGAGCAAACTTTGCTCGAGTGGAGGGGCGAGCAAACCAGTCCGGTTGACTGGGCGAGCACCTCTCGTCCGGTGCGAGATCGAAAATCGGTTTGCTCGAGCAAACCGATCGGTCCCCGTCGCTGCTCGAGCACTAGCTCCTCCACTGCTCGCCGGTACGGATGCTCTGAGTTTAGATTTTAGACCCTAGTTGATTTCTGATTTTCACTTGAGGTAATCTAGATCTAGCCTAGCATTAGGCAAAAAGGAGTCTACTTGTGTAGGTACAATTAATAAAGCAGAAACTAATTGTTGGAGAGAGGAATATGATACATGTATTACTAAACTTTCCAAGCACACTGTCGCTTTTGTACAGAAAATACCATGAAAAATTTACACTAGGTTGCAATCTGGGAGATATTGCTCAAGCCTCTCTTTCAATTTTTGGCGCGTTACTGGTTTCGGCACAAATGAGTCCATCCCATTTGCAAAGCACTCTTCTGCGCTCTCTGCAAATGCATCTGGTGTTATCTGCAACCAAAAAAACACAACAATTCTTTATCAAAGTCGATCACATTGTAAACAAGACTCGAGTTCATAGTGTAACGGTTGGCAATGCTCACCCCATGCCAATGATTGGGATTCGTTTTGCACAAGGCTTATGTCCATGGCCGTTTTGTTGTGTATTTGAAGTAGGCACGGATTGCTCGATTCCAGCTTTCTCTGCAGCTTCAATTTCCAGCTGCCAGTTTCTTCGAAAGAGCGTATGGTAGCTTGTTGGCCGTCCATAACTGGCATATGAACATCTTGCAAATTCTGGACAAACCAAGAATACCAGGACCACACATTGATAACATAGTTGCCATGGATTACCTTAATTTGCAGAGAAAGAAAAGATGCAGACGAAGCTCAAAAGAGAGAGAAGAAGTAGAACCTTTCTTTAATATTTCACTAAATGAAAAACTGTACAGAGAAACAGAAATATTACAATACCACACTATTTATAGTCTCAGAAAACTTAACTCTAACAGCATAGTAATTTTAACATTGACTTTGACCTAGACAATATGGCAAGGCCATGAGCTGCGCTAACACACATCCCATCGGGAAAAGAAAAACAGAATTACACTGAATTCGCGTAGGGTTTCCTGGACATTTATGCGCCGTAGTCATGCGTATAGGACCAGGTACAAGTATACCTCATTTGTTAGTCATTCGTATAGGACCAGTTACAAGCTAGTATACCTCATTTGTTAGTCATGCGTATAGGACCAGTTACAAGTATACCTCATTTGTTAGTCATGCGTATTGGACCAGGTACAAGTATACCTCATTTGTTAGTATCCAGCGACTTTTCAACAAATTGGAAAGTAGACTGTAGACCAGCATGGTTTATCATAGCCGGCCAATTACAGACTCGCTATCACGTTTCTGGTAACCATAATTATCTTTCCATATGCCAGTCTTCTAACTCTTCTTGCGCTGCTGTCAATATTAAATAACAATTTATTGCAATGATAATTTCTGAGTACTTGCCCAGCTATTGTATTCAAGGACGATATAACGTTTGTGTGTATATTTTACTCTAAAAGCTTGGCTTCCCGGTCTTCGAATCGCATATCGATATATATTGGAGTTGCTTAGCTAGATAGGTTTTGTGCTATGAATGTCAACGGCTTATTTCCTATGAGAGGAATCATAAGTGGCCGGGTATAAATAAGTTTGCCTGGATATGCATTTCAAAAAAGAAGTTTGCCTGGATCTTGAACTGTCATTGAATCTGAAATTCAGAAGACTCACGATGATCAACAAAAAGCACCCTTCCCACCTTAATAAGCGTGCTCTTTTCTCAATCTTTGTCATATTTCTTTCTTTATCGATATCAATGGCCAAGCCCCAAAACAAAAGTCCTACTTTGGTGAATCTCGGGGTCGTTCTTCATGACCTTAATCATTCAGTTGGTGGGAAGATGTGGTTGAGTTGCATAGAAATGGCCCTGTCAGACTTCTATGCATCTCGTCCTCACTACAACACTAGGTTGGTCCTGAAATTCAGGGAGTACAAACCAAATAGTGTGCTCGGTGCAGCCAACGCAGGTTATTTCAGTCTAGCTACCTCTTTGTAATCTGGAATTCCGTTTATCCATCTCCAAGTTAAATTTATAAAGTTATTCGGAACTTTTACTCACGTTTACTATTTTTTTTTTCCTCTTTTTCGTTGAGATGCAGCTCTTGATCTCATAAAGAATGATCAGGTACAAGCCATCATCGGACCAGTGACATCGATGGAGACGAGCTTCGTTATTTCTCTGGGAGATCAAGCACAAGTGCCGATCATATCATTTTCTGCCACAAGTCCTTCTCTTACTTCACTCCAAAGTTCCTATTTCTTCCAGTTTGCACAAAATGACGCTGCACAAGTGAAAGCCATAAGTGCAATCATTAAAACATTCGGGTGGAGACAAGTTGTGCCTATATATGCAGACACTGTGTACGATGATGGAATGATACCGATTTTGACTGACGCCCTACAAGAAGTTGATGCCCGTGTCCCCTACCGCAGCGTTATTTCCCCTTCCGCAACTGATGATCAAATTAAAAGCGAGCTTTATAAGTTGATGACCATGCAGACTCGAGTCTTCATTGTTCACGTGACAAGTGATCTATGCTCTAAGCTATTTGCTAAGGCGGAAGAGGTGGGAATGATGGGTAAAGGCTATGTTTGGTTGATCACTAGTGGGATTACTAATCGTTTAAGTTCGATGAATTCTTCAGTCATCAGTACCATGAATGGAGTAGTTGGTGTGCAAACTTATGTCCAAAAGACAACAGAGCTTGAAGATGTCAAATTCCGGTGGAAAAGGCATTTCAGAAAACACTATCAAGATGTCGATGCTGAATTAGATGTTTTCGGACTTTGGGCTTATGATGCTACTTTTGCCATAGCAATGGCAACTGAACAAGTGCTTGGGACTACAAGTAGTATTGGTTTCCAAGACCCAAATGCTTCTAACAACTTGACAGGACTTGACACACTTCCTGCCTCTTCGTATGGTCCAAAACTTCGCGAAGCCCTCTCGACTACTGAATTTAAAGGCATTGCCAGCGATTTCAGCGTTGTTGATGGGCAACTTCAGTCATCAAATTATTATAGCATTGTCAACGTTGATGGTCGCGGAGCACGATCAATAGGATTTTGGACACCACAACATGGATTGGTGCGCAGATTGAATCCGGAAAGTTTTGAGGGCAATATTGGACCGATTATTTGGCCGGGTGATTCAGTTGACGCTCCAACTGGATGGGTAAATCCAACAGGTGGGAAGAGGTTGAGAGTAGGGATTCCTGTCAAGAATAGATATGATGAATTTGTAAATGTTATGAAGGATCCTGTGACTAATCAAATATCTGTTAGTGGATTCAGTGTTGATGTCTTTAAGGCTGCAGTGGAATCATTACCATATGCTCTTCCTTATGAATACATTCCTTTCGCGAACCCAGATGGCACCAGCGCCGGCAGCTACAGTGATTTGTGCTATCAAGTATATCTTGGGGTAAATCTTTTTTCGATCTTTTTTCCCAAGAAAAATCTAAAACTTTCTTATCAAACCTGCAAAAAAATTGGCTTAATACCATTTGATCTGGCAGCGCATTGGTTTCCCCTTTGCACTTATACTAAATTGGAATATTCGAGTCTAGGAAATAGAATTCAAATTTGACACTTCTTAATATGAATTTTTGAGGATGTGAATAATTCATATGTTTGTGAGCTCGATCAATATCTTTCTAGATTAATGATCGAGCGTTTATCTTCTTTATTAAGATATTGATTACATATATATATATATATATCCTCGCAGAAGTTCGATGCTGCGGTCGGAGATATAACTGTTACCAAAAACAGATCAAAATATGTAGATTTCACGACGCCATATATTGACTCTGGCGTAGCAATGGTTGTGCCCGTCCTGAGAAGAAGGAGCGAAAATGCATGGGTGTTCTTGAGGCCTTGGACATGGGATCTTTGGCTAACAACTTCTTGTTTCTTCCTTTTCATTGGTTTTGTGGTTTGGGTACTTGAACATCGAATTAATGAAGATTTTCGCGGTCCCCCTTCACATCAAGTTAGCACTGGTCTCTGGTTCTCCTTCTCGACAATGGTTTTTGCACACAGTAATGTCCACTAACTCTATCAGGATTCGGATTACTGAAAAATAGCTTTAATTGATATAACTCGCAGTAGTAATGAAATTCTTTCTTTGATCGATGGAGTTTCTATAGCCAGTGCTCAAAAGTTTATTTGCTTTCTGCATGCAGCTGCCAAAGTTGTCAGCAATTTGGGCAGATTTGTGATGGCTGTATGGATATTTGTTGTGCTAGTGTTGACAATAAACTACACAGCCAATCTGACTTCATTATACACCGTTCAAAAACTCAAGCCAACTCCAACCGGTTTAAAGGATCTTCTGAGTGAGGGGGAAAATGTCGGCTACACAACCAATCCTAATGTTTACCAGTACTTGAAACAAGTTGGTTTCAAAGATTCCAAGCTTAGGCATTATCGGAATTTGGAAGAAATTGCTGAGGCTCTTTTAAAAGGGAGTGCAAATGGAGGTGTTGCTGCTTTGGTTGATGAAACCCCCTACTCGATGCTTATTGCTTCAAAATATTGCGACAAATATACCATGATTGGACCCTTATTTAAAACAGATGGATTTGCCTTTGTAAGTTATATATATATTATCTCTCCTCTACTCTAATATGCATTGTTTAATAAGCAATATGATATAATCAATAGTCATTTTCTTTCCATTTCTGTCAAGGTATTCGTATAAGTATTTATATATACCACCGTTATGATTTTTTTTCTGGATTTCTCTTTACTAATTTGTCGAGGTGGCTATTGCAGGCATTTCCGAAAAAATCTCCTATCCTACCTGATATATCATTAGTTATCTTGGATATGATTAGGGGACAGAAGATGTCCAGCATTCAAAGCATTTGGATTAAAAATAATAGCAATTGTCAACGCTCAAGTGCTGAGAAGGAGTTTCGCAGTAGTATTGACACTGATAACTTTTGGGTCTTATTCCTCATTGCTGGGACAGCTTCAACACTCGCTCTCATCATATTTGTAGCCTCCTTCATTTACAGGCACAGATACATCTTCACGCAACCAGATCCAGATGGTTCATGCCCCTCTACTTGGACAAAGATTCAGACCATGTTTACTGTTTTCAACGAAAAAGACCCCAACTATCACGCCTTCAAATGTAGCCAACCCCCTAGTGCAATTGAGTCCTCACCGAGCCACCCGCATAGTCCAGAGGACGATCGTTCAAGCCACACTGATACCGATTTCGCATTTTCTGGAGAGCAACACACATCCGCAACTGATCAAGCCTCTCCAGAAAACGCTCCTGCTGCCCCTGACGTTGTAGTAGCCTTGCAAATAATTACTCCTAGTACAGCTTAGGACTACAGTTGTACGTAAACCATTAGATTGTAGGGCTATAATTCGGTCCTGGTTCCTTAAGGAACCCGTTGGAACTGAACCGGTTTTATACAGTTCAATTTGGTTTGTGTAAAAAAAAAGTTATCACTCGAACCGAACCGTTTTATATACAGACGGTTTGTTTCGGTTATAGTTATAAAAACATATAAGAACCGTTGGATTTAAATCATTATAAGACTAGATGTCTATGTGTTCCCCTTGAACTCTTGTTGCTCATTGCGAGTCTCTCAGTCTCTCTTTTTTTTTTCAGTCTCTCAGTCTTCAAACTCCTCCTCCGCCGCCTCCACCTATCAAACTAGGTCATCCCCTCCCTCTCCTCTACCTCCGACACTATCATCTCTCTCTCCTCCACCTAGCTTCAATAGACCATTCCGATCGTGGCATCCACTTCTCAGTTCTTAGTTCGCGCTGTCAATATGCACTGCGGCGTTCACTTGCTAAAGTCCGGCAACGAGTCGGCCCACCGAATCTCCACCAATAGTAGTCCACTTCTTCACGAAGTCAATTCGTGCCCAATTTCCAGGTTTGAGGTAAGATTCTTGATCTCCACCAACTTTTTGATTTCTAATTTGAACTTGATCTTGGATTTTTTTCAATCTTGTTTCTAATTATAATACAATGGAAAATGGGTTTCTGATCAAAGAGGGTTTAATATTTGATAAATAATTTTCAATTTTGTTTCTAATTATATTACAGTGGAAAATGGGTTTATGTTACAGTTTTAGTACGACTGATGCTTTCATTGTAATGTGCAGATCTTCAATCTATGGATCAGAGGGAGTAATTCTTCTTATGAATATGATTATGAAGTGACGATATTGAGATTGTGCTATGGTGGTTATAGATGATGCAACTCATGTCTTTAATTTCAGGAACCGTTTTGGAAGCGGAACCGAACCAATTCTAAATAGTTCGGTTTCTAACGGTTCCTACTTTCAAATACACATAATCTGAACTGTTTGAATAACACAGTTCGGCTCACGATTTCTGTAATTTTTGGTGTTTTTGGAACCGTTTATAGCCCTATTAGATTGTAATCTATTGATTGGGCCTAACCCAGATGGTAATGAAAGACCCAAGCCGATTGATTAAAAGCCCAAATTTTCCTTGTTCTTCCATCCTCCACTTCTCGCTCTATCGCAGTTACGCAGATGAGCGCAATCAGTCTCCGGAAAGTCATCACGCGGCTGCCGCCGGAGGTCAACCAGCAGGCCAAGATGGCCGATAATTTCGACCGCACGAAGACGAAATCGCCAGATTGCAGGACAAGTACGGCGTCTGCACCAAAGATAAGTAAGCGATCCAACACGACGTCGTTAAGACTCGCTAAGATTCCCCATTGTTAATTTCAATTCGAATTAGTAATCTACTTAGGACAAAAAGGATTTTGCTTGTGTATGTACACTTTCATAAGCTGAAGCTAATTGTTAGAGAGAAGGATATGATACATGGATCACAAAACTTTCCTAGCACGCTGTCGTTTTTGTACAGAAAAAACCATGAAAAGTTTACACTAGGTTGCATTCTGGTAGATATTGATCAAGCTTCTCTTTCAATTTTTGGCGCGTTACTGGTTTCGGCACAAACGAGTCCATCCCATTTGCAAAGCACTCTTCTGCGCTCTCTGCAAATGCATTTGCTGTCATCTGCAACCAAAAAAATACAACATTCTTTAGCACATTCAATCACATTTAAAAGAAGAATCGAGTTCATTGTGTAAGGGTTGGGAATGCTCACCGCAATTATTGGGATTCGCTTTCCACAAGGCTTATGTCGGTGGCCGTTTTCTAGCGTATTTGAATCTTGCTCGATTCCAGCTTTCTCAGCAGCTTCCCAGCTGCCAGTTTCTTCGAAAGAGCGTATTATTCTTGTAGCTTGTAGGCCGTCCATGACTGGCATATGAACATCCTGCAAAATTCAGAACCATGAATACCAAGACTAGGATTTTTTGTGTTTAAAGAAACCAACAAGTTGTGTAGAATTTGCATACCATCAGGATGAGATCATATCTACAGCGCTGAAATGCGCGCACGGCTTCAGCTCCGTTTTTCACAACCTCTATGCTTTGGCCCAACTGCTTCATCATTGACTGTGCCACCATAATGTTGATCTTGTTGTCTTCAACAAGAAGAATCTTAGGTTTCGATGTTGATTTAGGTATTTTCGAACTGTTGCCAGAGCTACACTCTGAATCTTCATCTGAATTTTCCTGTCTCGTACAAGTTCCTTGAGGTTCTTTTGTCTTTGCTGGTACACCATTTTCTCTGCTTGCCTCTGCATGATGATTTGAATCTGATGAAGAATTTTGGGATTGACTGTTTGAGTCATCTTGACCTTTTCTGCCTCTAATAGATGGAGTTTCACCTTTAGAATTCGAGGTGTGACTCACTGACCTCTCTGTTTCTGATAATGTCTCGGCAACATCATCAACTGCTGAACAGCAATTTTCAACTGAAATTGTCTCCTCTGGTCTGATGTTGTTATATGGAAAAGAGTATGTATTTTGGGACGGTCCATTGAGTTTATGTGATAGCAGTTTATGATTCCTGCTAGTGCCATTGGAAGAGAACAGAGAGCCTAATGTGAGTGGTTGGAACTGGATATAGCTTTCAGCTACTTCATCATCAGTAACAGCATCGTCATAATCAGCCATATCCGTGAGCTCATCAGGATCATCAGAGTTTTCGGAGGATGTTGAAACCTTGTAAGGTAATACAAATGTGAAAGTGGATCCACAATGTTCTCTGCTAGACACAGTTAGTTGGCCCCCCATTAGTTCAACCTACACCAAAAACATTCAAGCTGTTAGCTTATCTAACATTATTGGTTGCATTGTTTGATAATATTGGACACTGTGGACAGAAGTATTTACCAATTGTTTGCATATTGCTAATCCTAATCCTGTCCCGCCATATTTTCGAGCATGATCAGCACTCACTTGCATGTATCTTTTGAAAAGGGTTGGTAAAGCTTTTTCTGATAGTTAAAATCATAAGACCAATCAGTAACTTTCAAGGATAGGATCATTAAACTAAAGTTGATGAATCTTGAAGTTTACCTGGTATTCCAATTCCTGTGTCATATACATCGCACCGTAACCACACTGTTTTTGTTTCAGATGAATGAGGCTTCTCCTCTTTATCTCCATTCATTGAGGTTTCGCTCTTTACTGGTGTATTAGGTTCGTCTTGAATACAACTAATTTGGTAAGGTTCGTTCCCACGGAAAATTTCTCCATTACAACAATTTTGCAATGCTGATTCCTCTTCATTCAATCCACTCTCTAAAACTGTTGATTGAATCGTATCTGATTTTTGCAGACATCCAGAAGTTGGATCCTCTACCATATAAAGTTTTATCCCAACTTTTCCTTCATGTGTAAACTTGATTGCATTACTGCAAAATGAACAAATTATTAGAAATTCTGGCCCAATGCTCTCTGAATTTACATATCATATAGTGTTCATTAATGCGGCATATTGCAATTTCTCATTAGAAGGGTTTGTGAATCTTTAGAACCTATGTAACACAGAACCACTGCATAAAATAAGCTTTTCATATATGGAAACCTTGACTAGAAAATTAATTAATCCTCTGAATTACATACCTGATCAAGTTGGTTAGGATTTGACGAATCCTTAAAACATCTCCAATGACCTGAAATTGGTACATATTAAGGGATCAATTGTCATGTATAAAAGGTATAAATGCTAGTCTGTTGATTGCTGTCAACTATATGCTGAAATGTCTTCTGAATCCTCACCTCCACAGGAACATCCTCCATAATATGTCCTTCCAAGGTCAAAACTTTCTGTAATGATGCTGCTGCAGTCTGTAGTACATGCTTAACTACCTGTCTTGGCCGGAACTTCGTAGCCTCCAACTTCATAACTCCTACACCAATAAACGAAATAATATCAGCTTAATACTCAGAAATAAAAACAGACTCATATATATAGGGCAGATTCAACTAGAATTGTTTGAAGAGGAACAGCTCATACCTGACTCAACCTTAGAAAGGTCGAGGATGTCGTTTATCAGTTGGAGAACTAAATCTCCTGAAGATAACATGACTTCCAACAGCTGCCGTTGCTCGCGGTCAAGTTTTGTGGTGGTAAGAATTTCAGCCATGCTGACAACCCCAGAAAGAGGAGACCTTATCTCATGAGACATTGTTGCCAGCATCTGTTTTGCTCGCATAGTCTCCTCGGTTATGTGAATCGTCTTGTTCAGCTCAGTTTCTTTGGCCTTTTGGACAGCTATTTCCTCGCGAAGCTTTGCCATCTTCTCTCTTTTCCTCACCTATTATGCCAGAATTGTAACACAAACAAACGACCATCAGTATATATGAGCACAAGCCTTGAAAGAATCGTATAAGAAAATGATTGAAAACTTTGTCACCTGATCAGACACCTCCATCCCCATATAGTTTATACCAATTGTCTCCCCTGCCTTGTTGAAAACAGGTTCCACATATATCAAAAACGTCTTCGAACCAAATAATTCAGTCTCAAATGTAATCTCCCTTTTCGCAGGTATCCCTTTCTCCAGAACCTCTCTCTTGAAGTCTTGAGATTCCTTGACTCCAGCCCCAGTGAATATCTCAACATCTGTCTTCCCTATAATATCCTGATATAACAAAACCAAGATCTTAACTCTCTGTCTAGTGTCACTCACAGCATTATGTTAGGTAGCAATCTAATCACTCCCTTGAATGAGAACTTCAGTGACAATAATTTACCTGCTCTCCCAAACTTGGGAAGTGATTGTAGATAAAGCGATAACGCAATTCTTTATCCTGAGACGCAAAGTTATAAAGATGTCAATCTCTTGAAGGTAAAATTGATGCAAAATCAATGTGAGTAACGCTATTCGAGTAACCTGATGACCAATAACAACAGGTGCATTCTGAAGTACAAAATGCAAGAAATTATCTGCTCTTTTCAGAATCTCAGACAACTCATCAACGGGCGATGACTGTCTTTCGATACTCTTAATGCTTTCCTGCAATTGATCGACGAGAATCTGCTCTCTAGCAACACTTGCTTCCAATAACCTCTCCAAATTCATAGCCCTTTGTTTCCAGTACACAACACTGTCGTACTCGGCTTCTGTCTCAATTCTCTTCCTCTCCACAACAACATCAAGCCTCTTTAGAGGAACATCCGGAGCCCATAACTGATATACTTCATCCAAAATGGAAATGGGGCGTTTGTCACCTCCATAGCTTTCTGACTCGAAGCGGTGCTCTTCCAATATCTCCAATTTCTTAAGCTCAACTTCCTGCTTTTGCTTGCTGAGAATGTCGAGTTCTTCTCTCAGAAGGCGCACGACATTCGCCTGCTTGTATTCCCAGTGCTTTACAAGGTTTGCTAACTGGGAAGAGCCTGTATCTGTATGTTTGGTTAGTTCAAAGAGCCTCTTGAAATCAACATTAGTCGGTTTCTCTTTCAATGTGACCTCTTCTAACATGTCTTGATCTTGTCCTGGCTTTTCCATGTTGAATTGTTTGTCGGAATCTATATCCTCAGGCCACATAGAAGGGAGGACTTCCTCCAATTCCATTGCCATTTCTTCAATATTATCGATCTCCATTTCACAAACCATCGAATCCGGCTCAAATTCGCATCAAATTTAGGTGTCTCCAGAGCACATATCAAAAGGAAAATGCTACCCTTTCAGTACGTAGTCTCTGCAGTCTGCACATTCGATAATCAAAACAAAGAACAGAAAAATTAGCATAAATTACGAATCTAATCTCAAAAAGTAATTGAAGCCTGTCATTAACATATTGGTGGATTACTCTTAGTTTATTAGCTTGAAAACAGAAGTGTCTAAATCAAGAAAAGGTTGCACAGTTGCACATTCAGAAAAATCTTGACGAGATCAGCACAAATAGTCTTAAATCGTTTCAACTAATTTTGGATAAGGCGAGGCGAAAAACCAACTTGCCAAAATGATGACAATATCCATGAAGAGAAAGTCAAATACGACTTCATGGGCTTAAATCTTGATCAAGCTTCAGAATTGCATAAAAGCATATACAAACCTTTTTTGTGGAAAATTCAAAGCAACCCTTTCATGGTGAAGGAATCAAAGCAGACCCTTTGAAGAAGAAGCACCAGAAGAGAGTCTGGAAATGGCCAAAAAGGCTATAAATGCAGATCTGGGAGGAATCTAATAAACTGATTAATTAGTTAAAACTCAAAAGCCTAGCTTCAGTAGTAGTACTGGTATTGAATCAGTTAGAGAGAGAGAGAGAACTCAGAAAAGCATGTGAGGAAAAGAAAGCTAATAACAAATGTGGGAGAGGAAGAGAGAAAAACAAGGGGCCATGTGCATCTGGAGGTCAAAAATATTAGAGAATTATTGGGATGCCAATTTTTTAATCGAACCTGGAGCTGAAACTTGCTATTTAATTCAATGTGTTTCTGTGTTTTTGGGTTTTTGAAGTGATCAAATTCAGAGAGAGCTCATCTCTACTTCTGCAAAACAAAAACCCCAGACTTGCGATCAGCTATGGCTAATTGGCTAAGCTATAAGTCTTGGTATGAACTTAAAACGAAGAAGCAGTTGAGGACTTTGAGAAAGAGAGAAAAATAGGTTCTTGTGGGAGTTGGAGTTTTTATATGGGTTTTTAAATGGGGTTTGTTGTTCCCCGCCTTTTTCCCAGGTGATGACGTGTGTAGCACTGCACGTGAGGAACACGCGCTTTACTAAGAAAGGGAAGGGAAACGAAGAATAATTATTCTGTGTACCCGCCACACCACGTATCACTGTCATGTGTTGTATCAAGCCAATTATATTACGCCATGATATAATTAACATGCACGCGGTGAAAATGACAAAAGTTTATTTACATATAAAAACCAATCAGAAACAATCACAGTAAAAAATGAACCAATAACATTAAGAGGTACGGCACGTGGGATATGTGTCGGATATATATAAAAATTTCTCTGCGGTGAAAATGGTAAAAATTTATTTACATATAAAAACCAATAAGAAAGTCACTATAAGAAATTAACCAATAACATTTAAGGGATAAGACACGTATGATATGTGGCGGGTATATATAATAATTTCTCAGAAAGGAAATTGATTTAAGGAATCTTCTTATTTATTCACAAAGTAAGCTTTAAGCTTTTGGATTGTTTTTTTCGATTAATTTTCAAAGTAATTTAAGGGACTCAAATCACTCAATTCTATTTCTTTTGCAAAATTAGAATGTACAGGACTTTGAAAAGAAAATATTCCTTGCCACTTTTGGTACCTTTATATATGAACTAATTACATGCATGCAAATATTATAAAAAATGCATGGTATATGACTAAAAGAGAGTCCAAATAATTATTAATTCTTAATTCACCAGCAAATAACAGATAGCATATGATTAGTTGAAAATAATGGGTTTGATATAACTTTGTCAGATCCATGCATGGTACTATCTCAGTCTGTATAGTTGTCTATAGTTTATGTGTAACATCAGAAATGGAAATATATATATTACATGCATTGTGCATATAGTTATCTAAAAAATCGAAAATTAAATAAGTATTAATCAACTATGATAGCAATGTTACACGTGATTAGGCTGTGCATGGCATCCAGGGATGGCCAGGTGGGATGGCATAGATGACTTGAATATATAATTCACCTAATTAGTTACATTATGACAGGTCTATCTCTATAAGTCTAGTACTAATCACGACAAACGTTGTTTATGACCAACACGTTCAATGAACGTTTACCATGTATGTGTCTTCTTTCTTGATCAGATTAATCAACGTTTTGTCTCAGCAATTCCTTGATTTAAGACCTATAATTAGACTAATTACAATAATCAACTAATATATGGGCGGTCCATGCCACGTCTCGTCGTACATATCATCCTAGTTTACTGCTCTCTAAAGAAAACCTTAGCTCCTTTACGTGAAAATCCCACAAGATGAAATTTTAATCCAGGGATTTCCGATGCACCCGCTCCTCTTTTATTCTAATTTTTGTGTGTGTTTGCTTGAGACAGCTTCCCCTAACCAAGGGACTAAATAATCCCCCGTTAATCCATTGGTTCGATCCAATCCCATTCATCGTTCGTGTACTTGTCAAAGCACTGTCTTAGGGTTTCTGTTAATTATAGCAATTTGCATTGACATTTTTAGGGTTTCATGTTCTTGTTTTTTTAACAGCAACTGGGCAAATGGATTGGTGTTCGTATATCCTACACAAATGAAGACGGAGCACAACATGTGGATGAATTATAATACACGTATAAAAGAGAGTACAAAGCCCAACATGCAATCCACCATAAATTTTGGAGCCAAAAATTAACCAAAACCTTTGCTGCCATCTGATCTGTCCTTGTTTGGTCGGTTAATATAGATTATAGAAGGAGAGTTGGTTTAGCTTAATTAATCCATGTATCATGTATGTCAAATATTAAGCACATGCATTTACCTAAAGATATTGATATCAATTTGTTTGGTTCCGGCGAAGCTTATTCATAGTCATCGCCCCCGATCTACTAGTTCAATCGATCCACTGTAACAGGATCGGAACACGTCGTACGTGTTGGCCTCGGATCCATGCACTTCTATATCTATATACGAAAAGTAAGTATTATATTCCGAGTCTCTCAGACTGATCGAATGCTGACAGTGTGCCACAGAGGGGACGGAATCTGCAGTTCACAGTCGTCGCCGGCGAACATGGCTTCTTGGACGTGTTACGTTGAGTGCGGGGCCCATAAGTTTTCCGCATTAGTGGCGCACTGTTTATACGACAGCTATGTGATCCATTATATATCGTATAAACAACTCGGCTGCTAGCTGCTGCATGTATAATTTGTTTTGTTTATGTGAGAAATATAATATCTTTCTGCTGAAATTATTGAGATATTATGGTTAGAGACTTAGAGGTGTTAAATTGCAGTTAGGTCCGAGTTCAATGGAGGTCAACCTTGCATAATTAGGGAGTTGGAGACCTAGCTAGGCAGCTTGGAGTCTTGTACATTTCGATATCGCATCGTGTGCCGATCGATCGAACGACCGAGAGGAAAATAAATCCAAATGCCAACTGCGAGCTATACAGCCCAGAATAAGAACTGGCAGGGAATTATTTGGTATTTGGCATAATCACATCGATCATCCCTGTTCCATCAAAAGTAAGCATTTGCAAATTGGCATCAAAGTAATTAAGGTGGTCCAAAACATGTCGCCTATAATCATCGAGTACCTATGAGGCTATGAATCAACTGTGGAGTGATTTGATCACACTCTTCACTAAGGTTGTAGATCGATGGAGTGAATCATCAATAATGAGTGTATGATATGTCCCAAGCAATCCCGGATTTGGGAGCCAAGGAAGAGCAAGTCTAGAAGACACCATACCAGACCAAACACAATCCAGAAACTCCGGATTAAACAATCTAATCAACAACCTTAGTATTGGCCGGATTTATAAGAGGAATAGTCCTAAAGACAACTCCCTGACAAAATGACCTAACAAGTTCATATATTCACCTTACAATCGGACCTGAAATATTTAAGATGATATATACAAATTGTACGTTTAGTCATAAGGAAAAAGGCTAATTAAGAAGATCCAGGCCGACCATTGGCTAATTACGGATTAGACTAATTAAGGAAATGATGGATATGGGGATTGGACAATCAGTTAAGTGGCGGACAACGCCATTCCGGGTTTTCTTGCTTAACATGGTAAACTATCCCCACCTAGCTAGCATACAATTTGTATCAAAATCCTAGCTTTTTAGTGCTAGACTTTGATCCTCGAGAAATGTAAATCTATTGGTAAAGAAGAAGATCGAATGCATATCCCTGTCATCGTTCGTATTATCTACTTCTTACTTCTTAATTCCTATATATGATATCTATGTACTAAGCTAGTATGCATTTGTAAAATTTTAAAGACAATAATGGTGTGCGTGCACTAATTAGGACCAACATGCATTTCTTAATGTGGCAATGCCCACTCGTACCAATATATTAGTTTATATAGTTCTCTATGTACACTAAGAAAAAGATCAAAACTCGAAAGAATGTAAAGAGAGGTCCGGCCCCTGACCTTTTTCCTCTTTTATAGATTCGATGAACTTATTGCATTTTGCGGAATGATAAGTACCCGAAGCCTATATCAAACAAGTAGTTTTCGAGTTAGGACTGCAATATACTCGAGCACTAACTCAATGAAAAGAAACGAAATTTAGAAGAGATCGATGAATCCATTAGCATTGCTCCATTTATTTCCCATGAAACAATCAAACAATGGTTCGATGATTAAAGCAACGTAGCCTTTCGGAACAGGACTTCGGTTGTTGATACATGATTAACTGCTGTTCCAACAATCTAAGAGAATCATTAGGAAATAAGATTAGGTTCGTCCCCTCTTTGTTCAGTCGGAATCATTCAAAATTTCAAAATCGAGACAGAAGGATTTATATGGGCCTAGGGTGCCCAAATCCATAACAGGGCCACACCTATTACTGGCTTTCTAATGGGTCAATGTTTTCGGTTACAATAGACGAAGCAGAGGCCCAACACTGATCACACTCGTCACTCCTCAGTGATCCTCCTCCACTGTAAAACCACACTTCATTGTGAAAAACAGAAACCTAAAGAGCCGCACCAAAATTGACGAAGCTAAACAAGTCACCGACGTCGGAGAAGAGCTCCGAGAATACGAATTACTTCTGAACAAGACGAAGGTAAACTTCGCAACTGGTTCTCATAATGTGTGTGAAATTTTATTGCTTTAAGTTGTATAAGTGTTCCAAATTGCATGTGCGTTTGAGTTGATCATCCACAATATGAGTTTGTAGCGTTTATGAGTTTGGGATTATTACATGCACTGAGATCAAGATTCTCACTGTTATGGAGTTGTGCTTCATTTTTTCATCCTGGGTTTGATAGATAATGAGATACCCGCAGTGTCATAGTTGTTGATGCTTTTGCTTTTGATAATGAGATACCCGCTAAAGTCATCATTTCTCATATTTAGTTATCATATATATGATTGGTTGATGCTGAATTTTGGGTGCAGTGTTTCTTTGAGCTTTTGTGGATATTGTCGATTTGGAATTGTGGCATTGTAATTTTGGGTGCAGTTCTTTTCTTGCTGATATCAGTTGGGTTCCTTTGAACTTAATTTATCTGTGAACATGTCTACCATCAATGACCTACCAGATCATATATTATCTGATATCTTTGCAAGATATTACCTGTGAAACCAGTGGTGGATTCAGGATCAGATCATTGGGAATGCTTGAACTTAACAATAAAAAGATAGTGGAGAATCTCGACGGTGCAAAAGAATTTTACTAATTGAAATCAAAATCAATCTACCTAGTCAATGAATGTAATGAGGCTTACTCTTCTAATGCATATATACAAATAACGTAAACTAACTAAATAAATATTCATGTAACACATTGTAATCCATAATCATTTACAAGAGCTAGCATTTTATTAGCGGTTCGAAAGGTTAAGAAATGATCAATGAAAGATTGCAATTGATCAATTAATCTTAAGAAAGATAAGAAGTGAATATAGTTTAGATCTGGACTCGTAGACGAGACATTTCATGAAACCATGAAGTAATTTTTTTTTTCGAACGCTTGGATTTGGACTCAAATTTGTCATTTTAGTCTAATAGACACCTATAATCATTGAAAACAAATACTCATATATATCAGACAAAACGGTGTACATAGTCAAAATCAACCACAAATACACATTTGAATAAATAAGCAACGTACTAGCTAGTAATTAACCTAGCTAGCATTCTAGAAGAAGAGATATTTGGCTAAGGACACGCTATTGATGAAGAAGAGTAAGGTTTGGAAAGGAAGCAAATGAGTAGCATTGGTTATTTGGGGATGCTTGGCTAAGGAGATTAG
Source organism: Argentina anserina (assembly GCF_933775445.1). NCBI lineage: Eukaryota > Viridiplantae > Streptophyta > Magnoliopsida > Rosales > Rosaceae > Argentina > Argentina anserina. Next base: position 28,085,331 of record NC_065873.1, on the reverse strand, counting down.
GAGAATTCTAAAAATAAAAAATTTAAAACCTAGTTTTTTTTTCTCTTGTTTTGAGCTTGGAGATGCTTGACTGCTTGAGTCACCCTAAAAATAGGCTAGATCCGCTCCTGTGTGAAACCTGTTTTGGTGCTAGCATTTGTTTGCAAATCGTTCAAGACTTTGATTGCCAGTTCTGATTTCATACACCTTCATCGTGAAAGGAATATCATGAGAAATGCTTCAGATTATCTACTTGTCCGCAGTACAAAGAGAGATTTCATGTCATGCGTTTATGCTAGAACATTCGCCAGAGATTTGGATATACACCTTCATGCAGATGTTGTGTCTGAGTTGGGTAATGATTTAAATGTTTATGGTTCATTTGATGAGTTGCTTTGCATATCCATAAGGGAAGTGGATATAGATGCCCATATATACTTGTGGAATCCGTCAAGTAGAAAAAATCAGAAGACTTCCCTTCAGCCTCATCCCAGCCACATATGATACTCCAATTAATGAACAGGATTATTGAGTTACTCTTGGATTGGGATTCCATTCTGCAGGTGGCAATGACTATAAGGTTATAAAATTTGTGCACCTTGCAACTGACTCTGAAAATACTTTTAAAGTTGAGGTATACAGTCTTAATTCGAATTCTTGGAAAATAATAAGTGAAGTTCCCCAAATTCCAAGGCGTGCTTATTTTCGCCAAAAATGTACATACTTGATGGAGTTTTTTATTGGCTCCTACACGACGATCTCTGCCTGTCTCTTGTTTCTTTCGATCTGCAGCACGATTCATTTCATATCAGGAAATTTCCTGCTGACTTGCTCCCACTTATGTATCCAAATTGTATGCAAGTGTGGAACAATTCCCTCTCTTTGTTTCATCATAGATATGAGGGGTTGAACAGCTGCTGTCGAATATACATTATGAACATGGAAACGAGTAGATTGGATCTATTCAGGACGCTTATCATGGGATCATGGACCGTAAAAAACTTGGGGTTCAACACAAGTGCCAGCGGGTGAGACATTGATGTGATTATCAGGTTTAAAAATCATTGAGCAAGACTTGCATCAATGGTTACTGTAGGGGAATAAATTGAGCTAGGTCTGTTTGAGGCATGCTGGTACGTGGATGTTTATAGAGAGAGTCTAATTCTACTCAACTGAAATCTGATCCAAGTTGTGGTTTTCATTTGGGTTTATTAGTAACTGGGGTTTTGGTGGACTGAACTTCAAATTTAGCTGCAGAATTGGCTTGCTCATCAGCATGTTGTCACAAGTTGAAGGTCAAATCCAGATGTTGCAAGTTCCTATTGATTTGGTTATTGCACTTAACTTTAATGGTTTCGTTAGCTCCAGGGGTTAATGTGTGTCATAACTGCATACTGGCCTATAGTTTTGTTTTGCGTTATGTTTTTAGTGTAATACTCTTCATTTGCTGTTTGTTCTACCTATTGGACTTGAAGAATATGCTTTTTGAGTGTATTTTGGGTCCTTGGTATGGTCACTTTCGTTGGCCAGGCTTATCTTCTTACTTTTTCAGTGTCCGGAGGAAAAAAAAAGGTTCAAAAACAATATGCAACAAGAGATTTGCGGTGAGATTATGGATAAAAACAATTGTTTAGCTCTCAGAATCTCTAACAAATGCCATGTTTTAAGGCTATCAGTTTGATCATTTCAGGTTGAGATTAGTAACAAATAAGAAGATGGTGAATAGTGGATTCTGAGTTTCAGCAGTGTACTACGCCAAATTAACAGTTTATAACATTACAAAATACTGGTTCTATTCCATTAAAAAAAACAAACAAAAATGGTGAGTTGAGCCAGTGCGAGAAACATGAGTAACACATCGAACTCATGAAATATATTGCCAAGAAGACGCTAACAAGTGTTCTAATTGAGAATTGAACCGGGGTGACAAGAGTAATGAAACAAGTTTGTAGCATTTTAGGTGAGCTAAAAATTTCAATGGATACTTAAAAGTTTAGTTTATGTCTTATGATATGGAGGTTATCATTGAAGTGGCTTGTACACTAGTTTCGTGGGTGCTTGTCACTAGTCTAAATCAAACTCCAAATAGGAGTTATCAGAAGAAAGCTTCGGCTCTAGCTCGGCCACAAATTTATGCAAATTGAAGAAATTCTTAAAAAAAAAAAAAGGCAATACGAGTCGCGGTTTTCTTGTTTATAAAACTAAGAAACTAGGAACTTTCTTTCCTAATTCAGAAGTGAATTATTCACTCCCAAGTTCCATCACTCCCCCCAAACTCCAATGCAGTACATCAAAGCATCACATGTTCAGCTTTTTCCATATTAGTAAGAACTACCTGTATCGATAAATAATGAACGCAAAGCCTTGAAATGGCAAGGCTGAGTAGACCCAAATCGACAGAAATGACGTCGTAGTCGCTCCCCATTGGCAGTGACCTGCAACAGTGTGACAGGCACGTGACCCAATCATGAAAAAAAAAATCCCAAAGTTTAAGTCCAAACAAATATTGTTAACTTGACCCCAAAGCTAATAAATAAAACACACAGAAAAGAAGAAGAAGAAGAAGAAGAAGAGGAGGAGGAAAGAGCGAAGGTGTGTTTTTTGTGTATATAAAAATATAAGCTTTCTCCCAATTGGCTTTCCAAATTGGATTTTGGATTAAAACCCTAATCCCATAATCCCCCAATTGAATCCCCAAGAGAAGAAGAACAAAAAACCCTGATTGGGAGATTTGGGAGGGGGCCAAAAACCCTAGAAAGTGGGTCGTCGATGAGAAGAGGAGGGGGAGAAGAGAGGCGTAGATGCATGTCGCGGCGGGAGCGAGCGTGGATCTGAACTGGTTCCTGAAATTGATACTGACTCTGTTCGTTGCTGCGTTTGCGTTGCTTCACTTGGTCAAGAACACGGCCTCGAAGTACTTTGAGGTCGACGGCAATTTCGAAGCTGATCGGACGGCTCAAATGCCCGGCGTCCCCAACAGCGATAACCCCGCCTGCGCCGTCTGCGGCGCTAACGGCGTCAAGAAGTGTTCCCGCTGCAAAGCGGTGAAGTACTGGTAATTGCTTCAGTCTGTAAAGATTGGTTTTTTTTTTATATCTGATTGGGTTTAGTTTTTTGTTTAATGGGTGGGGTTAATTTTTTACTGTTTGAGATGAATTATGGTAAAAGGTTTAGTCTTTGATGATAGCTATCTTCTGTTTGATCTTAAAGGTTTAGTCTTTGTTATTTTTAGTTTTAGGGTTCTTTATGGTGATTCTTTGTTGTCTTTATACTACTTACATAGGGTAAATATTGCAGTTAACTAGGTTTTGATTCCGAAGAGGTTCTGAGTTATGATGGCTATCAAATATACTGTAGATCTTCTGTATATAGTAGTTTATAAGATCGATCGTAATGATATGATGAACAGGAGGTTTGTTAGGTAATCGTGGTTTCATGATATCAAGGTTTTCTGAATGGAGGAATTGGTGGGGAATGTTTGATGTTATGAAATAGTGTATGTGTGTTTTTATTAGGAAAAGTTTAGTGTTTGTATCTGGAAGTTTTTATAAAATATCCTTGCTTGTTTTCACAGCTCTGAAAAGTGCCAGAGGGAACATTGGCGATCACATAAGACTGAATGCGGCGCAGCTCAGAACACATCGAGCAATAGTAGATTTAAACCTCCTGTTGTGCGTAAATTTTTTAAAGGAATTGCACTTGTGCCTACTCATGGAATGATCTCTAAGCGTCTCAAACAGCCCAAAAAGGTAAAGTTCTAGTTCTTTTTTCAGGAGTAGTTTTTTCTTTCATATTCTTTGTAATTTCTTGTCGGACAGGCAGATGCATTGACAAAAACCTGATAATTTTCAGATTCTTTTCCCCTATGACGAATTTGTGAAACTTTTCCATTGGGAGAAGGCCGGACTTACTCCTTGTGGGCTCTTAAACTGCGGGAACAGGTATGTGTTTATCACTCACATTCTCACGCTCATGTGACTCATATCATACATGTTGTTTACCTACAAGCTTATTTATATATCTAATGTCATGTCATTGCAGTTGCTTTGCTAACGTTGTTCTACAGTGCCTTTCGTCCACTCGACCACTCGTTGCTTACCTGTTAGAGAAGGGTCATCGGAATGAATGTATAGTCTGAATCCATTCGTAAATTACTTTTTGTTCGTGGAGGTTATGACATTCTTGTCTTATTTAACAGTTGTTGTTTGTTTGACTTCCAGGCATACGGGATGATGAGTGGTGCTTCCTCTGTGAATTTGAAAGCCATCTTGAAAGAGCAAGCCAAAGTTCACAGGCCTTTTCACCCACCAACATTATCTCTAGACTACCTAATATTGGTGGAAACCTTGGCTATGGGAGGCAGGAGGATGCTCATGAACTCATGAGGTTTGTGTTACTTGTACTGTTTTATGTTGCTATTCTATTCAGTGCATTGTTGAATTTAACAATCTAGCGTTATATGATGGTTGGTCATATAAGTTCTTTGTATTCTTTTGCAGGTTTGCTATTGATACAATGCAGTCAGTGTGTCTTGATGAGTTTGGTGGAGAGAAAGCTGTTGATCCTAGCTCTCAAGAAACAACCATCATTCAACATATATTTGGTGGCCAGCTACAATCTCAGGTTATGCATCTTCTGGTCAAATGTTTTACCTCTAGTTTCATAATCTGTGTTTTCGCTACTTGTAATGCCAAGTTACTTACAACTGCCTGTATGTGTGGTGGTTCTTATCTTTATAAATTTGTATTGTTAGTTTGTCAGTGGTCTAGCTCATTTTGTTTATTCTGTAAACATTGTAATTGAATGTTTTTGTTTAAGCATGCGGACTTTGTGTATTGTTGTTTTGTTATCGGTCTAGCTTATTTATTCAGTATACGAAGAAACTGAATGTTCTCGTTTAGCATGTGGATTTTGTGTGTTTGTGCGTGGTACAAAGTCTCTTTTGAAGTAAATTTGATGCCCTTTTTCTACACCTGCCTATTGCCTTCTGATGTGTTTTCTGTTTTCTGAATATTCTCCAGGTGATTTGTTCAAAATGCAATAACATATCAAACCAATACGAGAATATGATGGATTTAACTGTTGAGATTCATGGAGATGCCTCATCATTGGAAGAATGCCTAGTCCAGTACACTGGCAGGGAGTCGCTTCATGGTGAAAATATGTACAAATGTGATGGGTATGAATGCTTCCTTATTCTGATCATTCAATGTTTCCCTACACTTCCTTGCGGTGCATTTATCTTAAGATAATTCCATCTATTATTATTTTTACTTTTCCATTATGTGGTTTTCTATGAGTTTTAATATGTTGCTGCTAATAGGTGCAATGACTATGTCAAGGCTTGGAAGAGACTTTCGGTTAAACGTGCTCCAAATGTGTTGACAATTGCCTTGAAAAGATTTCAGGTTGAACACTATACTCTTCTTATATGGGTGTTAATTTTGGTTGGTCATCTTGGTTGATGCACATAACTTCTTACGTCTTATTTCTTTAAATGTAGGGATTTATATTTGAATATTACTGCTATTTGATTACTTTCCTGATCCCCGAAATTATTATGTTGACAAACATTTCAGAGTGGGCGCTTTGGGAAAATCAACAAGAGAGTTACATTCCCTGCAATACTGGATCTCAGTCCTTACATGAGTGAACAAGGAGATGGTTCAGATATATATAACCTCTATGGTGTCGTTGTCCATGTGGATATGTTGAATGCTTCGTACTTCGGTCATTACATCTGTTATACCAAGGATTTTCATGGAAACTGGTACAAAATTGACGATTGCAAGGTAATTCCTATCGCTTTGATGACTTTTATATGCATAATCTGCCCAAGAAACTCTTTGGCTGACTTAGTTTGCTACTTTACAGGTTACATCTGTTAATTTGGAAGAAGTGCTTTCTCAGGGAGCATATATGCTTTTATATAGCAGGTGCATATCTGTTGTAGATTTAGTTTAATAAGATAGTTCAGGGTCTATATGTGATTGTGGCTGCTAGTCCAACCACACTGTACGTGGCAAAAGCATTATGTTGGATACTCTGGAAAATGATCCTGCTTTTTCTGTTGTTCCACAGGGATCAGGCACGATCACCTTGCCTAAGCATCTCTGAGTCTCCAAAGAAAGAGGGAGAAATGCCTGATGCTAATGTTGAAGTAGAGACCCTCCCAGATGGAGTAGTTAATTGTTCACCTATGGAGACTGCAGACCCAACTCACCATTATGTGTCTGAACCATCGGACATTAGTCTGTCCCGACAAACAACCAACTGTGTAGAAGACTCATCTGCTGTACTAGAGCATTCAAATGGTGTTACAAATGTGTCCCATCTAACATCACCATCATCTGCTTCAAAGGAGGTTGACATATATGAAGAGGAGACACTGAATTCAAGGTCGAGTCCATCCATTTCGTTGGAGATTTCTGGTTACTTGAAGTCTCCTGCATCAGATCTAGATGAAGTAAGACATGCAAATGGCGTTGATGTAGCTAATGACAAACCATGTCGGCCTCTGTCTGAGGAAGCACTAGAATGCTGTGAGAAGGATTGCTCTTCTGCAGATGATATGGAGTGGGAGTCGAGTACAGCCGTGGCACAGGCCATTGCAGTTTTCAAGAGCAACGGGACAGATGCAGTGGCACAGGAAATTGAAGTTTGCAAGAGCAATGGAACAATTGATGTGGCCAATGGAACGGCTTCTCCAGTTGAACATCTGGGCTTAATGAACGGAAACGGATTCTATAAACAGATTGATGACGGCTAAACAATCAAAGTTGGATCTCTGAACAATAATCATTGGTTGTTCATAATTCTTTGGCTCCCCTCATCATTAGAAGAAAAGATTGAGCTGGGATATTCTTGGTCTGGGGTTTCACTATTTTGCAGAAATCCCAGATGTCACTAAACAATTTAGCTGGGGAATGGTGTCATAATGTAATCGAAAGTTCGAAACATCATAATGAGTGGGAAGATGTTTTCTTTTTTGGCCTCTGTATTTTCATTTCAATCTTAAACCTCTACGGTAGAACATCGAAGTTCAAATTTTTTTCTTTGAATCTTCTCACTCAACCAAGATTAACCCTATGTAATGTATTGGATAATAAACTACAAAATGATAGGTCATGTTCAAGTGGAGACCCGAGCCTGGTAGAGGCATGTGAGATCTCTACGTTAAAAGCAAAAACGACTGCACGGTAAAATAGGAACGTAATCAGCGGCTTTGTCAGTTTTGTCTTTAGTTGTTTGTATTTTCTGGTCTGAAAATTGCTCGGTTGGTTTAGAGTTCTGAGGACTGGAACAAGAATCTGGTCCTGGAAGGCATTGACTTTGAAGACAGGACAGACAGTTTTTTAAGTTTCACGAGTGTGGCATTAGCATCAAGAAGAGCCAGTAGAGCCTTAGATTCCTCAACGAGGCCACGACTTCTCGCTTTTGCTTTGCTCAAAAAATGCAAAGGTCAGCACCACAGCATCTTATTTTAGCCCCCTTTGACAATGTGAGCTCTTGTTATTTTCTATTTGTAATTTTGTATTGTATTGTAATGCAAGCTATGCAAACATGCCCAGATGCTCTCTTTCTCTTTCTTTTAGGTTAAAAACTTGGGAAAAGAAGACTAAAGTGAGTACAAAAATGTATTCCAAATGCCCTAGTCTTTGTTTGAGCTTAAGGAATCCAAGGCCAAAGAGAAGAGGGTAGAGACTAGAGAGTAGAGTCAACTATATACTCTCTCTCTCACTCTATATGAGTCTCTACTTTCACACTACTGTGTATTTGGGTGTGTGAGTATGAAAAGCAATACTCTTTTGGTTATAAAATGGATGAGAAAGCAAAGCAAAGCTTAAAACCTTAGTGCTCCTCCTCCGCTCGTGTATTCTTATTCGGTTTTTGTTACATAGTGTCAACCCTTCTTGCAAAAAGAGCTACACTGGAAGCCTCCCACCTTCCTCCCCTCTTCACCTTTCTTTCTTTCTTTCTTTCTTTCTTGCTTTGCTTTGTTTGCTTTTTTCCTGTCTAACCCCATCTAAGTCTCAACGCCCCCATTTTAAAGACCCACCAGCAAAGCCTTTGCTACTCTCAACTATCACTCTCTTGGTGTTTTTGTGTTTCCATTTTAGACTCACAAAGCCATACTTAGGAGCAGGTACATTTGCTTAGTTTCTCTCTGTTCTATCTTCTCCTTTTTGTTTTCTTGTTCATTGTGTTTTGTTCTTACTCTTAAGTTCACTAATTTTCCTTTGAATTGTAATTATTGGGTAATTGTTAAGGTTATGCGTGAATGTGGGTTGCTAAGTTGATTCATTGGTCAAATTTGGAACTTTTTTTGTATGTTGAATTCGATCTGTGAGATTGTGTATGTTGGAATTCTGGGTCTGACAATTAGAAACCTTCAAGATTCTTCTGGGTCCTAGTCTAGTCTGTTTGATTTCTGTCTTGACAGCCCAGATAATGCATTTTTCTCATCAATGGTTACTGTTTTCATCCCAATCTGTTTCTTATTTCTTGCTTGCCGGTGTTTTTGAGTAACTTACTCCTCAGAGTGTTCTTTATGTCCTTGAAAGTTGGAATCTTTATTCACTAAACTCCAGAGTTCTCTTGAAAGTTGAACTCTTTATTCACAACATTTTGCAAGTGTTCGAAAATTATTGTGCAAGATGGGCATGAATATAGATTTCACAAGTAACACTCAGTTTTTTTATTATTGCAGTTGGTTTTGTCTAACTGATGGAGCCAGAAAATTGCTCAGCTTTGATGATGACTCGGAAGAGAAAGTCCCAAGAAGAGAACTGCATTTCAAGCACATTTTTGATGGATGAGCTTAATGAAGACCTTCTTGAAGGGGTCCTTTGTAGGCTACCGACCTCTGCATTTTTCCGCCTCTCTTCGGTTTGCAAGAGATGGAAATCAGTTGCAAGCTCTTCAAGTTTCAAGCTTGCATGCTCCCATATCCCTTCTCGGGATCCATGGTTTTTCATGGTCGACTCTCATCTTAATCGATCCATTGTGTTTGACTCTGCTGAAAGAGACTGGAAGAAACTTAACCATCCACCTCTCCTCCAGAAAAGCTCCAACTGCAATGCCATGCCTGTTTCAGCCTCGGGCGGCTTTATATGTTTCCGAAATCCATATGGCAACTTTGTCGTGTGCAATCCTGTGACAGGATCCTGCAACGAGCAACCTCCACTCGATCCAGCCCTCCAAAGTCTCACATTCCATGCCATTGTCATGAGCGCATGTCCCAACAAGCATGATCAGTCCTCGTACAAGCTTGCAGTTGTCTTTGGTGAGCTTCCGAAGCTGTCATTCCGTGTGTACAACTCCAGCAGCGGTTGCTGGGAAGAAGAGATTGCCTTGTCCAAGAAGTTCAACGATGATGATATTTCAAAAGAACTTGATGATTCCACTGAATTTGACTCGAATGATGACAGTGTGTACTTCCTCAGCAAGGCAGGAAATGTAGTGACGACCAATATGCAGAGAAGCCCATCTAAGCAATACTCATCAGTTATCACTAGCAAAGATGGCGAGGAAATAGTCCATTTCCTTAGCTCCTCGGGTTCAATTGTTGCTTGCAATCTGACCTCCAAGTGCTTCATTGAGTACCCGAGGCTACTTCCCGTCTTCTATGAGTACTCCATTGACTTGGTGGAGTGTGGAGGGAGGATGCTGGTTGTTCTGTTGTCGGAATTCTTTGAAAGTGCAAGCCTTAGGATTTGGTGTTATGATGAGGATGTTCGAAGTTGGCAACAAATTGCTGCAATGCCTCCATCGATGTCACATGAATGGTGTGGCAAGAATGTGGATATTAACTGTGTTGGGGCAGGTAACCAGATACTGATATGCTTAAGCTCAGCTGAGATTTCTAGCTGTGTTATGTGTGACTTATCTGCTAATGAATGGGATGAATTGCCCAAATGCTTTGTGGATGGTGAAGCCATCGAGTTCATGTCTGCTTTCTCATTCCAACCAAGGATCGAGGCTTCTCTATGATTTGGGGTTCTTGGCGTCGGATTTTTTTTTTCTCTTTTGTTATATTATTTCTCAAAATTCTATTTGCCTGCTGCTATGTTTAGGCAATTCTTAGCCCCTCATTAATTTGGCAGAAGTTCTTCTGTTTCTTACCTTGTGCGTTAGATTATATTATGATACATTGCTATTTTCAAAAATAATCTTTAGCAAAGGGGAATTGACCTCCAGGTTTATAGCTGAAATTGCTCTTGCATTTTTCGGAAGAGGAACATCAATGTTAAGTTGGTAACACATATCAATGCTTAGTACAATCAGAAAGAAGTTAATCCTGAATTTATCTAAATGATCTTATGAGCTACAATGTTAAGTATGTTCACTGCATCTGATTCTGTACTATTGTGTACCTTAAATAGATACTGCTTAAATTGTAATACAAACCATTGGCTCTACTTTTCTGAGTAGAGATATTGTGGAAAGAAGAATTTATGTTTTAACTAGCTATAGAAAGAGCTTTTATACAGTGAGACACTGAGACCAACTCTGCACCCAAAATGTAACTGTATTCGCTCTTTCTTCGTCTTTTATTTTTCCTTTGCCCAAAACTAGTTCCACAGGCTAAATAGATGAGCCTGTGGCTCTACTCAGAAAAGTTAAAGAACGTCCCTTCGGGGACATCCGATAAAATTAGAACGATACAGAAAAGTAAAAAAACTTGCTTAGCACTGTTATAGATAAAGCGAGAAATTCAGAGTTCTTGAATTACAGAACTTAACACAAGTGAATCATTAGAGTAGAAAATACGTGCATGGATATGATAACAAAAGCTCAACGAGAATGAAATGAAGTAATGACGATTACAAAGCATTATATTTTAAATGCAAACAACTCAGAACATACTGGTCTGATCCTACTGGAAGTAAAAGAAAGCAAACATAACATAACTGAGTCTTAATTGAACAAGATAGTACTTGACTGGATAACATTCAAATTCTACATTTAAGCCAACGGATAGCCAATTACACAATCCACATCAACTGCCTTGTAAAACCCCTGTTCTGCCTTTGCCAAATCTTCTTTTGCTTTCTCAAGGTCTAACTCTGCAGCTGCAAGCATAGCCCTCCGCCTCTTTATTTCATCCTCCAAAATATTGACATCTTCTCTCATTCTGCCCACTCTTCCTGCCATGTTCTTCATACCAAAAACAGATTCAACATGAGGCTGCAGCCAAGCCAGGTCAAATTTAAAGGTCTCGAGCTCCTCCCACAAAAGCTGAAGCCTCTCATAGCCATCTTGGTTCAAGTCCTTCACCTTCGTAGTCTTCAGGAAATGAAGGAGTCGACCAAATGTTGTAAATGCACATTCCACAAACGTACGACTTCTTTTCTGTTGGTACTCTTTCAAAATAGGGTGTGACAAAAATACTTCCTCTAACAGTGGATGAAAAGCCAACTCTATAAGTCCTAAACCCTTAAAATCCAGAAGCTCACCACTTTCTTGGTCTAATATTTTAATATCACACTTACGGATGGAGACATCGGCTTCAACAATACAAATGTCATTTACAAAATGGGTTTCAGAAAGGTCACGGATCTGACTTAAAGGCATGAATGAAGTGAATCCCCAGTCTGACTCCTCCGAATTAAACTCATGCTCAGTGACTATCAGAAGAAAAAGATCATATATCATTAAACGAATACATATGATTAAGAATTGCTAGCCAACAAGTATATTATGTTTTGCATCTAATATCGTGATTAATGAATAAAAAAACATGAAGAAGAAACAAACAACATGCATCAAAAATGAAAGAAACATATATCTCAGAGATTTGCCTTGCATGAAATAATGGGAAGTAAACAACATGAACTGTAAGAGAACGAACACACTGGTATTTACTTATAGCCGTCAAAATGTTCCAAATACCGGCGAGGAGCAGTTTTAAAAAAAATGATAAGATTAAGCAACTAAATAAAAAGATCACGAAAAAAATATTCATTTAGGCAACAGATATATATATATATATATATATAACATTATACCTTTTGTTATTGACAAGGAACTATCAAGTTGATTAACCAATGTTAAACTATATTTAGCATATATAGTCCACCCAGACGCCAATGTTGAGTGATCTACGACAGCTAAATACAAGGATATGTAGTCCACACTGTTCCCCTTCGGAAATAGAAGCACCCGCCTGATAACTTACAGTGAAAAATAAGTACGAATAGTTGCCTGAACATGTAGGAGAAACTGAAATATTTACGTTGGTATGTATAATTTATACGTACCATTTAAAACCGCCGATGGCAAAAATATCAGAATAACACTTGCGGTCCTTCAAGTTGGAGAAATTTTCAATTTTCCACTTGAATGTCCCAGATACAAACTCATCTTCTTCCTTCTTTTCCATCCTGCAAACAGCAAAGATGATTCTTATTTCGACTAAAAGCTGCAAAGATGATCTAACCGTAACAAGAACAACAACACAACGGAAATTAATTCGCCAAAAACCATATACATACTTCTTCTCTGATCTCTCTCCTCTCGCTGCTCAGCCCAGCTAATTTTATCGAAGACTAAATCAGGGGCTGTGTAGGAATCGGTGAAATCTTCCAATTGTAGAAGACAAAAGGCTACCTGTGATTGTACAGTGAACTTGATTTCGGGAAACTGGCGATGACTCTGAAAACGAAGACGGCTTTTATTTTTAGGGAAAGTTAATCATAACTTCCCACTACCTACAGTATTAGCCGTGTCTCTTCGTCTCTTTTTGAGTCTTTTCCAAAAGGCAAAATTTTAAGTATCAGCACCGAGAATTAAAGTGACTTTATTTTCTAATATATCACAGTGGTACATGGAGCTGAAATCTCAACCCAATTTACGTATATGCTGTCAGTTTTTCTGTTAAGCCATGCGTTTCCGTCAAATGTATCTTCACTGATATAATTATAAGTTATATTTCGTATCAACAGTTTCACCAACTTTTTAAACTTCCTACCATGTCCATTATTTGAGAAAATATATGTATTTATTGGGATTAATCAGTGGCGCAAAATCTCTATTTTAATTGTAGTATAATTACACCTAATTATGGTATATTTGTTAATAAATATAATATAATTGCACTTAATTAAGATATGATTGCTAAAATTATGATATAATTATATGTAATTATGGTATAACTTGCTTCTAAATATGGTATGATTGTGTAAAAATTAGTATTTAATTTAAAATTTCATACTAAATTGGTCCCTCCGAGATTTTCGGCCCCTGCAGAATTTGGTTTCAAGATCCGTCATTGGGGTTAATAATGTAAATAACAAGAACAAAACATAATAATTAGAAGAAAAAAAATATGGAAACGTGGGAGAGCAGAAAGATGGCTTCACGGACACGTTCAATTGTAATACCCTTCTTTTATTTCAACGCGAATGGAACGCGTGTGCGGTAGGCTAGTGAGGGTAAATATGTTTCTGTGATGACTAAAAACAAACAATGATCTTTTCTCATTTCTGCATTTCCATTAGTTGGCCGAGATCCCATTCTCTCTCCCATGTTCTTCTCTTTCTTTTGTTCTTCACTCTCACTAGCCAAACTAGCATAGATATGTGTAAAATCCCGCCGTCAACATCACTTGTAGTGAAAATGCTGCTTGAAAATCTCAGTTGCAGACTTGCTGCAAGTTTACGATCAACAACCAAAACTTTGAACTACGTCAATTTCCTTCGATTACTTTTGGTTGATTATCCTCTATATTTGGGGTTTTTTTTCATCTTCTTGTTCAATTATACAAGCTTGATTTGCTTTGGAGTGATGGTCATTGGCCCAAATAGAGAGAAAGAGACAGAGTGAGATGGTCGGGTGATCGATGATGATGATATGAAATTAAGCTGGTGATTTGTTTGTCTATTTTGTTTATATGAAATATTCATGAAAAAAAACTAAAAGCCTAAATTCAAAGTTTGGTGCGTGGTGTGTGCTGAAGAACAGGAGAGAGAGAGAGAGAGAGAGAGAGAGAGAGAGAGAGAGAGAGAGAGAGAGAAGAAGAAGAAGAAGAAGAAGAAGAGGAGATCAAGGTGAGAATGGAGGTAATACGAAAATACTAAATGGTCCTTTAATATTGAGTAATTACATAAGATGATAACACTGTTAGACTGTATGTATCAAATTTGTTTTGAATTTCAAACGACATAAGTAAATTAACTTTAATTCTCGGTAGCCTATATACTTTATGTACTAATCTTAAATTTTTGCCTTTCCAAAATTATATCTTAATTTTATTTATTTATTTATTTATTTTTTATCTTACGGCTCTTATATTTAGGAGGAGATGGAGATGAGGAGGTCGAGTGGGTGAGAAGGGGTGGTTGATCGGGTGTGTTGAGTTTTGTTTTGTTCTTTAAATTGAGAATCGTGCATTTGATCTGATGGAGGAGGTTGAAATTCTTCAACAACTTGGTGCTCAATAACAACACTCCATTTATGTTTATTTCTGAAAAACTAATGATAAAAATGTAGATTTCTTAGTTCGTATTTTAATAATACTCTCCTACTATATAGTAGTAGTTATATATATGGAGGGCAATTTTATAATCCCTTAGCTACAGTAAATCACAAAATAAGAAGTTCTAAATATCTCAAGGATTACTGAATCCACCTTATTCTGATCAAATCTAGTTAAATTTTAATTATAATCAAATTGATACAAGTTTATGTTAATTTCAATTATCACGTATGATACTATACTTTTTTTTTAAAAAAGACTCCTAATTAGTAGTTACGGTGTTTTGCGACCTCCACGGCCCAGCTCATCATCCAAAACCACAATTCCAGAAAGCAAAACATGTGACCTTTTAGAAAGAAATCGCTTAACTAGGGGGGAAAAAAGGGGTCTAGTCAGTTTACCACTGCAAATGATGCATACTTTCGTTTTTCTGCAAAAGATGTCCCCAGTATTTAACAAGCATGCCAAAAGATCCCCCAACCGACTGCAAGTTTATTTACAATATGAAGTGAACTCCCTGCTGAAATCCCTTCCTATGGAATACTGAAAACTCCTTCTCAAATTTTCTTACCGACACAGTCTGTGTAAATCAGCATTTTATCCAGAAAAGGACCATTGTTCAGGAGATACTTGGCTAAATCCCTCTCAGGCCACTGTCCCTTGAATCCACTTATGGAGATGGTCTTCAGGTGTGATAACAAGCAAATAGGCACATCCTTTGGCTCCCTCCATTCACTCCTCGGATATCGTCTCTCACACAGGGTTTTCTGACCATGAAATGAATAAGAATCAACGTGCTTGAACAATGTTGCATTTAATGAAAATCTATGATACTTACATTTTCAAAGACCAAATCTTCGAGATTAGGTGTAGAGTGCAGAAACTCAGGCAGTACTTCCCAGTAGTTGCAATTCGAAAGGACCAACTCCAATTGTTTTAAATTATCAAAAACAGGGAGCTGCCAAACCTAGATGTTAGACACAAATATGGTTTCAGATGAAAAGTTCTGATATAAAATATAGAAATGAAATAATACAGATGCATCTTTTCTCACTATGACACCATGTGTTGGATGATTTGAACAAAGTCCAAATGTGCGGATGTGCCATTATAAGGGAATGAACTATACAATCCTCTTATACACATACTCTACCACTCTACTTGACCTTGTGTCAAACGAAAACAAAACTAGCAGTTTCCACAAATCTATCAGCCATTCCTTCGTCTTATCATTACTCTTGTTTTGATTACAACTTTGATGAGTTTTATCTAGCTATAAAACCCCATTGGGAACGTAAATGTAAACAAAGTCGCCAATCCAACCATACCCAGTTTTCATCATCCAAAACCCCATTTTCAGAATGCTGCATTTCTTTACGTTGAAAAGTAACCGATTAAATTGAAAAACAAGGGTGTCTACCACTACAAATCATACGGCACAAGCTTACAATAGTTTCAAACAGTACTAAGCGTGCCAAAACTTTCACCAACAGACTGCAAGTTTGTTACATCAACTGTACAACTCTTCTGCGACCAGGAGATGGATTGAACTCCTTGGTTACATCTGAATGAACTCCACTCGGCCCTTCCTCTGAAACATTGAAAACTCCTTGTGAAACTTTCTTAACGCAAACACACAGTCTGTGTAAATCAGCATCTTATCCAAACAAGAACCATTCTTCAAGAGATACTTGGCTATTTCCCTCTCAGCCTGCAGTCCCCTGAATCCACTTATGGAGATGGTCTTCAGGTGTGATGACAAGCAAGTAGGAACATCCTTTGGCAGACTCCATTCACACCTCGCATTTTGTTTTTCACCTTGGCTTTTCTAATCATGAAAAAAAAATCAACTTATTGGGTATAAATAATGTTGCATTTAATGGAAAGATATGTTACTTACATTTTCTAAGACCAAATCTTCGAGATTAGGGGCGGAGCAAAGAAACTCAGGCAGCAGTTCCCAGTATTTGCCATGCACAAGAACTAACTTCAGTTGCTTCAAATTATCAAAAGCGGGGAGAAGCCAATCCTAGATGATAGACACAAATATTGTTTCAGGTGAAAATTCCCGATATCAAAAATAGAATGAAATGATAGAGATGCATCTTTTCTCAATATATGTTGGATGATTGAACAAAGGCGCTCAAATTCATCATCTTGTACATATATCCTCTACTTGACTTTGTGTCAAAAGAAAACCAAGCTAGCAGTTTCCACAAATCTATCAACCATTCCTTCGACTTCTCAAAGTTTGGAGATAGGAGATAAATCTTCTGAAGTTTTATCCTGTAATCTTTCCCAAAAAGTAAACAGTAAAAAGAACATAAGCACAAATATACTAACCTTTGACCAAGGAGCCACAAGAGACAGATATCTCACATTAGAAACAGCAACCAGAAGCGCAGTAGCACAAGAAGGAAAGTGAGGGGGGTGTTCTCTTCTAGAATCTTTGACATCTATACTGGCATTAACCAGGGACTTGGCTCTCATGAGAACATAATTTGTGAAACCATCCCTTCCAAGATCAAGTTTTTCAAGCTTTGGGGCATCGATATAAACATTAATACGAGTCTCAAACTGCTCTGAATCATATTCAAATACACGAGAACCTTTTCTCCCCAACCACACATGAAAACTTATGTTCAGTGTCTTCACTTGAGGCACCGAAACATTGAAATTGTAACCTATATCAGCGTCCCCAATGTCCACATTTCCGTCGATAATTAGATCTTCAAGCACAGAGCAGCACGAGAACAGATTTTCCATTTGAAATAGATTATTACCGGACAAGGCAACATGGAGGACTTTCAGACTTGGAAAACAGCCTGATGCAGGAAGATCAGTAGGAAAGTCGAAGTCCCACACAGCTAGCTTCAAAACCCTCAATGTCTTGCACATCAATAAGCACCGAGGTATCGTAAACACAAATTCCTCACCCATACAAAATTCAAAGTCCAATTCAACAACTTTACGCCTAACAACAGCGCAAAACCAGTCATCAATGACAGCTAAATCAATAGCAAAGTAAGGGGGTCTGACAACCGACAGCGAGAACTTTGCTATGTCTATGTTTCGAGCATATAGTACAGCGCAGACAAACCTCGCAAAAGGATTACAATCATCATCATCATGCTCATCAGGGAAATCTCTACGGTCGTCCAAGTCCAGATTGGGAACCAAGTTCCACATGTTGTTCCATCTTTTAGACAAAACAGAGGTCCTTACAGAATCTAAAGTGGGCATCAATCCAAGTATGTGAAGAACTATTTCATCAGGCAATGTACTGATCCTATCAATCCCACCCTTTTTTACTACCTTCTTCTTCTTCTTACTTCTGGACCCAATCCCCATTTCTTCTACCAATCCTACCCTACTCTATTATCAGCTCCAAATTTCTTAAAATTAACAACAGGGCTGAGAATGAAACGCAAACACAAATGAAAAGGAGGCAAATTTACCCGAAATGTGTGGAACTCAACCTTCCATTTTCGTTTTCAGCTGCTTGGCTCTGGTTAGGGCTCGTAGTTTTTCAGCTAGCTTTTTTTTAACTCAGCGAGACTCTCTCTCGCTCTCTCTCGCTCTCTCTTTCTGTGCCTCCGTGTGGCTTTATTGCTTTATACCGATTGGCAGGGGTCGACAAGCAGATCCAAAAATCGAAAAAAAAAAATCATATCCAAATTTAAATTGAATCTGAAACCAAAAAAAACGAAAAAAAAAAACTAATCGTACCGATTATATTTGGGTTAAATTTTAGATTCAGTCTCTCATAAATTGAACAATAACAAACCGACTTAAATAACTCGAATTTAACGGTTAATATCATCTTTTTTGTATATTTTACTTTTATTATTTTTATTAAAAAAAATAAAACTAAAACTACATAAACCTAATCGACCTAATCAATCTTACGGTCTCTCTCATCTCTTATAAAAAAAACTTACAACTTTTTTTTTTAATCATCACTTCTTAGTTTAACACTAAAAATTCACTTTATTCCGCAATATCAATCCACATAGCTCCTCTCTTCTCCCTTTTCTCTCCTCCATCCTCCCTTAATTTTCATTTTCCATCGCCTCTCTTTGTACCGTAATTCTAAAAATTGAATTTTCTAATCAATTATTTTATTAATGTTCCATATCCTTAATGAGTATCGATAACGGCTCACATGAGATGTGAAAAAAAGTTTGGACAGACTATGCGACCTACACGACAAACTTAGCGAGGTTCAATTACCTAAACTCACAGGGAGTGCGAACATTTTTGTTCCTCTCTAGTTTTAATATAGTAGAGTTTTTTGTATTTGAGCTAAATATAGACTGTGAAGATGTTAGAGTTAATCAGGCGTGGAATAATCAATTTTGAACTTTTGTTTTTCATCTTTATATTAAATTATGTATTTTGGAAATTAATGTTTAATATTACAAATTTTATATATGGGTAAAACCGAAAAAAAACCCTAACCAAATTGAACTGTACGGGTTGGATTGGGTTTTGAGTCACATGCAATCTCTTCTCAAATAGATTAGGTAAAATCAGTCACATTCACACGGTCAGTAGCTGACCATGAAATTCATGCTCAACTATTATTGGATGTAAATCCAAAAGTAAGAAGAATATTTTAAAAATTAAGTTATTTTGTTTTCAACCCTTGGATTTACATTAAATGGTGGTTGAGTAGGAATTTCATAGTCAGTTACTGACCGTGTGAACGAGATTGTAGGTAAAATAGGCAGAGACATTCGGTCAATACTTCACTCTTTCATCTTTCCTTTTATAGTCGAGTTTCGAAAGCTGTCATGTAAGAAACTAAAGAGGATTGCAAAAGCAGTGGAACAGTCAAATTTGAGTGCAGCAGGTTCAGTTTTAGGTCATTTAAAATATAAAAATTGAACTGAATCGAACCGAATTTAAATCATGAGTTGGGTTATAAGTTTTGTCTAAAATCGAACCGTATTGACTCGTGTCCACCCTTATCGATTGAAATGAGCCAACAATCAAGAGGTTTCTCGACCAACCCCGCAACTGCTATGGGCCACCAATAATTCTACTTGAATGAGGCCCAAAATAACATTTAATGTTAATTCTATCATACCGCGGCGAACCACGTATCTAAATTCAAATTTGGCGGACATTGATAAAAGTTTACATGTTAGTAGTTAAGGAGGTAAAAACTTTGGACATGACTTAGTGTGCACGTTGTTCTATTTATGATCGTTAACAACATAACCGAAAATTGATACTACAGCACATCTGCACATGTGGTGGTTTGATATATGATGTTCGTAGTCCAAATAAACTCATACGAATCAAATTTTATTCAGAAAATCTCGACCGGAACGTGCAACTATACAATTAAATCTTAATTTTCTATATATTTCGACCACCATACATCCCTATTAAGATTTATATTTACACACCACTGAAATCTCTATATTTATCAACCCATATCATAATGCTCATAATTTGGCCCCAAATTTTGATGGGTGACGACGTGACGTGGCTATTAACCGGGGCGTATATAAAACAATGTCTTGGGACTGTCCACAGGGGATTAATAATCACGTTCCCGGCATTCTTCGTTTCGGCTTCGGTGACCTCCTGGCCAAGCCGACCTCAGCATTTATAATCACATGTCCTAAACCCCAATTCCTACAATTCCAAATTTCTAATCCCAATTCTTTCATCGAAACCAACTCAATCACATATAGCAACTAGTCCAATCCAATCCAGACCCAAATGGATTCCGAAGACGAACAATACCTAAAGCAAAGATTAGACGAATTGCAGAGAGACGTCTCCAAGAAGCTTAAATTCGAACCCGCCGTCGCCGCCCTCACCTCTCTCCTCCGCGACCGCTACTCTTCTTCCTCCCCTCCGCTCCGCAACTCCTACTTCGCCGTCGTCTCCCGCGTCGCCACCGTCTTAAAGACCCGCTACACCTCCCCCGGCTTCTGGGCCGCCGGCCTCGCCCTCTTCCGCCTCGCCCTAACACTAGTCTCCGCTCCCGCCGAGAAGACCCAGCTTCTCAGCTACATTTCCGACGCCGAGAAAGTCGTTCGCCAAGACGACGAGCCTCCCAGCCTCTCGCCCCCGAATCAAGGTTTCAGACCTCTCCGAATCTCCGACCTCGATTCCGATTTGGTGTTTTTCTAACCCTAATTTTGCATTGCTAGGGTTTCTCTTCGAGGGCCATCTGACGGTGGATCGGGAGCCGCCGCAGCCGCAGTGGCTGGTCCAGTCGAATCTGATGGCCTCCGCCGCGACTCTTTTCGCGGCGGAGTCTTCCGGTGCGGGTCGGCCTGTAGCCGAGACCGGCAGCAACGACGGCGGCGGCGAATCCGAGAGCGCGGCGAATCTTCTGCAGTCGCTGATTGACAACCTGGACAGCGTTTTGCCGCCGGGGATTCTGGAAGACGTGAGAGGTGCGCCGAGGGTGCCGCCCGCGAGTAAGAAAGTGGTGGCGAGTCTTCCGGTGATTACGATTACGGAGGAGAAGCTGAAGAAGCTTGGAGAGGAAGCAGACTGCTGCATTTGTAAAGAGAATTTGGCTGTGAATGATAAGATGCAGGAGTTGCCTTGCAAGCACACATTTCATCCACCGTGTTTGAAGCCTTGGCTGGTAATGATTGTTACAATGTAGCAGCTTATGATGTGATTTTTTTGTGTTTTGTTTTGGATTCGAGTGAGTTGAAATGGTGTGTGTGATTTTTGATTTGTGGCAGGACGAGCACAATTCGTGTGCGATATGCCGGCATGAGCTGGAGACTGATGATCATGCGTACGAGAGCTGGAAGGAGAGGGAGAGGGAAGCTGAGGAAGATAGAAAAGGCGCCGCTAATGCGGTTCGGGGTGGTGAATACATGTATGTTTAATGTTTGGAAGAGAGGATGCTCTACTCGAATAATATGTTGAATTGCAGCTTCACTTATATGTTATGTTCATTCACATTGCACTGGCTGTGAATCCTGCTAGATATGTTGTATCTCTGTCATTGTAAGTTGTAATTTAGACATTGAATAGAGTAAATTCAATTCTACATTCATATATTTGTTTTTCTCTGTAATACATTCTTATAGATGATGAAATCAGGCTATCATTTGATGTTCCTTTTCACTTTTTACATCATATTTGCGTCATGGTATATTCAATTATTCATACCAAATACCTGGCCCGTAGTGGCTTTTTAAGCCATAAGAGCAACCATTATCTCAGACTTGCTTGATTGTGCTTTTCCTAGAGCCTTTGACATGGTTCAATTTTTGTTTTGTTTTTGAAAGGGATTCAAATTCTAGTTATTTGGATCGAGATGTGCAGCTTTAGTTCCGTGTTTTGGTAGCGCTATTGCAGCTGGACAATGCGGTTCAGATTTTGTTATGGAGAGCTAGAGCAAAATCCGCTGTGTGATTTCTACAGCTTGCTATCGGCTAAATTTGGAAACGAGTGTAAAACTAGGCCCCCATTCTGAAGTTGGGCTCAAGTCCAATACACTT
Organism: Argentina anserina; assembly: GCF_933775445.1. Classification (NCBI taxonomy): domain Eukaryota; kingdom Viridiplantae; phylum Streptophyta; class Magnoliopsida; order Rosales; family Rosaceae; genus Argentina; species Argentina anserina. The sequence continues at coordinate 28,063,383 of NC_065873.1, read as the reverse complement.
TGTTTTGAAGTTTTCTTAAAATCTGGTATGAAAGAGACGTAATAGGATTCCTATGACCAGGGATTCTTGACATCAGGAAATGAAAAAAATGATGCGGCATTGCAATTAACGCGAAATCTAGTGGCTGTCGAAATTTGCCGTTTTGAGGCAAAGGGTTCGTTGAAACCGTGGCGCAACCGTCGCACACAAACCCAACTCACTCTGTTCTTCTGCTTTATCTCACTCTGACACTACTCAGCTCAGTACCGAACCCACCCATCTCATAATATGGAAGTTACCAATTGTCTCTCTTCATCTTCCTCCGCCAAATTTGGATGCGTGTACGACTTCCCTCAATCCCAAACCAATCGTAATATCCACAGTTGCTTCTTCCCATTTCCGGGGAAGACCAGAGCACTTGTCGCAGTCAACGCAGCTTCATCAGCTACCACCACCACCACTAGTGTCGGAAATGGTTATGTGGGACCTGGGAGTTCGACTCAGAGTCAAACCAACACCATCCGAAACAACACTCGGAGTGGTTCTTGCCTGGTAATCCCTCCGCCGGCCGGCAAGAAGCCCCGGGCTATCATCAAGTTTCTCGGCGGTGCCTTCATCGGAGCGGTTCCTGAAGTCACCTACAGGTCCCCACTCTATCAAAGTTTTCTTCTTTCTTTTTAGGTTTATTGTCCATAACATCATATTTATAGTGAAAATTGATTCTTGCAGCTACTTGACTAAGCTATTGGCCAAGGAGGGGTTTCTGGTTATTTCAGTGCCGTACAATGTGACCTTTGATCATGTCCAAGCTGCCCACCAAGTCTATGAGAGGTTCAATTCATGCTTGGACACCATTTTAGCCTCTGGATTGCCGAATGCTGATCTCTCACCAGCTCAACTGGCTGAGTTGCCAGTGTTCTCTGTTGGCCATAGGTAATTCGAATTGAGTGGTTATGAAGTTTTAACCTTTGCAGCATTCGTTTGATGAATTGTCTTGGCGTTTTTGTAGCAATGGTGCATTACTACAAGTGCTTGCAGGGAGCTATTTCTCAGATAGAATCCCAAAGGTAGGGTCTGTTTTCTTGCTTGTTACAAATTTTGATTGTGGACTGTTGTCTATTGAGTTTGACGAGAATATTATGTTCTGTGGTAGTTAGGCTAATGCCATAATCGCATACAACAATAGACCAGCAACTGAGGCTGTCCCTTACTTTGAGCAGGTGCTTAATATCAACCCCTGTTTCTACTAATATGTTAGAATTTCGGATAAAGGTTACTAAACCTGATGATGGTATTGTGCAGCTTGGACCATTAGTTAATCAGATGATCCCTATTGTGGAGGCATCTTCAATTCCTTCTATGGCTAGGACTGCCTCAGGTACTTTCTTGCCTCTGAAAGTTATGGTTTGCACATTCTAATAGAAGTAGATCCATGCCTTCGATCCTGTTTACCAAACTAGGAAAACTACCCTCTTGGTTTCCTATCATGCCACATAAATCATTTACAATTGCTTGCTAGAAGAGCATTTACTGCTTATATTCCTTGTTATTTTTATAGTCACATAGATGTTTATGTACGGTATAAACTATCTTTTAGTTGTCAAGTCTGTCCTTAAAAGGAGTGTTGTGTATAATTTTGTATGGTTCAGGGAGAGTAAGTACAGAATCTTCTTTATCCCATGATGTAATATATTCTGATAAGCCACATTTTTTCCCGATGCCTCCACATTTACTACCCATCATCTTCTTATAATTCTTTGAACATGTTTAGCTATTGAATTTCACTGCATGCTATGTCACAGATTGTGGGATTTCACTACAGTGATAAGATATATATCTGATGCTCCCTCTTTACATGTCCTCCCATATCTAGGAGATGCGTGGAAGGCCTTAATTAATGCAGCTGAAGCAGTTCTACCAGACAATGAAAAGGAAACTCTCAATTCATTCACTAAATTTGTTGATCAGTTGCCTTCGGTGCTGAATGAGGTATTTTAGTTCAAAAGATAATCTGGTTTCCAATAGGAATCATGGTTTGCTTTATTCAACTTGGAGTGGTGCTTGAGATAATCTCTTAATTTATGGGGATTCGCCGTGCACTAATAGAAGCTAGATCTGCTCATTGGTTTTTTTTTTCATTTGTTTCGGAAGAATTCAATTACTTGTACCTAAACACATAATGTCGGTGTTTAGTTATGTGCATTTCACCCTTGCTTATTCTACAGAAATAATTTTCTGTCAGGTAACCGAAGGGACATCAGAATTCAAGCCAACACCTTCTGAAAATCGTGACTTCTTTAAGTGCTCATACAATGTGAAACATACTCTACTGGTATGGATGATGTTTCACTATTGAATCATCTGTATCACAATCAAATTTAATGGCAATAATATGTCCTCCGGTTTCAACTAATATACCCTTTTTGCTATAGGTGAAGTTCAATTTTGACGGAATTGATGAGACAGATACTCTCAAGGAAACATTAGAGCCTCGTGTGGAAGCTATTGGTGGGACACTAGAAAAGGTCGAGATAAGTGGTAACCATATCACACCATGCTTTCAGGTGAACTAAATTCTTGTTGGCTGATGTAGTGTGCTTTTAAGCTTCTTTGCTTCTGTATATATCTTCTTCTTTTTCCTGTTCCGTTTTCTATAGAATCCAAAATATTGATTGAGTCTGGAAGTAGAAGTTTATGTGTCATTTTTAACAAGTTGAATTTATCAGATTGTAGGATTTGTACCTATAGATGCTACGCATGAACAATCTCTTAGAATGTAGTCTTCACATTTATAAGATCTCGGGTATTGGGATAACTGCATTTTGAGCTGCATTGCTGCTTGTTCGCTTTATAAAAAGCACTCAAATTTCCTACTCATTAATCATTATCTTTATATATACTCATTCCTATTCTTGGTATCTTCAGGAGCCTAAGTGGCAAGTAGGTGCCTTGTACACTCCAGCAGACGCTATTGCTCAGTCTCTTAAAACTCTTTCACTGAATGACATTAGAGTCCTATCCAGAACTATAGTCGACTGGTTTCAACGTTTTGAAGATTGAGGCACCTAAGCTTGAAAAGACAGATATACACATTTGAGCCCCCTAAAACCAACAGGGGAGCCAGACTGCATTACCGTAATTTTCATTGTTATAGCTGATTTGCTTGTATATTATAGGATTTATAGCCGATTACTTGCTCAGTGGCGCTGGTCTCAGTGGTTTGTATGTTTTAATGGGCCTCTGGGAATCTAAACACTTCAAACTTTATTGGGTTTACTGACTCTATTTATGAATGTTGAGGCTGTTGGCTCTATAAGAAGACACAATTTCCGATAAGAGGTATTCTGTCCTGGAAACTCATGCAATTTATTTTTATGGACACTTCTCATGCGTGTTCATCAGTTCATGTTCTTTCCCGCAATTTTCGAACGGCGAATTTCGATCAATATAAAGGACTTGTCATAGGAACAAAGCCTCGGTCAACAATAGGAGGCCAAGACCATTTTTTTTCTTTTCCAACAATTTTCTTGACTAGTTACATGGTTTCAAGCGGCCTTCAATAACAGTCAAATTCAGACGACATCACATGGCGTCAAGAATCGCTCTACCAATGAAGTGAGGGAAATTATCTACGTACTAAAGTAAGACCAGCACAGATTTTTATTTTTATTATTATATGAAATTGTTACTACAATTGTGTCATAGCTAGCAGCCTAGTAATTCAATCCCACCCAGAACCGATCTGTATATAATACCATTTCCCTTCAGTTCAATTATTCATCAAGAATTATGCTTTGCAAATAAATTAGCAAATGAACGGGACGGGGTTTTTGATTTAGGCGCAAGTAGCTAGCTATCCCCATTAATAATGTTTGTGAGCTATAATTATATGCACCGTTCTGTTGCTTTTGCATGCATGTCACCCAGCAGCCCTTATCATGTTGCCGCATTTATTCGACTCAGAAAACCAAAAACCCTAGCTGTAGCTGCAATGAGATCATTATATTCATCTCAATCCTGTAAGGAACATATCATCAACAATATTTTGCTGATGATGATATGTTTTGCTGATGGATAAGTGGATAAATATGCATGCATATGCAGAACACAGTTAGATCGATCAAGAATGAATCGAAGAATGGAGGGTATGCGGCTTTTAGTGACCCCCGTAATGGTAGTTTTGGGCCATAGCCATTGGTAGGTAGCGTGATATGCAGATGTGAAATATACAGGTAATAAGGATTGGTTTCGCTTGGTTTTTATTGGCTGCAACTTGGTAATTACAAGCCAAGTCGTTAAGGCAAAGGGCAGCTCCGATCCTCTGAACTGTGATGTTTTTTCTGGCCGGTGATGGATGATCAATCAGTTTCTTTCTAGAAAACACAGCAGTGACTATTCCATCTGCGTCGAAAGGGCGGGCGAGGTCGATCATATCAGAGTTGGTGATAGACTTATGGTCATGGTCCACCGCCACCCCCCACTTATAGCGGAAAGTGACCTTACAATATTTTGGGGGTTAAATGAGATCGATCCAGTGGGAACATCATCACCATTTACTCGCCAAAAGCATCGGTCGATCTCTTCTCTCTGTGTGTGTGTCAACTTTGAACATGCGGTTGAACACCTTATAATGCTAGCTAGCTTCTACTTGCATGAATCCTCTGCTGGCCTCTCTCTGAGGTCCCTAAGCTAGCTAACTAATTAAGTCCACTCTCAATCTTACCACTTTCATCGGTTCACATTTCACATGCACACCAAGAACATCGGTTCACACAGAGAATTTCTACCACTTTCATGAATCGGATTCATGTCCTCCCACTTACAAAGATGAGATGTTTGGAAATGGACTAAAAGTTTTCTCAAAAAAAAAAGAGACTAATTTGTACTAGGCCACCTAATACAATTTTAACCAATATTCTTTTTTGAAAGGTGGTAGAAATTCTCTGGAAAAAAGAAGCAGAAGAAGGTAAAAGGTAAAAACTACTGATGGGGTTAGGGGGTATTGATGGAATAAGGCGCAGGCTTTTGAAGCTGGGGTAGGCCGGGGTCACACTGGCTGCCTATTTTCCGTTCCGTTGTCTATATCCCACGTGGCAGCTTCGATCTGATTGGAGCTTAAACATCAGACCACGTGGCAGACACAGTAGCAGCTTCTTCAGTGGCAATTTGCCGTTGATTATGACGCGTCTCAGTCTTGCCAGTCGGCCCTACCCACCCCTTCTTTCACAAATTATTATTTCTATAAATTAATTAATCCCACCAACAGATCTCTTGCAATATGGTTATGTTTTTTTTTGGTAGAAAATTGTTCTAAGCTTCGCCAAGAAAGATGACAATATTTGTACCAAAAAAAAAAGATGACAATACAATGTGTTAGTGAACTTTCTAAACATTCAACATCTGTTTTAGACTCGTTTTAGAATCGATAATAATAATTGACGTTTAGAGATTTAGTCTCGTTTTAGACTCGATAATGATAATGGACGTTGTTAAATTAGAAAAGTATTAACATCCAACAATATAGTGTCAAAACGTTCCGCTCATACAAATGTCTATTATGTTTTCGCTAGGCTAGGTATCTTTTTTACGGTAACAGAAGCGGTCTAAATCTTGCCGGTGAGCTTCTTAATAAGAAACTCACTTACTCACCAATCAGGTCGGATAGATTCAATTCGTTCATTAATTTATTATAATTCAGTACTCATCAGATAACTAATTTGGGCGAAGATTTTCAGAGTGATTTCATCACCGTGAACTAACATATGTCCGGTGAAAATGTTGATGTGTAGTCAAAAACATGATTTAAGTCAATGTCCGATTAGGAAACTCACAAGTGAGCCACTAGATATAAGTTTTACCCTTCTTTTGCTATTTCCATGTACAGTGTCATCGTGCGTCTTCCGCTTAAATCAGATTCTCATTAACAGTCATAATGGCTTTAATAGCCCCAGAGAAAGAGGGGAGAACCTGCAAGTCTCTCTCTCTCGCTGAAGATCACTCTGAGCCTCTCTCAGAAGTACAAAGCTCAGTGGGCGCCGAGTGACCTTCCCTTCTCTTCTTTTAGTGTATGATACCCCAAAACCTATAATAAAGGCGTTTAATTTTTTCACAGAGCGGTGGGTGTGAATATGATACAATCTCTGTGTGAGAGAGAGAAGGATACAAGGTGCGAGAGAGGAAGAGGCGGTTGGGTTTTGGTGGGTGAATGTGATTCGTCAAAACCCATCTGTGGTTTTTAGTTTATAATTTATCTTCGAATTCAAGGAAGGCACCTGCTGCAATATGTTGCTGTGGAAGCAACCCCATTGGTGGAAGCTGGCTGCTTGGCTTTGGTTTCTATCATAAACAAAAACTCATCCATCCATCCATCAAAGCTTTTTTGATGTTATCCACAGACACACACAGCAGGCCAGTTTCTCTCTCTCTTTCCTTTCCTTCTCTCTTATTATTGCAGTTTGCTCATTATTTTATTCACCATTGTTATCCCACATCTGCATTGTCAATCCTAAAGATCCAAGCTTTGCCTCAAAGTTATCTGCTTGGTTTGCATTTTGTGATCTATATGGCTTGTTAGAACCTCCCAACTTATCGGAATGAGAAATGGCATAACCCTTCGGAGTGTTCTTATTATTAAACAAGAGCCACAGCAAATCAAAACGTAACTGTTAAACCTTGGTAATTCTTTGATGAAATGTTGGTCCAAATAAGGTTAGTTTGCAACTATGTACTAGTAGCTAGCTTCAGTTGCGTTTATGCAAGGAATAGTTTGTCACTTCGTCAAAGTTGAGGTCTTTGTATTGAACTCATCTGGATGGTTTTACTTGTTCAATTAGTACTGAGTTAAGGAGCTGCCCTTTTTTTCTTTAGGGAAAAGAGGTTACTTTCTCAACTCAATGACGTGAGTGCTTGCGTAGCTTGTCAATTTTTTTCACTCTCATCCCATTCTGCTATATGTTTGTTAGATGTTTTTAGATTGTTGGACGGCAAGACAAGTCAGCATCTTGTATAATACGTTTTATCCACTTGGATTCTATGTATTTCTGAGAACTGAACTCCCCAATTATATGAGGAGCTCAGAGATTGCATACATCAGGACTAGAGATCACATTGGAAGCTATTTCAATCCCTAAAATCTCTAGGGCAAATGTAAATGAGTTTGTCTTCGACTGCTGAGAAAGCAATTGGATTTTCTTACTCAAGTATTACATAAAGTCGTATACTTCATACGATGATGATGTTATCGTTAATGTTTGCTATTTCCTTTTCGTGATCTTGGAAGTTATTTCCAATGTTATTTTTTTTAGATAAAATGAGAAAGCTAATAAATGTGAAAGAGAATTTTGTGGGGATTAACTTATTTCTACTCAGCATTTAGAAATGTCTCTACTTCAAAAATTTCAGGTTTTTCTGAGAACTGAAGTGGTTTTTTTTTTGGGAGGGGGGGGGGTGTTTGATACCTTGCCTAAGCAATAGTTTTGATTTTGTGAGATTTGAATACTTGTAGTTTGATCTTCTAATCTGTGGAATCAGTAAAGAGACAATGATCTGGATTATAGCTATTAGTAATCACTTCTCACATTTGGATGAAACTTTCTGTGCAAATCCTCTGTTCACTCTCTTACATACTTGCATCTCGTTCTGCATACAAATCTATGCAGACATTTCTGACAGTCAAATAGGACGGGCAACTATTTGAACAGATATTGATGATCTCCCTCCTCTTTGGGGTATTTCCAACCTCCCAAAAAAAATTTGCTCACTGTTATTAATCCAGAGGTGTATAGCTTGATTAGAAGAAGCAAATTATTTACTGTACACTTGAGTAGTGGATGCTAACTGTAAGTGCGGCCAGTAAACTCTGATGTGAGGCAGAGAAGCCATGCCTCTGCCACCGTTACAGTAAACAAAATAGCAGTAAAAACTTGATTAGAAAAGGCAGTAATTAAAAGATCTAATAATTTGAGGGAAGGGGCTAGGAAGGAAGGTATGGAGCATTTCTGTCCCGTAATATGGTGTGGAAATGCCTTTGCAAATAGGTCCAAGTTATCTGTCTCACTATGAACAGATTCAAATCATGTTGAACAACTTGTATAAAACAGAAACTTTGGATGGTTTCCTTTTCTCACTATAAAAGAGATTATATAGAAGTTACAACAGTAATGGAGATTCTTCTGTCAGTCTATTGTAGGCTTCTGCTGACGTTTTCTGGAGAGTCTGGTCCCCATTTCACTCGTAGACAATACACTAGATTATCCCTCAATTCTTTGATGCCTAAAATGTCCTCTCTGTACCGTCCAGTTAATACGTAGAACCATAAGATACACAAATTAATATTAAGGAAATTACTATTGTCTTTGAAAACAATTGTTCTTCTTTCCATTTTCTCAGTTGGTTTGGTATCTGGTCTAGGGGATGGAGATGGCAATTCTTGTTTTTGTGATGTACATATTTATTAGAACACGCTGGGAGGTTTCTATGGTCTGTGACTTTGAATATTTGGTGAATTTATGTCCTGGTATTGCAGGCATGCCAAGTTTACACCATCTGTTATCACTTTTATGATCACTCATCCAAAATCAGTTTTAGGAAAATAAATGTCTGTTGAGTGGTCAATGTAGAATAATGTCGTAATTGTACACGGCAAAGCTTCTACACAAGAAATGGTTGAAAGTTATATGGCAACAGTTCACACTAGAATTTGTTCTGTTAGGCTTCAGTTGACTGCAGTTTAGTACTGGACTACTGGTTTAACGAGTGCACACGCATATGAGTCTTAAGAACATTGCTATAGTTTCTTAGTTTCCTTTTACAGAATGGTTTTTCTAGTTATATATTGTGATGTGATTCTATGACGATAAGCATTTGGTAAATTATTAATACTTGATGTGCATAATATATCATTTTCTTTGTTGAGATGATGATTTGAACTTATGATTTCCATTTTCATAAGTCATCACTTAGATTGAAACTAGTGAGTTACTTAATTCACACTAATGTTTTGCAGTCATTTTTGAACATTTTATTTAAAAGTTTACAAGTTTTACTCAGCTCTAATGTTCTGTAGTCATTATGGACACTTTATTAACATTACAACTTGGACTCTCAGAAGTTTCCTGCAAGAACTCTATTAATCAAAAGGAGGCCAATTTACATCTCTAGTGGTTATTTAGGCGAAACTTCCTAACTGCTATTTAAGGCGGGTAATAAAACGGTAACATATGAGGTTTGCCAAATCAGGGAAAAATACAAAGAAATTTAAAAAACCTAGACTGTCCCCAGCTATTTATAACATCCATGAGGGCCTCCGGACTTCTTCAGATCAACCTGTGCTTATCTGCTGCATAGTGTACTTTGTTCTTCAGAATATAGGAAAAACCCATGATTCTCCTCCCAACCTACCACCTCTTCCTTTCTTCCCTTCCTAGCTAAACACTAAGAGAGATATGAGGCAGAGTCGATACTCAAAGCAAGAGACTGATCAGTTAATGGAAATTGATGACCTTAGTAAGCTCAAAGAGGAACCTCATCATCTTTCTGGTGCTTATATCCGTAGCCTAGTGAAACAACTCACCTCTTCAAGAACCAGAGACACCATGAACCCCAAAGACCTCCTTCATTGTGGCACCAAATTTAGGGAAGGATTTAGTGAAACCCAAAATACACAGCAACCCCAACAACCTCAACAGCACAAAAAACAAGTTAGGAGGAGACTCCACACCAGTAGACCATACCAAGAAAGGCTCTTAAACATGGCTGAGGCTAGGAGGGAGATTGTCACTGCTCTAAAGTTTCATAGAGCGGCTATGAAACAAGCCAGTGAACAACAGCAACAACATCAAGAAGAAGAAAAGCAGCCACAATCGCAACAATTGCTGCCTCAACCCCACTACCCCTGTTCTGAGCCAGAAGGAAGGATTAAATCTAGGAGAAATCCTAGAATTTACCCATCAAATTCAACCAATTTTTATGAAACTCTGCCTTACTCATCCAATCTTTCTCATCAATATTCCTCTTTCCCTAATCAATTTTCCTGGAATTCTTCGAGAATTCCTCCTCCACCTCTTTATGAGAATTTCGATTTCAAAGCTCTTCCAAGCCAGACCCTCGGCCTGAATCTCAATATTAAAGATTTCAACAACATAAACACTACCCTTTACCACAACAGCAATAGCCCCCCATTTCACTCAACCTCAGGCTCAGGCTCAGGCTCATTCTCAGCTTCGACCTCATCCCTATCATCATCTTCTTCCCCAAGTCTCTCTATTGCCACTGATCATGAACTTGCTGGTTCATCAGCTGCAGTATCACGCATGGAAATGGAGGCCCCTGCAGTAGCTGATGCTGACGACTCTGGCATCACCACAAGCGGTGGAGATGGATTGCATGCAGCAATGGATGATGAGGAGATGGCGGAGATCAGATCAATCGGAGAGCAGCATCAGATGGAATGGAATGACACCATGAATTTGGTAACTTCGGCATGGTGGTTAAAATTCTTGAAGGCTGAAGATGATGATGGATACCACCTTCCATTTGATGAAGTCCTGGAGTTTCCGGCCTGGTTGAATGCAAATGAGGGCAGTTTTCAACAGCATTTGAATGATTACTACTCAGCAGACTATTTTCAAGATCCTGCCTTGCCATGGTAAGAAATCAAATAAAATTCATGAAAAGATGGCTTTTGTTCGGTGGCTTTCGTTGTTGCATAAGGGTCAATCACTTGTTTCAATAAAGTGGAAATATTATAAGTAATTGCGTCATTAGGAATCTGTTTCATTTTGTCAGTTTTCTCAACTTAGTAATTGTATGTTTGAATCTCACCAGCCATAGTTTTGTGTTGTTATTAGCATGATGTTACCTGGACCCATTGGCTGGCCATTAAAATGGGTGGAAGGCCATCAGAAACTGTTACCAGCTTGATCAGCTTCTTTGTTTCTAAGTTTTTTCTTTGATCAGTACAGCTGAGAGCCCTGTGAGTTTAATATGAGGAGAAGAAGAGCTGAGAGACACTCAGTGCCTCTAGTTTATATTGTTGAAGTTGGTAATCAAAATATTGTAGGTCTACATGTTCAAGTCATTATATAATGGCAATTTATTTAGCCTGCCTTAGTTCGAGTACTTTACCAACTCACAGGGAATTTTTCTTTTTCAACTGTTAGTTCTTTCTTCTTTTTCTTTGCTTTAACCTTTGAAGAAGGACATTTGTTTCGTTGCATGTCTCACCATTCAAGTCATTTGATAAGGTTGCTAACTCCTTTCTTGCTCTGTTTTCTCCTTGTGATTATTGTGACAAGCAGCATGGACATTGGAGAATTTGAAGGTTTTGATGGTGAATGGCTAGCTTGAGAGAATGACAAGGATTGATGTTTTTTATTTAATCAAATCTTTGGCTATTTTTTTATTTTCCAATTCTTTACATACTTTGTATTCCTTCCTTCTAGTTTCCTTTCATGTTGAGGATACAATAAAGGCTTTGCAATATATATTAAATTTGGCAAGAGCCAAGGCCATGGAAGAAATAATGAAGGAAGAGAAGAGAGGGGAGTGTCCTGCCTTTTGTCTTTTTGCAGCTTGATATTATATATTGAATATTTGATGCAGTTGTGTAAATCTCAATCTTTCAGGGATGTGGTTCTTCCGCCATATTTGATTTCCATAGTGTTATATTACCAACTTCCTTTATAATACTACCAAGAAAAAAAATGATATTTTCTTTTTCTAATAATGAATTCAAGAAACAATTGGCTCTGCAAATGGTGTTTCTGATCTTTATATGATCAAAAACGGCCAAAATTTACAGCTCCAGTTTTGTCTTGTGCATCAAAATAGGTTCATTCAAACAGGCAGATAAGTCACAAGTCTCTCCCAGAAGATTAGCCCTTCCGTCTTTGACTCCAGAAAACTTTGACATCTTCAATTACAAAAGGCAGCTTCTTGACACAGCAGGGTAACAAATTGAAAAGAATTCATAAGAACCAACTGTATAAAACCATACTTCCATTCTTTATTGATAAACATCATATTATAGCTTATGAATAATAAAAGATAAATGATAGATCAGCATCCAGGCCAAATGACCCTGAACATAAGTGATAGATGCATAGATGATAGACCAGCATCTATAGCATCTGTATGTTAATCTTGGGGTGCAAGAAAATTCAATCCTCCTCCTCTTCATTATAGTCTCGGCTGTTATAAGGGATAAAAGCCTCTGAAAACCAGTTGCTCTTCCTCCAAGACTTCCATCCCATCTCTTCACAAATCTCATCACTGTGATTGATGCTGAAAGTGGAAATGCAGTGTCTCTTATAAAACCTCGTCGTCCTCTTCATCACTTCCATCTCTCTGCTTATCTGATCAAGCATTTCTTTCACACTTGGAAGCTTGAACTCGTTGTCGACAACTCTTGATAGCCATTTGCACCTCAACTCTGCTGTGTGCAGATTTGAAACACTCTCTATGAAACCCACAAATGCCATGTTGGGAATCAATGGATGGATTGTACCCCTTCAAATAAACAATCATTCAAACAATCAATGATGTGAATCAATGCACACTACATGTCAACATGTCAACATGAAATCGATATTGGTATTTTCACTATTTTTAGTACCTGTATAAGGGCATAGTGCCAGAAGCGTCGAGCATGAGACTGCGGAAAGGTTCAGGTAATACTGATTGTAGCTTCTTCTTTCCCTCATAACCAGTAGCAAGAAGAACAACATCAGCCTCAAGTCTGGTCTTGTCTTCAAACTCAATTCCACCATTCCAAAACCACCACTTTGATGCTCTTTTAAACTGAATGTTACCCTTGTCTGCCTCAGGGAAGAAGTTCTCAGGCAAAATGGCCATCTGGCAAGAAGCATAGTCCTCCAAAAAAGGGTGCTCCGGTTTCAGGCCGTACTTCTCTAGAGGAAGCTTCCACAGCAAGTATGACTCTATGAACTTGGAAACTGCCTTTCTCTGTTTCACCAAAGTATCAAATTAGTATGAGTCTTATAATTCGATTTGATGATTCTACACTATGTTTGCGGTACAGATTAATGTAAGGGAAAACATGAATTTACCATTGGGGATGAAAAAAGGCAGAAGAGGGATTTGAGGAAGCTCTGGTTTGGTCTTTCATGAAGGAACTGAGAAGACCTTGTTGAGTAAAACAGAAAAAATGGAAGTCCCCAAATCCAATATGATGGAACAGTCCAATGCAAATTCCTCACTACCATAGTACACGGTTGCCCATCTGATCCTGTAAAATCCACCAACACAAACTTTTTAAAACCAAGCACACCAGAAAATGTTACTTTGAACACAAGATTTGAATCTACTTGATTATTTGTCACATTATATTTTTGGCTAAACTTCATAGCCAGTGTCATTTGGTGTGCTACAAATTGATGTCATTTTAGGGTTTAGCTGTTTTGCAACGTTGCATATTATACATACCGAATAGGACGGTAAATAGAGGGCTGTCTTAAAATGCACGTGGGTGTGTGAGGTGTGTTTGTGTTGGATTAGACCTGCTTCACCCATAGAATTTTCCGTCATTTTAGGCCAAATTAGGTTGTTCTTTGTTTTTATAATTTAGGTTGTTGCTGATAATGCTACAATAATTCTAGATCAAAGCGTGTGGTCAACTTAATTTAATATGTTGCTTCTGTCACTTTTCATACTGACAATTTTCACCAGATTGACCAACCTGTCCCCCTTTTCCTTCTAAGATAAGTTATAAGCTGAATAACAGGATCAATGTCATTTTATTCTCGCTTCCTGATTCTCATTTCATGTTAAATTTGCGAGTGAATATTTTTATATTAACCAGAGAGGGTTCATATGTCGTTCGATACGTACCTTGGTTAGCCTCGGCACACTCGAGTGCCAAATCTATGGCGGACTTCTTGTAGCCGATGACTGCAACCTTCTTGCCCTTGACGAGCTCACGTGCAGCTTCTTCGTCTAGCTTAGAGTAGTTCATGGAGTGCAGGACTTTTCCTTTAAACACTTCTTGACCTTTGTTGCGAGGGAAGCTTGGTATTCTTGGTATGTCTCCATATTTCCCGATGCACACCACAATGAACTCGAATCCATACCACTGCTTGTTCCAAAAGTATGTAAGCTTAATTAGTATCAGACTATCGAGCAGGAGTATTACGTATCAACAGTATGATAATAAGTATATAATATGGTTACATAGATGGTGTTTTGCTCTGTGATTTTCGGAAACATATTTTTACTTCGATCAGTTATGCAAATTTCAGAAAAAAACACAAGAGCGTGCATGCAGATGACGGAAAAACTACTGGTGCAACTTAAACATGCATTTTCAGAATAATAACCTCAATGGTACTGTCTGGATGATCGAAACTTTGAACCCCGACCTCCCAAACAGGGTGGCCGGCCAAAAGATTCCCATACTCCCCGGATTTCGAACTTTCAGATGTTTGAGTACTGGTGCTATCACCACCTACGTAGCGTATTTCCACAACCTTGGAACCGAACTTGACAAACTTCAAGAGGTCGAAGTGTGTGGCATAGCCATGCAAGTAATCCAAGACCTCAATATGGGAAGGAAAGTTTGCATTGTCTCTCTCAGACCAAGGATAGTCGGAGAACTCAAAATCACAACGAGGAGTTTGGAGTTTGGTGGAAGCGTAAGAGCAGTGTTTCCAAACTCCCCCGATCGAGTCAGTGGCCTCAAAGACCACTGGACTGTGACCAGAAAGTTGTTTGGCGGCTGCGATTCCGCTAATACCAGCTCCTATGATGCCTATTTTGGAGACTGAGTGAAGGTTGGTTTGGTTAAGAAGCTGCGCAGCCATATTTTTGGTGTATAGCAAAAGGCTATAGCAAGAAGAAGTTGGAGAATGTTGGTTATGGCGGCAAAAGCTATGAGATGGTAACGAACTCTTTTATGTGTTGGAGTAACGAAGAGCTTCAGGGTATATTTATAGGTGTAAGTATTGACATTTTCTTCAACTAACCTTAATTGTATACTACCAAAAATGGTATTATATTGTGCATGACTAAATGTTGTTGGTGACTTGGTGTATAGATTCAGTGGTAGTCAATTGACAATCTATATTATTTGAAGTATCCTCTCAGGTCCCGACCTAGCTAGTTGGTAAAATCTAATTTCTGTTTCATTCTACCTCTGTTTTGAATTAAGAGTGGCTTTCCTACGCATGTATTCCACATCTTTTTCTGCATTTGAAACTACTGCAATGCATATTAACTTGGCTCCTTAATCCTTATAATCTATGTTTCTATACTTTTGTCTCTCTAGTTTCAACATCTGTAATCGATCAAAACTAGTACGTGGTTCGTATTTTAAAACTTGAATATAAAGACTTGTAGTTCTAGTAGTTAACATAATAAGCAATTAATTGACTTGAGAACATGGAGAGTGAAATTGGCTCATACATGTACATTGCTAGGGATGAAAGCTATTCGTTAAAAGGTTCTCTTATACAGGACTTTGAACCCAAGATACATGACTTGAGCTTTGATCATTATAAGCTCGCGATCGATCAATTATTTTAGTCATATCATTTGATATGATTCATCCCACATACTAGTGTACTAGTACTAACCTACCTCATGATCATAGAGAACAAGTTAATTAGATCGTACCCTGTACCATATATCGTTTTTTTTAATTTTGAGAGGAAAATTATTCATTGAAGGACTGGGAGACATATATACATAGTTATATGTGGGATTGGATTAGTTAGAGAAACAAGACCAAGACTGGTTTGAAATGGATCGTAGCGTTCCCATGCATGAAAATTAATTACTACAAGTTGAAGTTGACCATGCATGTATATTAGAGTTTAGTAATCGATGAAGTAACCAAATTAAGGTCAATTAATGCACATGTACGTACGTATGTTTGCTCTTTGGGGTCTTCAAGTCCACTAAATTCAATTATAATTGAGATATATAAGTTAATTAGTTTCACTTAGCACAGTGATCGATCATATGTCGTCCCAGTGCATGCACTAATTAAGCTGAGAAGGGTCTGCGTGTCCTAATCATTGCATATTATAGTACTAAACTAATTATACGCGCTCTGTTCGTTTAGTTAAATTGTCAAATTATTCATAGCTAGGGCTTAATTAATCTAAACAACTCAATTGTACGTTCTCTGAGATTGAGTAGCAGAGTACGTATGGATAATTTAGCCGCGGCGAAGACCACATGCCAAACCCCAACGCGGTGTGTAGCACGTTGCCTTGCCCCATAAGGCTATAAGCTAACTAATTTGATTTGATTAGTTCAATAATCACTCTAATTTTCTGATTCAATTTATTCCATGATCATGTGCCTTTTTACTCCCAATTTACTACCTACTTACCTATATTTGAATAATCTGAGATTTTGTGCTGTAGTAATTGCCTTTATTAAAAGCCTTCATAGATTTATCATGCATTTATGTACATTGAGTTGATTCTCGAGAATAACATATCGCATTTATATGTAGTTAGAAATGAAGCCTAATTATAAGAAGTTTGTAACGGGTTATCACATCAAAATGACCATGAGCTCTACGTGATGAAATCTTGACCTATTATTAGTAGACTTTCCTATTTAAACTATCATGTAGGTACAAATTTCCGGGTCTTGATGCAAATTAATATGGGTTACGTTTAGAGAAGAAGCACTACAAAAAAAAATTTCTTTACCCACTTTTTTGTTTCGTGGGTATAGCTTAATTGCCCACGATATTCTGTCTCTGTTGCTTTTCCCCACGGTGCAGCGACGAAATTGGGAAATGTCGGGACTACTCCCGTGGCTATTGCCAATTCTCTCACGTATATACTACATTCGTGGGATTTGGGACCCACCTCCATATCTGATCAACTATCCCACGTTTTTTTTTGTTTCGTGCGTCTGACCTTTCTCATGTTCATTAAAATGGGCCCACTCATTAATTGTTTGTATCTGATTATGTATTCAGTACCATTTGACATAGTATTCTACTTTTATTTTCACCTCTTGAGGTAACTACTTAGCAGTAAAATAAAAAATTTCATATTTACCAATGACATAATTTTATATTATTTTTCCTGAATGTTCTTTTTCATTTAAATTGTATACAAGAATTTATCTCCAACTTTTCAACCTGTCCTGCGTAACCAATTTTCACAATCCAAGATTAGTCAAAATTATAAAAAAGAAGCAAATATTCATAAAACTGATATATATATAGATAAACAGATCTTCAACATCTGTTTTTGATTACATCTCCATCATATCAGTTGATGATAAAAAGATGACAACAATATTCACATAGATTCATCCTTAGCAAAAGTGCAGGTGGACAAGACTAGATTATAAATGACATATATTTCAATCTCTCTCTGCATCACATACATTTCAATCAAAATAACGGAAAACAAGACTAGATAACCATGTAGGACATAAATGACATAATTCTCACTATTGCTTTATCTGCGTTCTCATTTATTGTTGTTCCATCTTTCTTCAAGTGAGTTAGCTAACATTGTGCACCTACTTGGAGGCGTGCCTCCATTTGCCTTCTTCTGATGATTATAATTGGACAACATATGAGTTCATAAATACAGGCCTCTATAATTGTCTAAACATTTAGTATGATAGTTGAATAGCCTTTACAAGTGCTATGGAAGATATATTTGTAAACATACCAATAATAAAATGAACAACATCGTTATTAATGCATTCACATACTTCATATAACCACATAAATTTGTGTGCAAGGTCATATAATTATTTTTATGCTACATACAGTTGGATACAACTGTACAAGTGGCCAATTTGAAAATAAATAATAGAATAAGGTAAGTTTAAGCACACTGGGACATTGTTTGGCTGATATAATGGAAATGATAATGCTTCATTCTCAAATACCTACTTACAATTATTAAACCGTGTAGTGTAGGCAAATTGAAATGTCTCTGTAGTGTGTAGTCATATCTATATATTTAAATTTCTGGATCATCAATTCATATAGATTAACCGTCTAAAATAAATTTCACTTACATATTTATGCCTCAGCTGCACATATGTCGTTGTCCCTATTGTCAAACACTACTGGGTAAGATTCAGCCTGGAAAAGGCATAAACAGACTTAGAAAATCGCAAGGAAACAAATATGAAATATACATTATTACTCTGTTGACTGATTTATATATGAAACTTCTCATCAATTGAAAAGCCCAAAATGTGTAAAAAGTCTTATCGGAAACTTTGTAATTAAATTTTAGCAAACCACATTACTATTTGGTGTAATATGACAAACACAGTAATTAAATAAACTCTTGGTTAATTATTGGTAAAGAAGAGTACCCCAATAATTGTACAAAAACTTATAAGCCGTATCTTATTGAATTAGCTCATTGTGTGGAGAATATTGTAGCCATTGACTACTCCATAATTCTCAGCTATGTAGATTACATTTCTTGAATCACTGTGAGGTTTTCACTAATTATAGTGCATACAATTATATTGCTGCACATATTTTCTCTCAGATTTAAAAGAAAGTCCATACAAAACAAGTATAGGAACCACAATTTGTAGAAACCTTTGTATACTTTTGTATCTATCGTTAAGGATATGACTTTACCAAGAAACTTAGTCAGTATTGGACTATTGGTTATTGATATGAGGGAAAGAAACTCTGATTTAGTATAAATTTAATAGACAAAATTAAAACCTAAGATAAAGAAAGCAATTGTCCATTTTATTGTTTGCTCTGCTAAACTTTCCATATAACAAATTAGAAATTCATCAGCAATTTGTTGAGATATTAAGACTATGAAGACTAGTACAAGTTAATTATTTTGCGTACTATGAGTGGGTGCACACCAACTGTTCAATATTATGCCTAGCTGAAAATTGTGACAGGTTTGAAGCAAGATAAACAATGAAGACCATGTGAAGAAGCCTCAAGATATGCATGTGCTAGAGATATCACCTTAGTTTGCAATCTAAAAATAAATACCCAATATTAACTCGGGAGAACCAGCCATAAAGATTTCATGCCAAAATATTACAAGTCCATTAGCATAATAATAGCAAGAACATGGTTTCACTAGTAACTCATATTACACAATTAAAATTTCACCAAAAAACAACTAGTGAACAACCAAAATGCAATACGAATTTGAATTTCATTTGGGCACCTCCCTAGTAACTTAATTGCTCCTCAGGAGAACTCTAGGGTTCTTGCTATTAGATTATGCATAAGCAAGTATATCTTGATTAGAAAAAGCAAACTTACCAGAATGCTTACCCGCGCTGCAAAACCATGGTTAGCATGGAATAACTTATATTCATATTGCACTTATGAATTCTGATATGATGCTCATATACAACACTCACATATCAGTCCATAAAAGATGCCCTCATGCATTGCGGTGGTGTTGTATTTTTATGATTATTGAAATCTCAAGGCCAAACTCAAACTCTGTCCTAAACAGGGCACGTAAGTAAGTTAGGGTGTTTGGTCCAAGCACTCTTGGCTCAATTGTAGGGTGTAAAAGTTGTCATCTTTAGGGGAAAAATGACCAAACTGTTTTTGACTTCTAAAACCTCCATATGAGACCATTCTACAACAACTAGCCAAAGTACACGCTAATTACCTTTCACTACTAATCTATGTCTAAGCAGTGATTTGCCAACACATCTACACCTATAATTGATATCAACCTCAAGTGGTGTATGCATGTACTAGAGATATCACCTTAGTCTGCAATAAAAAAATGTAGGGGGAAAGATGCGCTCTAATTGACAAAGAGCCAGCATAATGCAATCAGAATAAGGTATATGCTTGACCTGATGAATTTCTTTGATAAAGCTTTATGAAATATGAACTCACCTCCAACAATGACGATTTTTGTGGATTTTATTGCAAAAAATGTTGGGACTTTATTGCAACCTAGCCTTATAATCCACACTCGTTACTGTCAATTTCACTCACCCTTTATCAATCATAGTTATCAAACAATACTCTAATTTGCAATTCGTTGGGAGAAAAAAATAAAACAAAAATAAGACCGACAAAGTTCATATATATAGAACATCAACAGATCATCCCTTTACTAATCAGTAAAAATCAAAATTATTAATGATTAACGCAGAATAAATTAAATTCATAATCTTTAATCGTTCCCAATTCATGTATAACTTCAGAAAATTATTATCAAATTAAAGAAAGAAGGAAGACTTTTGGTTTGTGAAAGATAAATAATGCTAGAGAGGCAAGAATTCTAGCTATAATAAGAGGTTATTCTCACACTAATTTGAAATTGACCTTTGTAGTAGCAAAGATGAGGAAGGAGAGGGAATTGCGTTTCAATGCTTTAGCAGTCAAAACACGAAGAAGACGTCAGGGAGATGAAGAGGTCGGAGTCGGAGGACCAGAGTAGTGGAGGTTGTTGATCGGGTTGAAGATGGAAGCTCTGATTGGCATCCCTCTTTCATGAAAATATTGCTGGGTTTGAGAGGAGAAGAGAGGAGGAGGAGGTGGTAAAGAGGTGAACACGTGCAATATACCCTAAAACATAATATTTGTCTTTTTTTTTTCTTTCATGAAAATATGCAGACCACTGGATTGAAAACATATTCTACTGTATAACAAAAATTATCCCACGAAAAATGTAATATGTGTCATGCTATGCCAATCTCAAAATTAAAAACAATATATAAAAAGAAACAGAGAACTGTTTCATCTTATCCCACGTTAATGGTATATTTTATACTTAAATTTTCTCACATTTGACCAATCTGTGAAAGACTCATTTTTGTTGACATATACCTATTCCATGGCCCATACAACAGTGTACTTTCTCACGAAAGATTAGTGCGCTTTGCCCCCATTTTTAGTAGTGAAGGCATATGTCCATGTCTTGCCGTCTTGTGTACGTAAATAGTTACTGTTATATATTGAATAGAAGTCTAAATGTTCATTTGACAATTTGTAAATATACGAACAAATTAAGTAAGCAATTCATGGGTAATTTTCATAGAGAATCGACAACACCATAAACTAACTTTGTTTAAGTACCTGTCCATGCCAGTGCTGTGTAATCAAGAATTTCAATTTTCTTCAGTACATAGGCATTAAGGTTAGGTTTTCGTTTGTTTATCTTTTATCTATCTGAATAAGAAAAAATGAGAACTACATAAGTATTTGACTTGAAATTAAAATAAGTGGAAGTTCTTGGGTGTAGTTGATGGTCCTTAATCGTGAGTCAATTGACTCAGTAATTGTGGAGAAATTATCCCATATACCAGAGTCCACGAAGATACCTTGTTTAATTATTAACCACTTGCAAATATACATTATTATGGTTTCCTGGTTTTCTCTGTATATTTTCAAAACCAGGGGATATGCTTAGCTTTTGGTCTTTGTTTGCTTATTTTCCAGACTCAAGGTCAAGAATGTGCATGAAACACAACGTTCCCCAGACTCCCAGAGGCCCAGAGGATTCATGTCTTGACTCTCTTGATTAATATAGATCAAACACAACATGCATTAATCAAGAAAAAAAGAATTTACCTCAGTCTACGATATTTATAAACGAGTTTTGCCCATGCAATGTCTGCACGAGCATGATGCTAGCTACATGGACTATTAGAAATGAGTCGTATGTACGTTTGTCAGTGAAACCAAATTAACAACTCGATCGTTAGTTTTGTTTAGTATTTTTCCAGCAATTTGTTTATGTTCATTGGTTCTTGAAGTGTGATATTACGTATTTCTCTTGAGAGAAAGAGGAGAGAGCTAACTATACTTAAATTGATAAGAAGGTTAAGCTAGCTTAGATCAGATGCTTCGTCATACAATGCTCGATGGGAATACAAGCTGTCAAGACATTTAACTAGCTACTTGTTATATATACTTAAACCATGCATGTCTTAATCAGTCAACCATTTAAGTCCCTCCAATGTGATCTGCTTGATCTGGGTCATGTTGTAATAATCCGAATTTTTTAGAAACTAAATGTCGAGTATTTTCAAAGTGTTAAACTTGTGAAATTAATTCAAGACGACAATTGGAGGTTTGCGACATTTCGAAATGAAAACGGAAACGTTCTCGGATCGTTTAATTAGAAAACGTAACGTTACCGCAACGTATAGATCGACTTTTATTCCGTCGCTCGGTTGCGAAAACTTCCTTCATGAAAGTCGTAGAGCTCATCGATACGAATTCGTGGACACATCATGCGTTCGAATCGGACGTCGGACGCGAAAGTTATTAACGTCAGAAGTTCGTTTCCGATTTTGGAAATAGTATAAAAGGAAGAAGAGGAGATTAAAAATCAGAAAATCAGATTTTTCTAAAAATCAGCTCGGGTACTGTTCACCCGAGCTCGGTCACTGTTCACCCGACCCAAAAACCTTCTCCGGCCGATTTCTCCACCATCCGACGTCGCCTCGTGTCGTGCCACCTATCAAACTGACGGGCTCGACGAGCTCCATCTTTTGGGCTACGCCTTGCACTCCGGCGACAACCACACACGGTGTAGCAACCGCCGGAAGTTACTGCTGTGGCGGTGCCGCCTCCTCCGGCCACCATGGCTCGAGATTCTTGGGGGGTTTTGCTTGTCTCAGTCCCAGCAACATACCCACAAAAGGAATCGAGCCAAATCGAAGTGTAAGTACCCGAATCAAAATTTCAATTTCTAGGGTTTGTGAATAGTGCCGATTTCATGTTCTTCGTTGTTTGGACTGTTTAGACTCGGATTTAGACCTTGGTGTCAACTAGGAAGTTGTTGGAAATGTTGTTTAGGTTGTGGTGGTGAAATTTGGTGATGATTGGTGGCGGTCGGTGAACAGTAACGCCGAATGAATAGGAACTGTGAATAGTAACTCCGCATGAATAGTGATCTGTAACAGTACTGTGAATAGTGATCTGTAACAGTAAATGTTAACAGTGTCACGGTAAAACAGTAACTTTGAACAGTGTTATGGTAAAACAGTAACTATGAACAGTGGTTTAGTAAAAACAATGATTAGTAAACATGAACAGTGTTCCGTGAACAATGTTTTATGAACAACATTTAGCTGTGCTGAACTCGTCACCTGATATTTTAAGTATCATTTTCTAAGCATTTATCGTGCTATTAGGTGACTGACGAAACAAGTGAGAAAATTACTTTCAGGGTCGTGGAAGTTGCACGCAGGAAAAAAGGTGAGTAAAATCTCACTTATTTACGAATCTACCCTTGCGGTGATTCAAGATTTTTGCAAGAGTTTTTAAGATTGAATTACGACACGTATACAATATAGTGGATTACATATATATCGTATAAATGGTAATAAGTACATATATATATAGTTTGCTATATTATATACTGTTATGAATTCATTGGAATTGGTCATTTCGAATGACGAGAATTAAATATTGAGCATGTGATTTGATTTTTGTACAATATGAGGTGTGATTATTGTACGTGGTTTTAACATGAGTTTGTTAAAATGTTTTGTCTTCGGACGAGTTTTTGTCTTCGGACGTGTTTATGAAATATGACATGTATATGATATAATGGATTATATATATATTGTATAAATAGTAAATATGTACATATATATATAGTTTGCTATATAATATACTGTTATGATTTTATCGTGATTTATGTCATTTCGTTGACGAGATTTAAATATCGAGCATGTGATTTTGATTTGTACAATATGATGTGAGATTATTGTACGTGATTTTAACATTGAGATTGTTAAAATGTTGATTTGTCTTCGGACATGATTTTGGTACAATGTGATGTGAGATTATTGTACGTGATTTTAACATTGAGATTGTTAAAATGTTGATTTGTCTTCGGACGTGATTTTGTACAATATGATGTGAGATTATTGTACGTGTTTGGCAAGTCGGAACCTAGTCTTTGGCCGGGCGAAAGTTACGATACAGTTAGAGCTCTAGTCTGTCTGCCTTAGTACTGCATGTGAGGTAACGGGTGGTTATCTGCTCATGGGTACTCAGTTTATTTGGATGTTGGGTAGCGGATGGCTATCCAATATCAGCGGTGTATTACGAGAGGGGTAACAGATGTGTACCAGTGTTCTTAGTACCCGTATTATAAATGCATTTGGGTAACCAGAAGGGTTACTTAATTTCTCATGAGCGCTTCTTTTTCTTTGGGACAACCAGATGGGCCGTCCACTGACTCATGAGTGCATTTATATTTGTTTGATTTGTGGATTTTCGTATATATTGATATGCGAGTTATATATTTTCATTTTACTCATACGAGCTGTAAAGCTTACCGGGTTTGTGTTTACAATCCCGGTGCACCAATTCGATGGTGTAGTGGATAACTCCGCAGGTGTGGATTAGCAGGAATTGACGGACCGCTCAGAGGACTTGAAGTTATTTATCTCCAGCTTGCGTGAGGATTTGGTGTGACTATCTTGTGAGGATTATACATTCCCAATTGATATAATGTTGAATTATATGTTTGGTTTGTAATAATTGGTTTTCTTAGTTGTATTGAGAACTCAGTGATGATCCGCTGTGCACGTTAAATGATTTCGATTTCATTGAGATTGTTTTGGTGTTCTAACGACTTTGAAATTTTGAGTTTTTAGGCTTGAAATTTTAGGGTCGTTACACATGTGGCCATAATGCCATGACTAGCTCATCCACTGTTACCTTCTAGCAGTTGGCTCATCCACCATAGAATTTTCCGTTAGCGAGCTATATACACATTTAAGCCCGGCCTGGCCATGAGATGATTATGCATTATATATAAGATCCACATTAATTACAGCCTGCGATAATTAATAAGAAGGCACATTAACTTTGGTTCATTTATCTAATTACAATCCAGTGTAGTCTGATAAAAAAGTAAATTTGCCGATCACCTTTATTTGACCACCTCATGTCCACCTACCTAGATAAATAACACATGTCATAAATTAACTATGGTATAACCATAGTTATCCATATAAATTAATAACAATAAATTCAATTTTTTATTCTAATTTTACATTTAACAAAATTTTTATAGTTTAATTTTTCTTACAATTTTCAGGTTTATAGTTTAAAGTTTAGGGTTTAGAGTTTTTTAATCATCGCAAGCTCTAAAATTCTAAAACTCTAAACCCTAAAACCTAAGACTCTAAACCCGAAACCCGAAATCTTAAACTTTTTATATATAATATATATTTATAATTATTGAATTTAGGTTAAAACAAATTAATAATATTTCAGATTTTAGAGTCAATTATAGTCTAACCATAGTAAATGAAAAAGACACATGACGTTAGTCTAGGTGGATGAGCATCGATAGACAAATATGAGGTGGTCGGCAAATTTGTTTCCGTGTAATAGAATTCATTATTGAACTTAGAGTTAAACACTTAGATCTTAGGTACGTACTAACTTAACTATAAATTGATTTGGTACGGTGGTGTTCCTCACTCATCCTATAAATTAATATTAGCAATTTAGCAGTATAAATTTTGACTCAAACCAACGTTCGAATGCTCACAATATATAGTTCAAAATATCAAACTCCAGATTCACTATATATTGATCCACTTAAGAAGGCATCCTTTTATTAAATAAACATGTGCCACATCCCAGGGGCCTCAGGGCACTTATCACTTGCGTACAATCATCTTATATATAAATGAACATAACTTAATTTGTTGATCAGTAACTTGGTTTTATTTCAGAGACATGATTAATCACTCGCTTAGCCAGCACCATGACGTCCTCTAATTTCTGATTCAGCGACATCACAACGGTGTAATCGACGTCCTGCAGCCCGATTTGGCACACGTTGCTGAAACTGGCAATGCGACTTAACACCGCACTCTTCAAGGCATTGACATCTGAATCTATGGTTGCCTTGTTAAGATGTTGCATCCTCTGAAGCACGCTTTGCGCATCGCTTAAGCTGTCGATCAATCCCACCACGCAACTACCAAGCGCCGCCTCATTAGGCATTGCCGTGGCCTCCATGGTAGTGAGCCGTGGGATACTG
This sequence comes from Argentina anserina, assembly GCF_933775445.1. Taxonomy (NCBI): domain Eukaryota; kingdom Viridiplantae; phylum Streptophyta; class Magnoliopsida; order Rosales; family Rosaceae; genus Argentina; species Argentina anserina. The sequence goes on along the minus strand of NC_065873.1, from coordinate 28,037,416 downwards.
TTGATGAACTTCTGGGTGTCGCTAATCCCGTGAAGAGCTGTGTTTATGGCTTCACCAGCTGCCAATCGCATGCCATCTGTTTTCTCATGTGCGCTTACTACACCAACTGCTAAAATGGTGCTAATAACTAGAACCACGAACATGATCATCATATTCTTAGTTGCCATGGAAGTAATGTGGTACAATTCAATTAAAGTCTGTAGGCCAGTTTATCGAGATGGGAATACTTGATGAATTAGGCCTGCAATATCATTTTATATGCAAGATATAAAATACGGGGGCTTTTGCAACTGATGATTAATTAAGGTCATGCTTTTGGGATGGCGCATATATGAGTTTTGTTGAGTAAGGGAAATTAACAAGAAAGACAACCAATATTGCATGCCCCCACATTATGGTCATACGAACGGAGAGGCTCAGTGCTGTCGTGCCAATTTGATGATTTCGATCAGAAGAGATCAGTGTATTTAAGCTTTGGAGATTTGCGTTGGACTAACTCTTACGTACATTTCGTCCTCCAAAAAGAAATTCACACTTTTGATATGTTGCCTAACATATTCAAGTCGAAATTAAAGCATTAAGTTATGAACATGCGTATTTGGAGGAGAAAGCTGAATAAAAATAAAAGTTAATTGATTAGTAGCTACTTATTGATATCGGCTACATAGATCTGAATTTTTAGTATTCCCTTTTTGTATAGGACATGTACAACAGTGTCGACCTAGCTAGATAGCTGGGTCATGCATGCTTTTATTTGCAACTGAAAGCATCAACATGCATGCATATGTAAACAAGGTAGACATGATAATTAAGGAAGTATTATTGCAATAATGCGTGCCAGAAATACTATCAGCTAGCAAACCACTTCTTTTTAATGCGATAATTCGTTGACTATCGAAGTCCTAATTCATAAACAGTGAATTTTCGAAATCCTAATGCTATGATCGGTGTAACTAGATGAGAGGACGATGATACTCAAGCTAGTGTTGCTTTGAATTCGCAAGAAACTCATCAATATTTGTGACATGTGATGTCGATAACCCAACTAGCTAGCTCCTGCTTTTGTTTTGAACTCTAAGCAACAGCTAGCTTCTCCTTACAATACGTAATTAGTAGCACATCAGATCATCATTAATTAGAAGGTAACATCACAAGGAAATTTTATTGCAATCATTCAATTCAAGGTATGCATTTCATATATATATAATTCAGAATACGTACTATATATTCACACATCGTTTTGGAAGTGCAAATAACATTTGGCACGAACGTACAAAACCCTAATCCAGGTACTTTGAAAACAACTGCTTTACAACATCGATCTTTATGCCCGAAAATCCCCTAATTCTGGATGGATGTAAGCTGGGCAACAGAGTTCACATTCCAATCTGCTCCCCAGATACCTTCTTTATGCTGGACATATCGATGTCTTACGTTCAAAGAGAATTAAGGAGGATATTATTGAGGAGAATATTAAATAAAAAGAAAAAAAAATTAATAAGGTTTTTAGTCATCAGTACGTATTGTCCATATTAACTAGCCTTCTTCAACTTCAGTAATCTCCGATCACAACCCTAGCTTAGCTAGAGATCAATATCAATTCATGACCGGGTATCTTTCAATGCAATCGAGCCATGGATTCCTTGACGGTTTCCTAATCCGGCGCATGGACCGCCAAACAATGCTGTTACACTTGAATCCAGACCCGAATGCCAACTGCCAAACTCGGTCTCCTCTCTTCACTTTCTCCTGTGCTTCCATGTAAGCCAGCTCATACCATATGCTACTGCTCGAAGTGTTGCCAAATCGGTGCAGCGTCATCCTCGACGCCTCCATGTTCTCGTCGCTGAGCTCCAGGTTCCTCTGCAGCTCATCCAGCACAGTCTTGCTGGCCGCGTGCACGCAGAAGCGCTCAAATGCCAGTTTGAAATCAGGAATGTATGGTCGCTTGCTGGAGGATAAAGAGAGATGTGAATCTCCATTGTTGAACAAGTGCCTCGAGACCAATGTAGCGAAAAAGAGGAGCTGCTCCGATAAGGGTAGGACTAGAGGTCCGAGAGTGGTGATGTTGGTTTTCAGTGCTTCACCACCAATTTCCACCAGCTCTTTGCTGATCTTTAGCCCCTTGAGCCTTTTCTCATCTTCTTCTTGGTATACACATCTGCATGTTCAAAATTGAACTTTACGGTTAGGTCTAAAATTCAGTAACTAAAAGATGGTGTCCTGTACGAGAATCAATCGGATTCAGAGTTAAGTTTGGTCCTAGTTTTTGATAAGCCCCCTACACATTAGGGTAACTTCTCCTACTTAATTAGTGCCCGTCCTATAGAAATGCTGAAGGACCATTTAGGGTCTATATCTGCAATTATTAAGTTCCTGGATAATCTGGTACGTGACATATTTATAATCATGTTATGCTGTTACGCATAGATATAATGTTTTGAAACTGTGGTTGAAACCTAACCTGAAGCTACGGTCGTCGGCGCCTTTATGTGTTCGAACGATGTGTTCAAGGCGATATTTGGCACGGGGGTAGTCACGGCGACGATTGGAGAGAAGCACGGCAGAGCAACCCATGCGGAAGAAACAATTGGGAACCAGCATAGACCTGTCATTTCCCGGGTACCAATTATATCCCACCGTCTCAGTGCTAACCACCAAAGCATAGTTGTTGGGATTTGCCTGAAGCATGTCTTTAGCCAAATCAATGGCTATGATCCCAGCGCTGCACCCCATGCCACCCAGATTGTAGCTCAAGATGTTACCCCTCATCTTGTAGTGATTTATGATCATGGCGGACAAGGAGGGTGTGGGATTGAATATGCTGCAGTTCACCACAAGAACACCTACGTCCTTGGGACGGACCTTGGTCTTTTCGAAGAGCTCGTCCAGTGCTCCGAACATCACCATTGAGGCCTCCGCTCTACCTTCTTTCATGGTTGCAGTGTTCTCAGTGGAGGTGATCACTGACTTTGGGATGTAGGTCTCGTCTCCTAAACCTGATGACTTGAGAATTCGAGCCTGGAATTCGAGGCTTGGTTCATCAAACTTGCCTGATTGTCTTGCTAGCTCTATGAATTGCTCTTTTGACACCTAAAACATATCACTAACATAAGGTACTGTACAAACCAATCTGCCACATATAGCTAGCCAGCTAGAAGATAAAATCTCGATCATGCATGTTTGAAATTTACAATTGGCAATTTTTGTAAAATTCACTCGAATGAAATTTCATATTATTCCATAACTGTGAGGTAGGGAAATTACAGCTAGAAAGTATATTAACATGAGATTTCCCTGGTTCCGATCGTATGATATTTGCCTAGTTCCTTAGAGAGGAAAGTTCCATAAATGAAGTTATGAACACGAGATTTGCCGCATATAGCCCTAAATCATTTTCATCACCAAATATTTAACAAGGAACCTTGCATTTCCTAACACAACAAACAATATATATTTACGTAAATCATAAGTTTTAAGATCTATTTCAACAATATTCAAGTTCCTTGAATGATAATTCAGATTGACGATCTAACAACCTAATATATCAAATTGGTGAGAGAGTGAGGCAAATAGTACCTTTAGATCCTCGCTAGGGCGAAAGCAAGCAAAATCAATGAGGTAGATAGAGCGAGGGCGCGACATGAAGTAGACAGACAAGGTGAAGACAAAGACCCCGAAGAAGCCAAGCACAGTGGCGAGGTCATAACGTGCATCAAACCAGAGCTTCTTCCACAGCTCCTCCCTACTGAGACTCCCAACCTCAGCACTGAAAACCACGACTAAAATAGGTATGGTGGCCAGGTATATAGCATTGTTGATGAGGTGGTGGTACCCCAACTTGACGTACTTGAGGTTCACCGACTGGAGAAAGTCCGGCAGGCGCCTCCGGACCCTGACGGAGAAGGTGAGGGAGCCGGCATTGGGGCCGGAGGACTCGATTCCACGGTTGACTATCTCGGTGGATAAGAGATCTCTCTCACTGGCCATGTCTGATGGATTAACTGACATTGTTAGTGTCTGTTTTGAGCTTGATGAAGAGAGGAGGGTTATATGTATGAAGAAGAAAAGGTGGTGGTTGGAAGAAAGTAAATGCAAACACCAACCAGAGGCAGCTAGATGAGGCTGATTAGTTGGGACTTGGGAGGCTTTGAAGAGTCTTAAATTCTTCATTTATTGGGTTTCTTCAAGTCCAAATGGGAGTCTTCTTCTTGCCTTGGTTGTTTCACTCGTCTGGTATACATGGTCGACGATGATGAAAGCAAATTTGCCGACCTGTTATCTTACCACCCTCGTGCCAACTCACATAAATTATTGACACGTCCTAGATTAACTATAATATAATTATGGTTATTTTTATAAGTTAATAATAATAAATTATATTTTTTTCTAATTTTATACTTAACAAAAATTTTAGAATTTATTTTTTCTTATAATATTTCAGATTTTGAGTTTAAAATTTAAGATTTAGAGTTTTTACTCTTAAATATCGCAAATTCTAAAACCTTAAACTTTAATATCTATTTGGATATTAATTTTTTTAATAACTATTTTAACATGCATTTATTTTTCTATATCTACTGGGTACCCACGCCCTTGAACAACATTCTAATTTTTTTTTTTCGATTAGAACAACGTTCTATGTATGCTCAGTGTTCTAGTTCAATTTTTGTATCCACTGAATTGTTGTGGGTGGAGTTTGACTTAAGTATGTGTTTAAAGTCACCTTGGCTCCAGTTCTCGTTTCAATTTGTCATTGGAAGGTAAACGGTCAATTAATGGTAAATCACAAACTATTTTTCATCCTCAAAAACTTTGTTGGTCTTGCTTGGTAAATAGACAGTAAAGTTTTGTTGATAAAGTTCGTATAGATTTCTATGGATAATTATTCAGATGATCATAAGTACAATTGATTGAGGCTCATATATGCAACACACTTGCTTTCAATGTCATGTAGTTCCCAGCCTCTACTAAAATTTTTACTTTCGTATGGATCCTTACTTTATGTAATTATTTGTGGTTTGATGTTATTTTCTTAAATAATATATAATTCCTTCCATGCATGATGCAAAAAAAAAAAAAAAAGAGGAGAGAGCATGTTCGATGCGACCTTGAACGAAGCTCAAGTATGGAACTGTCTATCTCCAAGCGTGGGTCTTGTGACAAAATATCAGACCAGCAAATGGTTTTACATAAATGTGAGTTAAAGTCAAATTTTAAAATGGGTTAAAATTAAAATTAGAAGAAAATATAATATATTGTTATTAGAATTATATAGAGAACTATGATTTGATACTAGTTAAAGAAAGACACGACATTAATCTAGGAAATAGACATAAAGTGGATAAATAAGAGGTAGTCGGTAAATTTGGTTCGATCGATTATAAGTTGAGCTACTGGCGATTTGGTTTTAAGGAGGGTAGTTGAAGTGTTTTACGTACAGGTTACTAAATCTCATTAGCTGTCTACACCTTTACCATGCTTTGTTATAAGTTCAGCTACCATCCCCATTCAACTGTATTTACCAGATTTGTTTCATGAAATCTTCAGGGAATGAGAAGTGCCATGTCCTTGTTGAATCGAAGACACCAACAAAGAGAATGAACCAAGAATTCTCACTGATGCATACAAGACATGCGACTACTGTGCTAGTCTGTTTTACATTCAGGGTGTACCATATTCCATGACATTGGCTACTTGTGTTGCAACGACATCTACATGAATTCCGATCATGCATTCATAGCTTCAGGACCCCAATGGCTAGTCATACTAGACTACTAGTTGTTTGGCTCTAATACTTGAATATGAACGGCGGCCAACGAGCAAAGTCAGCTAGGTGCTCGATCTGTAATTAGTAATTCCAGCTCAAACAAGATATTGATCTAGCAAAATAGACTTCTTCGTCAACGCAATTTCGCAAGTTGCTGGGTCTTTCCTTTCATTATCATCAAACAAAGAAATCAAGTCCCCCACTGGCACTCTTATATTTGTTGGAATGTAACGTTCACTACAGAACAGCAATACAAGTAGTATTACAGATTTTATACATATGTTTGTGATGATACAGCGGGAATTATTATGGACAAAGAATTAAGAAGACAGAAGGGAAATCATGGATTTTGCTGAATCAGGGCCATGGTTGTTCACGCTCGGTATTATCTGTACGGGAGACACAAGCTTAACAAACTGCCTGAGTTCTGTAAAGCTCGAATGCTCACTGTATGGCACCTCATACCTGGAGGATAGAACAAAGGGAACATCATCTCTAATTACTTAAATCCTTTATTGTGCAGTTTTATTTGGAAAAACATGCATACAATTCATGGTGTTTCACAGTTCAAGCCAAAATGTCACCCACAACAGGCTTACAACTGGAACATGTTTGAAGTGAAAATGTAAAATTTGGCTGCAGGGGTAAATGTTCATTACACGAATGTTTATTAGTATATTTGAGCAATCAATCGAAATTTAGTTCACTTTTTGCTATTCAGGCACCATATCAAGAATGACTGTTAGTGTATGTTGATCCCTTTGTTCTAACCATTACTAGATAACATTCAGGAAACTGATAATTGACACAACTTAATCTTCAAGGAGAGTAAACGTTACCTTATAATGGTACCCTGCTGCCATCGTCTTCCAGGAGACTTCTTCTTTCCTTTACCAAAACTCCAGCCAGTTGGAGAGAAAGCAACAATAAGGCTGTATCGACTCTGATTATTAAGCACATACCAAGGATTTTGTCAACAACGGTCGCTTCTAAACTACAGTACACAAATTATTAGGACTAAATATCAGTAGAATTTGAATTCATGAAAGCAACTTTCTTAGTCATGAAATTGATGATCTGATTATACTACTTGACATCACATCAGGGTCAACTAGTCGAGTGCAATTCATGATCTGATTATACTACCTGACATCACATCAAGTCAACCAGTCGAGTATCTTATCCTAATCTAATGATCTGACAAGTTCTACCAAGAGATTGTGCGGACTTAATTGCAAATCTTATGATACATTTAATACATAATTGTCAGGTCTTAACATATGACTGAAAAAGGTAAATTCTAACCGCATATTGATTTGATACATGCTTCAGTCGCTTGAAGCTTGCTAGCGTCCACATTGGCACCGCATGAATTTGGCTTTCATGTTCATTCAATGTAAACCACTGCATATCCTCCTCAGGGAAGTCCAAACATTTTAAAATGTGCAGCTTTCCAGCAGTGACATATATCTTTTTCCGGAGCACACGAGCAACCTCCAAGTAAAGGCGTTCCTTTCCTATTGTAAAATGATAACGCAACACAAGGATGAGGAGGGAAGATGAGCAAAACCAGGTCAAAGAGATAATGGATAGCAAATCAACCACCACTTGTGGTGATCTGATGACAGAGCAAGGCAAAATATGCATTTAGACTCTTAGTGGAATTCATAAGCCAAAAGATACAAGGCTTGCCAACCAAGAAGATTAAAGGTTAAGAAGGTAGGAAAGATGAGAGAAAAACTGAGCTTACCAATTGTGTAGCTGCCAATCAGAAATAGAGTTCTAGGGTTGAAAGTTTCAGCTTGGATTGCATCGATGACAAACTGAATTACAGCCTCCTGCTTCGGAAAGTCATACTGCAAAGAATTAAAAAAAACAGGAGTTGATTTCACTTTGGTTCTTGATCCATATAATGTATAAAGACTTCATATGGGTAGGAGACCACAATTTGTTTAGTGTAAAAAGAATAAATAGTTTCAACTTGTCTCAGACAAAAAGTAGTTTATGCCTAAAGTTACTGTCATCATACAAACTAGCTTGTAGATTGAAATTCTTCAAATGATTACAACTAGAGCCAATTGCTTTTGACATAATGCAATAATCCATGTGCCTGAGTTACCTGTGGGTTACAGTAAGTGGTATCAAGGATAAGGGTATGAATAGAAGATGTTCGGACAACAGACATGCTTGCTGCATCCTCACTAAAGCGAAAGTCCCCTGTATGTAGAACAGCCTATATAGCCAACAAGAAGATGTGACAATTTTTCTTTCTTACAAGAAAAGAACACATCTTTAGTCATAGGAAGTACTTTTAACACACCTTACTGCTGGGAGGTTCAAAGAGTATAATTATAGAACCAGGACAGTGGTTTGCATCCAAGCATGTAACACCAACACCTGCAATATTGATTTTTTGGTTAAGGGGTACTACTTGTATGTTGTCCCATGGAATGCCAAGCTTCATGTTTACAAGCTTAGCTGTAATGGAGGAGCAGTAGATCTTTCCATGACAAAATGACTTTGTTAGACCTTGATAATCTGCAACAACAAATGCAATCCCATCAAACCAGACAACTGTTGACACACAAATAACTGCATATATTCAGTGGGATCAACTGCAGTATATGACCTATACGTCTCCAAACTCACAAAGCAAGATAAAATTCAAAAACAACATATAATAACAATAAAGCAACTTACGATCCATGTGAAAGTGAGTGAGAAACCAATGAGAACAATCTCGTCTAAGATATTTAAAAGCATCCTGCAAATATTAAGATGTATGAAGTTAGCAACAGTACCTGCTTTATGAGATAAATGAAATAAGGTAATAGCATTCATAACTTATCCTTAAGCTCAAGAATGGATCCTAGCATAGCCACTTACCACTCGAAATGGTGTTCCTGGTACGCAGCACCACAAGGGAACATCCCTGAGTTTCCTATTTGTCGCATGATTTTTCACAGCAGGACCTTTACCACTAGAACCTGACCGACGCTTTTCTGCCCTTGGCTGTTCTTTAGAGGTGCTGCCGACCTGCTTCCTAGCACCACAAAATCCTGAAAAGTAATCTGTAATCAACTTGTTTGAAGCTGATTTACAACTATTACCAACTGCTCCTCCTTCAAAACTATCATTGAGCACCTCGACTCCATTAACACTCCTGTTTCTTGGTTGTGCAGTTTGCGCTTGAGCTCCACTACTAGTCCCTTCTCTAAGTTGAGCAATTGCATGCATAATCTTCTTCCGCGGACCAAGTGTCGTAATGCCAATATTAATCAAATCCTAACACAGTTATACGAAACAAATCAATCAAAAACACAAACACAATCCAACATCCAAGCAAGAAAGCACATGCCAAGATCACTACCTCTTCAGTAAGCCACTGCAGCGCATCCCAATCAATCTCCTCCCTCACAAAAATATCCTCATACTTCTCCAAACCAAGACCCCTTATCCACTCAATAACTAGCCCACGAACTCTCGCCCCCATCGCCTCACCATCGATCTCAATCCCCTTGGGTTCCTGTCACAATATAAAAAACCAAATCTTTAGACCATCAAACACTTCATACTTACCTCCAACATTCAAATGTAGCATTTCACAATCAAAAAGACAAAATCTTTACACTTCAAAACTTACATCCAAAGGCTCGACTTCTTGTTTGTCGAGACAAGCATTGGTATGAACCTCTCTATCTTCATTACCCAGCTCAGAAATATCAACCCCACATAGAGGACACAAAACCAAACCGACATTCTCATCCTCCACAATCCCGTCACCTCCTTCTTCCTCAGCCCCATTCAGCCTCAGCAGCTCATCAATCTCCTCAAACTCATCCCCATCATCATCATCACCATAACCAAAACCCCAATCGCCTCCAGCCTTAATCAGCCTAGACTCTATCGAATTCCGCAGGTAGCCCCCTTTGAGTTTCGACAGCCCCTTCTCATTCCCCGCATGAGGAGTGACGTCAGCGGCCGGGAAAAAGTCGAGGCTTTCGGGTAGGGAGTCCAAGCTGCAGTCTTGGATTGGCGGAATGTTTTCCTTGCCGGGAGCAATGGGGTTGGCGGCGGAGAGCTTGGGCTTTTTGGAGGGGTTGCGGCGAGCTGCGGCGGTTTGGGTGAGTGGGGTTTGGAAATCGTCGTCGTCGTCGTCGTGGTAGTATTGTGTGGGATTGAATGAAGGTTTGAAGTTGGAGTTGGAGGCCATAAGTCCGGAGAAACTGTAAAGTTGTGATCTTTGAATTTTGTTGACATTAAACGGAGGGAAAACCAAAGTGAGTCGATTTGGCTTCGGCGCGCCTGAAGGCGGATCCAGAATGAGAGATTAATTTTTCCATTCAATTAATCCAACGGCTTTAATACGCCGCACCCATTCAGTAATATCTTTGACCTTTTTCGCAACAAACCTTAATATGAAGTATTTTCATATTCTCAAATCTCAATTACTAAAATTGCGTCCTATCATACACGTTGTGATACAAGATTTTTTAATATAATTCACGAACCAAAAGAAACAATACGTGTCTATTTCAAACCTCATTGAAGTATTTATATTTAGTGCGTTATCGATATTAGTACTTTGATTTTTATTTAATTTTTTTGTTAGAATCGTCGATAAAGTTATATATTAATGTAGGAATGTAATATAAACATGGAATACTCTCTAAGGCTTCGAAACAATGAAACCATGCGAGCTAAATAAGCAAAACATATCTAACTCTATGCTACCAAACTATCAATGAGAACTCATAAAAATAACCAAAGAAATCCAGAACCATAACCAAATATGAATCTACTCACTTATTATCCCACCATGGTCATCATACTCAGAAGAGATAACCTAGAAAGATCTAAAAAGACCATCCGACTCCTAAGAAATCCTCAACAAGGACAACAAAAATAGCATTGCCGGACTCACCCTTGCGCTTCATAAAATATCTACCCGCTATCACATATTTCATAATAAACAAAACTTCTAAACAAAACTTCATGATATAAGTACCAATGTGATACGTATGATAGACCAACTATACAGCAGTTCCGCATACTGCTGAGAAAAAATGGCACCAACTAGGTGCGAGCAACCAATGACAGGAACTAACACCAATATTAACAGTGTTAAGTTAATTAAAACTCATTACCTGGTAAAACATTCTGATAAAAAATGGTAAAAACATTTTACTATTGCTGTAATTCCTTGAAAACTGGAAAACTGGAAAACCTTCTGCACATTGCAGCCAAAGCCTCCACCGCCAGTCCGCCAGTCCAACCTACTCCTCATCCTATAACCCTAGTATTCACCACCGCCACCCCAATTTTCGACGTGAAAACCTTCTTGACCCACCAATCCCGTCGACTCTCTCTCTCTCTCTCTCTCTCTCTCTCTCTCTCTCTCCTTGCCGCAGGAGTGCATGAGTTTTTCTTGCAACGTTGAACTGGCACCATTACCTTTCTATCGGCGGCACGTGGGAAGCCAATCCTCCCTTTTCCAAATCAGAGTTCCTAACTAGTTGTTTGGTAAGTCAATTCCTCAGCCTGAAGCATCTGATGGTTGTGGAAAGGCGATACCGCGCGTTAAGGAGGATGAGATGTTGGTAAGTTTTAAGAGCGTTGGGCGGAGGAGATAGGAGGAAGAAACTTATCTGAGATTCGAGCCTCTTTGACCCAGATCCCCGACGGTATTGTCATATTCCGGTCATAGATCGGCGGCGGACCACCACCTCTAGCTTCGTACTTTCGGCTATAACGTCGATCTGGTTATAAGTCATCAGATTCTAGTTGGAAAAGAGCAGCCTCTGGAGCTCCAGCGTTTCACTACCAAGACCGATGACCACAAAAGGTGATTAAAACTTTTCGAATTCCAGTTGTGTTCTGACGTTCCTCAGTTTTTACTGCAGTCCAACTCTTTCATCGCTAAACGACGTTTGCAAACTGTTAGTGGGTTTGACCAAAAAACAAAAAAAACTGTTAGTGGGTTGGCGAATATTGTGACCCACCCGACCCGTCGTCAACCCGACTTCTCTGATTCTCTTTCTTCTCACTCAGCTCTCTGTCACCTTCGTCTCTTACTAGTCCAAACTCACTCACTCAGCCTCAGATCCATCGACATTTTCCGATGGCCGGCGATGACAGATGGTGCGTCGTCACCGGCGGCCGAGGCTTCGCCGCCCGCCACTTGGTCCTCATGCTCATCCGCCAAGGCATCTACCGCGTCCGAATCGCCGACCTCGGTCCTACCATCGATCTCGAACCTTCCGAGTCCGCCGGAGTCCTCGCCGACGCTCTCAACTCCGCCCGCGCCGAGTACATTTCCATCGACCTCCGCCGCAAGGATCAAGTTCTTCAAGGTCAGTACGCTTCAGTATCTCAATTTGGTCAAGATTGAATTTTTACAGTTACCGATTGAGTAAATTTGCGTTCTTTGGATCAAAATCTGTGTAGCATGTCAAGGTGCTGAGGTTGTGTTCCACATGGCGGCTCCCAATTCGTCGATCAACAATTTCCAGCTCCATCATTCTGTTAATGTCGAAGGTACTTAATCTGAATTACAATGTGTAGCTTCTGATTGGTTGCGATTTTTGACTTGTTTGATAATGTTGGTGATCAACTATGCTATGCAGGGACTAAGAATGTGATTGATGCTTGTGTTGAGCAGAAAGTGAAGAGGCTCATATACACTAGCTCCCCTAGTGTTGTGTTTGATGGGGTTCATAGCATTGTTGATGGGGATGAGTCATTGCCATATCCACCTACGGTAGGCGCAAGCTTAATGTTGGACTATTGATTATTGCTATTGAATTTCAAATTTTCAATAATGCTTTATGTTTCTGCTTTGATATTCTAGATTGTCTGCATTTTTGTTTCAGCACAATGATACTTATTCGGCTACTAAAGCGCAAGGAGAAGAGTTGGTAATCAAGGCGAACGGTGTTAAGGGGCTTCTAACCTGCTGCATACGTCCCAGCAGCATTTTCGGACCCGGTGATAGGTTGCTTGTTCCGTCTTTAGTTGTTGCCGCCAGGGCAGGGAAATCCAAGGTACTTTAGTTATCCACTAGATTACTTTTAGTGTAAAACACACACATACACATATTCAAACGACATTTTGAAATGTGAGTTGTTAACATACCTGATGCTCAATTTCTTCTGCTCTTTTTCAAATGATCAGTTCATTATAGGAGATGGTAATAACATTTATGACTTCACATACGTTGAAAATGTGGCCCATGCCCATATATGTGCAGAACGAGCTCTAGCATCTGAAGGGACAGTTGCAGAGAAAGCTGCAGGACAGGTAAATTTGTGTTACATAAATTTCTTAAATCATGTGTATGAAGGCATATAAATGTTGTCAGAATGGAATTGAATAATCTAAGTATGGATTTACAAATATGATGCAGCTTCTTGACTGAGCCATCACTTCACAATTTGTTTCATTACATTTTTATTTGGATATCTGATTATGTCAAGATATATTATATGAAGACAGGTTTCTGGGAATTTTGGCTAAAAAGAAATTCTCTTTTTTTTTTTTGCAGGCATATTTTATAACCAATATGGAACCTATCAAGTTTTGGGAGTTTATGTCACTTATTCTAGAAGGTCTTGGCTATGAAAGGTACATCCTCTTCATAGTGCTTTCAAATAAGCGTAACCTTTATGTGATCACTATACTCTACATCCTCGGTACCTTACTGTGTAGTTTAGTTGGTTTTTTCTCTAATACTTCAATTGAACTTCTACAATTTAATATAAACCCGTAAATTGGCAATCTCTCTTTTCTGGTCTCTCTCTCTCTCTCTCTCTCTCTCTCTCAATGCTCATGTTGCTTTATTTCACCTGGATGAGTGTTGTTTGCAGACCAAGGATAAAAATCCCTGCAGCTGTTATGATGCTAATTGCCCATGTGGTGGAGTGGACATATAAGCTTTTGGGACCATATGGGATGAAGGTTCCACAGTTGACACCTTCAAGAATTAGACTCCTCTCTTGCACCAGATCTTTTAAATCTTCAAAAGCACAAGATCGAATTGGCTACACAACCATCATTTCGCTTCAGGTTCTATTATGTTTACATACTAATAGTGATCAACTTCTTTGGTTAGCTCAATAAAATTGCAATTATCTGAGCTCTTAAGTCACTGGATCTCCCAACCTAATTCACATTGATTGTGGACCAATCAACTTTTAAGCCACTTGAGTCATACCCACACTTGAGGGCTGAAAATCTAAAGTTGTCATTGGATGTCATTACCAATGAAAGTTTCCAATCCATGTGTTTTTGAATTATGATTTTCTAAAGATCATACTTTGTATGGTGGGTATAACATATTGAAATCTCTTCTAACTTCTAAGATGACCCTTTCAAAAAAAAAAAAAGGACTATAGAAGCCATAATATATTGTAATTCATGACTAGATATGCTTTTCTATAAGCTTCACTTTCTTTTTAATGGTGCACGGACTCATAAAGTAATATAAAAGATGGATTTTCACTAGACATTTGCATGTTCAATTCTTATTTAGGTGCTTTTCTTATGACAATACGTTATTTATCTTCTTCAGGAGGGTCTTAAGAGGACAATTGAGTCCTACCCACACTTGAGGGCTGAACATCGACCCAAAAGAGAGGGGCCATCTAAAGCTTCTGTGTATCTTGGAAGTGGCAAGGGTATGCTAATCATTTTATTTTTGTGTTTCATACTTGATAAAGCTGATTCAGCATACGAAATTATATATTGTTATAATGAAGCAATTTTTTTGCACTGTTGCTCTTACAGTTGCTGACGCATTACTGTGGAAGGATAAAAAACAGACATTCAGGGCACTATTAGTTTTGATTACAATCTACTTCAACTTCATTGCATCTCAAGCTACAGTTATAACTATCATTTCAAAGAGTCTCATGTTTGCATCAATATTGGTATTCATCTTCGGAAATTTACCAGAAAAGATGTATTTTCTATAACCTCCTTCCCTTATTTTTTTTGGGTGTGAAACTGCTCTTTGAATCAGCTTCCAATATGAAGCTACTGAGTTTTTTTTTTGTTTTTTTTGTTTTCATTTCTCCAGCTTAGGATATGAAATTGTTAAGTTTCAATCATCACATTTTCACTTATCAGAAGAGATGTCACAACAAATTGCTGGATCGATGGCCTCATCCTGGAATATATCGGTGAAAACTTTAAAATCTCTTGGGAAAGGAAATGACTGGATATTGTTCCTTAAGGTATTGACCATTTTCTGCTGTTCTTAACTTCCTTTCTTCGTATGGTTATCTATTCTTTTGATAGTGTACAGGAGTTCAGTAATGCAATGATGCATGACATTCACCATGATATATATTTTGCTGTTTTTTAGGTCGCTCTATCGCTATTGGGTCTTAGCTTTCTTGGAGGCATTTCACTTCAGAACTCATTTATTATAGGTCTCTCTCTCTCTCTCTCTCTCTCTTGCTGTTAGTGAACTTTTCTGAACTAGGGTGATGATGGTTCTTATATAGATTCATTTGTCCTTGTGTGAACTGGTTGCAATGTCATAGCTGAAACTTTTCCATGGAGGAATGTATTTCAATCGTTGTTGAAGAATCATGTTTCTTTCTCCGTTGCCCTAACTCTTAGTTTCTATGTTCACCTATGCTTCCAGGAGTTTCGACTGCCTTTCTAGCCTTCTATGTGTATGAAAAGCATGAAGAGAAATTTGATGCCATGGTCCTAGAAGCTTTCTCTCATGGATGCAAACTGAAGTCTGAAGTAGTCCGAAAATTCAGTACATCCAAAAAGATTGACTAGTGTTCATAGTCCTGCTGCCTGCATCTTGTCATTCTGGTATGATTGTGTGGAAATTCATAGAAAAAAATGTGCTGTCTCGGGTTAATGTTACAACTAATTCTTTGTAGATAATTGTATGTCCTCTTTGTGTATTTCTCCATCTTTTGTTTCCAGATCGGGATGGGATATGAACATGCTTTTCATAGTATTCTTTCCTCCTTAAAATTTTAACTTCACCCACTTTTCATCATTAGTTGTTGAATCTTGCTTGGCATGCCCATTGACACCCTCTCATTGTCTTGGTGGATTCACTGGTTAGGAATTTCCTCAAAGACTAAAAAACAGTACAGCAATTTTGCTTTGTGGTTTGTAGTATCTGGGGGTCGTTGCTAATGTCATATTCCTACCTTCATATAAAATAGCCCGTCCATGACATTATGACGTGACTAATTGCGTGTTTGAGTAAACCATAACCATTTATATGTTTGGAGTCACCACACAGGTGGCGTCATCGGTTGCACGTTACATCTCTACACTTAAATTCATATTACAAACCTGTGCATCTCCTAATTAAGAATTCAGGTCAACTTTCTGGTGACACAGAGGTGTCAATTATCATGGAAAACGACTGGAATCTGTAATGTACAGCCATTCAACTTCCAATAACCCCCGCCAGATATAAGCAAGTACAAATTGCAACACCACTGGCCATAAGAAAAATACGATTTCCGGAAAATTGGGATTCAAATCTGGTATCTTATTCATGCTCAATCGACATCTTCATGATGTATAAACATCCCTTCCGTGTTTTACTATGGTACAAATGTAGCTTATTTGATACAATTATCTAGTTAGATTTTCAAAACATGTCACGTTGATACTTTGATGTATCTAACACTATATTTCGATCATGACAGTCAGGGCAATCATCTAGTCATTTCTCAAAGATGTCATATCGATATAAACCATCTTGATGCTCCAAGCTAATCAGTAAACACCAAGCAAATCATGCTCAAATTAGCATCGTTGTCCATAGTGTGGGGGACCCGACTCGAAAACCCGACTATAGGCCCGCCCGACTCGTTGAAACAGACACCAACCTTTTGACCAGGCACTCTCATGCTTCTTGTCTCTTCGAAATTTGCTTGCATCGCAATTCCCGTTTCTCACTTTTATTTTCTGGAAAAACAAACCCCAACTTTTTTAAAGTAATAGAAGAACTCAGATTCATACACACACACCTAAAGAGATCACATAGTTCAAAGAAACCTCGAAACCTTTACATTCAGTGATTCACAAACCTCAATATTGACTAAACCCATCTTCAAAAAACCACTCTTTGTCTCTGACCCTGACCTGTCTGCTTTGCTTATCTTCACTTTCCAATAAGATTCCCATTCCTTCCAAACACTTCCACGCTTCTTTTCCCTTTCTGGGTTTCAATGGGTTCATGTCATTCTTCCTTTCCTTAATTGGGTTCATCAGTTTTGCTTCCAAGTTTGAACCTTTTTTTCCCGCCCAGTAATTCTACGTTGTTGTTCTTGTTGTTGCTGTTGAGAGTTTTGGGTTTTGAGAATTGAAGTAATGAGTGGAGTTGAAGTGATTAAGAGCAAGGGATGTTCTAGATTGTCTGGTGGGTTATCTTCTCCGTTGCCTTCGTTTAAAGTTCAGAAAGCTTTTGGACCAATGTCTGCGGCAGCCAACTCTACTGGGTCTGAGACGGTGGTCCGATCAAAGGCACCGTTTTCCGGGCTTGTTATATGTGTTACTGGGTTGTCCAAAGGTAAGAAAAATTTGCGAGCTTTATTTAAGTCGGTAAATTGTTGAGTGTGTGGTAAATAGATTGTGGTTGTTGATTTTGCAGAAGCGAGGAAACAAGTGATGGAAGCAAGTGAGAGGTTGGGTGGGCAGTATAGCCCTCATTTGCATCCCCAGTGTACCCATTTGGTTGTCCAAATATCCTTTATATTCGAAATTATGATATATACAGCTTCTCTTTTTTGGGTTTTTAACTTTTTATGGATGTGTGATTGGGAGAAAAGTGTCAGTGTTCTTTGATAGGTTTGAGGTTTATGGTGAATTGATGTACATTGTAAGGCTTGTGTGATTTCTTTAACAAGTGTTACAGCTTTGGTGGTCGCAAATTTGAGCATGCTTTGAAGCATGGATCGAAAAATGGCCTCTCAATTGTTACGATTGGGTGGTTTGTGGATAGTGTTAGGAAGAATGGTAAGTATGATGATCTTATATACTTATTTCTTGCATTGCTTTGACGAATACTTTAGAGGTGAACTCTGTTGCATGTACATTTGATGTAAATCAGTTGCGTTTTAATGATTTGCAGTGAGGCTGAGTGAATCACTCTATAGTATCAAGAGTTTGGGACAGAATGGTGTTCGTTTGGATGAATTGAATAAGGTTGTTGGGTTTTCTGGTACGGAAAATTCTTGTCTTCCTGTTGGTGCTCATGGAACCAAGCAGTTAAGCACGATTGAAGAACCACAATTCTCTGGTAGAGAGACTAACTGTAACAGAAGTTCTGATGCCACTCTATCTGGTCACTCCATGTATGTGGACTTGGATATATCAGCTGATCTGAGAAACAAGGTAAAGTTTGATTTCAATGTAAAAATTAATGTACTTTGGGGAAATATACTCTATCCGGTCATTCCATGGGTATGTGTCTGACTTGGATATATCAGCTGAACTGCGGAACATGGTATGGATTTAAAAGTAAAATGTACATTAGTTTTAACTTTTAAGAAATGGGTAGACCTTGGTCTCCTCTTCTCTAGCTAAAAAGAAAGACTTACTAGTGTCATTATTATTGTCCAATGTCAGTAGATAAAATTGAACCCCTCTGAGTTTGTGTGAAGTTTCTTTTTAGTGTCTCATAATCATTTCATCATCCTAGCAGGTTATTCAGGCTGCTAGTAGAGAGGGTGCCACTTTCCTAGATCAATGGTTTGTTGGTTGCCGAGCCAGTCATGTGGTGTGCGAAGGGTCTTCTAGTCGTAAATATCTTGGTCACTCGAGCAATATTGTTACAGTGAGAGCTGCAAGCCGTTCTTGTTTGTATATTATTTTTTGGTCAAAATTCGTGTGGTTGATGTTTATTTGATTCAGGAACATGTGCAGTCTAGGTTCATTTAGGGTTTATGTTTGAGACTAAACTATTATAACAATAATCTTTTCATGTCCTGCAATAATTTTTGGCTGTCTCGTTTTCCCTATTGTTGTGACCTGCAATTGTAAAGTTCCCAATAAGAGATTAAAATAGTTCTCTGATTACTTTTAGGACAATAAAATTAATCATGTTTCTGATGTGTCTCAGCCGCTGTGGGTTCTGAAGACAGTGAAGGAGAAGTATGTGCAAAGACTTGTGCATATGTCTGCAGATTTGGCCAGGCAAGTTGGTATAGTGCTTGAAGATTTGCAGAATAAAATCGCAGATGAGGTATTTTTCTAAACATTACTGTGTAAATATCATACTTGGACTTCTTTTTGTCTCTCTCTGCCTCAAGCCCTTGGTCTTCTCTGGAATGCAATGCTGAAGTGTGGTAATATAATTTTGTTTTGTGTAGTAATATGAGTATTGATTTTCCAATTCCTGCTGCTGTTAATATTATTTTTCTTATTCTACTAGGAAGCAACTGTGCAAAATGTCTCTGAAGATGCTCCGATTTACAGAAATAAAGTAACACTTGAAAAGAGGCAAAAGATTGTAAGTTCTGCTAAAACTGGGGTTAGAAATCGCCGTGGTCTTCGAATGCAGGTAATGGTTAATTGTGTTTGGTTTCTATGGTGTTTTATCAATCTGTGCTTTACATTTGATTAGTACTTAAGTTTTGCGGTGGGACCAAACCATAGATTTGTTCAAGTTACAGAATTACCTTATATCAGCTTAACTTGAATATAAAACGTAAATGAGAAGGTGCAAGTTGCCTGGTAAACTCTGTTTTCTGTTCACAGTAAAGATTTTTTATTTGTCAATTAAGACTTAAACAATATGAGCCAATATTAGCAATTGTCACATGTTTTTAACTCTTTGTTAGCTGACATGTAGTTAAGGGTCCTAGTGTTGAATTTGGCCGACTCTTCCAGCTGGCAGAGATGACTTGTTAAGCTCAAAAAGGAAATAGGTGTCTATAATAGGTGTTTGAACTACTTCATACCAGTAATGTAAGTGGTACAAACACAAGGAGACGATCAGTTTCCTGCAAATTAATGCCTTTTTTAATGCATTAGAAGGATGTTCAATATTGCTTGCTTAATGTTAACAACATCATTCGATATATAATGTTGCTAAATAATACGTCACAGAAGTTGCGTGCTCTGTTGTTATGGCAGACTTGTCAAACCCCGATATGTCCAATAACTCCCGGCAGCCTTCTGGATTCTATTTGCTGGTCAATCTCAGAGCCAACTTCGGCGGCATCACTCTACTCGGAGACTTTCAGTTCTGAAGATGTTGATGAACATCAAACATCTGTATTCTTTGATGCAAAAGGTGATGGCAAAGATTCAGAAGCATCATTTGCCAACTTAACTAGACCACTCAAGGAAAGGTAGTTGATCATTTTTGATTCCCATCCCCCACCAGAAGACAATAATTCCCAACTCCCAAGATTTGTTTGTTGAATTTCACGCGTATCTCACTCTTTTATGTTATTGTCTACAGTGAGAAATCGGAATTAATATTTAAAAACCATTTTCTTACCATCCTGTTCCCAATTGACCGATTTGCTGAGATGGGACCATCCTCCAGAACGTTATTCAGCAATGATGGGTTTACATGCTTGCAGGTTTTAGATCACATTTATGCATTTTACCAGGTACTCATTTATAGTCAGTTATGCTGCTCTCAGCTTCTGAGCCACTGGTTTAATGGAGGTTCTCATAGTCTCATCTGCCCTTTTGATTTGCAGGAGAGCATGTCAGTCCATGAAATAGAGGCGGCAATTCACACGGACTCCAAGCACGCAGATCGACTTCGATCAGTGTATGCAAGTAAAGAAACAGCTGAACGTGGTTACGTGATTTTCAAACGGATCGACTTCTTAGGGAGCCGCAGAAGTTTTGAAATGTTGAAGCGTGTTAACGGGGACAACAACAGTAATGTGTATGAGTTGTTACTCAGAGCCTAAAATCATCTTACAATATATCTATGGTAAAACCCTCCATCTCACTTGATGGAGCTCAGAAACTGGATTTGATACTGATCTCAAGGAGATAGCCAGCTAGTACACCGAGTACTCAATTATTTATAGGAGTGCTGGACTTTGTGTGCATGTTTGGTACCCCGTACCAGTGTGAGCCACTCTATTATTAATACTCAGCCTACTCTCAATTGAGTACCCTTACGGCCTTACTCAAGGTTACTTTGTACTGCGTTTGGTGAGGAAGTATTGCTTAAGGAGGGACTGAATGACTGGTTCTTTTATTATCCTCCATTTCACTGGGTACAATATGAACCCAGAACTAAGACGAAATTGAACTATGGCTCAAAATCAACCCAACCTTAACTAACTTATTTATCTTTTTTTCTCACCATAACCCAATCAATTCATAAGGTTGAAATTGAACTGTGCCTTTACAAAGAAGTAAGATCTGGGGTCATATTGTCCATGGAGCTCCACTATGTTGGTTGGCAGTTGTTTAAGAGTGAGAAGAGCAACAGGAGACGCAGCAATTCAAGGTCGGAAGCGTTGAGGTACTCTGTTTTGTTGAGTATGCGTGAGAAAGTGTGCAGGTATTCCTCTGTCAATGAAGAAAATGAAGGGGTGGAAACATAAAGTAGTTTCAGAGAGAGAGAGAGAGGTCTTATCTAAGGCCAACAAAAGTAGTACCCAAGTCAACAACACCTAAAGGAGGTGAGAGGGAAACACGGCCTTAGCTAAGGTCATTAACATTATACCCAATGCACACCAGACATAGTATTAGGTAGTTAGCATTTCTTAGTTAGCACAGTGCTGGTTAATGCCGTCTACAAAACTTGCACTGTGTGCACAAAGTCTTGTGATTTGTTGATACCTAGTATAAGAGAGGAGAATAATGGTGGGATTTGGTGGCACTTATTACTAGGTTTTATTCACACCATTCCAACTAAACATGATGAGGGCCTAGCTAGCTACAGCAAAAAAAAATCTAAATAGTAACTACTGAATCTAGAAGCTCATCATGGGAAGCAATAAAGCTCACACACGTTTTATGTAGATGTCTGATATCGTACAACCACAAAGATAATTAACTCAACATGACATTTAGATCATCACCAAGCCAATCATCATCGGACTCCAGAAATGATGCCAATGAACCAAAATCAGCAGCCTGAATATTCTTGTCCATCATCTGCTTAGGTAGTACCAAAACCGGACTGCCGTGACGATCATCATCTCCATCAATGGCATTGTTCAGATTCCCAAAGTCACAGTCCAGGATCTTACAGAAGTCCTCATGATCATCAGTGTTGAAATCAATCATAAAATTCGTTGGCGAACTTCCCAAATGATCATCACCGTCGCCGGTGGTATTTGTAGTAGCTGTTGTGGATGCTGAACCATCTTCGCTGGTCATTTGTGAGTCGACAGAGTTAATAGCCTTGACCAAGTCGTTGGTATTATTCATGGCTTCATTATTAGAGAAATCATCAAGCCTTCTATCATGTACTACCGGACCGGCCGTACCAGCAGTTGTAGTAGGTGGAAGCTGCGGTGGAAAGACAGTGTTGGCCCTACTGAATTGTTGCTGTGGCTGCGTCTGGTCAGGGGTTTTATGGAGAATGATATTGCATTTGGACAGAGATGAAGTCTGAGCGGCTTGTGCCATTTTCTTGGACAAGTTGGAGTTCCAGTAATTCTTGATTTCATTGTCTGTTCGCCCGGGAAGTCTTCCTGCTATTAGAGACCATCTGCATAATAACAAGAAAGCCAGTTCTGTAAAACAACTACGTCTTCCTAATCACTTCGATCACCAGAGAAAAAGAAATAAACAAAGGAGTACTACGTACCTGTTTCCAAGGAGCTTATGGAGTCTGATGATTAGTTCTTCTTCATCATCTGAAATGCTGCCTCTTTTGATATCAGGTCTCAGATAGTTCATCCAACGAAGCCGGCAGCTCTTTCCACATCTCTTTAGACCTGCAACATCACCATCTATTATCATCAGGAATATATATCTGCAGTATATTGAATTACATATCCATACCACTGCATGTTCTTAATTTGCATTAGTATAATGCTACACGTACATTACATTGTTTAATCACTATATAATTATATTTATATGTATACTTAATTAGGTTATTACTGGCCGTCATAAAGCAGTCAACCTACTCCGGCATCTCATCCCCAGAAGGCCAGAATATGAAGAAGAAGAAGCAGATTTCCAGATTAAGTAGCCAAGTTGGGATGATGATGCAGACTTAGTTGTTAGATCTCCTTTTCCAAAAATTGTTGAAAACAAAGCTTTCTTGGGATTACATCCGTTCAAAGAAGAAAGTTTGCCATCAAAATTCAGATCCCTTAAAACACAAGTAATGCTATATTAAGAAAGCAATGATCTCTCACATAATTAACAAGCAAGCAAAATGAAGAAGGTAGCTAATTATTAGGATGGAATACTGTACTGACCTGTTTCTTTAGCAACATTACTCCATTTGCCTTCACCATGGTTCTTGATGTAATCCAAGAGCAACTTGTCTTCTGCTTCCATCCAAGCCCCTTTGTTCAGTCCATCCTTAGAACACCGAGGATTTCTACCCATCGTTCTTATTTTATTGCTCTCTGAACTAACTAGTAGTAGCAGTAGCAGTAGAAGTAGTGTTCGATGGGTTTGAAGGCAATTGGCACGAAAGATTGTGTCTGGTTTTTATAGGTAAGAGCCCGTCCGAATCTCCATTATTGAATTAGTATAGTTTTTCTCTGCATATAAAATGTGCGTCACTCATTTAGAGATCTGAGGATTCCGAGCCGAGCACCCGACCCAAAGAAAACAAAAGAGACTTGCACAGTCTGTCTTAAATAAATTCCCAACGTGATGCATGGCCCCAATAAAAAATAAAAATAAAATCTCTGAGCAATCATAATAGAAGATTTTACTATACACATGAATATACCTCATACTACGTGAAATTTAGTGTTAGTTGATACAAAACCCCCCTAATCAATGACTGGAACAAGTAAAGAACAGGTAAACAGAATTATTCATAATAAATAGTACATAATGTCTGTACTAAATACTTAAAACAGATTTAGAAATATGGAAATGTTGCCTAAATTTAGAACAATTTGTAATTTTTTTTTCAAGATTGGGAATAATATTCAATTAATTATCATTGTTGTATTGCCTATTCAATTGTCTTATTTTATAAAACTTAATAAATTATGTTTTAATTTATAAATTTAACAGTAGTATAGTTCCGCCACTGGGGGTCATCTAGGGACAGTCACATCGTACTTTCAATTTTTTTAAGGCAAAACGAGGATATCTAATTTAGTGAATAATGGAACTTAACAACTTCATAATACCTTATACAATCAACCTGCCATATTTCATTAGCAGTGCTAGAACCCGGACGTAAGGCTAGGCCTCTCGGACTTGGGCTGAATTCAGTTTTTGATACAAGCTACTCGAATATGATTTAGTACTCGTATCGAAAATTTACTCATTACGTTTGCTTCTCATAACAAACAAACAAACAAACGTAGATGCCGCACTCAAGGAATTAATGTCGTTAATATGTTGCCCCGATAGTGACTTAACAATATCCTCCGATACCTTTTTCTATAACAAGACGACGGAAAGAGATTGCTATCGGGGGCATATCAGCTGCACCTACAAGTCTGCAACTGGTTCTTTCTTTAGGGTTAATCTAGATCACGTGGTAGGATCACTAACATGTGCAAAATAATACTATTTGAAAATTGAGAATTTAAAATGTGATCATTCACCATCATCGTCTCTCTGTACTTCGTAGTGCAAGCAATGACAATTGTCATTCAACCAAGTCTAAATTATGAGCAGAAAGTTCGTTCCGGCTATGTTGACGTTTTCGGAAGACCAAAACCCAACAGGCTCCTCCTTTCAAATGAGTCGCAGGGTTGAAAATTCGTTAGCCGCTGAAAGTTAATTGGGGAGCTAGGCCAGGCTGCCCAGAGCAATTATTTTTATGGCTACGTCCGTACTAGCCCTGTGGAGTGTGGATGCATTGTTTGAACTTTGAAGGCATTCAAACTTGAAATGTAGGTGAAGTTGCCACTGTGGAAGTGTGGCCTTGTTGCAAGCGAGGGCCATTTTCATTATGATAGGGTGTCTTGCCAATCAGATTTGCCACATTGCAATTTGCGGGTCTCGTTTTTAATGCAGGTTATCTGCTTCCTCGTCCGATACCAGTTTGAGGACCACGGCGAATTAGTGTGCTTCATGTCTAGTCTCTTCATGAGTACTCTTTTCGTTTGAGCTTCATGTCTAGCCTCTACGAGTACCCTTTTCGTTTGTGGTAGTTAGTAGTTAGTAGTTAGTAGTTAATCATGAAATGGAATCAAACACTTGGGTCATTTGTGAGAAGAATGGGGTAAGTAAAATGTTTTCAGTCTACAATAACACCTGAAGAAGCAAACTTTTGCAACTGAACCACCAGAGTAACCGTTTGATAGCAGAGAATGCTAAACCAAAATGTACACCAACATTTCCAACAGTTGATTTACTGAAGCACACTAGATACTAGTTAACTTATAGTGAAATTCATCAATTGTGGAATATAGTGTGCCTTCTTCTTCAAGAGTCCTGATACCATCCCTGTCACAGAAAGGTAAAAAAGAATAAGTTACCCCGTACGCATTATGGTGTTTCTGGCTTCATGTGCGTGTGCATACATGTTAGGAGGGGGAGAGAAAGTGTACATGATCTTCTCCATGGGAAGCTTTAGGTGCTGGGAAAGCTCCTGTGTGGTTATTCCATTTCCGTTTGCGTCACTACAGTAGAAAATCAGTACCAAAAGGTCAGCATAGAAGCCTAAAAGGCACCAATAGAAATTGCAGGTTAAACATGTAGCACCATACATGGGGAGCCAACCACCTTCCATGACACAAGGAAACTATAAAACCCAAAAAGGAAACATGGTAACTCACGCGCTTGAGGGCTGCAGCATCATATACTCATGAATCAATTCATGAACGCTCTTTTGTCCATCAGCAGTAAATTTCCCCACCTACAAAAATTGAACCATTATTTGCACATGCTGCCTTAAAACAGTTTGAAAGGTAACTATTCCAGGTCAGATAACACACTTGGTTAGATGAGGTTGTCTGATGTCCACTAGGCTCACTCTTTACAGGAGTGTACACAGATGATCCCATAGGCTGAGGTTGAATTACAGCACTTCCCTTCAGCTTCTACAAATGTAATTACAGCATAAATAAGAGGACACAAGATACACATGTTCATTGTACATCATCAAGTGGACTAAATCAAGGCAACGGTGTCGCTACTTCATATTGGCACAGATACCTGTAACAGTAAGTTGTTATGTATGCACTCAATGTAGTGGAAGGCAACTTCATCAAAGTTCTTCACTGGCCTGGACCACAAACCAAATTTCAAATTTTATGCTATTGGCTGGTTTAGTTCTAGGAAAGGCAGTATTGACAAAGCATGATATAGAGCAGACATATTTTCAAAAGAAGTATCCAACAGACATGCAAGACTATCACGTTCATACAGTGAATCAAAAAGACTAATTTAATTTGACATCATGTTGCCTCACAAAAGAACAGACTCAGTATAAGCCAAAATTCAACAGCTATAGGTTTAATCACGTTTGTTACAAGATTAGCTATTATACAAAGTATTTCAACAGGACAATATTTAACATTTCTCCAGACACCACCAACAAATCAATATTTGTTAAGCTTGATGACCTTTGAGAAAGCTTACAAGACAAACAAAACAGATATTGCTCATGTATCCGGCACTTCATGCCCTGTTTAGATAGTATGCAGATACAAATGTGTCCATGCTTAATGGCATAGTTATTTCCAACTGAAGATTGATTATATGACTGGTGAAAGATATGGCTCAGTATAATAAGTAGGGTGAAGCATTAAACACCAAATCCAAATGAAAACCTCCAAACATGGCACATTTCTGGAAGAAATAGATATTCTATATGTCTGTACCTCACTGAGAACGCAACTATCTCTCGAACACCTTGAAAGACTTTCAGATGTCCATTGACACTAACATACATTCCATCTCTACAGAAAAGTAGATATGTGTCAATTAATAAGAATCTCATGCTGTCTATAGTGTTAAATAGTATCAATAGGAGTGCTCATAATTTCAGTATGGAACTTACTGTATTTGCTCCATTTCTGTTGAATCAAAACTCTCATTGACCCTACGAAATAGACAAACACACATGGAGTTCAGCTGTATCAAATCTGAAATCGAGACACACTTTCTACGTCCTATTTGTAAACCACATGGAGCAGAAAAGAGCTCAACAGGCTCCTAACAGCTCCAGCAAACTCATACACAGAATCTAACTGGCATGGAGCGGAAAATACCATCTTCGGCATTTGATTCGCCCCGTCCCATCATCGAGCATAAAGTTAACACAAGTGGCCTGCTCAGCTTTCTCAAACACCATCCCAAGCACAGATACCTATAACACAATCACCTATCAGAAATCCGGCAACCACATCTTAAAATTGGGGAAAATAAAATGACAAAAGGCTTTAATACATTGGCCACATCAACACCGTCGATCACAAAGTTCGATTTCTCATCGCCGGACTGATGCGCTTCGCTTATCTGCTTCACCGTCACGGGAACCAGTCCGTGACTCTCACGACTCTGCGAAAAACAATCAAAAGTAAACCACGCGCCGACTTTGACCGAATCCCTAATCACAGTGAAATAGCCCTAAATCTGTTATTCGAGAGAGAGAGAGAGGAGGAGGAGAGGTGTTTTACCCTAGACGCCGAGGAATTGGAATCGCCGCCGTATTGAGTGGCCTGAGAAGACATGAAGCCGCCGCCGGCGAAGGCGGAGTTGGCGTCGAATTGGCTGCCGGAGAACATTTCTGAAACCCTTGGAGAGAGAAAGCGATGTGGTCTAGAGAGAGAGAGAGAGAGAGAGTGGGGCCGTGTGGGATGAAGTGTGGTATTTTTTATATCGAGTATTTAGGGATGACAATTATTCCCGCCAAAGCGTTTCGATTTCCCGCTCAATCTTCACCCTCTTTCCCGTTCCCAGTCCGGGTCGGATCCGAATGGGAAGTCGAATATTTATATGTTTACGGGCAGTGGACTCCATACAGTATAATACTCTTTTGTGTTTACAAACGTACTAGCATTTCTGCACGTGTCATGCACCTGTGAAAGGACTCCTCTTATGCTTCATTTTTATTTGTTCTTATTTTTCTGGAAATTTTTTGACAAGAGTACACGAAGTATAACCCACTATTAATATCAGTGTTTAATATTCCAAATTATTAACTTAGGTACATGACTTTTAAATGTTTAATCAAAACCTATACACCTCGTTACCAACACCGTTACTCCTACGTAGTTTATGTTTTTACTAGTGATAATATGGTAGCTTACTCTCCTCTCTTGCATATGGAGTTTTGCTTCGATGCATCTGGTTGCAGATTGTTGGGCAATTTTTCCAAAGACTAGCTTCATTTTACTCATATTTGGAATTTGTAAAGGTGGAGCCTTTCATATAAAATCCTTCAGCTATCTACCTAGGGGTGAACATTAAAAGCCGAAATCATGATCTCGTCGCGATTCCGACCTGAAATTCATAAGGAACGAGACGGAAGTCTAAAAATGAATTCTCACCCATGAACAACCTCTAATCCCTATACATGAATGACGACAACGAAGAAGAAAAACCGTCAAACCCACCGCCGCAATGAAAGAATACAACCCACATCCCAACAAGCGCAAGACGATCTCTGCTCTCACCGCAACCGCCACAATAACGGCAAGTACCATGCTCGACCCAGAGCAGCACCAATGGCTTGAACCGGAGCCAAAACCAACAGAACCCTCCTCCTCCTCCTCCTCCTCCTCCTCCTATCACAACAAACCGCCCTGAATTCCAAGGTCGACCAAGAAGAACAATAATGTCAACCACCAAGGCGACTCTAAGGGGAAGAAGAAGAAAGCTCGATCTATTTTGTATTGTTTTGGGTTTTGATCGATTTGTCGGAATCAGACTGCAATTTTTTTTCCTTTGTTATCTTCAATCTATTCTTGAATAGACTGTTTTGTCTCTTTAAATTGGACTAAAATAAGATTACAAACATGAAAGACCTATCTAAATAACGTGTTCCAAACGTGAGACCGAGTTCCAAACCGCTTTCAAAAAAAAAATTCTCCGCCTTCATCTGTTAATCCATAAGATTCCATTTCAGATAGAACAGATGATTTGGCAGTGTTGAGCACATCACGTTCAAATCACAGCCACTTTCCCCTTTACGTTTTCGACTATCCAAATTTACTGTCACACAGTTTATGTGGCCTCCTCTCCCTCTCCCTCACCCATATATACTTTTTTTTTAAACTCCAAATTTGTTAAAGTCGTTACACCTCCACTCACCTCTCTCCTCTCTTCCCCTATGCCTCGTCTTCAAAACCACCTCCACTGAAAACCACCGGATCATCACAATCCCATGAATTCCGTTTCTGTCACTTGCACGTGCCCCGCTCCCTTTCCCGCCAAGCATCTCAGCTCCGCCGGAGCTCGTACTTTTCCCGGTCAGAGATATGGACCGTCGGGAGTGTTTGATTACAGGCGAAGAGTCCGAAGAGGCGGGAGGAGATTCCGAGTTTCGAATGCCGCCGCGGTCGGAACAAGGCGGAGGTTGGTGTCGTCCGGCGGCGGCGGCGAGATCAGTCTCGGCAAGTCTAGCGCCGCCATGGAGCAGCTCGACTTCGAGCGCGGGGTTTGCGTGCCGTTTCGCAAGTATACTCCCGAGACTGTATGCGATTTCATCCACGCTTGATTGAATCAGCCTAGTTCTATTTTGATTTTTCATTATAATTTATGTGTTAATTTAATGAATCTAGTAGCTTCTTGTGTTTGTGAGCTGGATTAGTGTTTAGTTTTAGGTGAATTTGGATGATTCTAATGTTGAAGTTGTTTTTGCTTGGATTTGTGAGGATGTTATAACTGATTTGTTATGATTTTTGTGCTGTTTGGTTATAATTTAGGTGAGGAATAAGGTGTTGGAATCAAATGGCGCAGTTGCATCGCTAATTTCGAGAGGTGTGGAGATAGTGTGGACTTTGGGCTGGTATTGGTCTACTTTGATGTATGACTGCTTCGTCGGAAGGGATCAAGAAGTTGTACCAAAGCGTGCTCGACAGCTTAGAAATCTCCTATGTGATTTGGGGCCTTCTTTCATCAAAGCTGGCCAGGTGAGAATGACATTGGCAATGAAGTTGAATTTATAATGACTAGCGTGTTTTTATTTTGAATTATCTTTGCAAATTAGTAAAACTTGTTGTATACCTGCCATTGAATTATGCATTCCTATGTTTGCTGATTTGCTCCATGGAATGCACGACTGATTTGATTCGTGTTGAAAGGTTCTTGCAAACAGACCTGATATTATCAGAGAAGATTACATGAACGAACTCTGCATTCTCCAAGATGATGTTCCTCCGTTCCCAAATCAGGTAAAAACCACTCAATCATGAAATTTATCTGTTTCCAGTTGCTTTTATCATGAGACACTATAATGGTGCATGGGGTCTGAAAACTTATGATTGTAGTCACGTATCTGACTCAACTCCACATTGTTTTCAGGTCGCCTTCAACATAATTGAAGAGGAGTTGGGTCAACCCCTTGAAGCTATATTCAGTAAAATTTCGCCACAGACTATAGCAGCTGCCAGTTTGGGTCAAGTTTACCGAGCTATTTACGTGACACTGGCGAGGATGTAGCTATTAAGGTTTATCCGATACCATCAACTTTTCCAAACTTGTCCATACACATGAATTTTAGTGTCACTGCTGTTCAATATATCTTGGCTAGCTAGTACCAACTTTTTATGCTTATCTCATATAATATATATCTCAATTTCCTTTAATTCGAATTTTGAATACATTCCTGAAACAAAAAAGAAGGAAAAAAATTAAAAGAGATATTCAGGTGTCTACTCGGGTACTTTAGTTGCAGGAGTCATATTTTAATGGATTCAGAACAAGCCTGAGCAAAATTTAATATTCCAATTCTTTTGTACTTGCAGGTTCAAAGGCCACATATAGAACCTATAATACATAGGGATCTTTTTCTGTTCCGTACTCTTGCTTCATTCTTAAATGGAATCAGTCTACAGAAACTTGGGTGCAATGCTGAACTCATTGTTGATGAATTCGGTGAGAAGCTTTTGGAGGAGCTTGATTACACTCTGGTATCTTTCAGACCTGCTATATAGAAGCACTATACGGTCTTTACCTCTGCTACCATATTTGGAAGTAGTTGCATTTTCTTTCTGTAAGTTTAATTAATAATAAAACTCTCTTTCCTCTGTTACAGGAAGCCCGCAATATTGAAGATTTTCTTGAGAACTTCAAAGATGATCCTACTGTCAAGATACCTGAGGTTTACAAACAGCTTTCTGGTCCACGTGTTTTAGTAATGGAGTGGATCGATGGTATCCGGTGCACCAACCCACAGGTAGAATTGTCAGTTGGAACAATGTTATTGCCCATACCAGATTGTCACTTATCTGTCATTAATATCACCACCTTGTGTTGCAGGCAATTAGAGAAGCTGGCATTGATGTAAATGGGTTCTTAACTGTTGGAGTCAGTGCTGCGTTGCGGCAGTTACTGGAATTTGGATTGTTCCATGGAGATCCACATCCTGGAAATGTGTTTGCTATGTGTGATGGACGTATTGGATATGTTGACTTTGGGAATGTCGCGGTGCTTAGTCAGGTGAATATACGCACTCCAAAGACATTTGATATGTATATTAGGTCTTCCTTTCTATTTGATTCATTTTATAGGGAGTGCCATTTTTGCATTTGTGTTGATAATTGGGTTAATGGACAAAATCAATATTGCAGTAGACAGGATCATATGATGTCTCCCTTCAATAAGATATTAGGGCATTTTATTAAGATATAAAGCCTTGAGTTTGTTACTAATTCTAATTTACTCAAATATCTCTTATTTCAGCAAAATAAACAGATTTTGATTGATGCTGTCGTCCATGCCGTAAATGAAGACTACGTTGAGATGGCGAATGATTTCACCAGGCTGGGATTCTTGGCTCCTGGGACTGATGTCTCTCCTATTGTGCCAGCTCTAGAAGCAATCTGGCAGAACTCTCTTGGAAAAGGACTGTCTGACTTCAATTTTCGAAGTGTCACTGGTATGTTAATATCCCCCAAATCTGATCTTCATTTCAGTTTCGTTTTTATGTTTCTCAACATCTGTTTAAGAACTCTTTGAAAGACCATTATCCTCTATTATATATTGGGCTTGAATTCAGGACACTCGTAATAATTGTATGAACTATGGGTTCTGCTGGTGCAGGGAAGTTTAATGAATTAGTCTACAACTATCCCATCCGTATTCCAGAGAGTTTTTCACTTGTTATCCGATCTTTATTGACTCAAGAGGGTATCTGTTTTACTTTGCAGCGAGATTTCAAATTTCTTGAGGTGAGGACAAATACTTTTCTTTCTCTCTCGCACTTTTATTTTAGTATGTGTATATTTTCTACATAAATACATTCAACCCTTGGATAACAATCCACAACCTCAGATATACTATTTGGTATATCCATCTTATGACGGGCAACTTTCCCACCCTAATGCTGACAATCTTCAATTATATAGGTTGCCTATCCATATGTGGCAAAACGCCTCCTAACAGATCCAAACCCGGCTCTGCGTGAACGCCTCATACAAGTAAGTTGAAGGTTGTATATTGTGTCTATAATGTCCTTATAATATGTATTTAATATTGGAGCACAAGTTCAAATGTTAAAGTGCCTTCCATTCTCAACAACTGATCCTGCATGAAATGAACCATCAAGCATAGTGGTTTTGGAACTATAATCATATAATAAATTATAATGTGCAATTTTTTTTTCTGTTTAGGTACTATTTAAGGATGGTGTTTTCCAATGGAAGCGGCTAGAAAATCTCATTGTTCTTTCCAAAGAAAATGTGTCCATGATGAGCAGCAATCCTGCATTGCAAGCAAAACAAATGTCTGTATTATCTTTTGACCAATTTAGTTTATTCTTCTGCTTGGGAGTTGTAACCCTTATATATATTCTTTGTACTCATGTGCAGTCAAGGGTTAAGAGATTTGCAAGTTAACAAGAAACTGGACCTCACTGACACCATCAAGGATGGAGCTCGCCTTTTCATCTTTGATGAAGGAATCCGTAGAAAGCTCATTCTAGCTTTGACGGAAGATTCAAAGCTTCACATAGAAGAGGTATAATTTTAGACCATGAACACTATTACTCAAAACAAAACTTTAATTTTCTTTTGCACTATGTTTTGACAAGCTATGCTGTCAATGTCTTTTCTATATATAGCTTGTGGATGTGTATAGACTGGTCGAAGATCAGATAGACATACAAACAGTTGCTGTCGAAGTAGCACGAGGTACAATTCATTACTATTTACTCTGTATATTCAACTTACTATTACAGAACTGGGTAGAAAAGCGAGATGAAGTAAAAACCTATACTCTCCATTTCATATTCCCAATTACTTTCTATGTTGATATCTAAAAGTTTGGTGCTGCGACTTGCAGACTTCCCATCGTTTGTGCGGGATATGATGCTTTCGTGGAGTGACTCGGTCTTAACTGATAGATAGTTGGACGTTTTGGAGTAACTGGAGAGAGAGAGAACTTACTATACACTACTGAATACACTACCGAAGTACCGAACCAATCTTAACCCCTATTCTTGTAAGTATAAAAAAAAAACCTATTCTTGTACGACAACCGGTTGTCTGAAGTTGTAAATTGCTCTGCAAATGTTGTAAATGAGAGTACTATGCCTCTGTAGTCTGTATAGAACCAAACATTTTGGTATAGCAAGTACGTGCAATTTGTATGTATTGCCAAACATTTTGGTATAGCAAGTACGTGCAATTTGGTATAGCCAGAAAGGGATCTCCTTATGCTGAAGAAAGAAAAAGGGTGTTCTGTAAGAATGTAATTCCGATATATCATATATGATGCAAACTTCTTCTAGTGTCGTGGTCTCAGTAACTCGGAAGAGAAACCTGTTATGTTAAAGATTGTTATGATACATTAAAATATGCAGATACAATGCGGGCTAAGATATTACAAAATAGACCTTCTATAGGAAAAGAATGAGTACTCTTATTCAGTTATTCTGATGAAATATATTTGTGCAACCTACAAATTAATCTGCAGCCAAAGAACCAGAAAAAGAATTCTACCATCTCAGTAAAAGCGTCATTCATTTAAGTTAAAAACAGACGAATAATGTCCTTTCTTTTCTGGCTAGTCAACCAATTACAGAAAAATCGACAGTCGCCTGAGAACGCCGCCGGTTTCAGTCGAGCAACCGACTCTTGCTGGTGCCGTTCTAGACTTAATAGGGTTTATTGAATTTGAGAGCCAAACGCTGCTTTACTTCGTTGGAAATGCTCAAATAGGCGTCAAATACAACCAGAGGCATTTAAAAAGTCAGTTTTACCCCTGTGCTTTTTCCATATTTTGCAATCTCACCGCGGGAAGTTCTTGTGCAGCTGTGCCGCGTCGATCTCTTTTCTATTGCCTTGGGTCTTTGCTGGTTTCGTCACAGAGAGCCGCACAGTGAGTGAAAGACGGAGAGTAATTTGAGTTTTCTGTTTCTTTGATTTGAAGTGTATATGTGCTCGTCTTGGTTTTGATTGTGTATTTGTGCTGTCTGAATTTATATTCAGTTTGAGTGTTCAGTTTCACACACTACTGTGAGTACTGAGTACTGTCAATGAGTTTTGTATCGCTGATTGCTTTGGATTACAAGTGAACAGTATTTCTTGGTGGGTTTGTTTGCATCTCTCTCTCTCTCTCTCAGAGACTCTGATAATGGAACAAAGGAGTACTGTTCTTGGTGGGGGAGATGTGCCTGGGTGAGTTGTCGATCGAGGTGAATGAGAGGGGTTGGAATGCAGCATATGTGGAAACAGACTGTTTAGTGAGGAAGATTGTTATGCTTTTGCACATGATGGGGTTCTAGTAAAAAGGGTTGGAGATTTTACGATGGCTGGATATGCAAATGGCGCAGCTCATCCAGTAGTGCGTTGTTTTTGGTTTGGGATTAGACTCGAATGGTCATGGACATCATTTTATGATGATACACCTGTTACTAGTGCTCCTGTTGGAGAAGTGAGTGGGGTATGTTTGTCTACCGTCGATATTTCCATGTATGTACTAAAAGGAAAAGAAAACAGGTGATTGACCAAAAACAAAAAAGAAAAAAAACAGGCGATCGTTTAAAACCTCGTTGTATTGTCCAACACCATTTGTTATAGCGGCATAGTCTACTATTATTAAGTTAAAAGTTGTGAGTTCGACTCACACAACACTAATAATAATATTTTAATTGTTTACCGTACGGTCGTTCGAAGTTAGAAATTGAAGCAGTGAATGGTCGAATTGATATGAAGCCAACTCGATATTGTGGCAGACACTATGGCTAATCTTGATCATTATAGTGATACTCTGAATTGATGAGGTTCCTTTGAGAGTCTTACTTAAAATTGCTAACTCTAGACATCATAGTCTTTAGTTTATGCACTAAGGAGCGGCGTATAGAGTGTCCTCTTTTTTCATGGCGAGCCGATCCACATGAAACGTTGGGGTAGAGCATAGGTTCAAGGCAAAATTACCTTAATTAATAGTAGAAATTACTGTAACTAGCCTCGTGTCTGTGCGATGTAAATGTTTTCATCAGAATGATGACATATATTTGTATAATTTAATTTGAAGTGAAAACTCATTATTAAAACACGTTAGTGGAATATTTGTATTTTACATAATTATTCTTTTATCTATGTGTGAAAATAAAATTAGAAAATAGTAAAATTAATAGTTCATAAAATTTGTAAGGGTTACTTTATAATAGTACAGATGAGAGGTAATTCAAAAAACATATATGAATACGGACACGAAAGTACAGTAATATTGTTTTTTACTTTATAGTAATAAAAAGGGTTCAGGCGACGTTCTCCTTCAATCTTGTTGCAATGTCTAGACTCTAGAGAGGAGCGAAGAAGACCAGGACGAACCATCTGCCTTGCTCTTTACCAGGTAAACCCTAATTCCTAATACCTCTCTCAATTTAACTCACTCACACCCACCCCTAATTCTCTCATCCCGCCCCGAATCAGCAACAAGTTTGCTTTTTTACTTGCTTCAGTTTACGATTTCCAAGATTCCATCTTCCTCAAATTTAACTCAAGAGCTTTTGTATGATCCCAGTTATGTTAAATGGAATGATAGTGATAGCTGCTGTTGATAATTTTGATGAATGTTACTGGGTGCAGCTTCATCATTAATGTGGAAGAAACACAAAGCAGTATGTTCAATTACAATAGCTCAAAATCAGATTCGTACATACGCTTTTCGACATTGATAAGCTATTCTTAGGTTAAGCTTACAACAATTTAACAACCCTTGATTAAAGGGTTGGGCATCTATTGGGTATGTTCTGCTTTGCTGTATTCAGTTTCGAATTTTATTTTGTATTGGTTAGATATGCTATTTAGTGTCTGTGTGCAAGTTTTTGTGGCTTTAATTGGGCTGTTTTTGTTTATAGGACCATGCCTCGTAAAGGGAATTTCGGACTTGATTACGATGATGAAGACTATGATGCCTATGAAGATTATGATTATGACGATGATTTGGGAACACAAACTAATGGTTAGTGGTGTTTTTATATTTCTCCTAGTTGCCTGTTCTTAATGTTGATTTTGTTTGTACACGGCAGCTGTTGGATCAGTCTTTGATCACTAGAGAAGACAATTTTTATTTTAGCATGCAAATGCTTATGCAATCCAGAAGATGTTGGAGCTTTTAAGAACCTCGTAATGATTTACTAAAGTGCAATCTGAACTCTTAAGTTTTGTAAAATGCCAACTCTGCATGTTTTTCTTCTTTTCATCTGTTTGCATTATACAGTTACTGCTTGTTCACTGACTGCTAAACCTCTATCTGTTATATAGTAGGTAAAGAACCTGAGCCAAAGCAGGAAAGTGTAAAGCGTAATATTTGGCGTTGTTCCATTTGTACATATGATAATGAAGAGAGTTTGACTGAGTGTGACATTTGTGGGGTTCTTCGCAAACCTATGGGTGGAGTTGGAAGTGATATTGAGAAGAAAACAGGTAATAAGGGTATCCATGCTTGAATCAATTTTTGATATACTTTTATGTACTTTGCAATGAATGAGAAACTGTGTTATTATTTCTATCACTATTTTTGGCTTCCCTACCCTGTGACAAGGACACTCCTTTAACTCAGCCCCTTTATTTTCATGATCATTCTGTTCATGTTATATATATAACGTAATCGACAAAAAATGTTTTACTTAAAAGAATTTGTATGCACTTTTTTGGTTGGGCAAGGAAACTACAATTGATTCCACTATATTTTGAGGTCACTCTTGGGGTGGATATCATGTGCTTCAGGCACCATATTGTAGGTTAGTGTCCTTGTTACTCGGGCTTATTTCAATTTCGTAGCCTCCTACTATATGAAAAAGAAGAATCAAGTTTATTTCCCTTTTTTAGAGTAGATCTCTTTCATGCAGTTGAAGGTAGATGCAAAGATTCTGGAGTATCCGTAATGGCCAAGTGTCTTTTTGCATTGTTGCCGCGCAAGATAACCCAAAAGGCTGTATCATTTCATCAGCAGAAAGATGATTTTCTGATAGAAGAGGGAAATAAGTTCTACAGGCTTGGGGATATCCAAGGACCCATTCATGAATTCCAAAACGCTTTTATTATTCATAAGAATGATAATATTAATATAGGTCTGCACCCTTTTCAAAAGATGAAATGGATCTGTAGAACTAGAACTAGAACATCACCACTTCATTTGCTGAGATAAACCAAGCATATATTTGTCTTTTGCTTCTTAAAAATGTTATTAGTAGAGATTGTGACTTACGTTTGTCAGTTATAACGATTCTTGCCTTCATGAAACAGCTCCGTTCAAGTTTGATGTTCCATCCCCAGATGATGTGGTTTCTAACGGATTACGATCCTCCAAAGTGGGTTCAAAATGTACGTTCTCTTATGTTATCATAACTCCATCGTGGATATAATTTGATTCATCACAGATTCCACTTGAAAGAAAAAATTCTGATATTTTTATTTAAGCCATGAATGTTATCTTATAAGTTTTATCATTGCACTGCTGTATAAGGTAATGCAAACATGCTGAGTTTGAAGAAGGTCTAGAGTTTCTTGCCAAAGCTGGACAAAAATTACTTCACATAGTTTTGATTAATTTTTTTTGGGTTTTTGATGATGAGTTTCTTTTGAGCCCACAGAAAACATCGATTTAGCTATTCAAAAAGAAAACACCTATTTAGAATACAATGAACCCTATTAGTCTTTTGATCAATTCGTCTATACTTATGGTCTGATCATTTGTCATTTCTTGCAGCCAGTGTTGGTGACTTGCAATTTTCAGGAGATTCCTCAAAGGCTGTTAAGAAGAGTAGTGAAGTTAGTGCACAATCAAGTGCTGGATCATCTACTGCAGCACAGAAAAATCAACAACCTAGATTAGATAAGGGAATTCCATCAGGAAATAGGGCAACTAGACAATTCAATGGTAATTTGTCGGAAAGTTCATCTTTGCAGCCAACAAGCTCTCATATGGAAGAGGGCATTAGCTCTTTAGTAATTGGAGCCAAGCCAGAGAGTCTGACTTCTAGCTCTAGTAATGTTTCTTCCGATGCCAGGTCTGGGCATTCTAAAATTACTAACTCTAGAGGATCGCATTCAAAAGCAGACTATAAACCTGAAAAATGGATGCTTCCTGACGAAGCTGTTGACACATTGACTCAACTGAATCTGGCAGTTGTAAGCCTCCTAATCTGGTTTTATATCCTACTATTAGCACCAGTGTTGTTACTGTCTGATAGGGAGTGAAGCCAATTATTTAATTTCACATGTCAATGTAGGTCGGACATGTTGATTCTGGAAAATCGACACTCTCGGGTAGACTGCTTCACCTTTTGGGACGGGTATCTAAAAAAGACATGCACAAATATGAGAAAGAGTCAAAGTCACAGGTAACGTCACAGTCGTCACTGCATTTCAGTGTGTGCTTTCTAACCCTGATGTTTCTATAATTATTGTGTTATGACTGTTAACTTGTGTTTGTTATTTATTCAGGGCAAGGGATCATTTGCCTATGCTTGGGCATTGGATGAGAGTGCAGAAGAAAGAGAAAGAGGAATAACTATGAATGTGGCTGTTGCATATTTTGATTCCAGAAAGTATCACATTGTTGTGCTCGATTCCCCTGGCCATAAAGACTTTGTTCCAAACATGATATCTGGAGCAACACAAGCTGATGCTGCAATACTTCTTGTAGATGCTTCATTTGGTGCATTCGAAGCTGGTATAAAGGGACAGACTATGGAGCATGCACAACTTATCAGAAGTTTTGGCGTTGATCAAATTATAGTTGCAGTTAACAAGATGGATGTTGTTGAATACTCCAAGGATCGGTTTGATGAAATCAAACAGACTCTCGGAACATTTATCCATTCCCGTGGTTTCAAAGATTCTTCAGTGTATTGGGTCCCGTTGAGTGTCATGGAAAATCAAAATTTGGTATCAGCACCTTCTGATGCTCGTTTGTTGTCTTGGTGAGTTTGCTAGCTTTCATATAAAATGAATTATTTATTCTCACGTGCCAGCTAAGAAGTCCTGTTTATTTTAGTCAGAAATTAGAATTAGGAAGTATGTTTTTGTTAGTTTGGCAAACGGTAAATCAGGAAAGTGGTAGTATTTGTGTCTCTTGCCATAAAATAGTTGAACACAATTTGGAAGCTGCGAAATGTGATAATGGGATGCAACTTGTATATTACATGTTCCATTAGGGCCTTAAGTCATAGCAATGATGAAATGGTAAGCTGCATGTCATGATATAGTTTCCATATTTAGCTCACCTTGTCAGGAGAAGTGGAGAACTTATAAATTATGTGCTATTTTGCAAGCTAATAGACTGAGGTAATTGAAATGTAGGTATTGTGGACCTTCTCTGTTGGATTCAATTGATTCCCTTCAACCTCCCATTAGAGATTTTCAAAGGCCACTGCTCATGCCAATATGTGATGTCATCAGATCTACTTCTCTAGGACAGGTGTCTGCTTGTGGTAAATTGGAAGCAGGAGCTCTTCGAAGTGGATCAAAGGTATGTTGAGATAGAATAAGAGGTTATAGTGTAGTTTCCACATGAAATAATATGATTAAGGTTATCAAAAGCAATCAGACAAATATTTGGTGATTCCAAAATTGATAGTTCATTGAATCCAAGTCATAGGTTTCACACTTTCCCCCGTTGAAGGATGTCCACACATACGTAAGTATGCACGTATGACATATGAATGTATACGACTAAATCTTCTTTTATGAGCCAATCAAAACCAGTGGTGGATGCTTGTTTGCACATATTGTCCGTATTACAACAATCTGATGAGAGAATATTTTTCGTATATATACATTATAGTAGTCAAGAAGGAGCAGTTTATGCTTGAGTATCAGAGTTCATTGGTAATTGTGTTGTTTGTTAAATAAACAATGTATCTGTTTGAGATATCTTAGGTGACAGTGATCTATGTGATATTATTATGCTTATATTTGACCAGCTCAAATCTAACTAAATGAAGTATGTACACGACAGCAATTTGTAGTTCTAGTTGTATTAAAGCCATAAGCCCATAACCATTGATATTTTGTAGGTTCTGGTTATGCCTTCGGGAGAAGTAGGGACTGTCCGCTCTTTAGAACGGGACTCTCAGGCATGTTCCATTGCAAGAGCTGGTGACAATGTGGGTGTCACTCTGCAAGGAATTGATGGTGGTCATGTGATGGCAGGGGGCGTGCTCTGTCACCCCGGTTTTCCTGTTGCATTTGCAAAACATTTGGAATTGAAAGTTCTTCTTTTGGATATTGCCACCCCTATTTTAATTGGCTCTCAAGTATGTATCCTGTTTGAGAACAGATTCTTTGCTGTTTCCACTTCAGTTTTTTTTGTGGAAAATGATGCTAGTCATGTAACCTATTGCTGGAATATGCAGGTGGAATTCCATATACACCACGCGAAGGAGGCTGCAAGAGTGGTAAAAATATTGTCATTATTAGATTCAAAGGGCAAAGTGACGAAAAAGTCTCCCCGCTGTCTTCTTGCAAAGCAGAGGGCTGTTATAGAGGTGACTAAAATCATGACCATCTCTGCCTGTAAGAGTTGCATGTTACTCATAGTATAGTAGCAATAGTAATGTTTATTCCAATTCTTGCTTCCTCTGCTTATTTCAGGTAATTTTGCAAGGGCCAGTTTGTGTGGACGAGTATACAAATTCTAAAGCCCTAGGTAGTGTATCTCTAAGGGCATCTGGAAACACTGTGGCCCTCGGCGTTGTAAGCCGGATTATAAAGGAGCAAGAGTAGTCCGAGCAGAGTTACAGTTGTCATGAGAGAAGAATGGAACCAATTGTTCATGTACACTAGTGATCGCCGGGATGGGTTAGTTCAGTTTTGCCGAGTGTTTTGTTTTGGGGCTGATTGTTGTATGTACATTAAACAGTTCTGGATCATCTACACGATGTTCACCATTTCAAGTGGTTCGTGACAGCAGACCCAAGCCGATACATATTTTGTATCATTTATTGGTTCTTTCATGCTTGTCAAAAAAGTCTCAACTCTCAAGTGATCAAAAATGATCTCAAGTGTCAGTGCAATTTTATGAATTTCTTGACCGCAGTTTACCTTGGCCAGATCTGGGATTTGAAGGTCAGATGTAAATTCAATAATTCATACAGAGCTGAAAGTCCGTATAAGGTTGCTGCTGGACTTTTCCTTCTCTAGGGGTGCATTTCTCAGGTTTCAATATTCATCAGAATAACAACTCTAACTTGTTCTACATCTCTACTTATGATCCACAGTTTATCTTAATAAAACCAAGACTTGTTCAAATTAACCCATCAATGTTTGGATGATCCTAACCTATATAGCCTTTCTTTATTGATAGTGGTAAAGCCACTTGCATAGCTTTATAAAAATGCACCATCAAGCCTCAAAATTGTTGTTTTCATTTCACGTTACACAAAAATAGAAAAATGGAAGACTTTTGAAGTGTGGTCTATGGAACACGAGGATCTCCAAGACTTGACTTTAGAGCGAAAATTACCACTTACTCAACCTGGGTGGGCAGTGGGCACAACTCTACACCCAACAAAGTCAATTCTCTTCTCCTATATATTCTAATCTTCTTCTTTTTCCTCACACATTTTTATAAAGTATTATCCTACCGAACAAATTCATTTTTGATAAGTTGAGTGAAACAAATATCCAAACAAATTTCTTGTATAAGAAGAAATCAAGTCAAATGGGCGTGATCCCATGCAAGGAAAAACTTTTGATTGTTTTCTAGCATTCAACATATTAAGGAAAGTAGGCATATAGTTTCATACGTTACAAAAACAATTTGACGTGTATATGTGTAATGATTGTACCGTATGTGCTTATTTAAAAAAAAAACACCAACTTCATTCCTTAAAAATGAAAGATAGCTAATTACTTTTTAACCTCGCTATAAAAGATTTTGGTGCAAAACCCTTTGCTTAATAAAGTTTTGTGCTAGTAATGAAGTGCACGATTATAACACCTCCATGGTCCTTCATATAAGCTCGTGTCGTTGTGAAGCAAAAATATAAATTTCGCATACAAGATGCAATGGGTAGTTATAAAACTATCACCGTCAAATCAAATGAACTCGGTCAAATTACTAAGGTTGTATCTGTCATTTGGTTTTGGTTAATTATTATTTTACCTCTTATATGACCCAAGGAAAAATAAATAAATTACCTTTTATAATTCCCTGATTTGGAAAACCGAAATTACAAAAAGGTCCCCACCAACCTACTCTGCTACTCCTTCAGAAACTGACCCTCCCAAAATCACAGAGACCAGCAAAACCAACAAGAACTCTCTCTCTCTCTCTCTCTCTCTCTCTCCAAATCAATTAAACAAAACCCAAAAGCGAGCATTAAAATTCTCTTTGGCCCTCTCTCTTATTGGGTCTTAGCTTCACCTAGCTTCTCCAAGATTCTCATATATTAGGTGAGCCTGCTTCCAGTCCTTGTTGTTTTCTGTCTCCAATTTCTGGGTTTTGTGTGGTTTCTTTCCTGAGAATACTATGCTACTTTGTTGATTATGATGCTTATTTGATTTGAATAGCCTTGTAATCAATATACTTTACATCCACAATTATGAATTGACTAGATTTTGAGCTCCCTTTTGTTGATGAATCATTAGAGTAGTTTGCTGGGTTTGTTACTTTAATGCCTGAATCATATGAGTTATTGGATTTCATTAAGCTCAAATAGGCTTGAAGTTGCTTGTTGGAATTGACTTGATGGCTGTTTCTGCTTTGTTGACTTTTTCTGTTGGGCTTCTCTAATCAACGTTCACAACTTGAAAAATTGGGAATGAATGTAAGGCATAACATGTTGGCTGCTAGAAAAGGAGATAAACTTATATGTAGTGTTTGGTTTGATCAGCTAGGCTATATTCATACAGTTGTCTACTGTTCTGCGTTGTCTGGTTTTGGTTTCAATAGGTTATTGATGAACTGTCTGAATAAGATACAGTTTGAATGACTATCTTACACGTCTTCATATAGGTGTTATTGTCTTGGATGACTGTCTCCTAACCTGGAAGTTCAGTGGGTTTGTCCTTGGAGTATAAATTTGTTTAGGTGGTGTTTCTGATCCGAGTGTGGGGTGTGCCTCATGCGATTGTTCCTATTCTAAGTAGTATCATTTTCATGGCTCTTGAAGCTTCTAATGGAAGGGGGCTTCCACCCAGTTTATTCAGTGGGGATGATATTGAGTTAAACACGAATTGGGAAGATGTGACTTGTCCTATATGTTTGGATTTCCCCCACAATGGTGTACTCCTCCAGTGCACATCACATAATAATGGATGCCGTCCTTTTGTCTGTGACACAAGCCACTTGCACTCAAATTGTTTGGACCGTTTCAAAACTGCAAATGGTATGTCATCTCCTTCAAAACCTGATGCTGGTCCGACAAGTGACACTGAGCCAGTGGCATCAGAAGATAAATGTAGGCCAACTTGCCCCTTGTGTCGGGGCGAAGTGACTGGATGGGTGGTGGTTGATAAGGCTCGTGTTCATCTGGACGTGAAGAAGCGTTGTTGTGAGGAGCAACGGTGCACATTTACAGGTACATACTTAGAATTGCAAAAACATGCTGAACTGGAGCATCCTCATTCTCAACCATCAAAAATTGATCCTGCTCGGCAGCTTGATTGGGAAAATTTCCAACAGTCTTCTGAGATCATAGATGTTTTGAGCACTTTACATTCGGAAGTCCCTCGGGGGGTTGTTTTAGGAGATTATGTGATTGAATATGGTGATGATGATACTGGGGATGAGTTCGAGGACTTCCGTGGGGATGAACGTAACTGGTGGACCTCCTGTATATTGTATCAGGTATTTGATAACTTGAGGAACTCCAGAAATAGAAGAAGAGCAAGAGTTGGTGACACTAGGCGAGGAGGCC
The DNA here is from genome assembly GCF_933775445.1 of Argentina anserina. Lineage (NCBI taxonomy): Eukaryota > Viridiplantae > Streptophyta > Magnoliopsida > Rosales > Rosaceae > Argentina > Argentina anserina. Next base: position 27,993,035 of record NC_065873.1, on the reverse strand, counting down.
GCCGAGCTAGCTATGATGCAAATTCTGATGATGGCTCTGTGACATCTATTGATTTCACAGACTACCGGGCAGATGATGTTGATGATGAGTTTATGAGTTCAAGTGGCTCCTCTAGAGGTGGCTCAAGTCATCGCAGGTAGTGATGCCTTTCCGTTTCTGTATAGGATGCCTTAAATCATTGGATGCTCTTTAGATCTTGTTCTCTGAATACTTCGGATTTTTTTTCCTTCCAATTACAATTGTGTTTTATATTATAGTGTTCTATTCTGTATCCCCTAGCAATCTTTTTAGACAAAACCTGCTCTGGTCTGCAAGTGTACCATCTACTGCGATACCTTAATAATTGCAACACTTCATTGATTTTCTTGTTAGCCTTGTCACCTGATCTATTTCATTGGGTCAGTGCCCAGTAGGAACTTTGTATGGGGTTTGGGGACCTCAGCATCTGCACTGACACCGTTTTTCTTTTGTTTTAGTCTGTGAGAGGAGGGTGACCCTAGAATTCATTGGTTTTATGTCAAAACCTGTGATTTATGTATATTTCTCTTGTATTTGCAGCTCTCGAAGACGTCGCTCTCGCTTCTATGACAATTAGGTATGCTCCATACATAGATCACCCTGTGCATCTTCTTTCATGTAGGTGTAAGTTTTCCGTACATATGAGGCTGAACATCGTTGCTGATATATAATACCGAATGTTTTGTGTTGTTGATTTTGAAAACTAACTTCATCAAATTTCATTAATCTGATGTAATGCTATTTTGATAATGCGTTTATCTCATTACGTATATCTTCTGGCAGTGCTTGACAGAATAGGAAGGAAAGGAAAGACGGAAAGAGATCTATTGGAAGTCAAGAAGTGGAAAGCACTGGGATGCTTGCTGTGGATCTCTTCTAAGTTTTAAACATGCAGAATCTGCTTTTAGATACAGTGCTAGCTCTTTAAATCTTTAATTAGATGTACTGGGTAGAAACATGTCAAGATCCATTGGCTGCACAGATCCCTTTGTTAGAACATCTTGCATTCAGTTCAGTGGTCTTAAGGATTGGTGTGATATATAAACAGATACGGTGTAATCAAGGTATGATGTGTCTTCTGTTAATCCATTTCACTTCGGTCCAGACGTCCAGTGATCTCACTGGAATTAAAAAGAGGAAATTGGCATCTTTTTATTTGCATTTTCTTTTTCTTTCCTTTTGAAAATTTTGATCAGGTTGAAACTGCATAGCATACTAAACAGTGATCATAAATTTGATGCGTGATCGTAAATATGATGCAAACCTAGTTTAGATAAAAGTCAGAAGACATTGTAGATAAAAAGTCAAGAAGACAATGTATACTTCGGCAGCAATTTCAACGACAATCAATGTCAATGTCTAAAAAATGCAAGCCTTTCTTTGTTACATACCATCTATCTGGTTTTGCCGATATCTAATTTACATGTATTTTACCAACTACTACCGCATAATAATATGCGATGGGTGGAGTTCTGTCGCATCACTAATTCGTTTCACTAAATTGATGCAAATTTTTGGGAATAAATTTATATAGCATTTTTAGTTCCTCCAATACTTCCAAACAAGCTAACTAATTGTGAGCACAGGGAACGCGCAGAAAAGTAATAAATTATTTACAAGCGGTAAATGTGAGTGCAAGAACCAACCTCTTTAAACGACAGAGCCAGACAGCCAGTTTCTCTCTGTTTAGTTTTGGCCGAGCGCATATTCATTGATATGCACTATGCAGGCAAGGCGTATCTTCTTACTTTTCAAAAGAGCGTTAGAATCATGTAACTTGGATGATAGACAGACACGCATCAGTCCTGATATCTGAACTAAACAAAATTGATAGGATATCCATGGTCATGAACACGAAGCTAGGACTTCAGCTAGACTTCATAACTGCTTCTTAACAAATGACAATAACAGAATTTACAGAAAAATACAACTTCATAAGTACTATAACCTTGGTACTTGGGTAATAGCCAATGTATTTTAATATTGTTTACTTATAGAAACTATTACTGAAATGACGAGTGCATGAACAGCATAAAATTTCTTGGACATTGAACACTCCCCTAAAAAAACTAGTATGGAACGTTACTGGGGAGGTTTCGGATTACATTGCTTTTCATTCCAATCTTACTACGCATGGCCTCAACTCCCGATCTTCTCATTTCCTTCAGTACTTTCATCTGCACCATTCGTTCCTTTGATTGGACAGTTGCCAACCCCATGCTCTTGTACCTAAGAAGAAGGAACACAATTATCTACATTAGCAAAAGCTTATTATGTAAAGTCAGACAAAGGAAAAGTAACAAATAGAAAGTTCTCTTTGTTTAACTCAGAATCCAGGTTAGATGGGTGCACTGCTTCATTATTATAACAAGGAATTTAAAACAAACCTCGCAGCCACTGCAGCTGTGATGGCCATATGGTTAGGTGATGGGCGTGGTTTCTGGCGATAATAGCGCATAAATTCACGGGAACCAAGTGCTTTGCTTGATATCCCATGGTCAGATCTTGTAGTAATGATGAGCTCAGCGCCACCACTTCCAAGTTCAACACTGTTGGCCGTCTCACCTGATACAACTAGTTGCTTGCCAGCCTCATCAACATAACTACAACCCAAGATACAAGCAGTCCAGGTTATATATACTATCACAAACTAATCCTTCAAACTAGTAACATAAAAAAGAGTGGCTCAAGATACAAGCAGTCCAGTTTAAATATACAAACATTAACTAATGCCTGAAACTAGAGATGTATCATAATAATTAAAAAGGAGCAGCCAATAGAAGTACTGAACAAGCCAATGTATAAAAAGAGCAAACCTGCTGCTGTAATCATAGAAATCTTCCAGCTCTGCTTCTTCTTCTTCGTCACCATCTCCATAGTGTACCTTACAGTGGCTTTTCGCCACCATATGCTTCCTAACTGCTTCCAAGCTGTTAAACGGTTGACATCTATCATTGCAGTACAGACACATACAATCCCTTTTAACCTGAAATAAGCAAGCCGTGAAAGTGAGCCAATTTCTGAAGGGCAAAGCCCAATAGGTAACAAGTTCTCAAAACAAACGTGTTAAATATTTTAGTACCTTAAGACCAAGATAAGTAAGGAGACCTTTTGGGTCCTTCAAATACTCGATATCAGGAATGAAGAATCCATGGTGTTTGTGCATGTGAACCATGCAGCTCTCTAAAGTCTTGTGCTCTTTATCGCACATAAAGCAACATGACGGATCCAACTCCTCATAGTCGTCGTCATCATCTTCATCCATAGCCTCATTAGAAGCCTGTCCATCTACATTTAAACCAGTCAAAGATTTTGCCAACTCATCCTCAGAATCAACCTCCTCCCACTCATCTTCACCGCCTTCACTCTCTTCACTCTCCTCATCAATTTTCCCACTAACGGAGGGAGCTTTGGCACGAGTGGGAAGCGGCCGGACTATCGCCTTGTCTTCTTCTTCATCACCAGTCCCCTGAGAAGCCCGCGCAATGTGACTTCGCGACTTGAGATGCTCAGCATGAGCCTTGGCACTTCTATACCCTTTCCCGCAAAGCGCACAGCTGTAGAGCATCGGGGTTTCATTTGCACCCTTCTTCTCCTGAGCAAGCGCAGCTTGTCTCGCAAGAAACAATGCTTCTGTCACTCCAGGAACACCTGCCACCTGATGTAACATCAAAAACACAACCAAAGTAAGATCACTTTAAAAACAAAACTCGGCTATCAAGCACAGAAGACATTATAAAGAATCCGAATTTCTCCGCAAATCATATCCATAACGAACGAAGATTTTGTAAACAGTAGAGATGAATCTGGAGAATTCTCCAGCTCATCAAAGCATGACAGTTGTCAAATTAGGTACGGGAAACAGGTTTTATATTTATACATAAAGCGAGCAATTTCTATTCATCCGAGAAAACTGGAAATTCTAAATCCCTAATCAGAGCCCTAATTCATAAAATGAAAGCTCTGCGAATGAAGAAGAAGAAGAGAGAGAATGAGAACCTTGCGCTTGAGGTTGTAGCGGTGCCATTCGGACTTGTAATGGAGGCGCTGCTCGGCGTCGTCCCTGAGCTCTTTGTTACAGGCGTTGCAAGCTAGCCCTGACATCGTCGATCGGTTGGAATAAAACGGTTGCGTCTTGATATCGAAAGGAGGTTGTGGCGGTGGCGGGGAGGAAGGGTTTTATAGGCGGGGAGGAGATGCGCGACGGCTCGGAGTCGGTGTGTTTAGGGAAACGGTGGGTATGAAGCCTCCTTTTCTGCTTTGCTTTGATTTCGCAAGTGCTCGCCTCAGCGTCTCGTAGGTCTTAATATCTCATGGGCCTTTCACTCTTTTAAGGGGGTTTGCTGGTTCTAATAAGGCCCAACCTCAGGCCCATTGGTTTTTTGTTTCGCTGATTTGATCAGGCCCATTGCGTTGCGTGAAATGATAGTGACAGTCTCGCCTCTTTGCCTCCGTTATGTGCGTCACATTGAAACATTGTTGTAGTTCTTCGAACATTTTCGCCAATTGTACGAATGGTTCCTCCTCTTGAAATATTCTACTCTCTATACACGTATGCTCATTACATCAAGAAGAGGTTCCTATTTATCAAATTGGGCAATCAAAATATTAAATAGAACTTTAACTGTGATCGAATTAGCAATTTGAACCTAGAGAAAATGGTAAGTTAGATCGCAAGTGTGCCAAATGGTGCAAGGATTTTCAGAGTATTAGAATTTTAGAAGGTTCTCAGTGTAGACGACCTTAGCTTGTGAAAAATCATTTTTTAAAGGACACTATAACTCTATAACGAAAATTTTTTAAATAAAAATTCTTATATGCACGGCCGTGTAATTATATGATACAATCTTAGTCATTCAAAATAACGTAGTTAATAAGTATATGGGTGTTAGTGTGTTACCATCGACTTTTTATTGTACAGTATGCGGAGATACACGTCGAGTTTTTTTTGTTGGAAAGAAAACCCATTAATGGAAATTTGAAAGAGAAAAAAAGGCAACACAAGCCTCACGTGTCGTAAAATTAAAAAGTGGTTGCGCTCCTCTAATCCTTCCGCAGACAAAAATAATTAAAAAAAGAAGAAGGAAATAACCGCTACAAAGCAGGGTCGTCTTGATTTCTCAACGGAATCCATCTCTCCCTCCCAAAACAAACAAACCCAGAAGCTTAGAGAAGATATGTCACAACTCCCTTAACCTCTCTCCTCAACTAACTCCTTCTCTCTCTCCGCCATGGACTCTATTCCCAGATCCCGCCAAGCCCTAGAACCCGGATCCGGCGGGAAGATTGTCCGAACCCGACGACCCGCTCGCACTCGGACTCCCTACGACCGCCCTAATTTCACCGCCAATCCTCCTCCTCCTGAAAACCCTAATTGGCTCGCCAGGTTCATTTACTCCCCTACTCGCTCCATCGTCTCCGGCGCCGGGAAGGTCCTCTCCTCTGTCTTCCGCTCTGATTCCTCCTCCTCCTCCTCTTCTTCAGGTTCCTATTCTGAGCTCCTATTCTTCTATGTGTTTGTTAAGCTCGTAGTTAGTGTTACGATATTTCGAGTAGGAATTAGTGAAGTTTATTACTATTGCTTAGTTATTAATCGTTTTACTGTTAACGAATTTAGGCTATAGTGAACTTAGTTGTATAAGTTTTACATGTTGCGGATTAGGAGTAGCGAATTCAGAGAGTGATGTGTGGCATTTCTTGCTGTAATTTTGCGTAAAGATAGCTGGCTATTTCGGCACAGGGTTGTTTTCTTTTATTTTTACTGGAGTTTATTGTGTACTTTTTCAGAGATTGGTAGCGATGATGAAGAAGGTGATGATGATTATGTTTCTTCTCAAGAAGATGATGGATTGAACAAGGTAAATTTATGTGCATGTCATTTCATTTCATTTTTGCCGTGTGTGTATCAGTATGCTTCAATTTTTTTAATCTTTTGTGTGATTTTGGTGTGTGATAGTGAAGATGGTTTATGTTTGTATTGCTGGTCACTCTTTAAATTGCATAAACAGGATAGAGTAAACCTGCCTGCTATATCAGTGGAATAGGATAAATAAGTTCAATATTTAATTGGCGCTATAAATCATACATATTTTTCCCACTAACCCAGATATTAAGCGTATTAGAGTTTTACTTCCAGTTTCGTATCATTAGACATAATGAATAAGCATACCTACACTTCTATGATGAGCTAAGCGCGTTTTTTTAATAATTAGTCGATTGTACTCGGGTTGTAAAAGGGCTGTTGTTAGAGGTTTAGGTAATTGACCTGATTCAGGGTTTAGGGTTCAAACGTCCTTTTAGTGGTTACATACACTATGAACTGTACCTCATTAGTTAAGTTCTGACCTCAGCAACGTTTTCAAGTTCATGTCTGTATAGAATGCATGATACGTACCCACACAGATATAGGTTTTCTGGTCTCCTTTTCTTGTTGTTCTACATGCACTACTGATTTTTGTGGTTGACTTAGAGAAATGGGACATCAGAAACACTATTCAGGCAGGGGGAAACCAAGCATGCAATTGAGCAGCTGCTGAGGCAGGAGACCTTCTCAAGGTAATACTGTATTTCATCGAAGCAAAACCTTATTGAACATGTACATGTCAGTTGTTGTTCTCTTCTTCTTTTTCCCTGGATCAACTGCTTTTTAGTTTATGTTAGCTGTATCCCACCTTTTAATAAGTAAGAAAGAAAGGCTTATTGATATATCTTCTACGATTTGTTCTTTAACTTTTAATACTTCCACGAGTGCTGTATTCTTGATCTCAATTTTATGTGCTGAGGAATATTGTTTGAGGAACAATATTGGTCAGATCTCCTTTTAGAAAGAAATGGTTTGATTATAAGTTGAGGGCATGCATATTGAGGGGTTCTGTGAGTTTAACATTGGCTAAGTTGGTTCAAATATGTCGCCTGTTGAAAACAATATATGCTTATGCATTGTTCTGCTAGATTATTCTTCATTTTTTATTTACTAGTGGTTTGATTTTATCCTCGCCTTTTGTCCAGGGAAGAGTCTGATAAGTTAATAAAGATTATTAAATCGAGAGTCATAGCCACCACTGAAGATGCAGAAAATACCAGACCAAGTGAGATGCCTGACAATATAACTCACAATAGAAGTTCTTTTAGAATTGCCAGTTTTCCATAATTGACTTATGATGTTGATTATATTCCAGATATGGATGCAACCGATCTTTCTGCCACAGCTGTTTCAGAGGCCAAAAAGTGGGTGATGGAGAAGAGGTTGGGATCGGCTTCAAAGTCAGAGTTAGGTCATGGAACAATACTGTTTCCACAAGTGAGTTCTCTTTCATTTGGTATTGAAGCATGGCTCCCTCTTTATATCTGACTCTCTTCCCTCATGTCTGTTCTTGTGTCATAGAAAATAAGTATACCACTGCGTCTCCAGTTTGTCAGAAATATGGCATAGACACCAAATTGCAATTTAGTAATTTTTCTGTATGATTATGTTTTCTATGGAAGGAGCGACATTTTCATGTTGGTTTTTACTTTAATTTGATTCTATTGGTGCAGGGTGCTGAAGATGATGGTGGTTCCCCAGTAGATGTGGCCAAATCGTACATGCGGGCACTACCTCCATGGGCATCTCCAAGTCAGCATGGAGAACTGCGATCTACATCACCTCTAGGGTTGCAACTCTTCAATGAAGAAACCCCATATTCAATTGGTGGAACTTCTGTCACATCCAAGGTATTGTATGAAATTTCTTGTAGTGTACTGTTTTTATTCTTTGGGTGTTGTGACTTCTTGGAGGCTACTTACACCTTTACAAAGATACCAGGTCCTGAATTTTTGATAAAAATGCATGTGACGATCCCTTGCCCCCTTCCTAGATAAAATTGAGGTCGGAGATAGTGCAAAACTTGAAATATACTGTATTATTTTGGATGAAATAAGTTTTTGAAATGAGGTGATGACTTTCCTGGAATCGTGTATAAATTTGGATGAGATTCTGATCATGGTATCTAGTATGTGTATCTAGAAGCTTAATCCACGCTGAGTTTCTGATTTTAGGAAGAGATAGTATTTGCACTGAAAAGTAAGAATGTTAATCAATGTTGTGGATGCTGAGGCAGCTAAGACTACCAATAGCTTACCATTAACTGTGGATAGCTGTGAACATAGGCACAATATTGGCCTACACTGATTAAGTTTGATTATAATGGATCTTCACTAATCTTTTTTATTATTATTAATACGGTAATGGAACCAATGTTGACCTTGAACTTTTATTTCTTTTATTGTTAACTGTGTGAACAATGTCTTCGCACGTGTTATAGGACGTGTCTTTATTTCGGGGTTTTCTGTTGATTCTCATTATTGATGCCTGTGCGATCTCAAACTTCAATGCAGCCAAAAAGGGACGCCCCTGCTACTGGGTCATGGAATATCCAGGAGGAAATACGAAAAGTGCGTACTAAGGCAACCGAAGAAATGCTCAGGTCTCTACCTTCCTCAAAAATTGATTGGTCTACGTTTTCTCTGGAAAACAAAAGCACTTTGAACTCTCTGCCAGATGGAAAGCAAGAATCTAATTTGGGAGGTAAGCTTTAGAATCCTATAACAGCTGCAAATTTAACTATGGGTCCATCTTTTGGCAAATCGACAATCCATAGCTCTGATGGTATTCCCCTTTGTGGTTTAGTTAGAGTAATCTTTCATCATCTGTAGTTGAACTGGCCAAATTTTCTAGTATAAAAAAGAGTAAAATGTAACTTGGATCCTCATTATCATTCCTTCAGTTATGGGGAAGACACAAGATGGGCTGCCAAAAGAAGCTTTGGCTGGTGGGACTGAACAGTCGAATGCAATTGCAGGAGAAACCATACAATGTAAGCTCCTTTGATTCACTGGTTGCCAGGGTGCCGCCAGCATTATGCTGTTGTTATTGTACAGCTTATAAAATTACCATGCAATAACCAAATCCTGTATGTTCCATGTGAGTTGTGGCTTATATGTTACTGTTTGATTGGTGTATCCTCGTATGTGCATATACATTTGTTTTAAAAGGTAGACACTGTATAGTAGAGAATATCAAGTATGCCATGTGTGCAAGTAGATTTTTGATATATCTTTACTCATTGAGATATAGGCAGTTTAGAGTTCAGGTAGCTTTGGTGATGCAGTTGTCTACAACGCATATGTTTTTATACTGTTATGAGTTCTGAATTTTTATACATTAGTTGTTCCAGATTCAGAGGTGCATGACCAAACCTATTCTACAACACAAAAAGAAGTGACTGCTCATACCACTAATGGCTTCCCTTCTTCAGCTCCGAGGTTAGCGTTTGTTGAACTACTGTAATTGCCTGGGGTTGCATTGTCCATGTATAATCTATTTATCGATTTTGTTTCCTATATTTCACTTTCTTTACCCAATTGTGTAGGGGAGAAACTACTGTGCCAAATGGAGGAATAAATCAGGTCAGTTCAAGTCATGAGAAGATAGTTACAACTCTTCTTGTGGAGGAAACCTATGAGCTTGAGAAGGACCTATCCAGGAATAATGAAATGGATATTGATGGTGCAACTGGCCCTGATTCTATGCCTTTAAATGAAACCAGTGTCGAGGCACCGAATGTGAATGAAAATGATATAAATGGCACAAAGGAGAACGACAGTGCTGCAAGTGGCTCCCAAAACAGTTCAAGTATGCCGGATGAGTTATCACAGGAGCTGACCCAGTCTCAGCCAAAATCAAATAACACTGTGGTGGCCAAGGAAGAGGGTGTTGTTGAGAAGCCAAAGGCAAAAAGACTCACCAGATACAACAGAAGAGGCAGATCACGGGGAAATATCGGCAAATGACAGCTAAAATGCACCTATGTATCTTAGCCTGTAACTTATTGTACACTAGTCATTGTAATCTGGGAAATTAATTTCTTTTTCTTGTTCTCTATCAGTGAGGTAGGAACTACTGTTGGGTATTTAACTATTTATGCTGCCGATTTAGTCCTTGTTAGCAAAACTTAAGTTGGATACCGTAAGCATTCTCCAGAAGTAGAATTTGCAGAATTGTGTACTTTGACAACCCCATTGTAGGTTTGGGTTTAACATTATGTGAAATATTCTTCTAATTGGGTTCTAACTCATCAATCTTCTCATTTTGCATGTACAGTATTACGTCGTTTCTTAATTTGAGGCTAACATCTTTTGAGTCAACTTTTTAGTCACATTATCTTCACCGTTCAGTATCTAGAATATGCACATGTATCATTGGTGAAGACCTGCGTCTTCACTGTCCAACTACAGCCTCGTTAAGACCTAAGTGGTAAGGCGTCTTCACTGTCCAACTACAGCCGAGAAAGGTGCCGAATTTGTTGAGTTTCTACCTAACTATGCTTTTCTCTAGTTTTGACTAATCTTATTAATTTTATTTTTTTCAATGTAAAATATAATATCTTCAATACACGACGTGTATATTCACATACACATTAGTCTCTACATATAAGTTATTTTGAATGACTAAAATTGTACCGTGTGCTGTGCATACGAAATTTTTTTCGAAGTTCTCGTTGCATATTGATATTTTCACCGGTGAGTTTCTAGGAAATCATTAAGATTAGATTCCTTTCACCTACAAAAAATAAAAGTGCAAAAACAAAAATACAAACTGAGGGCCCAAAAGAGGCCTTAGCCTAAGCAATCCAAAACTGGCCCAACCATGAAACTGAAAATTTAACACGCAGAGGTAAAATTGTCTTTTCACAACATATCCAATCTTCTCTTGCATTAAACTGAACGTATCCGACCTTGTTACGACTATAATTCAAGGTTTTTATAATTTAGAACTCAATAATACGCTCAGAAACGCGCCGTAAAAGGTTGAATACGCACCGGAAACGATTGAATACGTTCACGTATGTTACCAATAAGACTAATTTACCCCTAAGTGTCTTGCAGTTGGGCATCAAATCACCGTCAACACTTCAGAGCCCAAATGCATAGCCCAGTCTTCTCTACGTAACTTCCAGACTAGAAACCAACCGACTGTGAGAAATCGGAGAGTGACGACCGCCATGGACGCTGAAATAGCCCAGAAAACATGGGAGCTCGAGAACAACATAATCCCGATGGAGACGCCGCCGGCGAGGAGCAACACGGACCCGTCGGCCGACGCCATCTTCTACTACGACGAGGCGGCTCAGACCAAGTTCCAGCAGGACAAGCCCTGGCTTCACGACACCAACTTCTTCAAGCGCGTCAAGATCTCCGCACTCGCGCTCCTCAAGATGGTCGTCCACGCGCGCTCCGGTGGGACCATCGAGGTCATGGGACTGATGCAGGGCAAGACCGACGGCGACGCCATCATCGTCATGGACGCGTTCGCTTTGCCGGTTGAGGGGACCGAGACTAGGGTTAATGCCCAGGCTGATGCTTATGAGTATATGGTTGATTATTCCCAGACTAACAAACAGGTCCCTGCTTTTTTCTCTTTTCTTTTCTTTATAAACCCTAATTTCTGCTGTGGGAATCTCATCGTGCCATTACTGAATTGGTTGCAATTGTTTACTTTAGAAACCCTAAGAAATCCAATTGCTATTCTAGAAGGCTCAAGTTTAGGTTTTTATGGCTCTATTTAGTGTGTTGTGCTTGTGAATATGGTGTTTATATAACTCTAGTTTCATTGTAGGACGTGTAGGAAATTGTTTTACAAATTGTTTCTCAAGTGATTTTGTATAACTTGGAGTAGAGTACTTCTATTAAGAGTCCTATGTATTTGTTTTTTTTAGTGTTTCAAGGTTAATACACTTACAGAGTGTGTTCTTGTGTAGGTTTTGTAGCTATATATTGTGTGTTTGTATGTCATAGGAGCAAAAGGGATGACCTTGCTTGTGAATGAATCACTACATTGAATATGGTGTGTACATGACCTGCGTTTTACTTGTCTGCTGAGATATAATGAGTTGATAGAGTTCATAATGGGACATACAAATAGCTTTCAAGATAACTTGGAGTAGAATTGGAGTAAGAAATATTGAGTCCTATGTATTAGCTGCTTTAGTTTTTTTTAAGGGTTGTGTTATTGTGTAGGCTGGGCGACTGGAGAATGTTGTTGGATGGTACCATTCTCACCCTGGTTACGGATGCTGGCTTTCGGGTATTGATGTTTCAACTCAGATGCTGAACCAGCAATTTCAGGAGCCTTTCTTGGCTGTTGTTATTGACCCAACTCGGACAGTGTCTGCTGGAAAAGTTGACATTGGTGCATTCAGGACATACCCAGAAGGATATAAGGCTCCAGATGATACCATCTCCGAGTATCAGACCATTCCTCTTAACAAAATTGAGGACTTTGGTGTGCACTGCAAACAGGTTACTGGCTTTTTATCTCACAGTTCTCTAAATGATGATTTTGTTTGCTGTTGTCTTAACTCCATTGCCAATTGTTTCTGCAGTATTACTCTCTGGATATCACTTATTTCAAGTCTTGTCTAGACTCCCACCTCTTGGATCTGCTCTGGAACAAGTATTGGGTGAATACTCTCTCTTCCTCACCTTTGTTGGGTAATGGAGACTATGTTGCAGGACAGATCTCGGATTTAGGTACTTCCTTGGCTGTTGCAACCTACTTGAGTACTTTTTATGTTATATTTCTTGTGATGATTTAGATTTATAGTATTTTAGAAAATATCAAGTCATTTCCTTTTCATTATGCAGCTGAAAAGCTGGAGCAAGCAGAGAATCATTTGTCTCATTCCCGCTTTGGACCATTAGTAACACCCTCACAGCGAAAGAAGGATGTAAGTCTCACGTCCCCATCCACATATCTCTGATTTTATACAATGATAAAGTTCTCTTCACATTCAACTAAATTATTGACCAATTATACTAGAACAAAGGCAAGTATATGTAGGGAAGGTTAGAGTGAGAGAATGGTGTCCATATCTCTAACTCATGTATTTTACTCAACTAGTCATAAAGCACAAGAAGACAGCCATATTAATTTTACTAAGAGGGTTTTTCAGTGATTGTGTCATTCTATGTTTGAGTTTGTAGATATTAAAGCAAACTTGAATGGTGATTTGAAGACAAATTTGCATATCTGAAGTTTTGAGACAAACACATGCCAATGATTAGATCCTTATTTATCACATCATTTTATCCACTCTTTGTTCTTCTATGATTTCCTCTCTTTCATATCAGAAGACGTCTAGTCCACACAGGCGCACACGCACTCCCACACACATTAAAACATGAACAATCCACTAAATGGAGATCTGTTATCTGAATATACCTGTTTATCTCTACATTTTACTGCCAATTGGTATAGTAGCCATGCATAACTTTTTCAGTGTGGTCTATCATTTTTAGTTGATCACATTCACAAGCCATTTAGTGATATAGACCCATATTACTTTGTAAATGTAAAGCTGGTACTTTCATTCCTTTACAGGGCATAATTGTGATTTTCCCCCTTTTTTTTATTTGAACAAAAGGGCATAGTTGTGAATTAAGGGGAAGGTTCTAGCATCTTGTTGGTTACATGCCCCTAATTTCATAATAATTATACTGCTTTCACGAGTTGCAGGATGAATCACAACTTGCAAAAATTACTCGGGACAGTGCAAAGATAACTGTGGAGCAGGTGCACGGTCTGATGTCACAGGTGAGCATATAAATGAACAGCTGAAGTGCAGAGTGTTTTCTTACCATATATTAGGTTTCATTGTATCATTCCATTCGTTAACTAATTCATTCCTATCTGTTTTTTTTATTTAGGTCATCAAGGACATTCTTTTTAACTCCGTACGGCAATCCAACAAATCCAGCACCGAACCAACTGGCCCTGAACCAATGATTGAAAGCTGATTTAGCATTCTGGTGGCAGCAACAACTGAACCTATCCATATACGTTTCTGAGCGAATTTTGATCCAGTCCGGTTTACAGTTTATAGACTGATATTTGAGTCCATTGTTGCTTGCCATACTTTTGTAAAGCCCTGAGGCTCCCTGTGGTGTTGATGGTGGTTTTATAGGGATTGCCATTTTGCTAATGCTGAAGTTTCTAAATATCTATTACATTTAGTGCTTGTTGACAAAGCTAACCGTTATATTGTAAGTAGGCCTTTATCATCCTCTATGGTCTTACTAGGTTTGTTTTGTCTCTACTTTAGCTCAGCTTTTCCAGTGCTGGGTTGGGCAACAATCATCAATCAACTTCTCTTGTTACTCTTGTTTGAATGTCCTTAAAGGAACATATTGTAATATGAGATAGACAAGCAAAGCCTGTGGTGGCTGCTTTGGACTTTTCAGGAGGCAACACTTAGAAATTGGTTTGGCTTCTTAGGTTGAAACGGAGTACATGCAACTAAATCACGGTAATCACCAACCGAAGCATCATGTGTTTTTGACAACATATTGTCGATGAGGCTCTGCTATGATGTGTTTAGTGCGTTGCCAATTTAGCTAGAAATCCCAACAGATGGGTTTGGTGGCAACAGCATGTTGGCTAGAAATAGAGAGAGTCCGAAACACATGAAAACAAATCCAAGGCTAAGGTACAATCTCAGACTGATACCGAATGCAACACTGTGACCTTTTTTCTCTGTATGAAGAAATGGATGGTTGGCAAGAAAATTGGACGGTGATATCTGATATGAAGGATCAAGGTGCAGGTTCAAAGCATTAGTGGCTATCACATGCAGAGATAAGCAAAACCTCGTGGGTCTTTTTCCTTCTGCAGCAGCTTCTTACTTCTTCGTCTTCTTCATGATCATATTTTGGTGCAGAGATTATATGCAGATGCGGCAAAGTTGAACTTGGGACCTCTTGTCACCAATACCCATCTTTTTCAGTTGTCACCATCCCCACTATAGAGAAAAAAGCCTTCAACAAATCTTCCCACTTTTTATCTTTAGTGGGTTTTGTGTGGACTCTCCAAGCAAATCATGCCTCTCATGACTTTCCCCCCAACTCCTTTCTTCTCTATCTCTCTATGTGTGTCTCTCTCTCTCCCCACCATTTTGCTAGCTAGGATTAGATTCTTACAAGATCACAAAAAGGTTTGGTTCACAGGCAATGGTCCTCTTTTGAGTTTAGCTAACCTAGCTAGCTTGATATCTAACCCTGCTTTTGTGTATATAACTTCTGATCACTTGTGACAACTTCACATGCCAAGAACCCTCCACCACTAGCCTAGATATAGCCCTAACTATATGCAGTGTCTTTGGGTTGGCATGTAGCTCAAATGATGGGGGGGACATTTCATGAGCTCACTTAGGAATTTCCCAAATAGAAAAGATTTATATGCTCCTCAATTAGTTGTGGACTAGTTTAATTTGTGCTTTCATATTGATGATCCATGTGCCTTGATGAGTTCATGCCCACCTTAATTAGATAGTCATACTTGGAGGTTTATCATGTCTTGGTGTACAATTTAATTTCCTATTTGCATGTAAAGGATAGGGAGCCTTTCAAAAAAAAAAAAAAAGAGGGATAGGGAGATGCCTAAGAATCCAAAATCATTCATTCTTTGTTTTCTCTTCTTGTTTTGTTTCAGCGTAACTTAAACAAAGAAAGAGATGGCAGAATCAAGTAATCCTAAGTGAAAATGAAACCTGAAGAAGAGGTTGATTTCCACATCTCTCTCTATGCACTTTGTTAGGAAAGTAGGTCTTTCAAATTTGAGAAAATGTGTTAATATTTTATATGGCAGGCAAAATTCTCAATTAGATGCCTCATGCCTCTCCTATTACGAAGTCAAATTCAAGACGTGAGGACCCCAAATTTGATTTTGGGCATCAGACTCATTACTACATGTCTTAAGGATGGTCACTAGGTCTTCCATTGGAACATAAGTTTCAAACAGAATACTATAATGAATGGTTAAGTTCAATGTCTGCCCATTCTCTGCACTGAAAAGTGAAAAGTACAAACCTGCTGTCTTTAATTTCTTTCTCTTGTTCAATTATTCTCACAAAACATGGGTTTGTTTGTGATACATTGCTATATACTATACAGCAGGGGATGAATGGCTGGCAGGGGATGTCAGAATTTACACTCAATGGTGGTAGTGAGATTGTGTTGTCTGATGTGCTGCTGTATGTTATACAGCAGCGTAGGATAGATTTTCCCACAAAATATAAGTCGTTATGAATTTCTGGGGGAGGTTATACCAAGTAAGGTATAGCTCTCAATTCATTTTAAAGTGAAGGTATAAGGTTAGCAGAGTTAAACAACAACTAGTCTCCAGAACCTTAATCCCATGATGCAAGAAATAAGTGATTAGGTACTTCAGATTTGAATCTAAACGCTCGACCAATTTATCTTTTAGAACCTAGTATCCTTTAGAATCAAGTTCTATTAATACACATATCACACAACCATAACCCCCTCTAAAACCAAAGGTCTAATACACATTCCTAACTCGAATACCGTATTAAACATCAGAATCCTCTAAACAAGCTTAATTATACAGTCAATGAAGTATATATGTGTAACATTATAAAGAGAAAGGGTCACAAGGAATACTGTCACAAATAAAATGCTCAAGCCACTTGCTAAGTGAATTGTCTAATCCCCATCAACTGATTCCAGAAAAGTTACACACGTTGGGTCTCGGAACTCCCATCATTTCTCCCGTACAAAACTAAGAACATAGGCTGATCGAGATATTGGTTAAACCTTTTGCTGTTAATAGGGTATATAAGTACTAATTGAACGAAGACTCGATCACACTCACGTACACGATTGCAAAGTCCATGGCTAGCTATACCCCTTATGATCGAGAATCTTCTTGTCCTAGATAGCTAGTGATGTGCACGAAAGCATTGGTGCCAATAAAATTGGAGGCCTTGACTGAGGACGCTTCATCTTTAGAAGCAGTAGCAGCTAGCAATTATTCTCTCATGGCATCTTTGCTCTCTGCCTTTCTTTTCCTACAATGAGGCTATCTGCTTTACGTACATTTCGATCTGTGTTAATCTTATAATTAATTCTCTCTTATTTGGTCGTAAAGGGTAGGGTTTCCAATTTGAAGGGACCTAAATGAAGCTGGTGGGTCCTCTGGAACCAAAAACCCTGGACCAGTTTCACTATTACAGGGTTTATTATGAATAGGAAAGATGCTGTCTAAAACCGTTGCTGATATTAACTCATAATAATCTGGTTTTGCTAATCGGCAGTGAGTTCTTAGTCCCAATCAAAGTAGTGAAAGATCACGCGCATTCACATGGGATGGGCACGAGATGGGACGAGACGAGCCTAATCTTGCATCTCGTCCCACTTATTAAATTTGGGATGAGATTAGAACAAAATTTGTGTTTTAAAATTTTGTTACACCATGGATCAATCCCATTGGGATTAGACCGGGCATATCCCATCTTCCGGGACTTTAAATAATAAATATTTAATTTACTACAAATAAAATTTTAATACGAATTATTATAATAAAAGAAACATATAAAAGTTTCAAATATCATTCATCATCTATTTCGATACCCTGAGTTAAATTATTATAAAAATAAATTAATCATTCGAATTATAGCGTTATAAATATTGTACATTAAAATTCTAGTTTTATCATACAAGAGAAACATATATAATTATATATTGTATATAAGATTAGATAGGTTATAATTGCTAAGTTCATAGAAATTTGTAATATACAAATCGTCTTTAAGTATATCATATAACTCGAACCATATATTAATGAGAAAATTAACCGGGACTTGTTTATCTTTAGGTAATGAACCAAGGTCCAAAATTCATTATTTGAAATTAGTCATTTGCTTCTAAGGTGTTCTCATAAATTATAAATGTATGGTGATGATAAAATATTTGATAGTTAAAATTCAAATGAAATTTAAAACGGGATGAGACGGAGTGAGATATAATTTATTCGTCTGACATCACGTTTTTAAACTTCTCTCCCGTCCCATTCCAGTAAATTCCGGGACGAATCATGATTCAAGTAATTTATGTCCACCCCTACATTCACCTAACGAACCGACTTTTACTGTGGAAAGTTCCTTCTTCTTCTTCTTCATCTGGGTCTGGTGTGGTAATGTGGTACAAGGATCGTTCAATCCGTACAGAATTTTAGGATGATTCAAATGGTCGAATTCAAAGTCAAGTAGCGCATGGTTTGGAAATGAGTTGTTGAACGATGCAACCTCTCAGCAAGTTCAATTAATAGCACTGTCGCTATAGAAGTCTGTTTCAATGCATGATTCTCTGTTTGTTTATACCACTGTTTGTTTAATTGTTTATATGTAAAAATACACGTACCCAGATGAATATAATTCGCATGAGAACATTCTGCAGATCGATTAAAATAAATAAAATGCAGAGAGAATAGAAAAAAGTTGCTGTAAAAGTCATTAATTAGAGGCTGCTTCTTGACTGCAATATGTTTTTTTATCTACAGGGAGGCTTGTAATTTAGCTCGTCCATCCCTTCCAGAGTCTCGTTGATTAGTAATTTGACCTAATCTCCGTTACTAACTAATGACCATTGGTCTATATATCTTCCTACTTCCTAGTTTATACCGATCGGGTATGAAGATGTTAAACCAAATTAACCTACTCTCTCCACATGTTATGTATGTATGGTGGGCGTCTAATTTTGACCAAAAGCCTCGGATTAATTTTCAATATTTAGTCCACTATTTTTCACGGGTTCTTGCATGTAATACTTCACCTGTAAGAAATAAAACTTGGTGGTAGCCAAAACCATTTTGACACTAGACATTATAATGAAGCTCCTGACCTAGAATGAGTAGCTTCTTACATAGGAAACACGGACCTTTACAGTTTAAACCAATGAAAGAGATAGATCGATGTTGGATTTATTTTCGTTGACAAATACAGTAAAAACTTTATTTAATTTCTGAAGTACGTATGGCAACGTACGCTAATATTCATAGGTACGGTAATTCTAAATTTCTAATTCGAGGGTCGAAGAGTTTTGATGAGCAGATTTACGTTATAGGCATCGGCTTCTTTGATGTTTCAAGATTCAAACAGTCTTGGCCTATAATTATGGAAATCATATTCTGGTGCGCGCAGGTAGCACAATTTTAGGGGTCAATTATCCTTTGAAATCTCTTGCGCAATACCGAAACAATTACAACTCACAATGCAGACGCGTACACCAACTGGTTTTGAGGAAAAGCCAAACTCGATTACGGCAGCAGATTAGTCTGAATTCATTTTATTGCTTGTGTTTATGGTCCTCTGCCTCGTGCAATTTCAAAAGTCTATGACAATTTTTTCTTCGGAAATGCCCTATAAATGAGGTCATGTAGTCATGAATCCCCTCTCGTAGTCATGGTGAGAATCGAAGATTATATGCTTTACTACCTACATATAGGATAATCAAGTAAAAGTGACGTAAAGACAGTAGTTGGGGTATATAAATGACACAATAAAAGTTACATCTTGTTTAGTATGAGACGCTTTACACTTTAAGATCGAAGCAATTACACCTTGGCATGGCAAGGCATTAGGGAACTAATTATGATATTTTAGCAACAGACAATTACAGATAAACGTTCATATCAAGCGTGCATGACGAGTGACTGTCATAATCGATCAAATTAAGTTTAAGCATAGGTAAAAAAAACCCATATATAACTTAATACAATTGTCCTAATTCACCAAATATCTTGTACGTTAATCTTGACATGTATACTTGCGTGGTCGGTACTGTTTCAGATATGAAGGTTATTACAATGACAAGATGACTTATACCTATTCACATAAAATATTTATCTCAATCAATTCTGAAACAAGAGAAAATAAGATGCATTTCCATCCTAATTACGTATATATAAAAAAATTAAACATAACAAATTAGTTCACCCACCCGTTTTCCATCCATTTCTCGCATTTCATCTGTCTCACATTTTCCATATCTCACATTTCATATGTCTCAAATTTTATACATCATTAAGATAATACATTCTCACTCTAAAATCATTCGTATAAGAAATGAAACGACTTTTCCTAACTAAATTAGGTATGAAGTCTTATACGGTATGTCCTCAGATGACAGTGGATTTGGTTGTCTCGTATTCTAATGGTAATCAAGCCTGAAATACTTCTATAGGGATTTCACATGAGACAAATTGAACAACATAATCTATAGTCCTAAATATGCCTCAATTTATAATTAATTTTGCAGGGGACAAAATTATTGTACGGCTCAAGTAGCAGTGTACTTTAGACCAACATTTAAATAATTTTACGTTAGGTATAATTAATCGGGTATTATAATAACAAATTTGTAATTCCTTATTTTTCGCCACAGAAGGGTCCGATCCCAGTCCAATTGCTCCGAAACGCTGGGCTGAAAAATCAATATAATAATATATTATTTTCCATTATAAATTAAAAATAATAGTATGAAATACCATATCTGCCTTCATGGACCAGCAATAGTATGGAAGCTTCGTGCCTCGAGTCATTAGAGGTCGACAAGTGTCCACTTTGAAAACTATTTTATACGTTTAATAGAAAGATTGTGATAGAGAGAGATTTCTGTTATGGTAAAATACGCCACCCGTCGCCGCATGCCAGGGCGCGTGCTTGTCACGATCAGTTCTTAGGAAATCTACTGTTCGGCTAATTTGGGTTGTTTGGAGACATACTATTTCTCTTAATTAATACTGATTTTTCATTCTGATAATGTTCAGATTATGATCGCAGATTACCTGGATGGAATCATGGAATAATTGGGGTTTACAAATTGATAGTCAATTTATTTTTGGTTCCAATCATTTGTAACTTCTGGGTAGTGAGAATGAGAGATATTAGGGTATCTAAATTAAAGAAACTCCATTATTTTTCTAATTAAGTTGAAAAGGAAACAATTGTAGGTGCAAATAAATTTTACTTGTGATAATTTTACTATATCACAAGTACTGTACTAGTGCTTACCATTTTACAGGGGTGTGATGTTCATTGCTACAACTAGTTTTTTATGAGTAGAACTCATAACATTTTTATTTCCGAATGAGATATTATATGCACAACCAAATAATATACGGTGCGATGTTTTGACTCAACTCAATCATCAAAGTAAGTAATTAAAGATCTAAAATTGTAATTATATGTAATTTCAAGTACTTAATTATTTTGTAAGTATTTCTTTTGTTTTGTGAACAGCGAACGGCAAATCATTTGGGAACTGTGGCACCTAACCCCCATTCTGGTGCACTTTGATAGTGGAAGCACTAAAATCCCACATATATGTAATTGGACTCATCTAGTTCCATAGTGATGATTTGTTTTATTAACAATAGGAAATATTTTAAAAGTAAAAACGGAGATGATTTTGGATGTTGTCTAGTAGGAGAGTGTAACTACGTGTATTTCTATTAAAATTTTGTCTTATAGAAATTGATTTAGTTGGAAATAGGGCTGAATTTAACTTTGTTTTAGTTGTAACACTCTTAACCGGTACAACTAAAATAATTTTATTGTGGAACATCCGTATACCGATTTTAGAAATAAAAACTAGCATGCTATTGAGTGCATTATGAGACCTATAAGCTTAGTAATTTGACAAAATCTAGATATTTATATTTAATTTTCAACAAAATTAATGAAGATGAGCATTTTCTTGCTAGAAACACTCAATCAGTTTGGACCATTTTAAATGAATTCCCATGGCATCATCATACGAAAAAAGAAGAAAATTTGAGAATCCCAACCCAACCCCAAAAGCGAGATGCCAATTAATTAGTCAACCGTATTAAAAACCACCAAATGTCCAAACCTCATCTCCTTCCCGTTGGTTTCCACATCTCATTTTACCACGCAAAGGCTATACCCGTCATTTCCCCTCCCCCAAACCAAACCCTCACGGGACTCGACCTCCCCTACCCAATCCCCCACGCGCGCGTGGGCACCTCAATCGCCTAGTGTGTGGGTCGCGTCGGGAGGAGATGGGCCCCACACCTCCAACGCCCCCCTAAGCGCGAATATAAATGACGCTACTGAGAGACCCTTCTTCCCTCTCATTCCTTCACTCCTCTCCTTCTCCATTCTCTCTCCCGAAAACCCGGACCCGAATTCCTGACCCGATTCGGCCTCTAATCCTCATCTCCCCTAAACGTCGTTCTCCCACCATGACTCTCTCTAGGGTTCCCGCACTATAAAAATCCTCCTTCGCTTTTCTTATTTTGTCACAACCGAAAAACAAGTCTCTAGAGCTCCGGTGAGCTCCCCACTCCGCAACCATGAGCGGCGGCGCTAAGGCCATCAGCCTCGAGGAGATCAAAAACGAGTCCGTCGATCTGGTATAACAACACTCTCTCCTTTTCTCTCTTCTCTCTGACTCTGCTGCATGCGTTTGGCTAGCTCTGGTAAAACGAAGCCAAACGCTGTGAGAATTTGGATCTATGTGAAATTTCTGGAGATTTTGTACTGCTTTTGGTTTGATAATACTGTTGTGTGTTTGTTATGGTTTTCGTTGATGATGATGATCAGTACACTCGTCGTTGTTTTTCAGTCCTTTTATTCTCCGGCGAATATTTTATTTTGTTTCTTTGTAATTTTCTACTATATATTCTCGCCTCACCAGACGGAGGTTTATTTTTGGATTATTATCCGTAATTTTTTTTTTGTTATTTGTTTCTCTCTGCGGCGGTGACTGTTTTAGTTTTTGACAGTCAGTTATTTCGGCCTTGCCGTAGTACGGTCACACACACGAGCACCTTTTTTCAGGTTCACACCATCGGAAAAAGTTAAGGCCAAAAATATTACTGGTGGGCCCGGAGGCCCGTGTTTACGGCCCAGATGCCTCTCTTTGGCTTAAATTCCAAGCGTTATTTTATTTTTACCGAAATAAAATCAAGAAAAAAAAAACAAAATGAAGAGGTTATGATTTTGCTTTTGTTTTTTTAGGAGTGTGGGTGTGATACGCACCCGTAATTCACACGGAATCAGCGGCTTGACAACACAAGCTGATTTTGCTCAGAGAACATGGCTGACTATGGGAATATTAAATGACTTATACGCGCTTCTTTGATGCCCGTGTTTCATACGCGCCTCTGTTTTAAATATTTCTTTAATTTTTGGTTGTTCATTTTATATATTGCAATGTTGTGTTGATGGTGAATTGAATATTTCCATTTGTGACCTGGGACTGTGATATTTTCTG
Source organism: Argentina anserina (assembly GCF_933775445.1). NCBI lineage: Eukaryota > Viridiplantae > Streptophyta > Magnoliopsida > Rosales > Rosaceae > Argentina > Argentina anserina. The sequence continues at coordinate 27,969,884 of NC_065873.1, read as the reverse complement.
TTTTGTTTCCTCTTTTGTTTTGGGATTTGAATGTTCTTGGGTGAGTACCTTCCCTGTACCTCATGTGTGCTTTGATATATTAGGTAGCTGCAATATTTATTGTTGGCAATCCCAATATAATTTCATTTACTTCATGTTGGTTTTTTAGTCAATGTGCTTGACTATTTGTCCCTACAATCAGTCTGCACATGATTTATTTATTTTTTTCTAATTTCACTTGAGCTGCAAGCTAAATCAGATTTGCATGTCTGTTTTGTAAATGGATTGATTGTTTTCATGGTTTTGGTAAATTTGCGGTTAGTCTACTGTTGTGGAAATGAGCTTAACCATAGCAAATTAAATCGAAATATCATACATCTGGGAGTGTTGTGATTGAAATAAGTCATTCTGATGTAACATGAGAAATTGTAAGAAATCTGTTGGTTGCATGCATTTAGTCCTGAACTTGGTTATATAGCTCACTTGTGTGTGTGCATTTTCTGTGTACAGGAACGGATTCCAATTGAGGAAGTTTTTGAGCAGTTGAAATGTTCAAGGGAAGGGCTTACCGCCGACGAGGGTCAGAACAGGCTCCAAGTTTTTGGGCCGAACAAGCTAGAGGAGAAGAAGGTATGTTTAGTTATTTGTTACAGACAAATGTTCTCTTGTACATGTTGTTTAATTATTTGAAAGTCTGGTTGTAGCATATGATAATTGTGTCTCTCTGAACAGGAAAGCAAAGTACTGAAGTTTTTGGGGTTCATGTGGAATCCCTTGTCCTGGGTCATGGAAGCTGCTGCTATAATGGCTATTGCGTTGGCAAATGGTGGTGGAAGGCCTCCAGATTGGCAGGATTTTGTTGGAATTATGGTCCTGCTGATTGTTAACTCTACCATCAGCTTTATTGAAGAAAACAATGCTGGAAACGCGGCTGCTGCACTTATGGCTGGTCTTGCTCCTAAAACTAAGGTAAAGATGAAAATGTTAAGCTTCATGATATATGTGTCTTGTGAGTATTCTGCTTAATATGTTTTTGATCTTTTTAATGGCTTCATGACATAGGTCCTTAGAGACGGTCGATGGACTGAGCAGGAGGCTTCAATTTTGGTACCAGGAGACATAATCAGCATAAAGTTGGGAGACATAGTGCCTGCTGATGCTCGTCTTCTTGAGGGTGATCCTCTGAAGATTGACCAGTCTGCCCTAACTGGCGAGTCCCTTGCTGTTACTAAAAATCCTGGAGATGAAGTCTTTTCTGGCTCAACATGTAAACAGGGTGAGATTGAAGCAGTTGTCATTGCAACTGGGGTACACACCTTTTTTGGTAAAGCTGCACATCTTGTGGACAGCACCAACAATGTTGGGCATTTCCAGAAAGTTCTGACAGCAATTGGGAACTTCTGCATTTGTTCTATTGCGGTGGGAATAGCAATTGAGATTGTTGTTATGTACCCAATTCAGAAGCGCAAGTACAGGGATGGGATTGATAATTTGCTTGTTCTCTTGATTGGAGGAATCCCCATTGCTATGCCTACTGTATTATCTGTCACGATGGCTATTGGTTCGCACAGGCTTTCACAGCAAGGTGCCATCACAAAGAGGATGACTGCCATTGAGGAAATGGCTGGCATGGATGTATTGTGCAGTGATAAGACTGGGACCTTGACCCTGAACAAGCTTACAGTCGATAGAAATCTAATTGAAGTGTTTCCCAAGGGTGTGGAGAAAGAGCATGTAATCCTTCTTGCAGCAAGGGCTTCTAGGACTGAAAATCAGGATGCTATAGATGCTGCCATAGTAAATATGCTTGCTGATCCAAAGGAGGTACTCATGTCTCCTATCTACTTAGGTGTCCGGCTTCTTTAGTTCGAAGGCTTTAAGATACTTTTATTTGATACCCTACTTAATTTGGCAGGCGCGCGCTGGTGTAAGAGAAATCCATTTCCTTCCATTCAACCCTGTTGAAAAGAGAACTGCTTTGACCTACATTGATTCTGATGGGAACTGGCATCGAGCTAGCAAAGGTGCCCCTGAGCAGGTAATGACACCTTACACTCAATTTATGGTATTGAGCTATTGTGTTCCCCATAGATGAATCCAATATTTCTGATCCTTTATGACAGATATTAGAACTATGCAACTGCAAGGAAGATTTCAAGAGAAAGGTTCATGCTGTCATTGATAAATTTGCTGAACGCGGGCTTCGTTCTCTTGGGGTTGCAAGACAGGTTTGATATATTTTACCTTCAATTCTACTTGCTGCTGAGTTGACTAAATTCCCAGATCTCATTGCTGTTGTCAATTCTCCAGCAAATACCCGAGAAAACTAAAGAGAGTGCAGGAGCACCGTGGCAGTTTGTTGGTTTGTTGCCGTTATTTGATCCTCCTAGGCACGACAGTGCAGAAACTATCCGCAGAGCTCTCAATCTCGGTGTGAATGTGAAGATGATCACTGGTAAGTTCATTTCTCCATGATTTTTGTAGTATACCATCAGATTTTCGTACTTTTTCTTTCCCCAGTTTTGGTGCTGTGGTGTTTGGGTCATTGTATATAATTTTGCTCCTCATTGCGCAGGTGATCAGCTTGCCATTGGTAAGGAAACTGGACGGCGGCTTGGTATGGGGACAAACATGTATCCGTCTTCTGCATTGCTTGGCCAAGACAAGGATGCAGCCATTTCTTCCCTCCCCATTGATGAATTGATTGAGAAGGCTGATGGATTTGCCGGAGTATTTCCAGGTGTGTTCTATTGGCTCTTTGTTTCTTTGAATGTTTAAATTCTACCTATAGTTGTTTCAATTGGCCATACATTAGTAGATGTCTTTTGGCCTTGGTAATAGCTTCATAATTTATCCCTTTGTTTTCTGTCTGTTCTTTTAAAATACCTTTCATTTTTCCTAAAACCACTTCTGCATATTGTAGAGCACAAATATGAAATTGTGAGGAGGCTACAAGACAGGAAGCACATTTGTGGAATGACTGGAGATGGTGTCAATGATGCTCCTGCTTTGAAAAAAGCAGACATTGGAATTGCTGTAGCTGATGCCACTGATGCTGCTAGAGGTGCTTCAGATATTGTTCTGACTGAACCTGGATTAAGTGTGATAATAAGCGCAGTACTTACAAGCAGGGCCATATTCCAGAGAATGAAGAACTATACTGTTAGTAACCCTTAATTGTCTTTGCAGAACTATACAAATAGATTTTGATGAGCTCTTTGAATCATGCCACTCAACTTCTTCTACTCTGTTTTGCAGATCTACGCCGTTTCAATTACCATACGTATAGTGGTATGTGAATCGATATTAGATTTTCAGATGTTAGTGTTGCTCATTGTATCTTATGCTTTGTCTATTTGTTCTTATTATGCTATACTTTCTGGCAGTTTGGTTTTATGTTCATCGCTTTGATATGGAAGTTTGACTTTGCACCTTTCATGGTATTGATCATCGCTATACTAAATGATGGTAAGACAATTGTTCCCCCTTTATACAGTTTACCATTCTAAATTAGGGGGATATTTGGTCTGATCTTGTGATTACTGTATTTTTAGGTACGATCATGACAATATCCAAGGACCGAGTGAAACCATCTCCAATGCCAGACAGCTGGAAACTGAAAGAAATTTTCGCTACCGGCATTGTTCTTGGAGGTTACATGGCCTTGATGACAGTAGTCTTCTTTTGGTTGATGATAGATACAGACTTCTTCCCGGTATGTTTAACGTGCTCGAGTTGTTCAGGAAAAGCATATTTCTCAATTTTATTCTCATTTTAAATCTCTCATCCATTATGCAGGATAAATTTGGTGTACATTCTATAAGGAATAGCCCTGCTGAAATGATGGCAGCATTATACTTGCAAGTGAGTATTATTAGCCAAGCCCTTATCTTTGTCACAAGGTCCCGCAGCTTTTCCTTTCTGGAACGCCCTGGACTTCTCTTGCTTGGAGCTTTCATCATCGCTCAATTGGTAAGCTTTTTCACAGCCTTAGTACTTTACATAATTACTGTTTTTGACTTTAGCTGCAAGAGTATTCTTTTATTAATGCTGAAAACACTTTCAAAGACTATTACAGTCACTTGTGTTTTTTCTTATCTGTGATACAACTAGTATTCTGGGAAGAGCATTATTTGAAATACGCATAACAAGTTTTAGTGGGTTGCTTTGACATCTTTGATATTTGTTTACGATACATAAGTAGTTACATTTTGAATTTGGCAGGTGGCGACTTTGATAGCGGTCTATGCCAACTGGGCTTTTGCACGGATAAATGGATGTGGGTGGGGATGGGCTGGTGTAATCTGGCTTTTCAGTGTGGTGACATACTTCCCTCTCGATTTTCTTAAGTTTGCAATCCGTTACATCCTTAGTGGAAAAGCTTGGGATAACCTTTTGGAGAACAAGGTATATGTTTATGATTTATTAGTTTAGAGACGAAACTTTCCCCAGTATTATGTGTTGATTTCAGTTCCTGCAAGTTACTTTGTCATTATTTCATATATTCTCTCTCCCTGTTTACAGACTGCTTTTACTACAAAGAAAGATTATGGAAAAGAGGAGAGAGAAGCACAATGGGCTACCGCACAAAGGACCCTACATGGTCTCCAGCCACCTGAAAGCAGCAACATCTTCAGCGACAAGAGCAGTTACCGGGAACTGTCAGAGATCGCAGAACAAGCCAAGAGAAGGGCCGAGGTTGCCAGGTAAGCATTTTGGGTTCTATCAATGTACCCTGTTCAGATTCTTGAAACAATTGTATTTATCATTTATCATTTAACCTGACTCACATAAATCTATTTGTGGCATAGAAGCTGTTGTAATGTTGCTAAGTGGATTTATCTTACTGTTGTTGTTGCAGGCTCAGGGAGTTGAATACACTGAAGGGCCATGTTGAGTCCGTTGTGAAGCTGAAAGGGCTCGACATAGACAATATCCAACAGCATTATACAGTTTGAGGAGAGGAGCTTTAGTGGGGAACAAAGAGGCCAAGTGCTTCGATGATGATGATGAATCAAGACTTTAGTAAATTTGTGTTTAGATTAGAGCTAAAGTAATAACCGTATGAGAGAGCTAAACTAGTGTACTAGTTTACGTTTTTATGGTTACCTATTTGGCAAGCCAAATAACATGAATTACAGTTTTCGTTTTTGCTCATAGATCGTCTTTCAGTGCTGCATGCTTTGGATTATTAGTGTACATACGGATTTCACCTTCTGGATTATTACATTATCAATGAAATCGGATAGAAGGATTTTCATTAGCAATTTTTGTAGTTCTCTCTTCCTTCCAATTAGGAAGTACCCTGTTTTCTGAGCTCTTGTTTTCAAGATTGACATCAGAAGTTCCTTGAAGTTTTCTTAGCTAGTAGACTATAAATTTCTTATGATGCATTAGTTTACAGCAGTACAATCGCGTCTAATTTCACCTTGTTTTCCAGTCTTTACTCCCACTCTACCAAGCTTTGTAATTGCAGCCACGAATGCATGCTCAAAGGCTGTGTTGTTTGCTGCAAAATAGTTGACAATGTGCCTTGTTCTGGCGTCGGTAAACAAACACTGATCAGAGGTAAGCAGCCCTCTTCCTTGCTGAAGGTTCTTGTAGTACATGTTATCGAACCTCTGCGGCGTTGTTGGGTCCAGAGTAATCGCAGTTCTCGGGTCTACATTCTTCGGACACTGTCTCCTGAGGCTCATTGCGTAGTCCACATTCATCGTCGGATCAATTCTGTTCTTGCTCTTGAAGTTGTGTATCCGGTGGCCGAATCGGTCGCAGTGTGAGAACCCGATCGTATGAGCCCCGGAGAGAGCAACGAGATCGGTTATGGAGAGACCATGCTTGGCAAACATAGCTTTCAGCTTGTCCACTCTAAACTCAGGCTTAGGAAGATGCTTGCGCACACTGGTCTTCGTGGACACCCTTCCATCGAGTCTCCCCAATTCAATTCCATAGAATGGACCTCCACTCTGCACCATAGAGTAGCTAAAAACGTTAAAAGGTCTCGGAGTGGTAAAAATAGTGATTGAATTCATGATGATGCAGAGTGTTGGAAAAGAAGCATCTCCCTTTTCTAGGAATGAAAGAAGACAAATTTCTGTCCAAATGGTGAAGACTGAAGTCTGTGAATTGGCTTCGACACGAAACCGCACTACGTGTGGAAGTGGCTGTGCATGAACCATTATCACTTTGGACCCTAGCATATTCATTTTGTGCCCCTAATATATCATCACTATTTTACCAAAACCCCTTTACTTTTGGGGAAATTCTGTCCTACGCAGCTGCATATGTGTAATCCACCGTACACACTTCCAATAATTACTTTTGGACCAATAATTATCACCTTCATCACCTAAAGCCCTTCATAAATGGTGACATATTGAACTACCACATGGCATATAGGTTCGATTATTGGGTCAAAACCCTGGTAGAAGACTAGAAGTAAAGGCTTTCATATCATATTAGACTATCATTATCTCAAATTATTATGTTAATAACTATTCTAACAAGAGCAACCGCATTTCTAATGTATATAATCTCAGTTGATCGAGCTGATATTATTGGTTTTAAACTATGATACAGTATGATGTTGGACGATGACTGAATGTGAAGGAAAGTTTATGGAAATGAATGATGGTATGCTGAGCTAAACGGAAGAGGATATGAGAAATTGAGAATTTTTGATTACCAGTGATATAACATCTCTTGTGGCCATGGCAAGAATGTCAGCGCAAGAAACCTTGTTCCTACAGCCAGCCACTCTATCAACAGCAGCCTTGGCTTTGATCACCGTGTCAAACCCGTCTCCGGCGAGTGACATGTCATCCGGGTTGTCCTTCTCCGCCGACTTGTTCCTAAAAGCTAGAATCACTGAAGCATCACATCCCTATATACACACACATCCAAAACTCCCACCTCAGTTTCATTTGCATACCATCTTCGATATGATCACAATTACAAAATAAGCAGATAGATAAATAAGGTTAAAGTTGTTTAGGACAGAGAGACTTACCCGAACAAAGCAATCGTGGAAGAAGAGTCTGAGAGTGCCTGGTGCAGTTGTAAATGTCTGCTCAAACTTCTGTTTAACTGCGGCATGGACAATTGATTCGACATTCGGGCATGTGTTTCTGTAGTGATCAACTCTAAGCTGAGCACTAGTTGTGCTCAGAAGAAGAAGAGGAAGAAGAAGAGAGAGCAAAGGAAGAAGATGGGAATTCATTGTTAGTGTAATTAAAAAGTTGAAGAAGTTGGTTTTTCTCTTGATTGCACTGTGAAGTATAAATATTAAAGCATGATGGGGGGTGGGTTGGATCTACCTATAAAGAACCTCTAACAAGAATTGGGATAGTAACTGAGGCATGGAGCAAGCAAGGCAATAGTAAAATTAAACCCCATAAAGGAATGTCTGGGTGAAAATTGAAAAAAGATGGTGAGTTTTGAAAAACTAGCTACTATGACAATTGGCAAGCATGCTTGGCCTAGGTAGTACCCTATTGATTAAGATGTTTGGCTGGTTTTGGGGGTTTCCTAGACCCTTTGTCATGGTCAGTTGGTCACATTAAAGTAATAAATTGCTTCATTGCTTTAGTGGGAGGATTGTGTCAAATCCATTTTGGACTTCTGTATCTCTTTTTTTTGAAATGGACTTCTGTATCTCTATGCATTGAAGTTTATGCTTGGCACATGAGAAGCAGATAGGATTTAGAAATCTATAAAGCCCATAATCGCTCCAGAGGAACAAGCATTCAAGCTAAATTTCCAAATTTGCTATTGCAGATCACGTTCTCTGGTGCCTTGTGGGGTTTTAGGGACAAAGTAAGTGTAGGGATTACATTAGTTACCAATAAAAAGTGAGAGCTGAGAAGTAGCGCACTAGTTCCCGCTAACTTAAGTTTCATTTTTCATAAGAACAGTGTTGATTATTGTAATGTGGCAACTCCAGCATTGCCATATGGATTATGGGATGACCGAGAATATAAAATAGGATTGAGAACATGTACTGCTTTATTTGAGGATTTGAACTTTGAAGAGCGCAAGCTTCCTCACATAGTTGAATCTAGATCAGATTCAAAAGTTAAGTTGTGTTCGTGTTATGCAAATCTTGTTTGAAAATTGAGACTTGAGAAGTAACAATGCATACGAGACCATTCAAGATTGAGACTTTTATTTCAGTTTCGGCCTCTCTCCTTAACCTCCCGCTCATCCTCTCTCTAAACCCAAAAATCAACACTTTTTCTTGTCTTGTTGATGTGGCAGGCTTTGATCGGCATTCGGGTCTAGCATTGCTGTTACTTTATTAGAGAGCACGGGACGGCTGGAAATTGGCCGATCCTTTTAATATGGAGCAGCCCACAGTACTTGCTTGGAAAATCTACAATTCCATGTACAAAATTGAAGTTCTACAAATTAAGCAAATAGTACCTCGCTGTTCACACAAAGTTATCAGGATTTCATCGTCGATTTATAAAAGACCAAATGATGCTGCATTATGTTGAATGGAATCCAAAAAATGGAAACTTCTTTGAAATACTATAATAAAAAGTGAAAAGAAAAAAAAATCCGAGCAATTGCATGATGGAGGAGCACGAGCTCTTACTCGGTTGATTCATGGAATTGGTGAAAATTAGAGTGAATCAAGTAAGAGACGAAAACGGATACCGACATGGAATCGGCATTGTGGGCATAAGTAGAAATCCAGAGTCAAAATCCTTAGAGCAAATGCACCGCAGCTTGCCCCTTATTTAGCCCAAAATGTGGTGGATGAGTTTCTTGTTGCCCGATCAAAAGTCTGGTCGATCACCTCCACTGGCAGCGTTTGCCATCTCCTTTGGTCGACCAATAACCATTGTTTTGGCCACATTCCTTCTCTCTTTCCAGTTTTAACCCTGTATAATATAAACCTTAGAAGAAATTGTGTACATAATGTAGACTAAAAGCTCTTGCCTCTGGCGCTGCAAAAAAGTGGCAAAGCAAAGGCAATTTAAGAGGCAAAACATCACCTCTTGCCTCTGCCATTTGACTGTAGCGATGCATTTGCTCTTAAGCAGCATATCATCGAACGCCTGGTGGGCAGCGAAACTGCATAGTAGCCACCACGGCGTCCTCATCCTCTTCCATCGATTCTTCTATCGTCTTTTCTCTCTGGAATGACGAAACCTAACCCAGTAATACCATCCAAATTTTGGAGCCAGCAACTTGAAATTGCTGATTCCCCCATCCCTAAGCATAGTCATCCGCCATTGTACTACTCAACGGTTCATATGTCCATAGTCACACTTAAAATAGTACCAATGTAAAAACGACATGTCGTAATTTTTTTATTATGCTACATACCACACGGCTATCTTTCTTAGAATCATAAATCACACCCATAGTCACACTTGCAACAATTGTACTGCTCTTTTTTTTTTTTGGACAGTTCAGAATGTTTGGAAAACACAAGTTACATGCACAAAAACATGGTTTCCTGCAACATCAGCTAAAACTACTGTGAACTCTATCCTTGCTCATCTCACCTTCATGGTGCTTTTCAAAACACTCAAGACCCCTGAGTTAAGATGCTTGCAGAAGCCTAACTGCCTTGCGCCTCAGCCTCAGTCTTCCAGCAACACTGTCTGCACTTGGTTCAGCCACAAGAATAAGCTTTTTCTTGAGCTTTGAACTTCCTTTCGATAAGGTACTGACAGCTATTTTCACTTCCTTTGGTGTGCTGAGGGATCCAAAACAAAACTTCTCAATATCGCAGCAATCGTGGATCTGGACATGTTTCATTAGTGGCCACTTGAAATTGTATTTGCCTCGTGAAAAGCTTCCGAGACGTGGCAGATCATAAAGTTCCAAAAGACGTAGCTGAGGGAACATGTTTTCATCCTCTATTTCTTCACCCTCTAGTGCTGCTGGTACTATCTCTTCAATCTTCTTGCAGTGTTGTATCTCTAGTTTCTGGAGCTTCACGAGACCTCTGGCAATTGAGGGAGAGAGCGGAGTTCTCGAACTCTCACAATACCAAATTAATAATTCTCTAAGATTCTGAAAGGCTTGATGAGATTGTTTGAAAGACACCATCTTGTTTATTTGTGTCCCTTGATTTCCTGACTCAGAAGTTGTTAAAGCAGTAGCATTCCATTCATCATCGATTATCAATCTTCTAGTTTCAAAAGTCTCCTCCAGTGAACGACAGTAGGACACAAATATGTGCCTCAATTTCTGCAATTTGCTATGCATATGTGTTGGTACCAAATGCGGTAGTTCGCCACAACAGTAGACCTCTAGCGACTTTAGTTCACAAAAGGATTGATCTGCTGAAAGCTGGTTGCTCCATATCTCTTTGAACTTCATGCTGGAAGTGATTATTTCTGACAGGACTGGGAAGACAACCTGCATGCAAATACATCACAGTTTACAACAACTCTGTTCTTATATTCAGTTTATAACTACATCACAATTCACAACTTCATCACAGTTGACATGTTTTAATGATTTTTTCAATGCTTGTTAAGATTTAAATTTGACGTGAGATTTGTCAATTTAGCAAAGTTATATTTGCCATGTCACATGCCAAAATTTGAATTTGACCAAAAATATTTGGCATCTCTATTGGAGTCTTGGAGATGCTCTAAGTGAGCAAAAACTAAAAAAAAAAAAACTAGCGACGGTTTTATATTCAAGGCCTATGAATGAAGTAGTTAAAATTTGAGCAATAAATCTGTTACGGCGAAAGAGGAGAAGAACAAAAACCTTGGTGTCGAACAGAGGTTTTCTGATGATGTCATGAGATTGTTCCCTGCTCATGTCTTCTGGTAGCCTTTCCGTCCCCTTGGAAATATTTTTTCTTAGGGAAGTGAAGTGTGGTAGATGATCGACAGTCAACTGTGTCAGACTTTTGAAGTTGATCACTTCCTCATCATCATCTTCAAAGGCAACAACCTCTTCCAAGGAGGGGCAGAATTCTACTTTTAACACTTGAAGCAGTTCTAGAGTGTTTCTCATTACACCCCATTCAGATCGATTGTTGGTCTTCTTCCAAATATAGGTCAATGCAGGCAGATCTCTTAATCTCAAACTCCGCAGTTCCTTGAGAGACCCTGTTGGCAGCTCACCGTGAAAAATCTCTTTCAGCTTATCTGCAGACAGGATCTCCAAGGAATTCAAGAGAGGAAAGATGGCGCTGCTGCTATGTGGAGTAGCAGTAGGTTTCACAAGTGTCGTGGTATCAATAAGATACTCCACAGAGGTCCGGAATGTAAGATGCTTCATCTTTGCAAAATTGACTGTTTTTAAGACATCCAGAACTTGAAGTTGAGTCCCAGTCAATTTTAAATAAAAAAAGCTGGCTTTCTTTAGCAACAAAGTGATTTCACGACCCACAGTGCTTGCATCGAGATCATGAACCCTCAAGTAGTTGCCATCATGGTAACGGATCATATATTCATATTCATTTGATCCTATGGAGATCTTAAATCTTTGGAGGTTGTTAAAGAGAGTGGTGGCTAGATTGAGGGGTGGTAGAACAACTTGTAAAGTAGTCAAACGGGTCAAGGAAAGCAACTCTGCAAGTAACCCGGATTTCCAGTCCACTTGTTGTCCGGAGGTCTGCCTTGGTATCCCCCCATCCAGCAGCTGCTGCACTCTGCAAGTTTTTGTTTCGGTGGAGTCTTGTTTGTTATTCACCCAATCCATGGCCTCGAAGCTATTCCACATGTACAATTCTTCTAGTTGGGTTAAACTTGATATCACACCTGGAGCTATTGCTTTCAGATCGTAACAATCCGTCAGATCAAGAACTTTGAGATCAGACAAGTTTTTAAATGTTGATGGCCATTGCCCGAGTCTCTTACATCCACGCAAACTAAGAATCTTGAGTAACCTCAGCTCCCCAATTGCAGATGCATCAAACTGTACATCACGCCAGTTTTCTAGAAGCAATGACTGAAGGTTTTTCAGACCTGCAACTGATGTCAGTAGCGTGTCTATTGACTCAAGTGACAACGAACTCACAAACCCCCTGGAAATTAGTAGAACCTTGAGATCATCTTGCACTCTATTGAAAATTGTGGGCGGCAGCTCCGATACACTTGCACTCTCTAACAGTAAAAGCACACAACGCCCACCAATAATCAGCGACTTGCAAACAGCAGATGACTCGGAAATAGGCCGGCCCATCAACTCCAGAAGTTCCTTTGTGCCCTTCAACACAATTCTCTGTTCATCAACTCCATGGTCATCTTTCTTTAGTACAAACCCTCCAGAAGAAGCTGTATGTAAGGCAACATCATGCACCACATCATGCATCCTCAGATGCTTCGGGTCAGCATCGATGCCTGACAATAAAAAGCGACTTTTGAGTTTCTTCACCAATGATTCCACACGGTCTCTTCCTTTAACCATTGAATCAGTGCCCTTAAAGAGCCCGAGCCCGAGTCCATATCTTACTAAATCTTCAATCCATATATCAGCGCTCTGTTCAAATATGCAACACATCAAAAAACCAGATTTGGCTTCCGGACCTGGTAAACTCTCGTAACAGAACTTTATTGGCCCGTACACATGTTTTATCACTCCATCAACGTTTTCTGGGTTCCCATTTCCGAGTTCCACCAGCGCATCAATCCATATACCAATGCTTTCACCTTTCAGTGCAGTTCCAACAGTTGAAATTGCAATCGGCAGCCCATCACATTTCTCCAAGATCTTTTCTGCTACAATATGCAACTCCGGATCAGATAATTGGATGCAACTTCCTGCTCTCTTCTTAAACAGACTCCAGGCTTCTCCATACGGCAAACTATGAATGGGGGAATTCTTCCTTGTGTCCATTTCCTTGAAAAGATCTTGTTGTCTTGATGTCACCAAAACTTTACAACTAGGAGAAATCCCTATCTGCAACAAAAAGTCTGGGGGTGTCGTCCAAACATTGTCCAACATTACCAAGATCTTCTTGTGGTCTTGAGATAATCTTTCACGTAGCTTAGTTGCTCTGGGACCTCTCTGTTTTACGTCCTCAAGTAGCTTGGCGCCCAGATATTCTGCAAGTGCACCTTGAATCTCAATCACGTCATCGGCGTTGTCATTAGATTCCTTACAGGATGCCTCTATATACTCATCAAACAGACGCTCTTCCTATGCTTTTTTATGAACTTGCCCCAGCAATGTCGTCTTCCCCATGCCTCCCAAGCCGCATATGATAATCGGATTGATTTGATCCCCCTTCAAGGCTTCCATCACAGCGACAAAGGTTGATCTTCTCGAGTCAAAATACATATTTTTCCCCTCGGAAGCGAGTATCTGTTCACGGTTTGATGCTCCTGAGGAGCTGGCTCCTTCATGGAAGTTGGTTCCTAGCTGAGTAGTGTGTTCTGAGGGTTGAAATTTCACCTCTGGGTGAGGAGCAGGATGCGCTATAGTCCCCATATCTTTAGCACAAAGCTGATCAACCTTCAGAGTCATCTTCTTGGCTTTCCTTCCCAAAGAGTGACGGGACTTCAAATTTGGAAGCCAACCATTACAGCACGCTGCCCTTGCTGCTACACTTTCTTCACTGAAAATTGTCTTCTTTTCTGTTATGATCTCGTCCAGTGTTTTAAAACGCTAAGGCGTACCTCAAGGCGTTTTTCCGAGAGTATAGAGTCTTAAGGCGTAAGCGTAAAAGGCGTAAGCCTTGCAACATAAAAATAATAAATAAACTTATTTAAGTGTAACTATTATTCTTGTACATATTACTTGAAGAATAGCTTATAAAACACAACAATTGTCATGCATACATATATTAAGTAAAGTAGCAAAAGTCTAGAACCATACAATTCAAAAGGTTTACCAGCATAACTTGATCTACTGTAAGTCCCGCAATTATTGACGAGCTAAGTTGAGATCGTATGGTGATTATTTTATAATCTCGGTGATTAATTCAGTAAATGCTCGAAAATATTATTTGTGAGTTTCGATTAAGTGAATCTGTTGATCGAAGAGCATGATATTAAAGTATACGTTACGACGAGAACGTAGAAATTTTCGGAGAATTTTCTAGGTTCCAGAGTTAATATAATAAAGTTTGGAAATATAAGGAATGTATTTGGAAAATGGGAATTAGTTACGGTGCGATCTTAGCCGTAGAAATTGATCAATTAAATCCTAGCCATTGGATCAGTAAATTGGCTATGATTAATATTGGAAAGAAAAACAAGAAGCTTCATTTTATCCCAAAAACAGATTGAGCTCCCGAGTCCCGACCTTATTCCTCTGCAACCCAACGACCGCGCGACTTCCCGACATGATTCCGCCGCCGTCAGGCTGTCTCCGGCCAGCGCACCAGTCCGTTGTGACCTCGTCCTCTCTGTCGTCCTCCCCATGTCATGCCTCGACCTACCGCCGCCGGAGAAGGGAGAATCGAAGAGGGGAAGCACCGACTGTTCTGGGTTTTCTTCCGGTGAATTTGCAGCGTTTTCCGACGTCTCTGACCACCGATTGGGTTGTTCATGGTAAAGATTCTCATCTTCACTTCGTGATCTACGTGTTTGTGTTCTTAGTTTATTGAATTGATGAAGTTTTGATCTCTTTGGGTTCTGTGATGCGGCTCCTCTCCTGTTTTTTGCGCATTAGTGCGCGTTTTTTGCGCTTTTTGTGCCTTAGTGGAACGCTTTTTGCGCCTGTACACCTTTTTCAGAAAAGCGAGGCGTTTTCGACTAAGTGTTGAGCTTTTTAAGCCTCAGGCGAGCCTTGAGGCGAGTTTTTTAAAACATTGATCTCGTCTACATCACCGAGCCAGCGATCAACTCCGGGACCAATAGCCAGTAAAGCATCCCTTGCAGATTTCACATGCAGCTTCACTCCATTTTTTTTGTCAACGAGATCCTGAACCTGCTTGTGGGACCTCCGATGTTGCTTTTGTAACAAAACATATAACCCAACTCTTGCCAAGGTATTTTCAGTGTCCATTTTGCAACCGGCACAACGCCTTCTGTAACAACCAGGTCTACCATTTCTCACAGTACCCTTTTTCTGTCACCAACGGAGTGAGTAACAAAACAATTCAAGTGAGAAAAGGAAGCAATTGCTGAGAGAGTAGTAAGAATATTCTGAAGAAAGGAAAGGAACAACCAGAGTTTTTTGTTTTTGTTTTTTTAACAGTGGTTGAGGATCGGATGAAGATTAAAAGTAAGAAGCTAGAGGAAGGAAAGAACGGAAGAAGACATTTTTTCTACCAATGATGCAAGGAGGAAGACACGAAAGAAAGGAAGGGAACGTTTAAGAGTTTTTTTTTCTTCTTCTTTGTCTGGATGAATAGAACAGACTGACAATGTATTGAAGCAAATGCTCGAAAAGGATTCTGGATTTTTGGAGCAATAACGAGGAGAAGGAAAGAATGGAAGCTTAAACGTCGATATGAATTCGAAGTAGCCCATCAATTTATAGGGAGGAAACGGATTGTATACACTTGTATGATCATGCACCGGTGATTATTTTAATATCAATCACCAATCCCAGCCATTTACATGTGGGTCAGTCATTTATCAACCCCAGGTGGTAATTTTAACGGTTAAAGACTTAGTTACTTCTAACGTGTACAGTTGAATTTTGATAAATGAATGTTCGTTAAATTAATAATTTCAATAAAATAATAATTTTATCTAATCTTAAGTAATAAATGTTTCCGCTTAAGTAATAATTTTTTCCGCTCCCAACTCGGGACCAATTTATATTACTAGGAACCTCACTAAATGCATAAGATAATATTTTTTTTGAAATCTCTATAAGTCTCATCGAATATATAAAGTAATAATTAATTCACTAAATAAAAAAATCAGTTAAAATGATTAATAATTAATCAAATATATAAAAGAAATAGTGAATAAAATTCATGATACAAATTAAGGAAAGTAATTATTTAAACTTATCATTTAAAAGTTACTCTGAGGTATGAAATTATACCAAATTTGAAGAGTGAATAAATATACAATCCTAGCTAAAATAGACATAGTAGTCAAACTAAACGATTATCATCAATTCAGCTTGAATAACAACAAAATTTTCTATAAATTAATAATTTATTAATTTTATTGATAAATGAATGATTTATTCATTTATCAATAATATAATAATCCCGCTAAAATAATAATTTCTTTTGGTCCCGGTATTATTCATTTATACAGGTTGGGATGTTCTATTTGCACCTCTAAAAACCTCCATAATTACTTATTGTACATCTCTTTTACTTTTTAACTACTTAAAAATCTAAGTACACCTCTTTTTATATACTGAAATGCCCTCCAATCTCTCTTATATCCACAATGGTCGTGGATCATGTAAACTCTGCAGAAAAAACCAAAATCTTTTTCTCTCTATGAGAATGGTTACCAAAACCGTCAAAGCTCTTCTGGTCTTGGATTTGACCATGAGAGAAGGATGTAATCATCACGTTGGACCTCTTTTACAAGTCTTGAATCAATGCAACAAGACTTCTATTGTGCAACAAAATAAAAAGAACATAGAGCACAATAGAATAGTAAATGCACCTGGGTTTTTAAGAATATATTTTTGATCAAAGACAATTTATGATAATAGATTTTGAGTATTACTAGCAAGATGATTGAATCATCCCAAGAGACAATGCCCAATTTGAGTTCCAATTACAATTACAGGCATGAGAACAATTGTAGCAAGATTTGATCCTCGTAGTATGCTAATTAAATCAATCCTCAATCAATTGTAGAAGAATTTGAACTGCACAAGGTTAATATAATGTATATTGTGCACTCTCACGAGTTTAAAAGAAAAATAGCATATATGCACTTTAATGTCTTTTCATGTCAATTGATAAGGTCAAACAAATATAGGAAAATGATGGAGCTGTGCAAAGTACTTTTGGAGGTGCAAATAGAACCTTTAATAGAGGTTTTACTGCATATTACTAAGAAACTCACTAAATGCATAAGATAATAATTTTTTTGAAATGTTTTTAGATCTCATCGAATATATAAAGTAATAATTAATTTAATAAAATTTAAAAAATTAGATAAAATCATTAATAATTGATCAAATATTAAAAAAAAAATGAATAAACGCATAATACAAATTAAGGAAATTAATTATTTAAACTTATATTTTAAAGTTACTTTTAGGCATGAAATTATACTAAATTTAGAAAAGTGAATAAATATAGAATCCTAGCTAAAAATAGGCATAGCAGTCAAACTAAACAATTATCATGAATTTAGCTAGAATAATAATAACTCTTTATAAAATAATAAATTAATTTATCGATAAATATTTTATAGAAATTCAGCTAGATAATATAATCTCACTAAAGTAATAATTTATTCTAATCCCAAAATTATTCATTTATATAAATTTTACTATATTTTGATTCAAACACTAAAAAAATAAACATTCAATGACAAAATGACATTGATGCTGAATTTCTATCATGATGCATGTGACCCCATGCAGCCGGTGTTGGTACGGTGCGTTGAATAATAGGGGAACACGATTTCTTTTTATTTTTCTTTTATATAATCTAGTAGTTCATCAATTTCGTAAGAGTACCATTTTCAAGTTCATGTGCTTTGGCAGCGGAAAATTCAAGATCTAGGATTTGGTTCATTAACAAGTGCACCAACCAATGTACCTCCCAAGTTCGTCATAATTAATTAAGGGTTGTGCTATTAACACATTTTAAATTGCTATTTACACATCCTCTTTATGATGAAAGCCAATTATAAAATTTATTTTAAGAGTGAATTTGTGAATTTAATTAATTTATAGTGATAGAATAATAATAAAAAGGTGTGTAAGTAGTAGTTTAATGCGTGTTAATAGTATAATTCTTAATTAATTATTATCTCACCTATAACCAATATTTTGGAATCACATACTCGTTTTTGGAAAATTATATGGTGCAGCGTTGCATGCGTGCAGCGCCTCTAATCCACATTTCATACATCCCACGGACCCCACGTGTATTTTAAGACACCCTCTATCCACCGTTGGATTCAGTATGTATGGTATGCAGCGCTGCACCATAGACGAATCCCCCGTTTTACATGTCAATGAGTCAGAAGAAAAGGACTTAGATAATATGCCTCATGCATGAGGATTAGTCCTCTATCCTCTATCCTTATCCCATGAGGATGAGCATGAACCACAGAACCAAGTATTGGTCTCACCTTAAACATGAAACAGAACCAAGTCTTGGTCTCATCTTAAACATGAACTACAAAACTAAGTCTTGGTCTCACGATTAACATGAAATAGAACCAAGTCTTAAGGTGAGACCAAAACAATTCTCTATTTCTGAATGAAAACAAGCATTTGTCATTGTTACACTATTGGTGCTTAATAAAACAATCTAAAAATTTCGATTCTTAATACAAAACAATAATCTCACACAAACATCATACTACAATTTCATAGACAAAGTATTGTAAAAAATAAAAAACGAACAAACTCGTGGAGATGAGTTGCGAGAATCACACGTTGTAGGAACCTTAGAGATGTGTCTTCAACGGTGATTTCGGTGGAGATGAAATTTATATATGGGGGAGAATGACTTGTTGTTTTGGTGAGAGATGTTTGAGGTAGTATTTTGGTAGAGTTTTGACTCTTGAATGCAAATGAGAAGTGATCTTATTTGAGAGGTGAAGCCATGTATATATAGAGAAAAGAGGGAGGGTAGGCTTGGTTTGAACTTGCTTCTTTCTTCATATTATAATGTCATGCTTTAATTCCTTAAATCATGACATATTTTATTCCCTAAATCATGCCATGTTTTATGTCTTTAATGATTATCTTCTATTTAATTGTTGCATGACTTGACTCCATCTCTTTTTCTTTAATTATCTCTTCAATCCAATCTGAAAATAAGAAAATAAAATCACAAGTAAGAGATAATTAGTTTCGAAACCTAACAAGGATTCCTAGTCAAACTAGGACTCTAAACCAATTATGCGTTTTTAACTCATGTAAACACAAAAATGCATCAGATACCGCCAAAGACTCTTACTACGAATTAATGACTCAATAGTACAACAATAAGGGCTAAGCAAAGTACAAATTGAGGTAAAAACATGTTAAAAATGTCGCACAAAATGCTCCTATCAGTGCTTAATGTAGGTAGCTGAAATGACCGACCCACATCCCTATCAGTACAAGTTGATTTACTCTAAGTTGGGGAAAAATTATGTGAAGAAGATAAAGCCTTCCACATCTCACATCATTGATTCCAAAGTTTGGAAAGCTATCTGGCAACCATGTTTTGTTCCTGAGATCTCTAATTTTATGTGGTGTGCCCTTTCTAATGCTTTGTCCACAAATTGGTGTATTTTTAAGAAAAAATCATTCCTAGTCCGATGTGTGAGCTGTGTGGAGAGCATCAGTAAACTGTGGAGCATTGTTTGTTGCTTTGTCCTTGGACCAAGGCGGTTTGGTTCGGTAGCACTCTTTGTTACATTCCGGATATAGCTTCAATTTCTACTCTTGATGTTTGGCTGCTTGCTATGTTTAAGAAATTCAGTGGTGGGGATGGTGATACTTTTAACCTTTTCTTGTTAGTTTGCTTCCATCTATGGGAATATGGAAGCAAAGATGCAAGGCAGTCATGAAGAAGATTCTCCCAGACCCGGCTGCTACAATTGAGCGTATTCAGCGCAGTTTTGCGAGTGGTTTGCTGTTCAGCCTATTCTGCCAGAAGGGAATGGGGAGGTTGGTCAGGTGGTCAGGTGGCTTCCTCCTCCTCCAGGTTTTGTGAAGGTGAACTTTGATGCCTCTTGGAATTCAAAACAGCCTAAGTGTGGATTGGGAGTGGTTATTCGTGATGAGAAGGGTGTGTGTTTAGTGGGAGCAAGTCGTGTCAGTTCTCATAATTATGCGATTGAGGCTTAGTCTATGGCGGCTTTGGTAGGGCTTCATATGGTGGCTGACATGCATCACAAGAAGGTGGTGATAGAAGGTGATTGCAAAGAGATTATAAGCGCTGTCAAGGGTGAATCTTGTGCTAATTGGAGGTCTGTCCCTTTTTAAAAGAAGATTACTCAGTTGAGTGAGGCTTTTGATGAGGTATTGTGGAATTGGATTCCGCGTGACGCTAACCGTTCAGCGGACGCTGCGGCCAAGCTTGTAATGGTGGAGTTGAGCTCTTCGGAATGGGTGGAGACACCCCCAACTTCCCTTTGTCGGGTGTTGAGGAACGATGGTTTACCAGGACCGCCCTAATGTCTTGCTGTCTGCTTTATTGCTTTAGTTTGGTAGTTGTGTTGTTTGTTGTGGTCTTGTGTTTCTTTCTTCTTGTTTATGTTCTCTGTGTTGTTCTCCTTTTTTTGGGCTTTGCCCCGGTTTATTGAAGTTTCACTTTGACAAAAAAAAAAATGACCGACCCACATGCCCCCCAGTTTGAATTTGCATTCACCAAGGAACCAACAGCAGCATATTACCATTTTTTGAATTGTTTTAGTGATTTTTAATAGTGTAATTTTTCCTTATTGCAAGTGTCAATTTATGACGGTGAAATATATGAATGCAGGTTGGTAACTTGGTATCAATTCTTTTTCATCTTTTTCCAACCTTGTGGTTCTCAAGAATGCCCTAAAAATAATGCACTTCTTATACTCTAATTCCACAAATGAATACCAAGTTGGAGGTATCAGGGGAGGAATATATATACAATAGTGTATTCTGGGTGCAAGAAGTAAATTAGATACACCAGACTCCTCCTGAGATAGATAGTTCAAGGACATTATAAGCAGGTGGTCTCATATATACAATGATGAGATGAAACAAGAAGACGAAAAGTCATACTGATTTAAGCCTGTAACTAAACAGCTAGAGCTATCATTTTCACGGAACCAATTGTTGCTATGGCTTTGTACAAATCAAGATCCAAACACAGGTGTGATATCAAGGGGATTCCTCCTGCACTTCCCGAAGAGCTTGTGGCAAATTTAATACGATCTCCGCATATGCTGGATTAGGGACAAAAAACACATAAGCAAAGTTGTATGAGAAAATGCAGATGCATATGAAGCCTATACATGGACAGCGCACTTAATAAGTGCACGAAAAATGTTATGGCCTCAAGAAACCAACTCTATGATCTAGAAAATCTTTGCTTTTAGCTATACAAGGAAAGTTGCAGCTAGTGAGCCGTGGCCAATCTG
The DNA here is from genome assembly GCF_933775445.1 of Argentina anserina. Classification (NCBI taxonomy): domain Eukaryota; kingdom Viridiplantae; phylum Streptophyta; class Magnoliopsida; order Rosales; family Rosaceae; genus Argentina; species Argentina anserina. The sequence continues at coordinate 27,948,762 of NC_065873.1, read as the reverse complement.
GTTAGCAGCCTAACACACACCATAGAGACAACTCTATCAGGATAGAGTTTGTTATCGACAATAATATCCATGGAAAAACATCATATATTAAAGTATACCTTCCGGTAAGCTCATTGTTCTCAAGGCATCCTCCGCATAAAGGAGACAAGTTGGGCCTTCTAGTGTATTCATGGTTGATGTATTTAGACTGAATCTCCGGATTTGAATCGGCCAGGCTACCACACTAACATTAGTTGGAAGTACTGAAACAAGATCTGCATATTTAAGCTTCACAATCACCTTGCTGCAAAAGAAAGAAAATTACACTCTTCAGCGTGATGTTTAATATCTGTACTTGAAGGATGTGATCTATTCAAACAAACAGGATCTAATCAAACAAGAGGGTGTAATTTAGTTTGATGAGTTTGAAAGCATATTATATGCGGAAAAATGTACCAACCAGCCAAAATCAGCGATGGCAAACAAAATCAAATGGTAGGTCATGCTACAATGAAGTTCTTTAATCTGGTTCCCATATAACTCCTTGACAAGCCGAACCTACATGCAAAATCAGCAGTATCAAATAAACCCAGTTATAATGATGAATATATAAATTTCATAGGAGAAACCTAATAACTTTAAACAGGGCTCTAACACAAATCCACCACAAAATGCATGCTACTTCCAGCAATTCTTTTCACCTTTCAACACTTCAATTGTAATCTAAGTGCCACATATATTCAAGCTTTCATCAGTTCATGGATGTCCAGAATGCACAGTACTCCAACCTCAACCCAAATCTAAGGGGGCAAATTTGAAAATTGAACAAAAAAAGGAAGGACACTTGGTTTAACCTAGTCAAGTTCACAGCAGCTCGAGTGCCTACATATGACCCTCTTTATATTGGTAGTTACAATTTGCCTTCATATATATGCACACATATTGAAATATAAAGTCAGCTGAATCCCCTTTTAACCTTTAGATATGTCAGTATAATACCTGTTCCTTTCTGTCCACATAAGCCTGCAAAAGCTCTCCAACATAATCTATAAATTTCTGCAAGCAGATCATCCAGGATACAATATGAGACCAGGTAATAATATCAAGCACGCACGGCCAATGCAGGAAACCAAAACATACCATAGCATTGGAGGACAGAAGATCATTTTCTGCTTCTCTTAGTGGCAAAAAAAATGGAATTGTGTGTTCAATGACAGTCATCTTCTCTAGAAATGACTTGCTCTCAAGTACTAAATGGTATATATCACAAGGTTCTCCTGCATCAACACATAAACACAAGTTAGCTTACCAGTACTAAGGGCAAAAGGCTCATGAATGTTTTAACGCAAAAATAATTGGATGATCTATGAAACCTGACTAAACTTAAGGCAACGGAAAGAGAGAGATGACCTCTTAATCTTGTTTACCGATCAATCCTCAGTCTGCTAATGTCACCAAAAGAAAAAATCCCCCCCCCCCCCTTTTTTTTCTTTTACAAAACGCACCTCCATGCACCTATCCAGTGGAAAATTACTCATGGAGGAAATTGTGGTTTGTTAAAAAAAGGGGTTCCAATTTCAATCAGAAAAGTCCCTTCTTGCTAGCATCAACCTTCTAATTGTTAGCTTAGAAACATGTCGTGAAACCATAGCGAACACTTTAATCATTATTTGCTTAACAATCCATTTTTACACACCGTACCTGCATAGGATGTCTCATACAATATACCAATTCTTGCCCCTTCCAAACAACATATCACCTGTTCACAGAATAATTTCCCCAGATAGTCAGCAAACTTCTCCCCCGCAACCATTATAAATATAATAAGTATACTAAATGCAAACGTATTACCATTTTTATGTCATCAACTTCCCCTTGAATACATTTATTACTCAATTATGATAAATTGTACTTATATTCTTGGAAACTAAGACCAAAGAGGTTAGCAAACCCCTATTACTAATTATGTACAAGTCTCGGTGAAAGTTACCTTATCCCCAACTTTGTAGGTAATTCTCTCTTGAAATTGAAGACTCTGCAACATGCTTACATCTCTTGCCATTGCCTTTCTTTCTACCTCCATGTGAACCTGATTAGAGTCTAAATCAATTAGATTAGGCATGTATTCATGCTTAACACGAGACATGCAACAGCATAAGGAAAATCAGATGACTACTCAATATTGAATTCTAACCTTAAACTAATAATGAGAACCACATCAAATCTCAATAACTTAAAAAATTTGACAGAACCATACCCGTTCTCTTATTGTGGCTAACAGTCCATCATTCCATTGTTCACCATCTAAATAGATCTCTGCAAGAAAGAAAGAATCAGAAATAAAAATTAGTTCATAGTCAAATAGAAACAAAACTTGCACGCCTTAAAGAATAGGAAGGTTTGGGGAGAAAGCATATACCAAAAGCAACTAGCTCACAACATATACTGCAACTAGCCTAAGTTGATGGACTCAGTCTCTAGACCTACACATGTACAGCATGATAACCCCATTGACCAACCCAGAGGGACAATGTATAGCGATACTCAGAGAGGGTTCTATTAGACAATCACACAGTAATCCACAATTCCATAAGACTCAACCTGAACGTGTTAGAGTCCATCAAATTTTGATAGACTTAAAGCCACTGCAGTTCAGAGAAGATGCATGATTTTAGATTCGCAGACCCCAGAGTTTACCTCTAACTGCACTCACAAACCAGTGAACCAACGAAAAAGAAACTTGCCATGATAAACTAAAGCTAGATGCAACTATACCTTTTAAATGAAGCACACAACATATAATATAGAGCTACCTTGAGTTTGTAAAGCACGTGCAGCTTCAAAATCCTTATGTAGACGCTCATAAATTGTCTTGTCAGAATCCCTGTCAAATCAATATGATAAACTGAATACAAAGGTGGTTTCTGCATATTTATGTATACAAGATAATTTACTAAAACAAGTTTCTCCACATCCATTATCTTGAAAATGATGCAATAACTTCACGAAAACCGTGAGGTCAATAAACGCAACCCTCGCTTTGATATCCTTTTGCCCGAGTACGGGCATAACATCCATGAACATAACTACTTGTACTATATATGGATGATATATCTTTAATACTAGTTTAGTACTTGAAAGAAATGACTCTTTTTCTTTAGACAACAGAAGGAAATGACTAGCATTCAATTGATGAAAACATGTACGACATGAAAAAGGAAAACAAGGATAAATACAGTATATAAAAAATGTAAGATGTATTATTGAGCCAGGATATACAAGAGAGCTGTTGGTAACAAAGTCACTCAAAAACAAATTTTCTAAACAAGGTAACCTCAATAAAGTTTTTAAGCAACAAAAGTTCCCTATCTCAATTCACATAACCAAAAATACATGATGAAAACTATATGATTTCGAAAGGGGGCTCACCTAGACATCCGCTCCGTTAAATCACCATGCCTCTTGAAGACATTTGACACTATCAAGTACAAAAAGTTCAGACACTTGAAAGAAATCACAAAACACCGGAAGCAAAATAAAAATAATAATAAAAATAAAACATAAACAAAAGATTGGTTTTACATCTAGATCGTGTCGCCTCTAGCCGAATATCATCCTCCTGCATATAGTTCTGTTACAAAGCAACACAAAATAAATAATCAAACTCTCAAATCATCAAAATTACAATAGCAACCAGATCAAAATACCACATTTCAGACTATCAACCACAATAATACATTCAGAGCAGTAATAAGTTAAAAGTTGGTTACCAATTCTCCCATATATCCAGAAGAACGTCCACTTGGCGATTCAAATTGCTGCATTATTTCAACAAAAATTGTACTCCTCAGCCCATAACATCTCAGATTAGCAGAGCAATGATCGATAAACTGATATATGACTCGAATTGGAAAAAGTCGGAAACTTTATGATAAAAAATGAATGAGAAACTGACCCTGCGAGCCGATTCGCCGAGAATAGCGATTTTTCTGGACCTCCGGCGCAGAGAATCGTCGGTGTCGCTGTAATCCATTGGTGATTTGCTCGGAGAGAGCAGAGAGGAAAGAGCTCCGAATCAAAATTAGGGCTTTGTGTTTTTGAATTTGGGTAGACAATTAGGAAATTAGGGTTTGCAGGTCCAGTCATTTTAGGTCTTGACCCGAACCCGAGACCGATATGCGGCCCTTTATAAGTTGTCTGTCTCCCGCAGACAAGGGCCCAATTAGTGGTGAGAGAATATATCCACCTTATTTTCTTGTAATGGAAAATTCACAGTTGCCTGAAAAACACATAACAAAATGTGTCTATTTTTGTTTTGGACAACAAAATAATTACTACAGCTTTGAGGTTTTTCCGATTTCCACTATAAGTGGTGGATTTGTTGTGCGCGAAATTTTAAACTCTCCAAAATGCTCATTAATCTAAAATGTACATAAAATCGAGCCATAAATTATCAAGTCACCAACCATATGAATTAACATTAACAAACACTAATCCCACCATCATAGCCCGATGAGACTTAACTTAGAGAAACTCTATTCACACAAGCTAAGACAATTGATGCTAAATTACAAAAGCAAATATATAATGGAAACCTATATGCCCATACGAGCCATACCAATACCACCACATGGAAATCCAAAGCCACCAATTGCTCCATACGTTGCTAATGCTCCAAAATCATAGTTGCCTTCGAGCCTTCTGTCACATTAGGCACCAACGAGCTTAACAACTTCACATCTTTCAAAATTATCTAGAGTGAACAACAATCACATATGTGATACAACTTCACCAATGCAAGAGACGACTTTCACCTCCGTGATCATAAAACTTGACAAACTCTGACAACCTACTTCGTTATCAATCGAATCGTTAAAGTTGATAAACCTCAAATCTTAAGTTACAAATCACTTGATGAGCTTATCAATCTTAAATTGTTGGACGTTTTTTTTTCCGATTACAATCTTAAATCGGATGTTGCTGATGCAAGAACAAGTATTACAAACTTACAATGATAAAAATAAATATCAAGAGGGGAGGGAAGAGAGAAAACCAAAAGAATCAAGGAAAGAAATAGAAATAGAAATAGAAGGAGAGAGAGAGAGAGAGAGAGAGAGAGAGAGAGAGAGAGAGAGAGAGAGAGAGAGAGAGAGAGAGAGAGTAATAAGCAGCAGGGCGATCGAGCGAGCAAGTTCGACTGCTTGAACATAAATCAGCAATCAAAATTAGACCCAAAAAATAAAATTTCAAAAAAAAAAAAGAAGAAAAAAGGAGGAGGAGCGAGAAAGCGAAAGGCAAAGCTCCCAAGTCACTGAGGTTCGATTTGCCTCTGCAAATTTCGTCAAGGTCAGACTTCCATCAATCTCCGAACCCACCCTCCTCTCCCTCAAACCCTTTTCTCACTATTTCAATTTCTCTTTTTCGCGCTTCATTGCGCTTCTCTCTATTTTTTCGTTTTCAATTTCTCTTGCACCCCCAAATTCCCCCCCCCCGCTCAAGTTTCGACCTCTGTTTCGCCGGTGCTCCAATTCGCCGGAGCTCACTGATCTCATTCCCGGAAACTTCGAAATTCCGAGCCCTGAACTTCAGAGCTCGCGAAATTGCCCGAATTCAATTCCGGGGTTTGCATTGGCAGAGTGGTGCAATTCAAGTCCGACAAGACTCCGGACCCGAATTCAAGGTGATTCGGAGTTAGGGTTTTTGATTTGGATTGGTTTTGGGTGAATTAAGTTGATTCTGTAGTGGGTTTTGATCTTTTAGGGTTTTGGGATTGAGGTGATGGGATTTGGTTTTGCATTGTGTAGATTCTGGTTGAGACAGTTTGGTGTGGTTTGGAAATAAGATTATAGTAAGTCTCAATTGAGATTTGGGGTTTTTTTTTAAATTTTTGTTAATTATTTTGAATTTTGGGGGTTTCTGGATTGTGGCTCTGTTTGTTGTGATATGAAGAGTTTTGATGATTGAATAGGCAATGAGTGATATTGGTGACTGTAAGTTTTCGTTTTTTTCGACATAGGAGTATACAGTGTTTTTTCATTTTGGGGGGTTTTTGTAGATTATTGTGGATGGTGTATGAATCTGTGTGTTGAGAAATGCAACCTCAGCAGTTGTCGAGGATCGATTTGGGTGATTTGAGAGCTCAGTTAGTGAAGAGGATCGGGCCCGAGAGGTCCAAGAAGTATTTTTATTTCTTGAACAAGCTGTTGAGTCAGAAGCTGAGCAAGAAAGAGTTTGATAAGTTCTGCCACCGGGTGTTGGGGAGTGAGAACTTGCCGCTGCATAATCATTTTATTCTTTCGATTTTGAAGAATGCGTGCCAAGCTAAGATCCCGCCGCCAGTTCATTCATCAGGTCCTGTGAAGTCCGGTGTGCAAGCTGCAAACAGTTCTCCGAGTAGAGAGGACGGGCACGAACAAGGTGGGAATCTTTTCCCTAATCAGAATCAAAATGTGTCTGCTTGGTCGAATGGGGTTGTGCCCCTGTCTCCAAGGAAGGGGAGGTCCACTATACGTGAGCGGAAGCTAAGGGATAGGCCTAGCCCACTTGGACCAAATGGGAAGGTTGATAGTCTGTCGCATCCATCCATAGGTTCAGAGGATAATGGCAGTAAGATTATCGTGGAGAATGGGGATGCGAATGCATTTGATTTTCAGAGACCAATGCAGCATCTTCAACCAGTTGCTGAGCTCCCTGAACGTGAAAGAGATGGTGCAGTTAGGCGACCCACTGGAAAACCACAGATGCTCAGCAAAGACCAGGCCAACTTAGCAGTTATTGAATATGGGGAAGAAGCGGAACAATCAAACCGTTTGAGTTTCTCCAGAAGTCCTCTTCTTGCTCCACTTGGGATCCCGTTCTACTCGGCCAGTGTAGGTGGGGCCCGCAAAGCTGTTTCAGCAGGTAGCAGTTGTGATTTTGTTAGCTCTTATGACAGTGGGGTTTTGTCTGATACGGAGACCCTGAGAAGTCGTATGGAGCAGATTGCTGCAGCACAAGGTGTTGGAGGAGTTTCTATGGGATGTGCCAATACGTTGAATAATGTGTTGGATGTGTACTTAAAGCGATTGATCAAATCCTGTGTTGAATTGGTGGGATCAAGGTCTGCTTCAGAGCCAAGAAAGAATGCTGCACCAAAGCAGCAGATTCAAGGAAAGGTTATCAATGGCATGTGGCCAAGCAACCACCCACACATGCAGGGCAGCAATGGGTTGGAAGTTCCGCAGGAGCAAAGACAGCTACGCTCAATATCTTTGCTTGATTTTAAGGTTGCTATGGAGCTAAATCCACAGCAACTTGGAGAAGACTGGCCATTGCTGCTGGAGAAGATCTGCATGCAGTCAGTTGAGGAATGAAAGATCAGTAAGAAGATGCCCTTCATCCAAAGTTGTGGTTGGGTTGGTCCGTTCCAGTTCAAAATCCTGACAATGGTTGTTCTAGATCATTGACACAACTAATCATATTCACATCGTCAGGATGAACCAGGTGGTTCCTAAGTGGGTAAAGTTCCAGTTTGTCCAAGATGAAATCATCTGTGCAAGCATCAAATGGCTGTATTTGCTTGCTGCGGAGCCAGGACCGGTCCAGATCTAACTACAACCAAGCAAGGGGTGCGTTGAAATCAAACCCCCATGTTTGGTTGTTTTGTTGTTGTTTAACATTAGATGCTGCTGTATTTGCAATCACTCAAGATCTCAAGCTGTTAGTGTAATTGCAGCCAAGGAAGAGGAAACTATAAGAAAATTTTGCAGGGATACTGTTCTGTAGCTCGGTGAGAGGTACAATTCCTTGTGTAAGAGCTGCATTATGCTCTGTATGTATTTTTAAAGTCTGAGAATTGATTGGAATTTCAATAACAATAACACATTGACATCATTGAATTATTTTTGATAGCATGAATTTTGTTTTTTAGTAATTACACATCGTGATTATATATCAGCAAGCAAGCAAAAGCATCCTTTGTATGCGCACACACATATATAATCATGACTCATATCAACCCGCTGTCTCTCTTCTTTGTAGAAATGTGATTTAACATTTGTTCTTTTCATAAAACTAGCCTTTAAGTTTCTTAGCTCAGCCTGTTGAACTCAGTGGTGAATTGGCTTCGTCATGAAGAGTATGAACCAAGATAAGAACTATCACAAGCAATAGTTAGTGTACAACATATACACACACACTGTTACTGTGTCCACATCAAGTTCTTTGCATATTTCGAAGCTTTTCTGTAGGTAAGTAGAGCTTTAGATATTGATTTTATAATCAGACAGATTCTTTCACTCAATAATGTATGATGGGCACCTGTAGTTTGAAATTTTTATGCATATACTCTTGGATTGAATAATGGATACTTGCAGATTTACTGCAATTGTCTAATGTCTATTATCACAGGATGCTTTGATACTTTTTGTTATGGTTGAATTTGTATTCTAAAAATTTTTGATGTATGATTTGTACTAAATCACTTAACAGGGCTGCTCACAAAGTTTTGTTCACATGCATTTTAGACTTTTTGTTAGAGCAACGTGTCTAATCAATGTTAAGATTCAAACTTGAACTTTGATCGTGATGGTAATATTTTTCATGAACAGAAATATTTTTGTAATTTATGTACTTCACTTATTTGTACATCTGTGTATAGGCAAATATACTCTCAAATGCATTTACTGGCGTTCTCCATCTTAAACTTTTGCCTACTATTAGGTGTCTAAGCACAGTAACCGTTCAAACTTAAACTTTGATCATGCTTTTCTGATAACAGAAAGAAGCTACTTTGATAATTAAGAACATAAATTAGTTTGGTCAAGGTTTTCTGCAAACTTCATATGGTAACCATATTTGTACTTGTCTTATGTTTATTTTATTCTCTCTTTCCTTGTTTGCTTTTATGCATTTACCAATTTACCAAAAAATACAGATAGGTTACTCATGGAAATGCAGTTTTGGAGTAATCTAGGTTGTTGTCTAGAAATAAATGTTATTTCTACTATATTCATTTAAGCATACTTATAAATATGTTATGATACCATATTCTTGCCCAGGCCCTGTGGAAATTCCTTGGATAATGGATATTTCTTATGTTAGCTTTTTTAGATCTGGAATTTTCTGGTTAAGGCTAGTTAGAAAGTTTCCACATTCATGTCTAGGCTTCTAGAAGGTGGAAGAAGGAACTGTTGATGATTATATACGCACATGATCTCTTGTTCCATACAAATGCACGAGTTTCCGAGTTAGTTTCCTGCATCTACCTTTAAGTTTGTATTATTCTGCAATTGTTAGGGAGCTTCTATTCAGATTCACAGGTGGTAGAGAATCCAGAGTTGGGATGCTGCATATTCTTCCTATTATATCATTGTTGGTACTATGGAGCTAAATAGACTTGATGTGTCTGCTGGATACGAGCCTACCTAGACTCACTTATCTCGGGAACCGTTGCGGTCCTCGTCATCTTGTATGTCCACAATCGTACGTATGTACGGTTTGGGATATCCATAAAGTAGTACCACCTTCACAGCTTAACTTTATGCCCATTCTAGTTCCTACACACGTCACTATTGCAAGGCTCGTGGGAATTTTGGAAGCTGTGCTCACTGATTCATTCACTGGAATCCAGTTGGTCAATATCTGCCCACTGTTGGGAACTTCTTGGTCCCAACCCCTTTTGCCCACTCCTGAAATTTTTTTGTCCAAGAGTATACACCTATGTAGTATGTAGTATGTACCTTTCCTTTTCGAATATGTCGTTGCCCTCTTTGGACAAAAATAGGCAGTAAAAGTGTGAACTGTAAATGCAATTCTTTTTCTAGACAAAAAAAGAATAATAACAATGATTTTCGGTTCATGCCACAACAATCCAGAACAGGAACATTCAAAACTGAGAATTTTGGTTACTAGTTAGGTGAGATGAAAATGTACGAAGAGCTCTCCTCCAAAAGACAACTGCATTTTGGGGACAGTGGCTATGGTGAGGGCGAAGCCACTGGTTTACACAGACCCCATGATTACTACACTCGCATCACAGCAACCCACTCATCTTCAGTCACACGCTTACTGTCAGAAAAGAGAGAACAATGACTCACATTAGTATGGAATCGAAATCCTTGTCTTCATACCATCAAGGAGAAGTTCCCAGACTACTACTACGATGAAGCATCAAGCACGCAGATGTGGTTGCTCTCTTCATCTTAGCAAATTTGCATTCATGGGTACTTCCCAGTTCCTCTGTTTGCCAAGTCCTCTTAGCTGGTGACGGAAGAGAAGGAGCAATTTTTCTTGAGTGGGATGGTTAGCTAATCATAGGGTCTGGTGGAGCTGAAGATACCTTTCCTCTTACATTCGGATTCTTGGAACTGAATATGAGAGGGAAAATGCCATAGCAGCTATTCTGTAGTATTGCTTGCGTTGGAAGTCCAACCAAGGCCCTTACTGACATTCCTAGGCCACTTGCAATACCAGTGAAAGATAAATCAGGCTCAAAATTTTTCATGTTCTGGTGGATATGAAAACGGGGGATCAATCATTTTCCAGATGTAACTTCCTTTTCTAGATAAAATGTCATCGCCAAGTTCCTGAGATCTGCATGGGTTGATATGTGAAGCTCCAAGATCACGTGGACAAGGTACCAAACTACCACTAAAACAACCATACACATCTTTTTTAATTTGGCAAATAACAAGAAAATAATAACTTATCGTAGAAAGAAAAGGGCACCACTCTGTTGTATGTATTCACAGTTCACAAGAGTGCAGAGTTAATCGCTGTAATTCCAACAGCTCGGGTTTATTAACTAATTGAGGTGAAAGACGATTGATCTGTACATTAAAAGGTTGAGAACTAAAACAGGAGAAAAGGGAGGAGAACCAAGTTTTGTACAATGAGGAATGTCTCTCACTCTCGCTCTCTCTTCTCTCCTCCAAAAGATCTCAATGATTGAATTATGTGGAATAAGCTGATGAGGGTGATGATGGTGGTGGTGACGGGGATGTAGCCGCAGCTGCCGCAGCTGCTGCCTTGCATATAGGGCACCAATTCTTAATCCGCAGCCACTGATTTATGCAGACTACATGATAACTATGCTCACACCGCAACCTCCCAACTTCATCTCCAGCCACATACTCTTCCTGTGAAAGATCAACATAGACTGTTAGTCTCCTCCAGAATCTTATACACGTGTGTGCAACCCTATAACTACACCAAATGTGAGAGCAGATACATTGTTCGTGCAACAAAAGAAAATCATTATTGAGCTACAGGTAAATGACCTGGCAGATACTGCATTTGACTTCATCCTTGTTATCACAGTCTATGGATGCATCCTCCAGAGGTTCGGATTGATATATGTTTTTCTTAATGCAATCTGTCAGTGATTCTTCTGGCAATGCTGTGCTTACAGAGCCCATTCTCTCTTCTAATGCTAACAATTCCTGCCAGTGAAACGCTGTAAGCAAAACTAACTGCTGAAGTTAAAAAAACAGGTCGGAAAACATTGTATTGACCCACCAAGAGTTGATTAGTAGCATTCATTTTATTACAGCGGCATCAATATAATGAATCGTTTACATGCAGCATGACTGTCAGAATATTATTAAACCAAAACAGAACATCGAGATGTACTATTGAAATGTTGCAATATGACAGCAATATCAAACCTCATATGACATGTTATCGATATCCAGTCTCATGTCTCTATGCTGATCATAGAAGTTTAGGCCATTGAGAAAGAAATTGGTCTCCAGAACAAGTATTTGCTGCAATAAGAGCCATAACAGGTTATCAACCGAATTCAAACAATTGAAGACAAACACCAAAACCTAATTTGTTTACCTCAAACGATAGCTCTTCATCATGCTCAATCCTCTCAAGTGCCAGCAACACCTACACAAATTTATGAAGTCAGCAGATTAGATGATGAAGTCACTACATTAGTTCTTTACGAATCTAAGATGAACACAATTGTTTTTTGTATGATACCTCTGCGATCCCATCCCTGTTGTAGCGTCGCTGACCATCCTGATTCATCAGAGACCTGGAGAAACCAATATCTGCAGTACCAGATCGCATGATGCCACGTAAACTTCCACCACTACTACCTGGTCTACTGGTACTACCTGGTCTACTGTAAGAATTTGCCCGACTTAAAGAAGCTTCTGAAGATAAATGTCGTGATGAACTAGCACCATTCAAGTCAACAGACACATCAGGTTGAGAGATATGAGGGCCAACTGACGAGGATCCATTGCTTGACATGGTAACATTTACTTGATTAGAAATCCTAGCCCGTGTGTGACCAGTGACAGTTCTCCGAGTTCTAACAGATGCAACACTATTATCCCTGTTAGGAGGTACATTTCTACCTCTCCTTGAATCAGCAATTGAGATTCCATGGCTTAAAGTGGAATTTTTCCCTGAAGATGACCCATTTATCTTCTTCCCCTTAGAAGCTGAGCTACTTTCTCCTTCAGAAATTCTTTTCTTTACGATCTCCCTCCTATTGATGCTCGAGTCTGATGATGAACAACTGGACGGAACAACATCAGATACCGAATTGCACTTTAGATTTCTTAAGCCATTCCTGGTTGTGCTAGGTCGTGTTGTCTGGTTATTGTTTTTAGATCCAAAAGGAACTGAAGAACCCAATAAAGTTTCTTGGTTACGCAATCTAGTTCTCTGATCGAAGTTCCTCCGGGATCTTGTATTTGATAAGACATCAGAGCTTCCAACTTCCATCAAGGAAACTTCACTAGACTCCCCACTTTTAGACTCGGGATGAAGCCCTCTCTGAATCTTTCCAGGTGGGGGAGTAACTTCTGAAACTTCTGGATCATCCTGAACACTGCTGGTTTCAGATGAATCTGTTTCCAAATTGCAAGATAGCTTTTTGCAGGGTTCTCTAATAGATTTTCTTGAGCTGCCAACAGAAACGCAAGACCTAGAGGAACTGCCAACAATCTCTTTCCCACTTGAAGAAGACCGGAATGCAGGCCTTGAAGGTTTGGCCTTTTCAATTTGAGCACCTTTCACAGAATTCAGTCCACTGCATCCCAGTCTGCTGCAGACCTGAGCATTACGATCTTTGTTTGGAGTATCCCTCAAGACAAGACCAGGCCCCTTTCTAGAGACAAGTCCATCACTTGCTCTTTTACCGGAATATTCATCCATGAAGGGCGGTCAGGGTCCTTCAATTCTATAAAAGCAGCAACATCAATATTTCATATCAGATATGCCAGTTTCCAAGTAGAACAATAGTAAGCTTCGAAGTTCTGATATACATCGTCAGTAATTGAATGAACCTTAGTGAGCATTAACTGTTTATAACTAAAGAAAAGCTGCCAAGCACAGGTTTAAGCAGAACAAATGCTTCATATGTAAGTAAACTACACACAATTATTGCAAAGAAAAAGGTCAGACATATAGTCACTGACAACAGAATAGAAGAGACGTATAAAAAAGAACTGGAGAATCTAGTATAATGAGCCAAAGTGATTGAGGTTTGAGTTTCAAGTATCTAAGCCTAAAAATCTGGGCCCTGGAAAGATTGCATTTAAACAACTTATGATCAAAGTTGAATCTGGGAGCCAGACACAATAGCTGACTCAACCTTCTGGAATTAATAAACTCAACCAAGTAATACTATTTGGTTTCTGAAGCTCCTTGGTTGTTGTAAATAACATAAACCAAATACAGACCCCTACATCCATTCCTTAAGGATGATAAAGCCAGATTGATTTGACCTGGAATTCTTACTCGGCATGATGCTGAAATTCAGACAGATATCATTGCCACCATTATGACATATTTATGTCATCTTGCCGAAAAGTTGTTCTACAAACTACTCCATATACAGACTACATCTGTATTGCAATATGGTATCACTACAAATGTCTAATCAACAATGATGCATTTAATTTCATATCGGCACAACTTTGAAGTTTGAACATGTACAAAAAATCCAATACATCATACGCCATAACCAATCAGAGAAGCCATAACATGCACTGATAATCAGATTGAAATATGATACTAGGATGAACAAATCACAATATAAGCATATTTGGACCTCCTCTGTTTCCATTAGTTGAATCGTTCCTGGAAAGAGAGCTCCTAATAGGAAATAGAACCCTATAGTATTGATTTTGTGATAACACAAAAAGGAACAAACCAGGAGTAGAAAAAGGACCTAGATAACCACATGCCCCTTATATCATCCCCAAAAAAGTGGGCTTCCCATTCCTTATTATTTTCTTTGAATTATTCTCCATACGAATTAAGTAGCTCTGGTTACAAAAGCCTCTCTCTCTTTCTATCTCTCCCCCTTGATTTAAGGGCTTCAAAAGCTTAAATCTCTCACACATAAAACAACCAAAACAGAATTTAAAGCTTCACAAAATACTATTACTTATTGATGAGCAAGAGGAAAATCAATAAAAAAAATAGAAAGATGACGATCATGATGCTGATGAGGATGAAAAACCGAGCTAGCTATGAACACCAAGAACTGATTATCGTAATTAAAAAAAAGAAATTAAAACCCAGTGTATACGTGAAGTCGTGAACAATCAGCGAACTTAAAGAAAGCGAAAGGCTGATGATTCTTTGTTCTACCTAATAATCTTCTGGCGGCGTTTGAATACCCAGAAGCGAAAAGCTGAAGGCTTTGGACTTTAGATAGAGAAAGTCTAAGGCTTTGGACTTTAGAGAGAGAAAGTTTGAAGCTTTGAGCTTTAGAGAGAGAAGAAAGAGAGGGCTCTCTCCTTTTCGGAAGAGGCAAACAACGTTTCTCTGAGAATGAGAATGAATGATCCAACACCCTCTTTGGAAGCTTAACTAAAACAACAACCAAAGTACACCAAAGCAGTGCCGTCCCTGTGGGAAAAAAGGGTGGGTTGAGTTAGATGTGAGCCGTTGGATCAGAGCCACGGTTTAGGGGAGGAGGACGGTGACAGAAGGGTCAAAGAAGCCGTCCCCTAAACTCTTCTCTGTGGCACATTTTAGGTCCATTTTGCTTTCAACCACGCAATGGGGTGATGCGCGTGTTGTGCAGTCGCTTATTAGATGAGGATCATGGGATAGTGAATAATAAGTCGATACGCTTATGTGGATAGGCTTAGGCTACGTACCCGACCCGTATGAGAGTTGTATTCATGTATGTAGAGCCACATAGGTTTCCCTTTTTATTAGTGGTCGTAATTATGCGCAAATTAGAGAGGTTTGGAACTTTGGAAGGTGTTATAGTCATATAGTGTCATATCACGGAATTTATTATTGTTGTTTGACTTATTTCACTCTTAATCTGTTAGTAATCGTTTAAGCTCCACAACGTAATTTATTTTGTGTGAATAGCGTTAATGAAAAGATAATGTATGAGTGTGCGATCAACAATTAACCTGACAAGCCGATTAGGTGACTTTGATTAAATGCTATGTAAAATCTATCAACAAATTCTAAATTAGTTAACATCTTAACTCAATACCGTAGAGGCGTAGATAGATAATTTGGGTTTAAAGTAAGTTCTTCCCTTGGCTAGGACTCTCAAGTACACAAGTATTCTATGATTTCTATCCACAACACCGGTAGAATTGTCAAAGATGAAAATCCACAGAATCTTGAAGGAGGAACTTGGGGAGCACGACGTATTGTGAACTTGTGGCTGCATGCTCGCTCAAATTAGAAACTCCAAAATCGAATTGTATATATATATCTTACACACTGACAAGGATGGCAGAAGATAGAAGCTAACATGTGAGTAAATTTGATGGGGATTATTATGGCATTTTCCCTTGCTGCACGTCTAGTCGTATATGGTTTCAACCCGACCAAATATATGGTTTCAATTTTCATAATTCATTCGTATCTTTCTTCCTCATATCTTCATCATAATAGTTGCTTGATAAAGAATAAGAAGCTCGATCCTGCAAGATCTTCTCTGGCCATTAGTAGTACTAAATTATATCACATTGTGTTATGCCGAAAATAAGTTTTGATGCAATAACCTATAAATGCACTCTTAAACGCTTCCATCGATCTAGCTCGTTATATATCTCGCATTTATTTGTCATTCTATGGAATTACCATTCTAATAACGAACAAATAAATGGCTTTTCCTGTGAAACGATCAAGCCAATTAAGCGCGTTGTTTAACATCCGTGGATTCCGTGCTAACAAAAATACTTAGAATATCAAGACTAGTATTGTACACCAACAATAAAATGAATAATTCCCAAAACCGTATAAACACTTTCCTAGCCTTCCCATTCCAATGTGGAATAATACTATCCAACACGTAGGGTACGTAGACCCTTTACCTTTCCAAATGAGAGACTGAAATGTATATTATACCATATCTACCAAACTCTGATAGATACAAGTATGATAGTATGAGTTCGTGCATCAGTGCATGTCTGCCTGTAGCATAAGAGAAAGATGATTAATTAGCGTCTGCCTAAGCTTTCACCAGCCACGTACGTACCATCTGTGATGTAACCGTAGTTGTGTTTGCTCTTCTTGTTCTTTAGCGATAGAGTCTATTAGGATAAGCTTAATGCCATAAGCATTGTCGTCGAAATGATTAAGTAATGGCATGGGTGGCCTGCACAACAAGGAAATTAAAAGCAAAGCAAAGAGTTCATATTTTATGTGGCACAAATTCAAAACAAATGTGAATACCTAGCTACAATAGCACTTTGCACATCAAGTTCGTATACCTAATCAGTGATCAAGTCCATGACTATAACAAAAGGCGCAAGAACAGCTTGGTCTAATGCTTTATGCCTCGACATGTATAGGGCCACACTAGTATACTAATATACAATATGATCAGTACGTACGTAATCACAATTTATTTTCCCGATGTTAATGGGTTCCAAACCAATAAATAATCAACAGCTATTGTTATCCAATTTACAAGTAACTGAAAGCAACCAATAAATAAGTAAAATGAAACAAAACACTTTCCAAGTTGGACGTGGGTAATGACTTATGACATTAGAGAGTATTTACGCGCTAGCTAACATGAGAAATGTTATTGGCATACTTTATAGACTGATTCGGGTTTAGGGTTTCTACCACTTTGAACTACATTTTCCATCCAAATTAAGGGCATAATTAACTGTAGGTTAGGGTTAGATTTATACAAAGAACCTTCACATCTATCGAACTTTGGGCGTTCAACATAGACCCTATTTGCATCCAAACCCTTTTGTAACAAGTAACAACGCATTTAACCAGCCAATTAGTGTAACTCACTGTAACATCAGTTTTGCCAAATAACTGAAACAAATCTCTACTACTATAACCAGAAATTCTTATATGCATGACTTATATGGTACATGACACAACATTAGTCATTGAAATTAATTTATATTTATAGTTCACCGTGTATTTATACAATTTTCTCTAATCTAAGCCATTTAAACTGTATGTGAAAATACACGCTGTACATTGAAAATACTTTATACTAAAACGGAATAATTATAGATCATAATCGCCGGCCCGTTTTTTATTTTAGAACATATTTGATCATATTACAGATTCCAAGTTTTGGAATGAAGCATATCCGTTCCGTTAGTACCAACTTACTTCTAAAATATTGATGAACCAGATTGAAACAGTCAACATGATGCCACACGTCTCGATTGTTGATGATGAACAAAATTAGACATGCACAGATCTTTTGATTTGATTCTCTCATGGCCTCCAACTAATACCGAACCAACTCGTCGATCTCTCTCTCAGATAAAAGAGTTGTGCGATCCATCAATATTAATAAAACAGCACCACCAGTTTTTCAGATTTGAGTCGTGTGCACGTAATTCCTTGTTTCTTTTCTTACAGTTTTGCCGCAAACCCGGCCCTCTTATATTCCTCCTCCTTTCATACCCTTAATTTTACTCTTCCTTCAATTTCTGCTTCTATCAAGGTACGTTATCTTCCTCTTCCTCTTTCTTTTCCTTCACTCTGTTCTTTCTGATTTACATTATTTACGCCATATGCATATGCACAGGTCCATCTTCTTCTTCTGTTTTTGCCTCTTTAAGTTTTTAACTGACTTTAAGCATTGTTGGAAACATGTTTCTTTGCTTGGCATTTGGATTGATGATGTATACCATCGTGCATGCGTATTTTTTGATGATGGATTCTTGTTCTAGTGAAAAAAATTCAATTTTGAATCCCTTTCCTTGGTTGCTTTTATACGCATATATAACATAACAGATGCATGGTTGTCATATAAAAGATACAATTTCAGTTGCTTGTCTTTGGGGTTAAAGATGGAATGTTTTGATACGTATAGTCGTATAGAACAACAAGGTGACACCATTCAATCCTAAGGGTCAGATCATAGTAGACTTTAAAATTATCAGACATCAATGATGAATCATTGAAGCTTTTACATAAAGCTGTTGTAATCCAGGATCAAGAGTTTCATTTTCTTCCCTATGCTTGGATTTGTTTTCACCTAGCACACAACAAAGATATTTGGGCCTGAGAACTGGGGTCTTCTGAGCCGGCCAGTTTGCTTCTACAAACCCTTATTAACCTTTTTGTTTACCACGGCCCATATAAACCTAGATATTGATGTTTTTGTTCATTTTTGAGCGACCTTGATGACAAACTGGCCAACTGAACCTGACATCGAGTTTCTTGCAACAAAATAGGTTCAGATAATGGAATAATATGTTGTTAGATTGTCAGATTTTGGGAAAAAGTTTCTCCTCTAAGAGAGCTATATATTCAATTTCGCAGTCATATTTGTTTGTTTATACTTTATAGATCATGAGCAGCTCATATAAAACATATAAGAAATCCCAAGTTCTGACTAATGATTCTGTTTAAAAAATATGCAGGGAGCTAGTAGCATTTGAAGCTTATAAGCCAACTGATCATTACAAATTTCAGACACATAGATGGCAACAAAACTAAAAGAAAGTACTACTCCTGGGAGGGAGAGGAAAACTGGCGGCACATCACCAGCTAGCCTCACCAAAAGATCCACAAAACCAACTACTCCTGATAAACCTTCTTCAACCTCAAACTCATCATCAACAGCAAAACCACTCCCAAACTATTTGAGATCAACCGCAAGCTCATCACGCCAGGTTCCTTCTCTGACCAAGTCCAGGTCATTAAAGAAAACCCATGACGCTGATAATCAAGAATCAAAGTCCCCAAAGCCTACACTAAATAGAAGAAGATCCTTTGACAAGCCGCCGTCACCTTCAGGACTACATAAGCCACCCAACTCCCCAGGAAGAGAGTTTAGGGAGACACCACAACGGTCGAAATCTCTTTCGGTTAAAAGTGTGTCGAATGTTCCAAAGCCCACCAGTAAACCTGTATCTGCATCCAAACCACAGGCTTTGCCTGCAAAGACTAGTGGCACTAGTTTGAGGAGAAGCACAAGTGGCATTGCTTCTGGTTCAAGTAAGAAGGATAGTAGAAGTAGTAGAAGTACTACTAATAGTTCAAGAGCTCCAAGGAGTCAGGACATAACAGAAATTCTCAATCTTGAAGCTAATTTAGATGCTTTGAATTGCCATGAGGTTGGAGAGGCGGATAAGATTGAAAGTATTGAGGAAGACAACTCTCAAGACCTTCCGGATCCTAAATTAGCTGAAGAAGAACAGGTTGATCAGCAGCAAGATCATGCTTCAGATTCTGGTCGTGACACTTCGTCTGTTAAAGATGCTGCAGAGGAATCAAAAGCAGATGTGGATACCAAAAATGAAGAAGTTATCCAAGCAGAGAAAAATCTTGATGGTCACCATGATCAAGTTGAGGAGGTTAAATACACTAGCAAAGATCATGAAAGTAATGACAATATTGATCAGGGTTCGAATTTGACAAGTGAGGATACAAAGGTGGAGGAGGCGATCAAAGAAAACAAAGAAGACGAAAGCAAGAATGAGGATAATTTGGAAGCTGTTGACGGAGAAAGCCATGAGGTTGATCAAAAGGAAGGGCAAGATGGAGATATAAAAGAAGAAGCAAAGGCAACGAAAAGCCCGCAAGAGGCTGCTGCTGCTGCTACTCCAGGGAATAACAAGAAGGAGGCGTCCCCTGCATACAATGATGTGATTGAGGAGACTGCAACTAAGCTAATGAGCCAAGATCAGAAGAGAAGGAACAAGGTCAAAGCTTTGGTTGGGGCTTTTGAGACTGTCATAGATTATGAATCAGGATCCAAACCATAATTGGCGTTCTGGTTATAATACAATCAATCTCTGTAAATCTAACACCCATTAATTTGACATATGGAGCAAGTCTTTCAAATATTAGAATGGGAGAGAGGTATCACTGAATTTTGGTTTCCCTTATTTTGTTGATGAAATGAAGTTGTATAATTCCAATTATATAACATGAAATAATCTGTACATTGGTTTTGCACATGTTGCTTGGAGATTGGAATAATTAACACAGATAATTAAATATACAAGGTTTACAAAGAAAAAATCATTTCTGATAGACATATATGCAGCAGTATTACTAAATACAGAAGAAAATGCAGATGTTTTTCTGCATAAATTTGCTTTTCATCTGTTAGAAATTTATCTGGGATATATTAGCTTCCACTCATTTTGAGGCTCTTGCCAAGTTCAGATGATTCATATTAGCAGTTGTAGATTACAAATTAACCATTCAATTCAGAATTTGTGATACATAATCTTATTGTGTTTGAAAAACTACATCCAGTGGCTTTCATGAAAACGCCCAAATGAAGTAGTAGCAATGAATGATACAAATTTCTATCATCCTAAGTTCTTTGAAAAAAAAAAGCTCGAAAAAGTAGTACGTGCATCTCTAAGAACTCTCCCTCCTGCAGTAGCTTAGCTCCAGAGAAACCTGTCTCTCAAATCTGAGCTGCCGCCGAAAATTAGCAATGAATGCATCAGCCCTTTGATCAACATCCTCATAATCAGTCGAAGAAGAACGACTAATAGTGCTATGAACTCTTCTCAGCTGTGAGCTATTCTGATCATCAGATGTATCAACCTCTTCCATGCAACACTTCAAACTGAACCTGTCATTGAAGCTCAAACACCGCCGTTTAGCTGCAGCACATCCAAGAAATGAAGCAATGCGCCACCGTTGTAGTTTAAGGCCAAGCAAAATGAGTCTCACTTTCTTCACTGCTCTCTTCAGGTGGCTTACAAGTGACAAACTCCCGACTCTACCCATGACTCTAATGTTGTCTCGTTGGAAATGAATATGGTGGTGACTAATGAAGAGGGTGATTGGCTTTTATAGAGCTGAAGAAAATTCTTCAGCAAGAAACTGCTATGACTTGGTGGGTCACAAGAAAGCGTGTTGGAGAATGATTGGGTCATTGGCGTGTTGGAGAATGAGATGTGACACCTATTGTTAATTCTATATATTCGTTTTAAGGTGGAAATTACAGGTATAATTTGGTTACATATATGACTTATGTGGGAGACGGGGGAGTATAGGCAAGTGTGAAGTGCGGGAGAGATGTGTTGTCAGAAATGGAAGAGTTGTCAAGTAATCGTTATTTTGTAATGTAGGAGTAAGATATAGTTGTCATGGTCATGGGGGCCATTACTCATTTACTTGCTACCTAAGAATTTGCAAAGCTATGCTGGCTATGCCTGAGCTGTTATAGACTATGCATGTGTGTTATTCAGGAGATAAATCTCAGGAGGGAAATGGAACATGAATCAGTTCACAGTATGGTAATGATCAAGAGGAAGAGATCAATCTCTTTGAGAAAGATGAAATCATTAGGGGCTTATAACCGAAACACAGTAATAGGCTTAAGGCTGGAAGCAAGCATTAACCAACCAATTCAATTTTATACCTTCTAGTAAAAAAAACTGGGTCAAAGCATTAACGCATGCCGACTTTTACACGAGTAACCATACAAAACACTGAATCGGAGTTTGTATAACTAAATTCCCTAAATTTGTAGAGAACCTAAATTTATAACAGCTATGATGTACAAGCTTTGGTTGAGTTTTGGGTAATCAGTAATCTATGTTGCCCTATCATGAATCTCTTTTCCTTATCATGCAACCAAGTTTCTAGGATTCCTTCAGATAAAAACATTGGAATCTAGGTTGCCTGGTTGAGAATAATAAATGAATCTCTAAAGTATTCTATAGCAAGGCCAAAAAAAGAGAGCAGATTAAGCTCCAATTGATAGTCCAAAATAAACATATTCGCGACCCATGTCCATCTCGCCTTAAAATTAAATGAGAATCTGCATCAGACGAAATTGGAACAAATGAGTATTGAACATGAGAAATATCATAACATTTAATATTCAGGTCTATCAGTTGAGCAAAATTAGATAAAGAGGTACACCAACAAAGAGCTTTTATTCCTAAACTACAAACAAAGAGGAAATTAATAGAAACTAACCCAATCAGCTTTTTAAATCGCAAGACTAGCAAGAAGCGCATGCAGAAAGGCCCAATAAAATATAATACCAAGCCGCAAAATTGGTTGTCGCATTAGCGTTCGATCACAAGAAACCCTGGCAGTGTGTACAAGATGATTAGTTCATTCATAAAATCCAGGTAAGTTTAAATGATAAACTATTAAGAAGGGATTGCATGTGCATACCAGAGGCCATCGATCATGTCAGTCACAGGTCTTGTAAATCTAGGAATCATTCTTGATGTAGTGAGTGACTTAAAACCATGAACTGCACAGGAATAAACAAAGAAGATCACTTAATACAAGTCAGAAACACCTTCAGTAAGTTAGCTCATCTAGTACTAGGGAAAAGAGTGGTAAAACATGGTGGCAACTACTACTATAGATTACCCTTATCTTCATCTTCATCTTCCAATCTACTAGTACTCCCAGGATCCATATCTATGGCAATTGCAACTTGCTCACTATTGCCTTTGCGTAAACTGCGGACTTGAGATGCAATGGAGGAACCAGATGCCGCCCATTTGTTAATCTACACAAAACAACAAATTCCTCAATGACAATCCGAGCAGAACTATTTTGTATCCCTAAATTCATAGAACATCTTAAATAAATGAAAAAAGAAGAAGAAGTATAAATGAAAAGGGCAAAAAGGCATGCAAGTAATATAATAGTAAGCATATCAAACATCTCACCGCAGGCTCAACTTCATGAATCTCTGAGGATGAGCTAGTTGCCCGGTCGTCTTCCACACCTGCAAGCAGATTTAATCGTGATTCCTTCTCCCGCAGAGACTTCTCAAGAGTCTGTCCCTTGTGTGTTAATTCTTCTACTTTAGTCCTTTCTTCTTGCAACAATATATCTTTTCTTTGAGCTGAAGCCCGCAGATCCCCCAATTCAGATAATATAGAATCAATTGTCTTCTTGAGTACTTCCTTTTGTTCAGGGACGTCACTGTTGTTCTTATCTTCAAGATACTCACTGTGCACCCCAAAACGAGCAATATTAATATTGAACCATGTCAGTAACTCATGGATCTCATCTGAACTTCCCTTGTTACTGACTTGTGATGCAACCAGAACATCATTGGTGCACCTAGTGACCTCTTGCCTCAAGAAAGAAATCTCTGCATCCCGATCTTGCAATTGTGACTGCAGTTTTTCAACTTCGGCAAGGAGGCTTGCAGATAGATGATGCAGCTCGTCAAACTTATTCACAGTGATCGAAAGCTTTCTCATAACCTTCCCACGAGAAGCCTTAAGGTTCTCTAATTCTAAGTTCTTTTGTTCCACAATCTTTTCCAGTTCCTTGATCTTGGAAGTGATACCTTGCATCTGTACCTCCTCTTCATCAAGTGCTTGCATAAGCTCCTCAATTTCTACAATCACACAGAATAATTAGAATTTAAAAAACATAGAGATTACGGTACACTGGATAAATGCAAATGAATAACTCACCATGATCTTTGGCAGCAAGCACATCAGTTAGTGATCTGATCCTCTGTCGTAACTCATCAGAGGTGCCCTGATAACCTTCCAGCTCCTTCACTCGCTGCTCAAATACGTTACGTTCACCTCTCATAGCTTCCAACTGTTTCTCCATATCATGCACCAAAGTTTTCGAAGATTCAAGGTCCTCCGAGTAGCTGCTTGCAGTAGCTTCAGCTTCCTTGATTTGACTTACAAGCTCCATGAAAATCCTCTCCTTTTGAACGTCCTTCTCTTGAAGCTCTTTCTGCAAATTTGAAATGGTAAGCTTCATTTCCTTTTGGCTGCTTTCCACTATTTCAGCTGTCAGAGAAGCAAAATCATTAGCAGCCGACAATAGCCTGTCTGTCAATGACCTAACAGATTCCTCAGAGTACAGCTGACCCTCTCCACTTAAAGAGGGAAATTCTGTCGTTTTTGATGTCATTCCCAAATCTCCAACAGCCCAACTATTTCCCACCAGTTCAGCTTTTCTTCTGTTTATTTTTACAACTGAACTAGTGCATGCTTCAAAAAGCAAGGCAGCATTTCTATGCAAGACAAGAAGCTCCTTGTCCTTTTCCTTCTTCACCACTTCCATCTGCAAAAAGTCTCTCCTCAAAGCTTCCAATGACTCTTTTTTGGAAGTTATCTCTCCATGAACAATTCCCACCAATCTGGATATACTGCCAGTTTTGTTATGCAAAGACATTGAGTGTTCATCCAATTTTTCTTTAAGCCCATTAATATCCGTCTTGAGCTCTTGCAAATAATGTGCTGTGTATGTGAAGGTTTCGATGACAAAATTTTCATCAAAATTCCCATGCAAATTGGGGTCTGACCAAGGATCCATTGAAATAGAGTTATCCTGAACAGAAATCCAAAATTAGAGAACAGTGCTTCAGATCAAATACAGAACTAAAATCATAATAATATTACCATAACTTTCCCAAGCCAGAACTTCTGACTTTAGAATCATGCCGACTAATTTCAGGCTAAACAGAAAAGGATGCAAACTAAATAATTCGGAGGCATACTATAAAAGAGAAACCTATACACACTACATCAGGATCCTGGCAAAGGAAGTCATAAAATAGAAAAAAGCCCAAACCATCGAAAGAAGGTTGTGATAATTAAAGATGGCAAAACACAAGGTAATTTACAAAGCAGAATATGGATGGTGAAAATACCTTGTTTGAATTGCTCATTAGAAACCCACCAGCTGCAGTGAAAGGGTGAACATCAACCACATTAGCACTATTCAAGTTGAGAATTGAGTCAATACCAGACTCCAGGTTATTCAAAAATTCCAACTCATTGTAAAAAAGACCGGCCAATGAATTGCTAATATCATGGAAACCCATCCTGAGTTGATCTACACCAGATTTCAGCCCAGCAAATTCAGAAAATTGGTTTTTCCTTTCCTTGGACTGAGCAGTAGATAACTTTTCAAGACTTGAAACAGCTTCAAGTTTGCCGACCACAGCAAGATCCATTTCCTTGGAGAGTACAGAAAGTTCGTCGACAGAGTTTGCTAGCTCTTCCTGGAGACCATCATTCCTCTCTTGAACCTCATTCAGTTCTGCAAGGAGTAGCTCTGCTGCTCTTTTTGATTTCCTAGCCTCTTGCTCAGAAGAAGTTACATCTGCGCGCAAATCAACGCACATTTTTTCAACTTGTTCTAACTTCAAAACTGGATCACGAGAGTTAATATCCCCCCCTACATCAATTTTATCTAAGATATTCACAATCATGTTCAAAGTATTTGCTTTCTGCTGCAAATTCTGCTCAGTTTGATTCAAACAATTCCTCAAGAACAAGGTCTCAGATTCTAAGGCTTCTACTCGACCAGGATATGTAGACAATTCCATGAAGGTTTGTTCATACTCTGCAATTTTAACTTGCCCCATCTTGATTTCTGATCTCAAACGTTCCACCTCAGAGTTGACCTCCTCAATACTTTGTTTCAGACTGTCACGGTGTTGTATCAGTGACTTCCCTTTTCTGACTGCAACATTTAACTTTTCTCTAACAGAAGCTGACTTCTGCTCCTCTTGATTAAGCAGTGCTTGCAACTCATTTACTTTTTTGTGTAATGCTTCAAATTCACTAGTCATAGATTGTTGCTTCTCTAGATATACATCCCTCTCCTCCTTCACATCCAAAAGTTCATGTTGAACCTCTTCCAACTCTTTTTTAAGAACATCTATATCTGATTCCTGGGAATCGAGTGTATTTAGGCTTCTGGATCCAACAACTGTCTCATCACCATCTCCAGTATGGAGACTTTCAGCTGCACCCCCATGCACAGGTTTTCGCAAGGACAGCATTTCATAACTCTCCAACAGCTTATTCAATAACCCTTCCAAGCAGTCAATGCTACTACCACCAGAATACTCAAATTTTGATCCAGAGATCTCCAAGGCATCAGTAATCAAACCCTCTAATCTTCTTAAGTCAGCTTCTATGCTGAGAATTTGATTTTCATTTCCATGCATCTTGGCTACATTTTCTTGCAAATCAGTAACTTCTTTCTGCAGCTTTTCATTCTCAAGTTCAAATTCAGCTGTCTTTGTTGAAAGCTTCTCCCAATCATTGACCAGAGCCTCCAATCTTCCAGATAGATGATCTCTCTCATGGATAAATGTTTGGAGGTCTGCCTCAAGGTCAGCCACTCTCCTTTGCGAGTCTTCCAAATCAGCAGTTAGTGATAAACAATGATTTTCAAGGTTAACAACCTTCTGCTGGAGAGACATATTATCTTCCTGCACTTCTGAAAGTGCTTTTCTTAACCAATCGATCCTATCCTCTGGCTCAACAGACCGCAGATGTGATGGCATGTCAATCCTGTCCAAAAGCTCCTCCCATCTCTGTATTATGTTGTTCCTTTCCATTAAGGATTGTTCCAACATTTCATTCTGTTCAGCCAACCCATAAAATTTACTCTGAAGTTCATCATATTTCTTTTTGATATCTTCACTTGAATCTGAACTTGGCTGTACATCATCTTTCCAGGACTCTGTAGCAACAAAACCAGCATAAGAGTACGAACCTCCTCCAGCAGAACTCTTCTGATCTGAATCAGTCACAGGAAAAGTGTTTGTAGCTGTCCTAGCCAGCCAATCAATCTTCTCAATAATATCTCGTGAATGAAAATGCTCTGGCAGATCAAGGTCTTCCAAGATCTCTTCTATTCTCTGAAGCACTGAATCTTTGAGAAGGAATGATTCTCTTAATGCAGTAGCCGAATTGCGAATATAAGAAAGTTCTGATTCCAGAGCTTCCACCCGCTCACCAGACTCTGAATATGCCTGAAGTTTTGTTTCAATCTCAAGAAGCCTAGCATCTTTCATTTGCAATTCCTGTGAGAATCTTTCCAGTTCAGCAGATTTCTCATTAAGGGACTGCTTCAGACCATCTCGCTGCACAATTAAACCTTTTCCCTTGGTGACTGCAATGGTAAGCTTCTCTCTAAGGGATGATACCCGTTGCTCCGACTGTTCAAGTTCATCTCCTTTCCCTTGTATCTCAGAACGAGCAACAAGAAGTGCTTCCTCCGCCTGGTGTAAACTTTCCCTTAGAACAATGAGTTCACTTTCATGCTGGAGACACAAGGCATTTAGCTGCTGTACTTCTGCCTGCATTGAAGTCAGCTCCACCACCTTAGATGCAAAATCTTCCTTAGATAAGCTTACCTGCACATCAGCCTCCTCACATTTCTGAATAAGACAAGACACAAGTGATTCAAGGTGTGAAGCAGGCGTTGTAGTCAATTGGAAATCAGGATGTTCCATTTTCAGCAGCCCTTCAACATCTCCTATTAACTTTTGCAGAGCAGTAGAATCAAGGCATCTTTGTTTCAGTTCCTCAACTTCTTCAGCTCTAGCCATCAACTCTGAATCTAGCTTCTTGTTAACAGATTCAAGTTGCAGACTTCCCCTCAAAAAAGATTCCACAGGTTTTAAAATGGTTGCGTAGTTACTGTAATCTAGAGGATCAGCAAGCTTCTCAGGTTCTACATACATATTACTTTCATCTGTAGACCCATGCAAAACTGAGACAAATTTAGAAAGGTTGCCATACAACTTCTGCAACAACTCGCTGGACATTTCATTCTTTCCATGCAGATCATCATATTTCTCATTCAATTCTTTGAATAAAGTAGAGACAGTTTCATGATCTGTTTGTGAACTTTCAAGTTTTTCCTTCAATTGTTGAATGAAACTGATGGCATCCTGAACAGAAGCAACAGAATACCTAAGTCTGTCCAAAGAATTGTGAGTGACTGTTGTAGTTGTGGTGACCCTACCGAGCGATTGATCAAGCTTCCCAATTGCTTGAAGAACTGGATCAATAGTTGAATTCCAATGGCACTCAAGTGTCAAAACATTCTCAGCTGCTACCTTGTGAAATTTTTCCAACTGCTCAGGGATCTGAGATACCATAACATTTGAAATTAGATGTAGATCATGCAATCGACTCTGCAATTGACTAGTTCTTGATTCACACACATGTAGCTTTCTGTCAACTTCCACGTTTTCTGCTTTAAGATTAGTGACTTCTAGTTGTAAGCTATCGCAGAGATTCAAAAGCTCAAAGTTCCTAGATTCAATGATTTCCCTATGTTCTTCTAAAGCTTCATATAGGACCCTGAGCTCAATGTTGGTTGCTTCAAGTTTCTTGCTATATTCTTCTAAGGCCTCATTCTGATCCTTTAGTTCACTGGAGGTGGCATCAGCATGTTTCTTATCATCTCGCTCCTCCTTAAGCAGTAGACTGGCGTTTGCAGCATCCAGCAGCAACTGCGTAAATAATGCTCTCAGGTTTCCAATTTGCCCTTGTACTGACACAACTGTATCCTCTGGTGATTGATCATCGGATAGAGTTGGCCCCTCTGCATGCTCATCAGAATGAGCCTTCAACTCGAAAGCTTGAATCATTTTTGATACCTGAGGTACATGCACTTTATCACCTGACTTGCTTAGGGATGTGGAATGAGCGCACAGGCTTTCAACTTCCTGTACAAGATTATACAACATTTTATCTGCCTTCTCCAAGTGTCCTTGCAGTGCAATAAACCTATCAGAATCATCCACGACTTCCTTCCCAATATTAGAAATTGGTGAAACCCCTACAACAGATAAAGATTTATCCACCAGTAAGGAAGCTTCACCATCAATTTCCCCATGAAATTTCTGTGAATTATCATTTTCAATAGCAAGATCAAGACCCCTGCTAAGTTCAACTTGGTTCCCAGCTGGAGCTGGTATATCAAACCCACTGTTTTCAACCTTGCTCAGCTTAGCTTTAAGTATGTCCAGACTGCTAGTAAGAGAAATATTTTCATTGATGAGCTGCTCAAGGCGTTCTGTGGTTTCTTTTAGGTCAACCTCAAACCTCACTCGTTCTTCACGTTCTGCAGAAAATCGTTCTTGAAGAACAACAAGCTCAGTGGAAAGTCTCTCATTCTCATGCACAGAATACTCCCTCTCCTCCTCAAGCTTCTTTTTTCCCTCCATAACCAAAGCAAGGTTCCCATTCAGGCTGGCAATTTCTTCCTGCAAAGCTGATGCTACTTTCTTACTGTCAGCCAGTTCAGTTGCAAGCTTCTCATTTTCACAGAAAATATCCTCCCTATCTTGTGTTACTGAGTCCAAATTCCCACTTAAGTTTGATATTTGAGTAATTTGACCCTGTAGAGTGGCCACTAAAATCTCACAAGCAACCAGGTCAGTGAAAAGTCTTTCATTCTCATGCACAGAATAATCCCTCTCCTCCTCTAGTTTCTTCTTCTCCTCCGTAACCAAACCAAGACTCCCACTTACACTGGCAATTTCTGCCTGCAAAGCAGATATCAGATTCTTACTGCCAGCCAGTTCAGTTGTAAGTTTCTCATTTCCACAGAAAAGATGCTCCCTCTCATGTGCTACTGAGTCCAAACTCCCATTTAAGTTTGATATTTGACCTTGCAGAGTGGCCACTACAGTTTCACAATCAACCAGGTCGGTTGAAAGTTTCTCGTTCTCAACAATATATAATTTATTTTGTTCAGTAAGTTTACTTTTAACTTCATCGGCTGACACTATAGTCTCATTTAAGGTTTCATTCTCCACCTGTAAAGCTTGTACCAAACCTTTACAATCAGCTAATTCTGTTGACAGTCTGAACACATCCTGCTGTGCCCTTTCCAGGTTGTTATGCAGATCATTTGCTCTAGAAGTAGCCTCTTCAACCTCCAACTTTGCCGCATGAAATTTGTTTCCAAGCTCCTCCTTCTCAAAAGCAACAGCCTGGAGTTCACCCCTGCACAGTGCAAACTCTTCAGCAAGAGATTGGTTCTTCTCACAAAGTTCATCGAGTGAAGCATGAAGAGAAGATGTTTCATCAAGCAACCCATTATGCCGATATTCAAACTGTAGTTGCGTGTCAAAGTGCTTTTCAATCTGCAAGTGAAAGACATCTTCGGTGAAATTTGGGAGAACACCTCAAACCCAGCAACAAATGAGACTCTAATTATACTTCAAACCCTCAAGTATCCTAATTATCCAATAATTTTTTTCCTGATCAACATTTAGGAGAAAGTATAATGAAAATAAATAACAAAAGGAGAAGAGCACAACCTACATCTGTTACCTGATCTTCTCTGTCCTGCACTGAGGACGTAATGATATCTTCAGGCGAAGACTCCTTCCCGCTACTAGGAATTTGCGATTCAACAGTAACGGACATCCCTTCTGTAATATCGGCTGGAGCAATTTGGGTTGATTCAGCAACTTGTTCAGACATACTCAAATTTTCGGCTTCTCCTCGAGAATCCACTGTATGTGCAGTGTCCAATGAAATGTCTCTTGCCACCTCAGCATCGGCAGTCCCAGTAATCTCACCTTCATTAGGAACAGAAGAGTCAGCACCAGGTTTACTATCCTCCACTTTATCTGATGGTAATTTAGCATTTTTCTCCAATTCAGTTTCAACCACACTTTTCTCCTCTGTAATGGGCAATACTGAGGGACCAACATCAGCTACAGCACTTGGAATTTC
Source organism: Argentina anserina (assembly GCF_933775445.1). Classification (NCBI taxonomy): domain Eukaryota; kingdom Viridiplantae; phylum Streptophyta; class Magnoliopsida; order Rosales; family Rosaceae; genus Argentina; species Argentina anserina. Next base: position 27,917,890 of record NC_065873.1, on the reverse strand, counting down.
TGATTCACCAGACATGGGCATCCCCTCAGTAATATCGACTGAAGTATGTATGGCTGATTCATCATCTTCTACAGACATATTTACATTTTCAGCTCCTCCCCCAGAATCCACTGTATGTGAAGTGTCCAATGAAATGTCCCTTGCCACATCAGCATCAGCAGTTCCAGTATTCTCACCGTCATTCTGAATAGAAGAGTCAGCATCAGGCTTACTAATTCCCACTTCCTCTGATGTTGATGCGGCATTTTTCTCTGATTCAGTTTCAATTACACCTTTCTCTTGTGTAATAGGCACTGCCGAGGGGCCAACAACATCTACACCGGTATCAGAGTCTGCTGTGTTGACAACTTCTGAATTAGAACCTACAGCGGACTCAGTTTCTCGGTCATGGACCTGAGATAACGCTGCAGGTTTAGCTGCAGCCTCATGCTGCTCTGATTTTCCAGACTTTTTCGAGGATTTTCCCTGGCTTCCACTGCCTTTATCTTTCTTCTGACGGTATTGTTGAAGCTGATAAGTGATAACAAATGTAAAAAATATCAAACAAATATCTCACTTCTGCTCTCTAGTTGTTTTCTACAACATGTAACCGGATGTAAGAAAATACCTACAGGCATTACGGAAACTAATTCTTACAATGTATCTATCTAAACCAAACCTAATAAACCAATAGACCTAGACAAGTTACAGCTCACATAGAAGCTGGAATTACGAAAGCTAGTCTGCTATGAGGCAATGTGTTGGTACCTTTTTACGGCCAGCAGCAAGCAGATCGGTACGGCTCTTGTTCTTGTCCATCCGTCTCCGATCCACTCCGTACTTGCTCCCCACTCTGCCTCCCCGGAAATCACCACCGCCGCGTGTCAGTCACCATTAAATCCAGCTTTCTCTCCCCCTTAACAGAAACATCATTACATTGCATAAATACTCGATTTGTTCATTCATAAAATAAATAAATAAAAACTGCATAAAAATAACAGAAAATCATAATTGAAGCTGACGTAAGCTTCATGCTCAATTCGACAGGCACAGCAGCTCTAATTGTGATTAGGAATGAATTAGGAGATTTCTAGAACCTAATTCAGCGGCAGCTAATTAGGGACGATGACAAATAAATAGCAACGGGAACAGCGTGATTGAATGAACATTGAAAACGAGATCGATAGGTTACCTGGATTCAGCAGCAGCTCGATTTCTAACAAAGCGTCGTGGTTTTGGTGCGTGAATTGCTCAGTTGGCTATGGAGGTCAGGAAGGCCCCGCTCTCTGTGGTTGGGGTGGTACGTGTGGTTGCTTCCCTTGGATCTAACGCAACCTTGGTTTATCTGAGCAAGGTGAAATGTCAATTAGAAGAGAAAGGAACAGCGACGTTGTATGTTTTGGTGGTGAATGGTGATGGTGCAACTGCGTTTTCAACAATTCAAGCCCAATTTTGTTGCCTCTTCTCGGGCCATCATGAGTTGGGCCACTGGGGTAAGGATCTCCATTACAATAATCGGTTAAAAATACTCATGTTATAAAGAAAAATGGGAAAAGATATTATCATAGAAATTGGTCATTATTATCAAATGCAAAATTAAATAAGAAATTAGCAAAAAGAAAACAGGGATATAGTTTCTGGTTTTTGAAGTGCACAATGTGGATTCTCTCCACGTTCTTACATAAGTAGTTGAAGTCAGGAAAACCGTCCTCGATCAACTTAGTTTTTCCAATTAGTATAAAAAAACTTGCTTTTAGCAATTAAATTGGTAATTAAGGGGCCAGAAGGCAGGAGTTTCCACCTGCAAATTAATCTTCTTCTTTTTTTCCTCATATAACATAATATTTATGTTTTTTAAGGGGTTTGGAACACAACCTAACTGGGAAACTCATACCCACGCCCGCATTTCATTTATGTATTTTTTTTTTCGTTTTTGTATCTTTTGACATGACAATATGTATGTGTGAAATGTAACTTCGGAAAATAAAATACGGTCGCACGAGCACAGTTCTTACCCACGCGCACACGCGGGTGCATGAAAAACTAGTGTTATAAGTTTAAATCTCAGTTCGCCGTATTTTATAAGTTTAAATCTCAATGAGATATATGACTAAATGTTACTCCAAAATGCTGAGTATAAGGCGTTTGAAATCTCTCAAGACAATAGCATCCGGAACATAAAAATTCAAAACATGAGACTCTAATTGGTGACTAGTGAGTGAATTGTAACACGGGGCATGGTAAATTTTCTCTCCCTCTAATATAAGTCACAAGTCGCGAACTCGTGATGTATAAATTGTTGATAATATTCCACTCTGCTAATCAGTTCTTGTTTCATCTAGATGGAAGTATATCATATTTTAAGTGGCTAGCTAGACGATCTACTATTTACTTTATATATTAGGAATATGATAAATGTCTTGAATCGACCAAGAACTACTCAATATTCAATACCCAATGTTATGTGAACCATACGATTCATACAGATCAAAACAACTAGGATGTTCTTGACTCATAATTAAATACGTGAATAAGTCACATTTGCCAGTCCGGTGCTATGTATTGGGGGATTCATTCACAAGCTTCAAGATTTGCTATAAAATGGATGTATAGACAACCTATTTTATTTGACTTTCAGCTTGTGATACAAGCTCATTGCTTAGGAGGAGAATAAACTATGGCATATGGTGCTATCTCTTTGTCAATGAGAAGCATCGAATAGGAGATCTGATTTGATTTGTGTTTTCGTATCCACCCAAATATTCTTAACAATGAATCAAATCGTATGCACATCAAACATGGCCACAACAAAATAATTGTTGTTAGACGTCCCTCAATAATTCTGAATTTAGTAATTGTGTGCAAAGTCAAATCACTCGAATGGAAGATCATAGATTTACATCAAAGACGAAAGATTATTAGGTTACGAAATACACATCAACTTAGAATCGAAGTAATTGACTCGTTTTCCCTACCTCGATAGTCTATTCGCCCTAGCTTTCATCTCCTCTTTTGCCTCATGTATATGAGGGCTGCCAATGACCCTTTTTTTTCTTCGTTTGATCTCTTACGATGATGAAGGGCGAGTGCGACTTTTCTTCACAATGGTCGTAGGTCCTGCCAGTATTGCTGTAGTGATTCAAAGTAAAAATACAAATACAATCAGTAAAAGATTTTACGAAATAGGTAAGAGCAAGGTTCAAAATATCGGTATCGGGGGATATATATATTTTTTTAATTGAGATATCAGATATATCGGGGACATTAGAAGAAAACAAATATTGTTCATCTTCCGAATTTATTTATTTATGTATTATTGAATTACATACAAGCAAATACAATTATTAATTTTATTTAGTATTAAAAAGAGGTTATAGCTACTTGAAAAGATGCACGTTAGTCAACAAAACTACAATACTCTGCTCAATACATACGAGCCATATAGTACGAATTGTAATAGTTAACATGATAGTCATGTATATTTTTTGAGCTACCAATAGTGTTTTCCGAGAAGGGGATAGTAAGGATGAACCCAACTCGATAATTGATCATAAATGTTTCCAAATTGACCATAATTGTAAATACGATGACCAGATTGATAGTTGACTTCATGTAATTCGTTAGACATCCCACTGTGCTATGTGCCTAAACTGATATAATCAAAATTTAAGGCAACTGAACTAACATCATATAAAATACTTTGATCATTAATGACTCCTCTTATCATTCTCCCACACATATTTTGTTGTTGCGCACCATGACCACATGTTATAGATCCATGATTCTCATTTTGGGTAATATGATCAAAATTAATTTCATAAGTAAACTGCTCAAATCTTCTACCTACATAAGATTGTTCATATTTAAACTTTTTATCTCCACCACCTTGTCGACTTCCACCACTACCGTCACCATTACCACTATCACTATCACCACTATCACCACCCCCACCACCATCATCATTATCTGAACTATATAGAGTTGCTACACCACCCCACACAATAGCATTATCATAATCATTTTCGGGTCTCTAACTATATCAGATAATATTTTGTTTACATCAATTCCAAAATTAGTTGCATTTTCTACGACATGTGGATCCATTTTCATCATCGAGGTATGCATACATAATCCAATCATGAAAGGGATCAATGTCATTTTGAAGTGTTTCACTAGCAACATGAATTAGATTGATATAGTTGTTTTCATTGATCACATTATTTTTTGCTGGTTTATCACGTAGCCGTAACTTCATGTTGTAGTAGTATACGAGTTTTTCCAACTTCATGAGACTACGTTGTGACCCTTTATTTTGGATTCCCTCAAGGTCAAGGAGAGCACTGGTCACTGGTCACTGATATGGCTTGACTTTTAAGAATTAAAACTTTTCACTTCTCATCTCGATATCTTTTATGAAAAATTAAAAATAAGCCAATTGAAAGATTACTCTTATAGTCTTATTTTTTTATATCTCTCGAGGCTCGAGATGATTAATTAATAAAAAAATTCATATCAAAGAGAGTCTCAGACATCTTCAAGTTGAGTTAAATTTTTTTAAGTGAAAAATTTCAGATATTTCTCTAAAATATCTAAAATATATCCGGATATATCGTAAATATTAAAGAAATATTATATATATTTTATGTTATCGGAAAAATATCACAAATACAATAACAAATAAGATAATTACTCTTAAAAAATATTATTTTTATATATAGAAAATATGAGGAAGATTTTATAAGAGTTCCAACATCCAACCACAATCTCCATTAGATTATATAACATCAATTAAACAACAAATTTCAAGCTTTGTGAAGTTTGCTCACAGTGATTAATAAAAGTCATACACTTGTAGCCAAGTCCAACCCCAACACTCTATTCTGGTCAAATGTCATCCCTTCATTTTTAATGCACCTCACGAGATAGCGTCTTCCTAGTTGCCCCCACCCCCGGGTCCCACCCCTCCCATCTAGAAAATTGTTCTAAAGTCCATCCCTAGAAATCTTCAACCCCATCTCAGCCGTCCGGTCACAAGCCCCACTTTGACTCCTCTATCCACTACCGTCTCCCCCGGTCACCCGGTCACCTTTCTCCCCCTCCTATATCAGACCCCCTCACCCCAAGCCACTCAAACCCTTCCTCCTCCGACTCAAAACCTCCTCTCTCCTCTCGCCCATGGTTTGCTGAGCTCTCCCTCGCCCATGGTTTGCTGAGCTCTCCCTCGCCGTTAAAAAACGCAGCGTTTTGGATTAGAGAGGAAAAAATGGCGGTGGAGATGATGGGCAGCTTTCCGAAGATGGAAGATCAGAAGGCTATCCAGGAGGCCGCATCGCAAGGCTTGAAGAGCATGGAGCACCTGATCCGTTACCTCTCTCATCAGCAACAAACTAACCAACCCTCTTCTCGCCTCGACTGCACTGACCTAACCGACCACACCGTCTCCAAGTTCAAGAAGGTCATTTCCTTGCTCAACCGGACCGGCCACGCCCGGTTCAGGCGCGGACCGGTCTCCGTTCCGGCTCATCACCATCAGCATCATCAGCAGCACTTTACATCTTCTTCATCTCAACCCTCCACCTCCTCCTCCGCCTTCCCTCCCTTGCAAACCCTCAGCTTGGCTCCGGCTCCCTTCGCCGCCGCTCCGGCGACTGTGAAGGCTGCGGCGGAGACGAACTTCGCTCACTCCATGACGCTCGACTTCACCCGGCCGAACGTTCTGACGTCATCCAACCCTAAGCAGTGCGCCGATATCGAGTTCAGCGTCTCGTCGAGCTCATCGTTCATGTCGTCGGCGATAACCGGAGACAACAGCGTCTCCAACGGCAAGCTCGGCCTCTTCATGACGCAGCCTGCGCCGGCCGTCTCCGGCGCCAAGCCGCCGCTCTCAGCCGCGCCGATCAAGAAGCGGTGCCACGAGCACGACCACTCCGACGACGTCTCCTGCAAGCTCTCCGTGTCCGGATCTGCTTCCGGGTCGGGCAAGTGCCACTGCTCCAAGAGAAGGTAAACGAGTCGGTCCTCTCTCTTTCCCTTGGTGAGTTTTCAGTAGTGAGTCGAATCGTCCGGGTTTATAGTCAACGCGTTAGGTTGGTGGGCCCCGCGAAATGGGGCAGGTCACGCGTTGACGAGAACGTGATAAGATTCGCTGCTTGCTGAAAACTGTACTCTTTTATCTTCTTTTGCCCTACGCATGGGGTTAAAAGACGTTGATTGATTAAGCTTTGACTGAAGACTTGAGAATTTTTTTTAATTCAATTGTTTATAAATTTTAATTACAGGAAGAATCGGGTGAAGAAAACAATCCGAGTGCCGGCGATTAGTTCAAAGATCGCCGATATTCCACCGGACGAGTACTCGTGGAGGAAGTACGGCCAGAAGCCGATCAAAGGCTCACCTTACCCAAGGTGGTTTACTGGGTTCATAATTTATATTACAATTACAATATAACTGATATTGCATCGCATACTTGCACGCCGTGTCATTATTGTGGCGAATTCTCATGTGGTTGTGATTTTTGATTTTGCAGGGGTTATTACAAGTGTAGTACAGTGAGGGGTTGTCCGGCGAGGAAACACGTGGAGCGAGCACCGGATGATCCGGCAATGCTGATCGTAACGTACGAAGGGGAGCATCGGCACGCACCGGAGAATGTGAGTGGGGGAGTTGGGTTGGTATTCGACTCATCAGCGTGAGTGAAAGAGGGGGTGGAATGATGAGAGGGTTCTTGCTTTGTTTTGTGTAACGTTCAAGTAGTTGATGGGGAGAGGATGGATGTAAATATTTTTTTCCTTTTTGTTTGTTTGTTATTTATTAACTAGGGAAAATGGGGCAGAATCTCAATCTGTCATTAATCAAAGAGACCTTAATCAATTTAAGATTTAAGTTTACTCTATCTATTTTTTGGTATGTGATTCTTTTGAGTCTTAGAGGTAAAGAAAGAGGGGCATCCAATGTGCCCCAAAAGTCAATAGAGTATAGTAGAAATTAGAAGGGGGAATCATGAAGACTTAGGAATAAAGATTAGGGTGTCAATTTGTTTATTGATTACATTAGTTGGGTGTTTGTTTACTTAAATGAAATGAATTGGTGCCAGGTGGGTGGAACTGGAATGCTTTTGTTATTCAAGTCAAAAGAATGCTCCTCCTTAGTGGTGGACATTAGGCACTAGCTGCTGGTTTTTTTTTTATAGAAAAAAAAAGGTGCAATCTTTTAATCTAGTGAAAGAAGACTTATGTGTTACATTACTAACATTAGTATCCCAATTGATTTGTGGGTTGGACCAAGATATTTTATGAAAGTCTATCTTAATGCACTGGTGCTACATAACCAATTCTACTTTGTCTTGTACGTGTCAATAACGTGTGTGATCCCTTGTGAACTACCTGTTTAATGCACCAAAATAATGCACTGCCAAACTGAGCTACATATAATAACTTGTTTTGATTTAAAGAACATTGAGGGGTTGACTTCATTTATGTGAATTCATGATGGATAGGAGGGAAGGTGAATAAGGTGACAACCTAGATAATTTGATTCATTTTCTATTTTTAGAGTTGGAAATAAGCAATGGGCTTAGTAGTTGAAACTTGTTAATGATTGTTGGCCATGCTCATTAGCTTATAGCTGGAACCTAATGCTGGATCACTGCGCACAGCATAATTGGATTGATCAGTGGAAATTAATTGTTCTTTCACTTCTTGGTCAAGTCACTCAAGTGAGATGGGCCCTCTGTACCGATTTGGGCTGAAATCCAAATTGGAATCGGATAGTCCGATTGTGAATCAGAATGAACCTGTCACAATTGGAGCTTAATGATGCTTTCAACAATGAGGTTCACCTGTCATTAGTGGAGTTTTTTCTTGATACAACAAGAAAAATTACAAACTGAAGCCTCTACCCCTTTAGGGCATCCAAAATTGACAAGATCATATAGAAGGGCTCGAGCTCGAAGCATTAATACTGGTTATATAACTATCATGATAAGTATTGTAGCACTTTAGGGAGATCCAAATCCATTGTGTACGTAGCTTAACTCCGTAATAACTCTCCAGATCACTTGGGTTTAAAATAGTATAAGGGAATAAAATTTCTTCCCTTATTTGTTTTCCTTAGTTTTTAATGACAGTATCTGTAATTAAGATTTTCGGGCGTTAAGAATGTCGATGCAGCTCTTGAACTCAATACGCAAGCTTGGGAGTCAAGAAACGTTTACATACTGTTTGTGAGCTTTGTGCAGTTGCTGCAGTAAGCACAGTTTCTGGTTTGATGATCATTGCAAGGTGATGGTCATAGATAGATAGAGGCAGTGCAATCATGGTGAACAGGCCAACTAAGATAATGAGACACTCATCAAAAAAAAATTCATTTTGTTGAAGGAGATAACAGGAAACCATCACTCTCCTTTATTTCACACTCAGAAATAGCTTGGAGTTTCACTCTCATCAGTCCCATGGGTCCCTAAGAATGGATTCATGGAGATATTTACAGGTTTAGTAATAATGACTTTTGCATTATGATCAGATGAAAAGAGAACAAGAGAGATTAATGGAATTATTTGGAATGATGTCAAAGGAAACATAAATTTTATTGTGCAGTAGAATATTCTTCATGTCTTTCTGGATCAGAGTAGTACGCTTTAGCAATTATTCATTTACTTTCCTCTATCTTTCTGTAGTGGAAGTCCTGAAAAAGGGGTGACATTTTACTTAGATGAAAACCAGATCAAGGGAGATTCAATGAAAACTTGCAAGGATTGGTATATTACTTGCAATGAAGACATTATCATAAAATTAGGACAACCTTTTCTAAGATCAACTACTGGCTATATTGACTGTATATGTGAAAATGAAGGAACCGTATCTTCCCATGTGAATATGATTTGTTTTTGGTATTAGTGTAAACTGAATACACGGGACTAGAATCAACAAATCTGGCCAAATGATGGTACAACCATGTTACTCATTTCTATTTTAGTTGGATTTGTTGTACTAATCTCTTGACTTTACACAACAGAGTGCCCAAGAAAGGATGAAACTTTCCTTACAGCTTTTCATAGTGAGGAGAGTATCATATTCGACCTAAAATATAAAATAAATACACACGTAATTAACTTTTAATATCCTGAGTAATGAAAAGAAAATCTTCTAAATACAAACAAACAAATGGAAAAAGCTAGTTACTATCTAGAGGGATCGACTTATAGTATCCGAGCAAACCAATGTCTATACTTACCTAATACCTATTATATAAGTCTTTTATTTCTCCAAACCTCTCATAGTATTCTAGAAGACATAGACAGATTATACATAATACTTTGTAAAACTTCTCATTGTATAAATTTGATTATGTGTATCTTCATAAAGCTGTCAATTCCACCCTAAAACCCAACAATTGTTGACCATAAAATAATTTCGGTTTTGAAATCACTGATTTGTTAAATCAAAGTATATTTTGGCTTCTAATTGTTTTTGACCGCTTGATGCACTCAGATCCTCTGTGTAAAGCTATTCATTATTTGAAATTTCAACATCATACGGTGGAGGCTGAAAGGCACAAAGCTTAAAAGCCTAAAACGAAAACAAAACAAAAAAAGGAACAAGAAAAATAGAGTTAGTTTCTGCTGGCAAATGTTTAAGAGAGTGTGTGAGAGACTAACCGTGTTCAAGTTAGAAGAGAGAAAGTTGTGTCTTACTGTCAACCACTTTGGCTCTTCTCGTCGGACTCTGCGAAAAATAGCAACCTGTAAAGTTCTTCCTCTCAGACTCTGCTCTCATTCCCATTCTCTAGTTAGGGTTTCTGTATCACCCCCCCCCCCCCTCTTTCTCTCTCTCTGTGATTGCTGAAGACCCGGTTCAGTGTCTGATTCAACTCGGCTGCCCTGGATCTCTCTTTTTCTTCAAGTAAGTTTCTTGCTTTATTTCATTCCTTATCTTGATTTTGGTTTGCTGTGTTTTTGGGTTTAGTTGGTGTGTGAGTAAAGTTTTATCTGTGTTGGGTTTTGTTGGTTGTGAAATTTGGTGAACACCCAGATGAGGTTTGGTTAGAAATTGGCAGAATCACGCTTTTAGAGCTTTTAGAGATAATAAAGTTTTAAGCTTTATGTTTATATTTAGCTGCTTTACTTCTACTTTTTTTTTTTTTTTGAATTTGAGTGAGGAGTAGTGAGTTTCAGAGATTTGATTACTGGGGTTTCTTGTTGGATTGGTTAGGATTTGAATGGCTCAACCGGTGAGTGATAACAGCATTCAGAATTTGATATCTGCAAGCAAGTCACTGAGGCTGAGCTTACAGAAGTCACAGGGGTTGGGGTTGGCTCTGGAGAAGGCAGGGTCCAGATTTGAAGAGATTAACCAGAGATTACCGTCTCTTGAAGCTGCGGTTCGGCCCATTCGGGCTGATAAGGAGGCCCTTGCTTCTGTTGGAGGTCACATCAACCGTGCTGTTGGCCCTGCTGCGGCTGTGCTTAAAGTGTTTGATGCTGTTCATGGGCTTGAGAAGTCGTTGTTGTCAGATCCCAGTAGTGATCTTCCAGGGTATTTATCGGTGTTGAAGCGTTTGGAAGAGGCTTTAAGATTTCTGGGTGACAATTGTGGATTGGCAATTCAGTGGTTGGAGGATATAGTAGAGTACTTGGAGGATAATGCGGTTGCAGATAAGCGGTATCTTTCGAATCTGAAGAAGTCGTTGAAAAGTCTTAGAGAGTTGCAGAGTGATGAGGGAAAGACTTATCTTGATGGGGGGCTTTTGGAGGCTGCCCTGGAAAAGTTAGAAAATGAGTTCCGGCGGCTCCTCACGGAACACAGCATGCCACTTCCAATGTCCTCGTCCTCATCACTGGGAGACCAGGCTTGCATTGCGCCGTCACCGTTACCTGTCATGGTAATACAGAAGTTGCAAGCTATTATTGGACGAATGATTTCTAATAATAATCTTGAAAAGTGTATATCTATTTATGTTGAAGTTAGAAGTTCAAATGTAAGGGCAAGTTTACAGGCTCTGAATTTGGATTACCTTGAGATATCTATTGCGGAGTTTAATGATGTGCAAAGCATAGAGGGGTATATAGCCCAGTGGGGAAAGCATTTGGAGTTTGCAGTGAAACACTTGTTTGAGGCTGAGTATAAGCTGTGCAATGATGTCTTTGAGAGGATTGGATTGGATGTGTGGATGGGTTGTTTCGCAAAGATAGCGGCTCAGGCTGGTATCCTTGCATTCCTTCAGTTTGGGAAGACTGTAACAGATAGCAAGAAAGATCCAATAAAACTTTTGAAGTTGTTGGATATATTTGCATCTCTGAACAAATTGAGACTTGATTTTAACCGGCTATTTGGAGGAGGAGCATGTGTTGAGATCCAAAACTTGACAAGGGACCTCATTAAGAGTGTCATTGATGGAGCTGCTGAAATTTTTTGGGAACTTCTTCTTCAGGTGGAGTTACAAAGGCAGAACCCACCTCCTCCAGACGGGAGTGTTCCAAAGTTGGTCAGTTTCATTACTGACTATTGTAATAAACTGCTTGGGGATGATTATAAGCCAATCTTAACTCAAGTTCTGATCATCCATCGAAGTTGGAAGCATGAGAAGTTTCAAGAGAAACTCCTTATTAATGAGGTTATAGAAATTGCCAAAGCGATTGAGCAAAACTTGGAGGCTTGGATGAAGTTATATGAAGATCCCTCCTTGGCCAACCTTTTTGCCATGAACAACCACTGGCATCTGTACAGGAGCCTAAAAGGAACTAAGCTGGGAGCTTTGCTGGGGGATTCTTGGCTAAGAGAACATGAACAGTATAAGGGGTATTATGCCGAGGTATTCTTGAGAGACAGCTGGGGGAAACTTCCTAGTCATTTAAGTAGGGAGGGTCTAATTCTCTTCTCAGGTGGTCGTGCAACCGCCCGTGATCTTGTCAAGAAGAGACTGAAAACCTTCAATGAAAACTTTGATGAAATGTATAAACGACAGTCAAATTGGATAGTGTCAGACAAAGATCTAAGGGAGAAGACATGCCAGCTCATAGTGCAGGCAGTTGTGCCTGTTTACAGAAGCTACATGCAGAATTATGGTCCCTTGGTTGAGCAAGACGGTAGTTCAAACAAGTATGCAAAGTATTCAGTGCAGACTCTGGAGAAAATGCTTATGTCTCTCTTTCAGCCAAAGCCTTTGAGATATGGTAGTTTCAAAGGTACCAGGCAGCTGAGTGGGAACTTCGACAGTGGAGTAAAAGATCTTCGACGTACTACCTCTGCAGTTGTATAATCATCCAACTACATTGTTTGTTGTGGAATCCTCAACAGGACTATCCTAACTTCCAGATGGTTAGCTTTCACTTTGTACATACTGACCTCCTCAGTGGCCTGGATTAAATCGTCCTATCAGATTGCCCGAGAATTCTCCAACATATGGAGTCCTTGCAAAGCATCTGAATCTGATGAAGAACCATGTCCTGTTTGCTCTGCTCCCTGTCGGGGTTCTAGACCCCATGCCCACTGATGAACAAAATAATACCATCCAATTTCGATCCCAGGGTAGATAATATATTCAGGTATAGTCATACATTCTTGTTTCATTCGATCTTTAGTTGGGTTACTGAGCTTAGGCAGTTGTTAAATTCTTTGTTATAAAGTACATCAAGACGTCTACCTTTGATTTTAAGTTATTATTGCTATTTATCTGGAGAAGGTCATAATCTAGTCACCTTCATTAGGTGCTTGTTATTGTTTTATGAAATGAAAACTTGAACTTGTAAAACAGCCTTGTACTACCGGAGTATTGTTCACTGATGTAATCATTCTGCTTCAAGCTTTGTTCTAATCATCCACCCCTGACCCCCTCTTGTTTATCTTTTTTCTTTCTTTCTGAAAAGCAGAGTACCTAGTCCCAGTTAGGTGCCTCCCGTAATATTATTATTAGAATTTATGAAAGACATGGGGGGAGACGTGTGACCTAAATCCCGCTAAACAACATAAACCTGATTATCATTGTACTGTATAGTAAATATTAAATATTAGCACAGTCTTATCTAACCAAACATTATCTCCGTAGAGTAAATCCTAAATAATAACAGGAGCCTCGTCTAACCAAATATCATCAGGAACTCCCAGACTAGCAAGAGCTTCATCTTTTCTCCTTGTTATTCATGATACAAAAATCCAAACATCCTCCGAATGAACTGATGCTCTAACTAAAAAAGGAAATACCATCTGATATGCAAGGATTTCTAGTTTGCACTAAAACCCTAAAAAAAATATCGAAAGAAACCCGCTTTTGATTCCAAAAATTGACTCAAGCACATATAAAACGCAATGACAGCCCGCTTATTACTCGTGTAATCAGTCTCGCTCTTATCATCGATCCATTTCGCAATGACCACGTCTAGAAGTGGTAAACGGGCCAAAACCGTGCTCGTACCGGCTTATTTATTTATCTTGTCGGGCCATTTGCTTAAATATTAAACCCGGTCCGGTTCATGGCTCAAGCCCATGTCGGACTAGACCCGGGCCTGGACCAGGCCAAGAAGCGGGCCGACCCGGCCCATTAGCATTATATGAGACAATTAAAATAAAAAATATTATGTATTTTGAATATTTATTTTATATAACTATTTAGAGTAGAAAAATAAATAAAATACTACAACACATTTCATAATCTTATTTTTAAAACGTTACATATCTCAAAATAATGACGTTTTATTCAGTATTTTGATAATATTTGTGAAATATCAGTAGTACTGGGTAGTAGCGGCAAATTCTAACACTTGAACCTTTCTGCAAATGGCTTCGAATCTGTTCGGGTATCTAATTCTCTAGCATAATATTACCTAATGAATATCTGTTTGAATTCACGTAATGATTTCAATTTGAATTCATATTTGTATGTATACGCACGCATATAATTTCTCTACTTTAAATTCATCTTTCTTGCAACTGAAATAGCTTACTAGATTATTTGTAGCAGTAACAATGGCAAAGGAATTACCCCAACATATTATAGAGAACAACATCCTCACTAGGCTTCCCGTCAAATCCTTAATTCGATTCACCTCCGTTTCAAAACAATGACGTTCCTTATACTCTATAACCCTAAATTCGCCAAATCTCAATTTGAAAGAGCCTCTACGAAGAAATCCATTACTCACGGAGTCACAGAATCCTCGTGTGCTGCAACCGCCCTCCGAAGCTCAAATCCCTAGACTTGGAGTCGCCGTGGTTCGGACACGGTCCCTCCTCTTCCAGGAAGCTGCATTTTCCTTTAGAGCAGCAACCGGTGAGCTTCGACTTTCTAGGCTGCCTGATATTGTCTATTCGGACTATTCCTCGGATTTTAGCATTGTGCCGATGCTTTTCGGTGCTGGCTATTCCTCGGCCGCGGGCAGCTACAAGGTTCTGATATGCAATGTGCTTGTTTTTGAAGAAGAAGAGGGGGAGGGAAATCTCAAGGAAGTGCGCATTTTATCACTAGGAGCTCCCATTTGGAGAACGGTTGATGCTGATATTGATAGCCTTGGCGAAGAAATTTTTTTGATGGTCTGGGGACTCTTTCGAATGAGGCGTTTCATTGGCCAAGTAACCCTGGCAATTCCAGATGCGATCTAGTTGCTTTTGATTTGGCCAGGGAGGAGTTCCGGTTAATGCAGCCGCTAAATCTTGGTGATGATGGTAGGAGTTTGAACTGCGGCCAGCTAGGGGTTCATGGAGGGTGTCTCTGTGTGTCAAGTTCTGCAGATGACAATGCTTCTCCTCTGTCTGTTGATTTTTGGGTGATGAGAGAATATGGCGTGCATGACTCTTGGACCAAGCTTTATATAACCTGGATTTTTCCAACTTGCCTGTCATGCCACTGCTTGACAAAGCACGCTGCACTTGGTATGCTATGGAATGTGGCACAGTTGGCTTGTTATGGACTAGAAAAGGGAATGTGCTCATGAGGATTGATCATAAAGAAAAAGAAAAGCTTGGCATGTATATGATTGAGGGGAGCCATGTTTAATTTTTTTAATATGAAGAGTCTAATTTGGATCGAAGAGAAAGAGAACGTTGAAAATACCAAGACCTCATCACAAAGCCGAAAGAAGCCCAAGTTGGGATAATTGTTTGCTCTCTGAATTCAACTGCTGGTTGGTATTCTCCATTTTACTGTTTTTCGTGCATTTGATTAGTATCAGTTTGTTATCTGCCATTTTACAGAACCTGTTATTGATTACTTAATCTTCCTTTCGAACACATGACTATTAGTCTATTACCATTTCTCATGAGAGCATCAATAAGTACTTATTCCAATAGTGCATTGGCCAGCATAGAACAATTACCATGTCTATTGAGAACTTGAAGAAATACGTATTTGCAATATAAATTAACTTCAGGGATGGTTTTGCTTCTAATTTGCAAAGAGGTTGCGAATAATTTTTTTCTTGTCCCTTCCGTTTTCTTAAGTTATGATTTCCCGATCTTGCTGTTGTTTGCATGTAAAATTAGAGTGGGATTAGAATGTCTCTCATGATACTAGCAGGAATGATCTCCAGACCGGTCATGTTTTGTTATGATGTTTGCTATGGTGATTGAAATAGTCAGTCCATATTGGTAACCAATTTGTTTTGATGCTCTATCAATATAGAACACATGATTGAGTTGCTTCTTGTTTCTAGCAGGCTTGCAGTTGCTATTGGAACCTGGGAAATCAAAGAAAGACCACGACTTGTTTCATTCTCCTTGATTCTTGGCTGATCTTGGAGATCTTTTCGATTTTTGTCTTTATTAGGCTAGCTGGTAAGACTGGAAATGGTGTGCTCTACTAGGTTTTTCATCAGGAAAATTGCAAATCTGAAACTCTATTATCTTTTGGATTAAAAACTTGGGACCTTTCTTTACCTTTTGATTGGCCGGCCGGCATCTTAGATATTTGGTTGAAGTCTCCCATGATCCAAATTCTTCCGTGCTCAAAGTTTCGATTCTCGGCTATGTAGATATTAATTTTAACTGTTATATTTGAATTTTTAATAACAGTTAATAATTATTATATTACTAATGTGTTAAAGTACCGATATTTTGAGCATGTAAGACGTTGTCATGTATCATATTTAACAATTGAGAAAGTCGTAGAACAATATACTTAGGCAATATATCATTTTACTCGTATCCAAGTTTCTCATCTCCTCCGACCCAGGTGCTCAATTCTTATGAGAATTGAGAAGGTTGATTAATTCCTTGTTTGTATGGTAAATAGATTTTATAAACGCAAATCAAGACCATTGTGTCTCTCTCAATCTCATTTTATCAAGTCTTACAAGTTAGGTTTATACTGTCCGGAAATGAAGGACATGCATGATGACGAGGAAGACCATGCCAATAAGGATAAGAAGTGCCATTAATAATCTGATAATGAAACAACACGACTATGTTCTCATCAATCTCATGCATAGCATCGTTTCCTTATATTGGAGGACTAGGGACGATGAGACTGTGACATATCATTTTAGTCATTCTCTAGCTTTAAAGTTACCCACGTCTCCTATACATGACAAGATATAGAACACGACATTTAAGGTATGGGTTTCTTCATACTCCAATACAGTTGATCATTCAATTCAAATGGCATGAAGGCAATTTTCATATTACTTTGCTTAAATTATTGATCATGGATTTTATTTAGTTTATCCAGGATAAGATACAGTAGGTTTGCATATGCGAATGAGCTAACTGCTAGGCCACTACGGCCAGTTTGGCCCCTAGTGATTCTTTTAAAATATGTGTTTGTATATTTAATTAGCAACTATTTTTAAAAATTTTATTTTTACAATTTTTTTAACCTACTTAAAAATTACATTGAAGTTTATGAATTATGAAATAAGTTGATTTATTAAACATTTTAATTAAATTATTTGAGAATTTAAATTTATAATTTATACAAAATTAAGTACCAAATTCAGTCCATAACTAGTCGGTCTTCTCGGCTTGACCTCGTACCCACCAATCAAATAATTTTGTTACGTATATAATTTTCTTAATTAACAAGCATAGGTTAGAAACTTAGAATATGTGTCTGCCAATGGGGCAAAGTCCACCTTCGTAACGCTTAACAAATAAATAATAATAATTTGGGTGCTTCTTTGTGTCAAAGTTGTCCTCAAGCATAAACAAGTGAACCCAATTACCCAAATCTTCCGTGCTTTTACAAATCTAGACCTCTTACTTTTGATGAATCACTCACATATCCCTTGAAATGTTTTTTATTGCGTTGAGACTTGTCAAGTATTTCTTCCGTCGAGTTCACAACATTTGCATGTTTTTTTTTTAGAATTAGTAACTCTCCTTCTTTGCTCTTTTCTAATGATTAGTTACATCTTACGGCATCTATTTTTTAGATTTTGTATTGGTTGTTTTATAACATGTATAAGGTTTTGATGTACTCGAGAGTGAGGTGTTATGTTGTAAAATAGCAAATTAAAAACTAATGAGCTGTTATTAAACATTTACCCTCTTTAAAAAAATTGTACGAAAAAATGAATGTTTAGTTATTCATTATAAAACTCATCTTAGTATAGGTGGTTGTAAGGAGTGTGGCTGACTAGCTGTAATTTCGTATTTTTGTTTATTTCAAAATTTCTTTCTTTCTTACCTATCAAATTTAGCTATAATTTTACCCTGGCATCAATTCTCCAAGATGGGATGTGTCTGCCTACCTGTTCATCCAAGACTGATAAGATTTGAATGAAAAGGGATCCATGTGTTGATGATACTGCCAATTGCATTATCAACCACAGCTTAGATAATTGGTCGCGTTCATTATTGAAGTGAATTCTAGACAATTTCCTATAGGGACCCCATAAATCATATCCCCTATGGGGTTTCATTGCTTTGCTTTAAATATTCCCTTGTTGGTATTATTAAAGCTAATCCAAAACCTAACCATTGTGTGGTTGTTTTGGGTGGCGACTCGATCGAGCAAAGATCATATTTATTGGACAAATATGATATCATGTAGATATGACCAGTGACTTACGAGGACAAGAAGAAGATGCCAATGGAGGCCAAACTATAATTTACCACGGATTAAAGTTTACAAATACATTAGTAGGCTTGTGTCATTTTCACCTCAAAAATAAAAGTCATGCATATTCACTGTATACGATATGAATCAATACATTATGCACCTTGAAAAAAATAAATAAAGACGTTAATTGCACATGATATTATAATTCAGTGTCTATATTTAGACCCGTCGTGAATTCTATGTTTTATTTGTTGATGTTTTTGAGCCTTAACAAAAACCTTAGATAGACCATGTGGTAGTTTATTATCCACGGATTTCGTAATGATAAATCACATCATTAACTACTAGTTGCACCAAGAAAATCCAGCTCCTAATTTAGCCAGCAGAGATATTCATATATTTTTAAGGCAACATGGACAAGATTCTATATATTACACCCTCGTCATGCCCTAACCGACCGTAATACTTGTTAATCCTAATTAACAAATAGATATTTACTGTGGTTTCCCTTTTTTTTTTTTGCTAGAAATATATGCTTGACATGATTTGTTTTTTTTCCGTCTGTTCATATTTTAATGGCAGAGATAAGATAGGAACCAAATCGGTTTGACAAATTCCATGTGAACAAGAAAAGGGAAAAAAAAAACTAGTCCTCCATCTTTCACAACTGCCTCAAGAAGAAATGGAATTTGAACCACAACTCTAGTAGATATTTCATCTAATATCCATGTTCGTTTTTGAAGTGGTATTACACCAAGAGAATTGTGCATGTGCTTTTATTTTTGAAAATTAATTGTGTATGTATAAATTAACGACATGAAAATGAAACGAGAAACAAGTTACAACCATATCAAAATAAATTATTAAGAACTAGATTACGTTGTGATAACTTGTATGACAAATATATATGGAATACATACAACCGAAGTGGAAATTATTGATCAATTAATTATCAAAAATAATTTCAATTCGTTTTTTCCATGAAGATAATTTCAAATTTCTCAATTTTGGTAAGTAAGTTATAGCACTTTGCCAAGTAGCATTAGGAGTGGTAGAAGATTTGTGGACTTGATCTCAGAAAGGGAAACATGATCGCCTTCGGTCCTAGAAACAAAATCGATTTTCTTTTTTCTGGTTCCTTAATTTTCTGCGGTCGCCACGTCATGACGAAGGCGTGGCACCTTCCCTATCTCACCGCCGGCGGAAGTTTAAAGCCCCCCTCCTCTCCTGTCTCATATTTTATCGCGCTCTCCAATATAAATACACCTCTTCCTTTACCTTACTTCTGTTCCCTTCTCTCTCTTCACTTTCTCTCTTAATTTATCAGTTTCTCTTTTTTATCCTCCTCTCTCTATATCTCTCTCACCAAAAGAAAAATCCAAAACACTGTGGCAAATTCCAACTCTTCTCCTTCTTCTACCTCTCAACCCTCTCCAAAACGCAGCGTTTTGTCGTCTGTCTCCTGCCAGGGTCGTCTTTCCAATTGATGACTACAACCCCAGTTTGGAAGCTCAAACGCAGAAGGAGACGCAGCGGCGAAGGCTAAATCCGTAATTCTACCACCGCATCTAAACTAATCTGACTTCCCACCACCTCGTACTCTCCGACCAAACTAAACCAGACTCCGGAGTTTTGCAGCTTTTGTTATGGACTTTTTGGTGGGATCCACCTCCGCGGCGACGGCTTCCTGTCTGTTTCTCAACCAGAACGGCGTCGTAGGCGGCGGAGGCTCGGCGATCGGGGCTTTGGGGCAGCTCAACAAGGCCCGATCGGAGCATGAAGACTCGTTCCTGAGCAGTTCGTCCTCGTCCATCGGCGCTCCGGACGACAGTGACGAAGAGAATGAATCCAAGGAAGGGTCCGGTGACGTCACTGACAGCGAAGAGGTTCAGAGCAAGTTTAACGGCCGACCAGGGGGACTGACATGTATGGGATCAATGAGTTCTCTGGAAGATTCTCTCCCCATCAAGTGAGTGATTAGATCTGAAATCTTTGATCCCAATTAATTTAAGTGTTTAATAGAGTTTAATTAAGTTACAGATCTAATTACTTCGACCATGCAGAAGGGGATTGTCGAACTACTTCACCGGAAAATCGAAATCATTTGCGAGCTTGTCGGATGTTGTGACGACCGCTTCGACGGTGAAGGAGCTGGAGAAGAGAGAGAACCCATTCAACAAGAGAAGAAGGGTTTTAATCGCCTCAAAGTGGTCGAGAAAGTCGTCACCATCGTCTTTCTACAACCACCCAAACCCAAAGTCCATGCCATTACTAGCATCCTTAAATGAAGATGAAGAACAAGAACCAGAAGAGACGCAAGAAGACCCATCATCAGGGCAATCTTCATCAGATGAGAAAGAGCCACGCATGATCAGAACACCGAAATTGCTTGACAGGGGATTGATGAGCTTCAAGTCCAGGAGTTGCTATTGCCTCTCAGATCTGCAAGGACATGAACACTGAGCAAGAACCAAACCACCCTCACTTGGCATGGGGGCAGTTTTTTTTTTTTTTTTTTGTCTCTGGTTGTTGTAGGGTTTGTGTAATTGAAACTTGAAAGCCCACTATCAAAAAAATGAAATTATAAAATGTGTATTTTTTTTTTGATTACATAAAATGTGTATTTTAGTAATATGATTCGTTTTGTTTTCTGTTTGGAGTTATTGTTTTGCCATTTTTTATGTTACAGGATAAGGATATACTTTGATCAGCTGATTCGGATAGGGCAGAAAGACGAATTTGCCCTACCGGTCAATAATGCAGCTGCCGAGATTTGGGTATAAGATATGGTGGCCTTAAATATTGCGTTATATCATTTATCCTGATCTTATACCTATCCATAAGAAAAAAGGAACAAGAAAATAAGGTATCTTTCTCAGTAAGATTGAGCTGGACACAAAGATTAATTTAACTAGGACTACATAAAGTTAAGGTGAAGAAGACAAATAGCTTCAAGCATTTTGTCACGGCGATGCAACCTAAGAAGACAGCCCAACCGAAACGGATTGAAGTGGGGAATCGATCGCCCGAAAAAGCGAAAGAACAACCTAAATGATCGTTATCGTGTTTGAAAATGCCTGAAAGGGGTAACTTATCTAATCCACTAGAGAAAATGAGGGTCGAATAACGGGAATGGATTTCTTTCTAATGAAGCAACAAGGATGTGGTGGTGCTTGCTTTGGTTGACTGCCTTCACGTCTCACCCAACTCTAAATGAAGTTTTGGTTATATACAAGCACCTGTCAACAGAAAAAACCAAATTTGCTTTTGGGCGACAGTGAGAGGAAATTTGGATTTCTTGGAAAATAATTGAATCTAATCAATCTATTGAAAGATTTTCAGACAACCGAGTCATTTTCTCAAAAGAGAAAAATTGAATGGAAAATCGACGTGTTTCGGGTACGGTCCAAACCAGTCTAATATTGTGGGTTATGATTGATAATCACATTGATAACCTCCATTAATATGTGGGAGCCTTGGGAAATTTTTTGTGCCCCAAACCACAGCCCTTATTTTCTCCTTGAAACTACCCAGGCCCAAGAAACCTATAATATGTATGGAGAAAATATTAAAGTTCTCTGGATATGATATGGTTTTAGGCGGATGCTTGTGCGGTCATGGTCATGTCACTCATGTGTAACCAATGTTCTTTACTTAGTTCGGTGTGCTCCGCAACCTAAATTCGAATCATGAAGCTATCATAGTGATCAAACATAATGTCGCATTACATAATTGAAGCATTTCGCACAAAGAAATTAACTTATGAGTCTACGAAGTCTTTGAGGTACGCTAATTTTTGCATACGAGTTTACACTAATTTTGCATAAAGGTGTACACGGGGTGTTGATGCTACTATATGATGGCCTGTATCGTCTCGCCACTTCGTTTCACTCCCTCCTTTTCCCATCTCTCAAGCACCCGAGTTCGATTCGTGCCAAAACCTTCTTCCCGACTCGGATTCAACTCAATGTCTCAACCGGCCTCGGAAGCCAATCCGGACACCACGAAACCCGAGACCGCCGACGTCGTCGTTCAGTACGTGGTGCTCCGGCGAGACCTAATCGACTCGTGGCCGCTGGGCAGTGTGGTGACACAGGGCTGCCATGCCTCCGTCTCCGCCATTTGGTCTCACAAAGACGACCCTCACACGCTCCAGTATTGCAGCCCTGCAACCATTGATTCTATGCATAAGGTAGAACCCTTAATCCTGTTATGCACCCCATTAGCAGTCAACATGATTTCAGTTTCTTCGTCAGTGCGATGCTTCAGAGTTTGGTACAGTTACATAGCTAGAGATGCAAGCTAGAATCTGTTGGCTCAATTTAAGGTTATATTGAGGTTTTGTTGTTTCAAACTATTGCTCATTCAGTTGTGTTATCGAGATCTAGACTGAAAACTCGGGCATATCATTGTAGATTGTAAGCTACTTATAGATTGTAGTGCTGATTGTTTAATTTGGCAATTGGCTTGTATTGACTGCTGGAACTATTAGCGTCGTCGATGTCTCGATGATCAGTGTTAGTTTTAATGTGTTCTTAACAATTTGTTGTGCAGGTTACTCTTGAGGTGAAGGGAGAACCCCAAATTTTGAATTTATCTGAGAAGCTCAAAGCTGGTGGCATTGAGCACAAACTGTGGATCGAGCAACCGGAGAACTTCCCAACATGTCTCGCGACGAAACCTTACCCCAAATCGATGGTATCTTCGTATTTTAAAAAGTTGAAACTCTGCAAGTAATGTCGGACTCATTCTTGCCTGTTCTCATACCAATTTTAGTTGATTGGCACTGACAGATAATGTGCTTCAGAGGAATAGATTCTAAAATTCTGCAGTTTTTATATACCATTGTTTATAATTTAGTTAATTAACGATTCTCAGTGAGTCTATGTGAATGGCGTGATATTGTGCCTTCTTTCATGTCTTCTATGGCAAGAACTCTATTGGTTTAACAAAATGAATATCAAGCGCAATAGTAATACTAACGTGACACCCTCCCAATTCGACCTTGCAAACCTAGGAATAAACTAAACTAGTAAGGAAACCGGCCTTTCTAACCCTTCAATTATTCTGACCTCTATAGATGTAGCAATTTTAGATTTACTCATTTCTGGTGTTACTGATTGAAAGAAGTGGTTACCCTTCGTATCTATTCTATAGGTCATGAATGTCCTTTTAGAGAGATTTCTAGGAGAGGGGGAGTTGCTGAAGTAAAAACCATGAAACTCTTTTGGTGATGGTGTGGATTAGCAGGTGAAATCTATAGAGTAGCAATTCGGTTGTCAATTCATTCAGAGCCACACTGAGATCAAGAATGAGAACATTGAAACAAAATCTGGATAAAAACTACACAAAATTGTAGCAAGTATAAACAGCCTTGTCATGATATCAAAACATCCCTAACATAAGAAACAAAAGTCCATACACATACACAACTGCAAACTTTCTATGTTGCAGAGTTCATACATGAACATCAACCTCTGTTTTATTAGTCCTATCACTGATTCGGCACTACCAAGTGTCTATTACACAAGCTGCAGTAGAACTGGCGCTTGGTTTTCCAATATAGAGGGAAGAAACAGAACCTCCACTGTCTCTCTATATCCACGACTTGAACCAAACCTCCACAGAACGGGCACGCCCCCGGTGCTGGTTGCCTGGAGAGAACCGTATCATCTTCATCGCAAACAAACACCAAACACATCGCTCTTTCTTCCTCTTTACCTCTAAACTTTCTCTAGCTCTCTTTCTTGTAAGATATATGATCGCAGAGTTATGCAAGCCTTCCTTTCTGAAATCGTTGTTGTTTGCTGGCTGGTGGATTTGGTCACAGAGTTCCGAAAGGTATCCTATTTATAGGGTTTGCTTCTTGGAGTTTCCAATTGTGAAGAACAGAAAGAGGAAGGAGCTTTCTTAACGGGAAGGGTCTAGATTCTGGAGGAACGTTGCTTGATCCAGAAACTGAAGGAGAGAATGAAGCTAAGGTTTTCTGTGTAAGAAGCGTGTATGTAGAATATTCCAAACTTCGCACACGTGTTGTGTGAAACGTCAGGACCTAAGATAAGAATTCTTTCTATATCATTTTGTGCTTGCATCATAAACGTGTTGGTGTTGCTACTTCATTACCCTTTTCATATTGATAATAATCCCTGCAATTTCCTCCTGACTGCCAGTCCATGCTAAAAAGTAATTAAACTGAGAACTGATAAAATGGAAAACAGTTGGACTTGATTGAATTCGGCTTTGAATTTTCTATGCAATAGTTAAGGGAGACCTTAAACTCTTCAAAGCCTCGACAACTTATTGGTCATTTTTTATAAAGTTTGTAGGTTTGAACCGGTTCTAAAATATTGATTTTTTTCTCGGAACCGGAATTGAAAAAGAAAAAACGGTCCGGATTTAGTAGAATTTGTTTCCGGAACATGAATCGAATTGAATCGTAAATATCGGATCAGTTTTCTGGATTTTTACGGTTCTAAAAAGTTTACTGTAATATATATTTATCTCCAACCTTAAATAATAATCATATAAAATACCAACTTCAAAATGTAAATACAGAACGTCAACAACCTCTTTAGTATAATTACTCAATGATCAACAATTAACATACTCAATTATTTCAAAAAGAATTGAGAGAGAGACTGAAAACCTTGGATAATTTGGATTATATGGAGTACTAAATAATAGAGGAAGTCAGGTCGTAAGACAAAACGAATAAGTTTTTTTTTAGTTTATATAGTAATTAATCAGAGTCTAAGAAGTAAAGAAAAAAAAAGTGATAAGGGATGCGACGACAGAAGATGTTTCTTTTAGGAATTTTTCTTATATAACTGTGAATATTCGATTCTACCGGTTCCAAAATCATTTCAAAAACAGAAAACCAGAATCGAATCAAATTAGTTGTTTCGATACGATTCCTCTAAAGTTAGTAATTTATTTTGTTTGGAATCGATAATTTCGGTCAGGTTCTAAGCCGTTCGGGTCTAAAGTCTCAATCCTAAAAGTTAGTGCGATTTTGGGCTAACAGTAAAAGAGCAGAGCAATTTCTCCACCTAATCTTACTCATGATTATCGTCAGTTTTATATTACTATAACTAAGCACCGCTATGAGTTGAAATAAACCAATTGGAACCTATGAAATATATTCCGCCAGATTTGGATAAGATCATGAAATGATTTGATAACCCACCAAGAGATGATTAAAGGTTGGAGAGTGGGTTGTTTCAATCAAGGGTGGAAACACAAGTAGCTGTATAGAAGAATATAGAAATGCCGAACGAGGCCAAAAACAGGAACATAATTGACTGGAAATCCAATTATTCGATACATTCAGGCATAAAGCACTTGACAACTAGAAGGAGTAAAACCCCTAAATGCAGTTGGAGCTGGCAGGACCTGCCACTCAACTTGTAGCTCACCCTTTTGTGCTTCCGATTCTGACAGCCTTCCTATTCCCACATTCAGCCCACATGCCACCACGTATATGCTACCCTCCACCGCGCTCACTGCGAAAGGCCGTCTAAGTGCATCGCACGGGAATTTATCTCCGCCGACGTACCTCCATGTGTCTTTATCGTGGTCGTACACCTTCATCGGACAGTCACCATACTCTGAGATCACCAATAACTTGTTGTCCACAACCGCACTGATGCCTGTCCATCCTTCCCTCATCCCGAAACTCATATCTCGCCACACGTCCGTCTTCGAATCGTAAACCAGGCCGCGTGGCGAGAAGTTAAAGGGCCATGTCCACCCTTCGGTGACGTACATTTTAT
This sequence comes from Argentina anserina, assembly GCF_933775445.1. Lineage (NCBI taxonomy): Eukaryota > Viridiplantae > Streptophyta > Magnoliopsida > Rosales > Rosaceae > Argentina > Argentina anserina. The sequence continues at coordinate 27,892,154 of NC_065873.1, read as the reverse complement.
CCCCCACCACATGGGAGTCGTATTTGGCAAGTCCGGTTGGCATTGTTGCAATTTTCGCCCATGTGTCTCTTTCAGGATCGTAGCAGTCGACGCCCTTGACCGAGTCATTCTCACAAGTTCCGCTGCCGCCAACCGCTATGATATTATTATTGATGCTCCCTGCGTCAAAATGCGATCGGGCGGTCGGCATTGGAGCCGCGCTGGACCACTGATTGGTAGATGTACGATACACGAGGGTGGACCGCATAGAACATTCCGCGTCGGATCCGCCCAACACGACTAGCATCCCCTGACGTGGCAAGGAGGCGCATGCTAACCCCGGTGGACTGCCGGCCTTGGAATAATGCCCAGGCATCGGAGGTAGGACAAACCAACGGCCTGATCGAGGGTCCAGCGCTTGCCACTGAATCTTGGCCGTCAATTTGTTGAACGCGAAAACGAAAAGGTAAGGGAGTGGGAGCGAAAGTGACTTCTTGCAGTGAAGGAAAGCCGGGTCCGAAATGGCTTTGTTCCACGAAGCAGAGACCGAACGCACCAGAGCTTGGTATGGATAGGGAAGGTAGAGCAGACACAGCTCGGCTACCTCGTCTGGAAGTCCGGGAATCAACGGCTCGGATTTGTTGCTGCCGCTTCTGCTCCTTACTACGTCGGAATTCTCATGAGTTTCTAGGTTTGATGCAGAGGAAGTCAGAGCTGCCATTGTTGAAAAAGCCACGAGCACAGAAGCTAATCTGACACGTACTATAACACAACTGCCCAGATGAAGAAAAGGCTGTAAAAGCTTAACTGCTTATTAAGCAGCTGTGTTTGATGATCTGACTCAGAGAGTTAGAGAGTTAAAGAGTTGGAGTAACTAGTATCTGTGTAAGCTGTGCTGAGCATTTCACTCAGTTTGGTATATATAGTGAGAAAGAGAGGAAGGAGATCATGTAGATGACGAAGCAAAGATTCACTTTGCGGAGAAAGGTGAGCAGGATTATTGGGTCGTCAAATGAAGTGGAGTTGTTTATATGGTAATCGGGTCACTTTAGGGTTGGAGTGAAGAGAGTTGAGAGAGAGAGAGAGTTATAATAATGGGATATGCATCTAGAACAACGCGGAATATAAGGTTTGGGTTTGAGATGGAACAAGCACATATATATACACCGGCGGATCGGAAAGAAAGAGACTTGTGTGGTGGCCGGGATTAAACAATTGGAGCAAGAAGACGGAATAGTTTAATTAGGGGAAATGAGGTGGGATTGTTTTTTTCTGAGTAACTTGTTCAAGGGTACAAAGGGTTTTGGGTGAGATTTTAAACAAGCTAAGGGGTCCGGTGGCATGGCTGCTGCATATACATTGGGTTGGTTGCGGTTAGATCCAATTGAAGCAGTGGTGCACTGCATGGTGATATGTATTGATGGGAAGAAGGTGATGATTTATACAAGTTGTGGGGTAGAAGAGGGGAATATAGATGAATCGGAATTGTAGTATTCTCCATAGGAGACTCATGATCGATCATGTTACTTAATCGAGTGTTCCCCATGATAATGGTTTTTGGCCCACCTCCATTCCATGGCGGTATGATTAGGGTTAGAGAATATAACATTGACCAAGTCTTTTTTGGATATTTTTGCTTAGGTGATAAAGCATCTCTTATTTGGGATTTCCAATCCATGTGGTATTGTTTGTATGTTAAATATTTATTGAGGATACTATCATCGGTTTTCATCTTCTTTAGTTGATCATGCACTACTTTGTTTCTAGTTAATATATCATCTATTTGGCGAGATGTTTCTTACTGAGCTTGTTCTTGACACCTTACATGGAGTAACTTAGAAGGTTTAATCTCCTCTTTCATTCTAAATTTTAACCAATTTCTTTGTTTTGGGGCAACAACAAAAGGCTGGACCATCCAATGTAGGCTACAACTACACAAATCACTTGTGTATCAAATTTCGTTTGTTTCATTTTCAAGGTTTTTCGATTACACATTTTCAAGGATTCTGTGATATACGTTATCCATCTACTCAAACACCACTTGATATTGTGGACCAACCCATTATGATCGAGTGACTTGAAGACAACCCCCAATTTTCGTTTCCAAAAACGAATTAAATCAATGTCATTCGAGTGTTAACTAGACGACCAATAGTCCAATACATCTAGTTGTTTGCATTGAAATTTCCACGCACCCGTCCTTTTAATGGGTAAGAGTCTGATTATTCCTGAATTTCTACACAGTACATGTCATCATAAATCCAAAATATTAAAAATAAAACTTATATATAATTTTCGAAAGTGATTGAAAGGAACAAACGCAGAATGAAAATGAACGCAGCATATGGACTGATGGACTTGGAATAGAAACGCAAGAGAGGCCAGGGATTTGTTGCCCACCACAAAAAAAAAATTGAATTCCGAGTGTTATGTCGTTTTCTTGTGTTTGAGAAGTAATCTGATCCCTCTCCAGAATTTCGTGAGCTGATTTTGCAGGTAATTGGGATCAGTTTGAACATCATAGTTAATTTCAAAGACACTGCTCATCCGAATGAAATCATTAAAAGCATGGAATGGACAAATTAAGCTTCATCTTCTACAATTGCAGCTTCCTTCATTCCAGCTCCACACGACACATTTCATTTCATATTCGCAATCGCTATGTCAGAAGTCGGAAAGTAGTTGCTTTAGAATTTCTAATTCTAATGAAGCTCAAAAAGTTGATTATGATGTGTTGTTTGTAATAGGCTATAAAACAAAGACGTGAACGGTGTCCTATATGGCTATATGTGTGAGCTGATTGAGGTAGAGTGAGTAACTATCATCTGAAGAATATACGGAGTTGTGTGTAAACAGGTATTCCTAAAATCACCGATGTTCAAGTAAACAGACAAATAATATGCAATCTCGGTCACTCGTTTGATTACTAATTATTTACATGGGATAAATATAAAAGAAGTTGTAAAGGACAATAATAAAAAAGACAATTGATAAACTGGGAAGGAGCTCCGTGTTAATAGAAATCGCAAGATCACAAATAGGGCGTCAACAAGACCTAACCAATGCGGCGTTAATGAACACTAAAAGAGTTGAAGAACTAATTACACACTTGACTTTGCAAACTATTAGTGTCAGTGCTGCTGGGGGCGTGAAATCCGCATTCCGGACTTTATATCTAATCGTGTCATTTCAGTAACAAAGTGTCATTGAGTTGGTGGGGAAATGCATCAACCAGCATGGTTATAAGCAATGAGAATGTCACTTTTTCCCCCCACTAAACAAGGTCTTACTTAGTTGCTTGTCTGACATATAGACAAAGTGCCTTTTTATTTGACAAGATTGGTCTCTTTCACAAATTGCCGGTTTTTTTTGTTTAAACTCAATTTCATTTTGTCTATTATGCATAGAAATGTTCTCTTATCGAACATATCTATGTTGTGATTCGCTTTGTACATACAGGACAAGCAGAAACTTGAAACGTAAAGCTATGTTAAACAAAAAGAGAATTCTAAACGTGCAAATCTCTTTTATTTCCTCCCACATAATCATGATTGTTAATGACAAACAAAGTATCAAACACAATAGATAAACAAACCAAAAACAAATGTACTAGATTTAAAGAATTAGAAAAGCCAACGAGGTTTGGCTCAGTTAGTAAGGGTGAATTTGAGGTGTATCACTCACACATTTTCGATCCCCGCTGCCAGCAGACCTTGTTGGCTCGCGATCTTTAAATTATCCTGTAGAAATTTATATATGAGGTTATGTGACAAGTACGTGTCCGTCGTAAGTCTTTCAGGATTGAAGTTGTGGATATGACCTGGCGATGGTGTCGTAGCGTAACTAAGCTCTCACACAAAAAAAAAAAACTTACCTAGGACAAACATTTCGACAGTGCCACATAGACACACAGTGTGACCTTGTTAAAACATAATATTTGCACTAATCGAAAGTTCAACAATAAAGTATTTGGTCATATCAACTTTGGGCCGGGCCTCAGATAGATAATTGGACCCATATGACTAAACAAAAGGCCCATGCGAGTCCTACCACTACTTTACCCGCCAAAGAAATCAGTCGGAAACTGACAGACGTTATCCGCAGATGGCCGATGGGTAGCTCTCTCTCACCATTAAACAATGCAAACCTCCTCTCTCTCCTTCGCCGTCTGTTCCTATTTTCCGATACGTCGCCGTCGCATCACCACCGCCTCTCCCCGTAAATCCAACCTCAGGCGCCTCACCTCCCGCGTCGTCCAGCTCACTCGCCGTAAACAGCTCCACCAGGTCCTCATTGCTTCTTCTCAATTTTTCCTCTGAGCAATTTTTTTGCTCTTATAAGTTTGATAGAGGTTTTGTGATTGTGCAGATAATAAAGGAGATAGAGATCGCGAAGGAAAGGTACGGGAAGCTGAACACGATAGTGATGAACGCGGTGGCGGAGGCGTGTGTCCGCTGCGGCGATATCGACTCTGCACTGAAGGTGTTCGACGAAATGTCTAAGCCAGAGAGCTGCGGCGTCGATACTGTCACCTACGCCACGCTTTTGAAGGTACTAATCCTCATGCTTATTGACAATGTGTTTCGAAAGATTTGATAATGTGCTTGTAATGAAGGGATTGGGCGGAGCGAGGAGAATTGACGAAGCATTTGAAGTGCTTGAATCTGTGGAGCGTGGTGATGCTGTGGGAAGTCCAAAGCTATCAGCACCTCTTATTTTCGGACTGCTCAGTGCTTTGGTTGAGGCAGGTTAGTGACGCCAATTAATTATTACTATGTGGCACATTTTGATGTTGTGATTCTAGATCAGGCAATGGTAGTATCTGAAGTATTCGGAATATATGCGCTGTTTTATGTTCTTATAAATGTACATGTGCTGGTTGCCTGTTTCTGTAGTGCAGGAGATTTGCGCCGAGCTAATGGACTTCTTGCACGGTATGGTTTTCTCCTTCGAGAAGGTGGCAGTCTTTCACTCACAGTCTACAACTTATTAATGAAGGTTGTCCACTGACCTATATATGTAAATTCTTTAAAAGATTTTTCCATTTTCATGAACTGAGCTTTGAAAGATAGATACATTATTTTGAACATGCATGATCCTAAATTTGCATGTCTAGTTTGATGTTGTTGCTTAAGGGTTTGCTGCTTCTGATTTTCAGGGTTGTATTAAGTCAGGCCTTCCTCAGAGTGCGATAGACATGCATGACGAAATTATACGTCTAGGTTTGAAGCCTGATAGGCTCACCTATAATACTCTAATATCTGCATGTGTAAAAGCTGGGAAGCTGGATGCCGCTATGCAATACTTTGAGGAAATGAAGGTCCCAAGCTATATGAAAGGCCAGTTTAGAGCCTGTGTATAATATTCTTATACTTTTAGGTTGTCGGCTGCATTAAGAAACTTACTGAAGTATTGTCCCTCATTTTGTAGGATGAAGCACAGAAATATAGTGATCCTGGTCTTTTCCCTGATGTCATCACCTATAGTACATTACTCAAGGTATACATATTTTTCTTCTGAATACCTTAATGAAGTTATATGAAGATTCATTAATTGAACCAGCTGGACGTTTTGTCCCTTTTTCCTCCATCGTGGAGTTGGAAACTTTGAAATCTTTTGTTAGCTAATAACGTTAAAGTTCAGTTCCTATCATCAAGCAAACTGTGATGTTTCTATATATTCTTTGGCAGGGGTGTGGGGATTCCAAAGATATCCTTATGGTTCATAAGATTGTTTCAGAAATGAAAACATATATTGGTTTGTTCATTGATCGAACAGCATATACAGCAGCAGTTGATGCTTTGCTAAATTGTGACGCAATAAAAGGTATGCTGTGCGTAAAACAGTTTATGTTGCTATCATTCTCTGATGTCTTCTGATTATGAATGCCATTTGCTCCATGGTACATTGTGCAACATCATATATGTGAACTGCACCAATTATTCTTGTCATGGCTGAATTAGTTATAACATTTCTGTAATTTTGCTTATCACATATAGAAAGATGCTAAAAAATTTACGTCTTAAAATTTGAATCTACCGCTTCTGCTTCTAACATTAAATTTTGTCTGATGATTAGGTGCTTTATGTATTTTTGGAGAATTATTAAAGCAGGCAGGTGGAAATCCAGAGTTGAGACCAAAACCACACCTCTATCTTTCCTTGATGCGTGCCTTTGCTGTTAGAGGAGATTATGAAACAGTGAGGAGTCTGCATAAGCACATGTGGCTAGATACAGCTGGAACTATCTACCCAATGATTCATGAAGAAGCTGATCATCTTGTTATGGAGTCAGCTTTAAATGATGGGCAGGTACAATATCAACTCCCTTATAGTCTTCATCATTGTGGTCTTACTGCTTAAGTCTCTTTCATTTCCTGATTAGTGATTACCTGGATTATATCTGAGCCTTTTGGATGCTGGTTTCTAAAATCCAGGTACTTCACAGGATAAGGACCCTTTCTTTAGATTTTGTATCTCTCTGAAGTACTACTTATAATGCACACACTGGTTCAGTCATTGCTTGATTTAGCTGCAATGTGATTAGTATGAGAAATTGACTACTATTCGCCATTCAATGTTATTTTCCATTTTTGTTTTTAGGTAGATTTGGCCAAAAATTATCTTGGAAGCATAATTACAAGGTGGAAGAGAATACCGTGGACAAGTCGAGGAGGCATGGTATGTAGTTTTCTTGTACTTTCCAGGACTATGTATGTGACAAGATATAACTAATATGACTATTCGTCTGCGTTTGTCTCCTCTGACAGGAGAGGTACCTGTTGATGTTTTAATTTATTTTGACATGCGTATAATTATATAAAGTATCACCAAGATATTGAAGATTTTCCTGAATATTTTAAGCGAAAACCTGAAATTCAAGTTCTTTAGACACCTGAAATCAAATATTAAGACTTCAGGCTTTTGTTACTCAACTGGCGCTTTCTACGTTCAAGTTCAAAAAATTTATTTAGCTAGTTGGTGGTTTACTATTATATATTTAACTTGAATTTGTATTACACTACATGTTCATTTTCTGCCTGGTATAACTTCTGCCCTTGTACTGCAGGTTGCTCTACGCACAGAGGCCTTGTTGGGAAACACAAATTCCATATTGACTCCTTATCTGCTCCCTCAGGTCCTTGCCTATTCCTTGTCCTTAGAGTTGTAGGGTAGATAACTGTACATTACCTAATGTTCAAAGACTTGGATAATATACTGTTGTCAGTGTTATGTATAGGGCATGAGTTTACATTGAATGTGTCATACTGAGTCTACAACCTGAGTGGCTGTGTTTAACTTTTGTTGTCTGATATTTACACTTTTTGGATTTAGGTATTGACTAGCGATCCGATTGAAAGCGTGATGAAGCCCTTTGAAGCAGCACGTCCACTTCTTGGGACTGTAAAGTTGAACAAGGTAGCTATGCGTTTCTTTAGAGATTCAGCAGTGCCTATCATAGATGACTGGGGTAACTGCATTGGAATATTGCACCGTGAAGACTGTACAGAGGTAAATCATTATGATGTTACAAACCAAATGTTTTCTTTTCTTTCGGGTACAGTCTGATAGACAAGCACTTTTGTCTCGACAATTATACATAATATGGTCTCATTTGCATACTATTTTGTAGATGGATGCCCCTCTTTCCTCAATGATGAGAAGTCCACCTCCCTGTGCCGTAACAACCACATCGATCGGCCATGTGGTGGATCTAATTGTGAAGCACAAATTCAAAATGGTGGTCATAGTAAACCGTAGCTCTTTGTTTGGTGGTACTGCAAATTTGAGGGCTGTTGGTGTTTTTACAGCTGAACAACTGTGTAAACTGCTTGTCGCACCAGAATCAGAAATGCCAGGATTGAAACCTTCTTTCTGTAGAAGTTTAACAATGTGCTGTGTATGAGAAGACCATAACCCTCCTTGTAAATACAATTTTGTTATACATTTTAGTGAAAATAATATCCTCAAAGGCTTTAGCTAAAACAGTGTATCGCTTATGAAAATGAGTAATTATGCCATTTGATAATCGCTTCGATTTTTACGTTGCCCTCTCAATTGTATTCATGTTGTCACCTACATACTACCAGTGTATATTAATACGTATACCAAGTTGGCTCTAAGGTGAAAGTTAAGGTAGTAAATCGGCCTATGTCGTCTGTAAAAATTCCAGTAAGAATTGACAGCAGATATGATTTAATCACAGCCGTTAATAGAGCTGACTTTAATAATTTGGCTCCCCATCACTTCTCAAAACGCAGCGTTTGCTCTGCAACTTTGCATTATCAGATTCAGAAACACTGAAAATGAACTAAAAGCCTAAAAAAATCTCAGCTGTAAAACCCTAAGGTTTATCGAAGCGGGTTGAGAATGGCGCAGAGAGCGAAGGAGATGATGAGGAGCGTGATGAAGAAGGTCGGAGACAAAAACCTGAACCCGCGATTGAAGCAGGAGCTCAAGAAGAACCGATTACCCGACCCGAAAATCGTAATGGGTCGAGCCCACCGTGGCATCTTCGCCGGCCGCCACATCCAGTTCGGCAACAACGTCAGCGAAGACGGCGGCAACAAGTTCGTATCTTTTACCTTCTATTTCTCTTGCGTTTTAAATTCTAGTATTTGAGCCATGTTGCATGATACAAATCATACAACAGCTTTGATTATGAACCCTCAATACTTTGGGAATTAAAGTATTGAAGTGACTTGATTTAGTTTGATTTGGTTTGCTGGGTAGTGGGTGCTGTGTGAATTTAATTTGTATGATTTATCTTGTGTTGAAATATAGTTGTTGAAATTGGCATTGGTGCATTGATGTTAGAATTTTGAGCATTGTTGATGTAGAAATTGTACTATTAAGCTATTGGAGCTAGCTTGATCATGAAAAAAACTATTATGCATTCGATTTTTTGACTGGGGATAGTTGCTTCTTCTAGGGATTCTAGATAATGTGGACAATATTATCAGAGGTTTTTGAGTCTCATACTTGTTTACTATTGCCAGGTTTAGATGGTTTTGTGATTTAATGGTTTCTTTTTGCATGTTATACTACGATTTGTTAAGCTGGTTTAGCATATATGATGCTCTTTAAAGTTGTTGTTTTGGTCTATGATTTTGTAGAAGTTGGAAGAATGGGTTTCTGATGAACCATAATTTTTTGTGGTGATAGGACAAGGAGGCATTGGAAGCCGAATGTGCAGGAGAAGCGGCTCTTCAGTTACATCCTAGACCGTCAGATTCGAGTCAAAGTCACTACCCACGCTTTGCGTTGCATAGACAAGGCGGGAGGTATTGATGAGTACTTTCTGAAAACTCCTTACCACAAGATGGACACTGAAATGGGGCTTGTCTGGAAAGCCAAAATCGAAAAGCTGTATGAAGAGGTTGGCCAGACAGGGGGATATGCTTTCCAAGCACCTAACGGTGAAGCCAAGGTTGAACAGGAATTTAAAGAATTAAAACTAGATGAGAGGCAAGTCAAGAGACAGATGTATGGTTGGTCGAAGAAACTAAAACAGATTGAGGAACGCAAAGACAACCAAATCACTGATAAAGAAGCTCATGAGGAGGAAGGTGCAGGAATTGAGGAAGGAAGCTCTCATGTTGAGGTTCATGAGCAGTTGGTCGCAAACTCCTGAGTTGAACTCTTGAATCGGCTTTTGGGATGTTCTCGTTTTTGTCAGCCAGACCCATTTCCGGACTTTAACTCCTCAGGGTTTTCAGGGTAATTCAATACTAGCCATAGTTAGCTGATAAAGCAGACTTTGTGATCTTTTCTGATTGTGAAAATTCAGTTCCTTGCATTTTTATATGCAATTTTGTATCAAATAATCCATTATACTATGCTTTCGAATCTGATGAGCTCCTATGCTATGGAGAGGGCAGATTCAGTTAGCTGCTCTTAGTCAATGAAACTGGATGAAATTGATGCTGGACCAAATTATCTTGTGAGTTTGTAACTTCATTGTTTCAATGTTTTGGCTTGTCCCACTCTGTTACTGTGCATCGGTCCCATTCCCAGCCTAGCTTCCAATCTCATCTTGTCAATGTGATTAATCTTCTCAGTTGATCATGGTGGATATATGATTTCCCCCCTCATAGTTGCCCCTAATAAATTAGCTGAAATAGGAGTGAAAGTAATAATAGCTATAGAACACAAAAACCTGTCATGTACTTCTCGGTAGATTATTTAGTTCGACATTCAAGAACCACATTGATTCAATCATACAAATTTTGTACAACAAAGTTATATGGTTTTTTTCTTGCTCAAGAATATTTTCAGTTCTCATATCTGTACTACAAGGGGTGGCGAACTGACTCGACCTTTTCTGTTGAAACGAATGCTCTATAGATTTTCATGGCTTTGCCTTTGCATATGCTCTTCCCCTGTTTCTGGCTCGGCCTTTTTCTAGTTGGGCATCACACGTTCTGAATTGCATTATCAACTACAAGCACACAGGAACATTACAGATGGCATCGATAAGACTACCATAGACGTACATTTTCTTACATAGACAACAGTTACAACAGAAAGGTAGTGATTTAGTTTATAGGTAATCTTTTGCGTTGCCTTTTGGATTCTCTTGAAATCTTGCTATCCTGAAGTGCTTTAGCTCCACTCCTTTAGCCTCTCCACTAAGTGCAAGGTCAGCCAATGTCCTCCCTACCACCGGAGCCAGCTTGAACCCGTGACCGGAAAAACCGCATCCGATCACCACATCCTTCCCGAACTCACCCCCTAAGAAATCAATCACAAAATCCTCATCCGGGGTCATAGAATACATACACAACTGAGTGGCAACCGGCCCTCCGGAGTCAACCACACCGGAGAATGTCGTCTCTATCCACTCCTTCAAAGGAGCCAGCGGGTTCCCGGGTCCCCAAGGCCTCTTATCCGGGTCACACGGGTACCCGCCATGCACCGCAACCTTGATTAAACCCGGATACTCCAATGAGGGTGTGCCATAGACATATGGAACCCCATAGCTAGCAAAAGTGGGGAAGTCACCTCCAATGGCGTAACCAGCTTCATGACCCTCCTTCATCCTCCAATAACACACTGTGGTCTCCAAGGGCTGTATAGGCAGTTCAAACCCACCAACCGTTTTAACTAACCTCTTAGTCCAAGCCCCAACTGTCATCACACACTTCTTACCCCAAAACCTCTCCCCATTTCCTGTCCCAACCCAAATGCCTCCCTTCACCTCATCTCTCTTTATCTCCGTCACCTCCATGTTGTCCCTCAACACGGCGCCGTTTTGCAGCGCCAGCGTTTGGAACATAGACACAGCCTTGGTGGGCTTGATCACACCACCGTGCTCCGTAGCCAAACCCACCCACCCCTCCGGTAACTTGATTCGACCCGAGTACTCCTGCTCCACTTGCTCCCGGTTCAGAACCCGGTAAGCTATCTCGTTCTTACGGCAGCTGGCTACAACTGCCTGGAAAACTCTGTTGCTTTCTTGGCCCATATCGAAGTGGTGGGCCTTGAAATAGACATTGTAGCCGATTTCAGACTCTGCTTGTAGCCATAGCTTGTAGGACTCGAGTACCAGAGGAGCGTAATAGTCATCTGGATACGTAACCCTAATCGTACGGGACTCGCCGTGGGAGGAGCCCCGGTGGTGAAGAAAGTCGAATTGCTCGAGCAGGAGGGTCTTGTGGCCCCGCTTGGCGGCCTGGTAAGCGGTGGAGCTGCCCATGATTCCGGCGCCGACGACTATGACATCGAACTCTTGGACGGAAGATTCCATCTCCGGGTTTTTCGTGGAAGATGACAGTGTGAGTGAGTTGGCTTTGGCCTTTGGGATTGCCACTTGGTTTGGGGTTTGCGATCTGTGACTTGGAAGTAAGTGTGACGCAGCTAAAGCGGGCTAGCCTTGTTTTTAACATGGAAGATTCTTAAGAGGCGCCACTGTTTTTTTCAAATCTACGATATTGCCACTGTGCCCTTCTCTTCTCTTGGTGACGCCTGGTGTTCCATGCAGTAAAAGACGTAGAGGGCAGTGTTTTGGGGACACGTAACTGCGGGGAAACCCTAATCTAGAGTAAAAGTAAATTGTGTGTTTTAAAAACAATATAACAAGGAAGTGGAGTGGTAGACCGTATTATGGCGTTAAATCTAGCGCCGCAATCTTACATAGTATATCACGATACATTGACATATCAACAATTAAAATTATATAAAAATGTTATTTTAAATGAAAAACAACCATATTCTTATTAATCCAACCGTTCTAAATTATTATAAAATTTTATATTTTTTGTTTTTTATCATTTCTTCTTTTTCATCACATGTGATCATTATGTTGTAAGAAGTGATATCGTGTCATCATTGTGAATATAAATATGTAATTGTATTCTATACTATTAATAATTCAAAAAAATTGCCAATTAAAACGCCTATAAAAATATATTACTAATATTACACTATAGATTAATTAAAGAGGAATTCTATTTGCACCTCTAAAAGTGTGGTGTATACCTCCACAATTTTTCAAATTATATTTAACTTTTTCAACTCACATTAAAATACTATTAAAGACAAACATAAAATATATAAAAAAATTATATATTATTTTTACCTTACTCTATCTCTTTCATTTCCTCTTTTCACTTACAACTATCAATGTTTGAGTTAACAAATAACATAGGTTATTTTCATACTAATCTCTTCATTTCTTCATCCTTAACAGAATCCCTCTATCTGATTAAACATGCAATCAAGATTGAACACAAAACAAAGAGGAGACATTGGGTTCATGATTTTCGGTGATGATCGTTGAGAAATTTATGGAGTTCTCCTTAAGATTAATCTCAGTCCCTTTAATTAAACTTTAAGAGATTTTGGGTTCTGGCCGCATATTAACAATTCAGCTTTTGGTTTATGTTTCACGATGGGAAGTTGTAAATATATCGAGTTATATTGAATGAGTAGGGAAGCTAGATGCCGAATACAATTGTAATGCCAGGATGCAATGGGATTTCTAGTCGGTGATTTAATAATGAGGAAGAAAAATTCCAATTGTCCTTCATGAAGAGACCACATGTCTAGACCTCCTCTTGGAAATTAAAGTGAGATAGTTTTGATACATAAACTCTTGTTGCATGTTCTTCAAATGTAAAAGTTAAGTTTTATATTGAATCATGGTGGCATAATTTTGTCCAATCCAAACGGTTGAGAGATAACGAACGAAGCTAACCACAACAAGAACACATACAAGAGTTCTTTGCAAAAAAGATTAATCTGATATTTTCTAAACTCAAATTCATCATTGGTGGGTGGGGATCGAAATGAGCGGAGATGTCCTGCTCAAAATTTTATTCAGCAACAACGTATCACTTAGTTGGAGAGTGAGGGCATTTTGGTAAGAAAAAAGAGGTGTACTTAGATTTTTGAAGAGTAAAAAAGTAACAGAGTGTAATAAGTAATGGAGGTGTAAACAACACTTTTCCAGGTGCAAATAAAACCCCCCTTAATTAAAACATTTATTAATATATAAAGACTATAACAATAATTAATAAAATGATGTATAAAGATATAAATTGAAAAAGAAAAATATCAGATAACCACCTATAACTTCCCACATTTTATTTTTCATCCACTAAAACTTGAAAATGAAAAAAAAAACAAAAACAAAAATTCTGTAAATGCTAGTTTTGATAACCATTACACTTATCTTTCTTAATTTCAACTATTTTTCAAGAAGATAATCGAACTAAAGAATATGAATAAGATAAAGTATGATATGATTTATAAATGCATGCAAGTCAATAAATTTAGAAGAAAAATATTATAGGATCCAAGATTATAACTCCAAAATCCTAAAGCATGACGACTGTAAGATTTGGTTGAGAGAGCTTCATTATTTGATATGACACTATATTATAATACATTATCGTCTTCATTCCTTCAAGAGTTCAAGTAGTCGATTCAGCAATGGAGATACGCAATCAATCATGAAGTTAGCTTTATATATTACTATATATGTAACAATTAACAAATCTCATTTGCGTGCTAATTCGATTGGCGTAGTGTCAAAAGAACACGTATGCACTATGTTTCATGCATCTATCACATCATTCACATGTAGAATGAACTCCAACCAATGTAGGTCGTTCGAAGTTGATCCAACAATGTAGGCCACGAACGTTGAGAATGAACATCAGCCCTTCTTTTCTGTCATATTCAATGTGCAATATATACGAACCAAGGAAAGCAACTGAAGAGAAACGTGGGGTTATGGTTTGTAATCGTGGAATATTTTGTTCCTGTTAAGTCACCATTCATTATACGATTTATATCGATGATATTGATAATCATGATATCATGCGCAGTTCAATAGTGCTTCGCAACAACCGCATCATCATTGTTTATGTAAAGGCGTATATTTACCAATATTCTATTGATCTCTTCTAGAGTTCTAGTGCTAAGAAAAGCCAAGCTAAGGCCGTTTATCATATGCCGTTTGTGTTCGTCCCACATTCCCACTTGCAGATTTTGAATGATTAGGGTTGGGCATCTACTTGCAGTTGAACTAGCTATAATCTATGTCAGTTTATGTCAATCATGTGAAATATTCATGCTATCTTCAGTAAAGGAACCAAGTCGATCAGTTTTCGTATATTTGCATTTTAGTACTCTCTTTTCTCTTTCGTCAGTTTCGGGTTTGATATATTGTAAAGATTTAAATAAGGGGCCTTCAAATAAACCTCCATCCAATGTTTAAAATACCTAATTAATTAATAATCTTCTCCTCGAGTTTTTATGAACCCCATCTCTATTGATCACAGTACGATCTTCTCCTTGTGAAGTATTCATGCGTCGTTATATAAAAACCATGATGTTTGTGTGTTATCGATCACATGATAGTTCTTTTGGAGCTTATGAAACCCCCATCTCTATCGATCTGGTTTTCTTGAGCCATATTCTCTCGTTCGTCTGCATCAGTCTCTGTCATGGAGGCTGATACAACGATTGATATATAGCGATAGTGGGATCATTATTCGTCAACAGTCCTCTATCTGCAAAAAAGCTCGGCTCACTCACATTAATTCAAGGTTAATGCCTTGAAATGTCACTGCTATATTCAACAACTGGTATTTATCATCATATAATTTACCGATCTGTTAAAAAATGTTAATCATGAAGCATATGTTCATATACACCTTTCCAAGGTCTCCGACAATAAGCGGATTTGTGTATACTTAATGGAAGATAGAAAAACAGTAAAACTTTCATTCTGCAGATCAAGGGTGTAGGTACAGAGTCAAAGGTAATCTTCGTAACCTCCTCTTTCTCTTTAGCACCAAGGAGTAACGACAGGGTGAATCTTCAAATCTTCTTGTTAGCCTCGAAGACAAATTTTTTGATCGAATCTTTAATGGACAACAATTCAGGAAACTCCCTTTTCAGCTTTGAAGCATCCAATTCATTGTTACTCCTTGGTGCTACAATAACCTTGGCTTGTTCTTCTAGGTCAAAATTTTGCCACTTTAACTTAGGGTCAATGTAATCCCTATACATCTCTAGAATCTCATTGTGGCTTATGACTCCTGGGTTGGTGAAGTTCCATATTCCTCTGCAGCTTCTCTTGGCCATCTCAATGGATATTGGTAGGAGCTCATCTAGCACGGTCATACTATTAGGTATATTCACCACATTGTTGTAACGGGAGATCTTCGTGATGAAGTTTCTTGGGTTGCTGAGGTCTGATGAAATCGGCATTCTAACTCTCAATGTGCATACATTGTCATATTCCTTTAACAAATCCTCAACCTGCACAATTTACCATGTTCTTAATTTGTAATATATATATATATATATATATATATATATATATATGCAGTCTCTATCCAGAGTGAAGCTTCATTCTGAAATTACTGAGTGAAGTTCCAATTTTGGCACACTTTTCGGTCAAATTTTTTCACCATAAGTGATTCAATATTTAGGTATGTTATTCAAGATCATCTCTACAAAATTTCATCTAATTCGGACATCGTTAAGGTATTTAAATTAGATTAAATGAATGAATGAATTAAAATTGTTCAACGTGAACCGTTCGTGTAAATCTCAATTTTGAAAGCTCAAACCATTATCAAATTGGATGAAACTTTGTGGACATGATCTTGAATAACATACCTAAATATTGAATCGCTTATGGTGAACAAATTTGACCGAAAAGTGTGCCAAAATTGGAACTACACTCTGTAATTTCATAGTGAAGCTTCACTCTGAAATTACAGAGTGAAGCTCCAATTTTGACATATTTTTCGGCCAATTTTTTCACCATAAGCGATTCAATATTTAGATATATTATTCAAGATCATCTCTACGAAGTTTGATCCAATTTGACAATAGTTTAAGCTTTCAAAATTGAGATTTATACGAACGGTTCACATTAAACAGTTTTAATTCATTCATTGATTTAATCTAATTTCAATACCTTAGCGATGTCTGAATTAGATGAAATTTTGTAGAGATGATCTTGAATATCATACCTAAATATATATGTATATCAGTCCCTATCCAGACTATGGATATAGACTATATATATATATATATATATCCATGTTTGTCATGGATGTTATATCGCCAGTGTTGTCTGAGAGTGCAATCTAGATTGATACTCTGATATAATATACGATATATTCGACAAAAAAATATAGATTTCAATTGGGTCACCTAACATCGAATGCATGTGAATGTATGATATGAAATGAAATAGCCAAACCATGAAACACTGATCATTGATAGAATTTAAAAAGAACAAGTTTGAGTTTATTACCATAGCTTTGGTCTTGGAATAGAAGGAACCGGTGAAATTTGGCTTGTCCTCCTCCTTGAATCCATTGCCTGATCCTGGGCGGTGATCCTTGTCATACTCAAATATGCAGCCGGTTGCAAAGTTCATCATTAACAAATCTTGTTCCTTACAAACATCAGCCAACGTAAGTGTCCCAACAACATTAGTCCTAATCGTTTCAGTCTCGTGTGACTCACACCAATCAACATTAGGCCTTCCAGTAACCCCAGCCGCATTGAAAACATGAGTTGGTTGTGCTCTGGTTATATCCTCTAGCAAAGTTTTTTTATCTTCCAATCTTCCCTTCCCATACTCATATTCAATCCCTCCATCCTGACAAAGCTTCCCTAATAACCCTCCTATCCAACCAGTCCTTCCGTATATCAGAAATTTCAATTCCCCACTATTACTAATGTCACTGCATGATCTAGTCATCCTGGTATAGCCGTATTGAAAGAACCATGCTTCATCATTACAGTGATTAATCACAGAAATACTGGGGTGGGGGCGCAGTGCAGCATCCACATTTCCCCACCAATTTGGGTTCTTAGTGTACCACTCCATCGTCAGGTTCAACCCCTTTTCCCAATTAGTCCTCACCTCCCAACCCAAATTCTTCAGCTTTTGATCATCCAAGAAGTACCTTTGGTCATTAAAAGGCCTATCTTGAACAAAATCTATAGCTTCCTTTGGATCCAAACCAAACATCTTGCAAATATCCTCTGCCACATCGATGACTGACCTTTCTTTTTTTGTACCAATGTTATACACATGCCCTATTACCCCCTTATGAAGAATCACATCAAATGCTTCAGCAACATCATCACAATACAGATAGCTTCGAACATTTGACCCATTTCCATGAATCGGCAGTTTCTCGCCTTTCATAGCGAGTAGTATGAATTTTGGGATAAGCTTTTCGGGGTATTGATGAGGTCCATAGACATTGTTACCTCTAGTTGTTATTGTTGGCAGGTCATAAGATCTGTGATATGCCATGACTAACATTTCAGCCCCGGCTTTCGTCGCAGAGTAAGGATTTGTAGGGAGGAGTTGAGAGGCCTCAGGGTTTCCAATGTCACTTCCCATATCAGTCTCACCATACACCTCATCAGTACTAACATGGATGAACCTCTTGATTCTCTTTGTAACCTTGCAAGCTTCTAGAAGTACATGGGTGCCATACACATTATTATTTGTGAACTCAAATGAATTGCCAAACGAATTGTCCACATGAGTCTGTGCAGCAAAGTGCATAATGGTGTCAATCTCCTCAACCATCAAGAGGTGATTGACAAGGTCAGCACAAGCAATGTCTCCCTTGATGAACTTGAAATTATGCGAGGCTTTACATGCGTGAAGGTTCTTGAAGCTAGAGCAATAGTCTAGCTTGTCAAGGGCAACAATCTTGTAGTTAGGGTAGTTCTTGATTAATCTGCTGGTGACATGGCTGCCTATAAATCCTGCTGCACCTGTAATGAGGATGTTCTTTGGTGCATAGGGGGTTGCTTCATGTACCATATTTACAGTCCTCTTTAATATTTCTTATAAGCAATGTTCTTCTGCAACCTCTGAATCATTCGTTCAAAACAATATAAGAGTTTTGCTACGAATTTTGCTAGGAATTGAAGTAGATTTAATCATTAATTATAATCACAATTATGAATTCATTATATATGTTTTGATTGTTTTCATAGCAATCGTAAACACATTCTAAGCACCGCTGCGCATCCAATAGAAACCAATTTCTTCGATCTTTTGTCAAACCCTAGTTTCAAGCAGGCTTCACAGACTCAAAATCTGCTAGGTCCGATCAATAAAAATGGTCATCTCCCAGCTACCAATATGAAATAAGCAATAAATTTTGGTTTTAAGATTGGAGTGAAGCTTAATTATGAATATTGGATATCATAATATTCTGTAATCTGATTCAGTCAAACAAAAAAAATTCTGTAATCGGAAAAGAAAATGCAGACATCCTTTTTTTTTTACATGAATATATGATACTTACACGTTATCATAAATAGCTGATTGAAGCGGTAGCCATTGAAGATCGATCTCGAAGCAAACCAAAGGATGCAGATTAGGCAAATTGATTATTCTGCGAACTTGAGAAACAATGGAAGATGAGAACAAACTAAGATGCGTAATGGACGCAAGAGGTGATATTATCGATCGATCTGTTGGAGGTGATTAAGGGGGTATTGGACTCTGACTCACTCTTTACTTTTTGGCAACCTCTAATTTTGTTACGTGGTGCTTAATCCACTTAATAAAAAAATCAAAAATCAAAAAAATCTGTTATTTCTGCAAAGCTTAATTAGTGATATGTAGCAGTGGTGCACCCTAGCCTACAGTGCCTTGCATCAGCTGTATCGTAACATTATGTTCTATTATCTGTATCACTCAAGAAATCAATATTGCACAAGCTTCGCACCACAAGTATATTAAACAGGAGAGGGATCGATGCAACGAAACTGCAGAATTATCATGTATTCATGGAATATAAATGTGTAAGTATTTTTCTAATATCGATTTGTTGAATGTAAGTTGCGTTAACAGTCGACTAATTATGCTTGCTCTTGCTTGTAAATACTAAAGAGTATTATTAGATTTATAGGATGCCCGCATGACTTATCTTCTTCATTATCTGAGCCGGTAGAATTAGCAATGAAAGTCATTCGATCATACTATTTGTTAATGTTGTCAATTTTCATAGCGATATGTTCCATTGTAATAGAGAAGGTTTCTAAATTTTAACGAATGGATCCAGCAGGGCGGCGAAGCGATGAGCTCTGACTTTGATTATTCGCCAGCTAGCCAATTAGGGTTAATTTTCTATGGCAGCTAATTAATCACCTTCTCTGTTTCCGACTGCGTCAATCAACCATGAGAAACTATTGACAACTACACGTCTACACCATATTATAATCTGACCGCCTCAACTCGAGCTAGGGTACGTGTATCGTGTAAACGACGGATATTTCCAAGACAAATGAATTTGATGGATCCATAGATTTTCTTTATGCAGTGGTATAGTGATTAATGGACAATCTCTACTACGAGGATCCATCTCAATCACTCAATCTTAAGATTCTTAACAGGATAATTAACACCTTCAGAGATAAATAAAATACTAACGTAATCTCGCCATCTTCAATTTGATAGAAATTTGAGATCCATATATGCCTCTCTCAAAATTCTAAGCTCGGAGACGAGGGGAAGTGGTATAGATCATGACTCCTAAATTGATTTATTACATCAACCGGCTCAAGTCCTCTCATTTACTACTTTTAGAACCAAAATTACAATTTTTATTGAACTAAATTTACAACATATAGTGGTTTCTGACCGTGGCAACTCTTTAACCAGAGCTTAAATGTGACATTGGTCAGGAGTTCGATCGTTGGCGGAAGCATTACACATTCCTGTGTGTCTGATAGGCCTATTGTAGCGAAACGCTCGGTCGTGTTGGGCCACTGGAGGCATTACTGTGACCAAGGCGCCCATGCTGTAATGGTCTGGACTGAAATTACGATGCATGGAAGCTTTACTGGAGGTCCGATTCCCGCTTTGGAATCGGAAGCGGAAGCGTTCGGAAGTGTGGCGGAAGCACGCTTCTGAAAAAAAAGATTTTGGAAGCGCCGCAGAAACGCAAGCTTCTAGATCGGAAAGGCCGTGGAAGCGCGAGAATTGTTGGGTTTTTATAGTTTTCTTCTCTTTTTTCCGGCTCTAATATAAATCCCTCTTACAATCTCCATATTTTAAGGACTCGATAATTCATGAAGATAAATCAAAATCTAGAATTGAATGAAAACATATAAAATATATAGTTGAAGCGTCGTTCAAGCAAGTTGAATGAGATTTGATGATTTGTTTAAGTTTTTAGTTTTGTGTGAGACAACAAGGGCATATAAGATTATACATGAGTTTGATTTGGAGCAAGATACTGATTGAAACTAGATGAGTGAAAAATCAATGTTGTGGATTTTGGGGCTAGACTAAGATGAAGCTCAGAGAGAGAGCGCAAAGTCATTCAGCTTTAGGGCGCGCTGCTTATTGCAAAATGTAGATACATACATTTTTGATTTCACACACTTGGTCAGTGTGATTAGAGAGCTCGTCAGGTGTATGATAGATTAACTGAAAGGTGATGCGCATCATTTGTGGTTAGGTACACTACTAGTATCATGGTAGTTATTCAAGTGTTAGTGTTGTTTATTCTAGACCATTACAAAATGTTTGTTGGGCTAATTTTCTATCATATTGTTTTTCTATAATGTTTTAGTAATTAATTTTTTGTTTTGTATAATATATTTTTAGATATCAATATATATTATTTTATTATGACGTTTTCAAAACGTATTCACTTTTAAAAAAATTCAAAAAAATCGCTTCCGCGCTTCTAAACGTTTCGCTTCTACGTACTCGCACCCGATTCCATGCAATTTAGGACTGAAACAATTTCACATGGGCCCTATTAGAGATTAGTCCCATGCCGAAGGAATTACCTTCGGTTGTGGAGATACCCTGAAGTTCCAGATGTGGACTGTCTCTGCTCGCACTCGTAAGAACCACATGAGACTAGGGGGCCCATGGGTTATTGGGGTACATGGTCCTCGTCGTGAAATAAAAAAAATTAAAAAATTGACAACATGTATTTTTTATATTTACAAATAACTAAACGAGTTTAACACATTAACAACTATTTATTCATAATTTTATAAAATATTATGAATTAAGTAATTACAACTAATAGAATTAGAATTAATGAAAACATCACATTATTTACCCCAATAACGTACAATAATTTATTTTGATATCAATAAATAGAGGTATCACATACATGGAGGAGGTACCTAAAAAAATTCCGACAACAAGAAGAATGGTTAATTGTTAGCTAATATTGTTCATACTTTTATTTAGACCTAAAAACAAGCCGGGTCAAGTTTTAATTCTCAGATCAATTATATATATATAACGTCTGTGTACGTAAACATGCTACACGCCTCAAGGCCTACATTTTATACTATTGTAATTAGTTAAACTGATTAACAGCCGATCAAACCTGCATGCATGCATGATTCTTCACCGGCCGGTACTAATATTATACTACATTTTATCTGAGCTTTGATGCTGTTGATCTCATTCGAGAGGGGAAGAATGCGCATGAAGTACTTATATAGTACAGTTGAGTTCAAACCGGTCGGTGAACATTTTCAGTTCTTGTTTGTCCAGAGATTCGGGTTCGTAATTAATTATACAATTGCACCACGGGTCTTCCCCCCCCCCCCCCCTCTTTAACAAAAGCAAAAGTCTAAAATCCCTACCAGTGGATATGTCAGGCGTCGTTTTAAATTAAGATTTGATGTACGCACCACTAACGATCGGGTTTGTCTAATTGATGCATGGTTAAGCATAGCAGTTATAGCACGGAGCCATGAGAGAATGAAGCATAGCACGGGGCCCGGAAGAAGAGCTGCACACTTCGCAGTGTTGTATCTAACTATGTAAGATCGATGCTCACTAGCTACTGTGTCACTGCGTGTGTAAATCATCAAATTAATATACATGATAGTAACTTCGATTTTATATAGATATATATACATATATATATAGATGTTTTTTTTTGACATGAATATATATATAGATGTTGAAGAACGAACTTGAAAGCTAGCTTCAACTACGTCTCTTCACGCAACAATTACATATATTAATTAATTAACATATTGCTATAATATCTACACATGAATTATTTGATGTTAGCCAGACATTATCAGCAATCGAGAGCAAGATCCAACTTGCTCATCGAAGGAGGCAAGGAGCCAAGATCGAGCAACTCCCTTTCCAATTGTATAGCAAGCAAAACAATGCATGTGAGGCTCTCGTCATTCTCGTGCTCTCTGTCTTTCCTTTGGCCTCTTTATATCTACTTGCAGGTGGTTGCAGCCAACTCAATCGATCTAGCTACACCGTGAAATAATTCAACGCTTGACTTCGTCATTGGCTGCATCTAGCTATAGCTAGTTAGCTACAGTCCTACAGACAATACATGCAAGGCTGCGTTTTCAAATGAAAATATCAAGAACACATTTAAGTGCAATCTGGGGAAATCGTTATAATAATTTGTTCATAGCAAGTATGGCTGATGTATTATGTATATCTTTAGTCTTTATCAGTGCATGGATGCCGGTATTTGATGATTATACAATAAGTCAGCGTGATCTACATATAATTATATTATATTACAGTAATAGGCATGAATTCTTTCTCTTCGACTTTATAAAGAAGCGTGATGTATATTACGCTTGATTAATTTTTTTTTATTTCTTAAAGATATCCTTCTTACAAACTCCGTGACTGCCAAATTCCCTTGATTGTAATGATTTTGGGTGAATGTATTATCTCGCGTACGTGACCACTTAGTATTGGTATATAATTTCAATACGTATGAGAGTCGATCTAGCTACACGTAATAATCATATAATATAATCTTGACAAGAAAAAGGACGATTTTAACTGACATGTATATATATAACTCTATGATGTCGATCCTCACGTTAATACACTGCACATATTGAATATTGATCACTACTGTACCAGCTTTCTAATTGTAGCTAATTGTCTAAATAGCGGTTATCGGCATCGTATCGGTTTTGTAAAATAAAGATATAACGGGCATATATCGAGATATATCGGATTTATCGTTTTTGCTAATTTTTAATTAAATTTAATATATTTTTAAACATATACATCAAAATATACCAAATAAACTTGAGAAATTAAAACTTATAGACGTACATGTACTAAATAAATTTCATAAAAAAATATTTGATTGTTTTGACAATTAAAATACATAAATAGTATTAATTAATAAAAATAAAGGTGATCATTCATCATAAAATCTCTCGTCATTGAATGCTATGAACGAAATTTTCATTTTTTTAAATTATTTTTTCAAAACAACGTGATTAAAAAAAAACTTTAAAAAATGCACCGATATATCGGGTCAAACTCGAATTATGCAAACATGTTTTCCTACACGTAACTTGGAAGCATATTTAAAATCTTGAATGACAGAAAAACGTCTCTCAAGACAAAGAAATGTCTTTCAGAGAAAAAAAAAGAAACAAATTCTCATAACGAACTATGTATAATAATGAAGAAATAACTCTAAAGCAAAGGGCAAAAATTATGAACATGTAAGTTCATACAAACCGATCCATGGTAATTGATAACAATGTACCGTTTAAAAAATGCATAGGGGATATAATATGAGCAATGGAATGCCCTCTTACAAAAAGAGTATGAATAATGAGAGTACGACAATTTGAAAAAGTATATTCAATATCAAACTACGAGGAGAAAGCTCCTCAATTTTAAGAGCGACACAAATCGATGTCAATTCAAAATGTTTCAGACTTTGATTACAGTCTGTCACTAATTTTCCAAGATATAATTGTAATGACTATTATATATGCCTAAAATTTCGGTATTGAAGTACCTTTAGATTGGACAAGACCTTGATGCAATCGTTGATATACAACCAAGGTTATGAATTTTTCTCAATGAATTTAGAATATTCGAATATTAATCGAGAATACACGGTTCGATTTTCGGGTTCGATTTTTAATATTTGACTTTGCGAAGTACCGCATAAAGTAAAACAACTTCACAAAATATTAATATGACATGAATAACTGAATGCAAAGAAATGCACCATGCGATCCCCACAGTAGTACTGAAGAATAATCGTACTATATCCGTGGATATAAATAATAATATTAATAATGATCACTAATATATAATCATTCGGGATTCAAAATATACATGCATTATGAGATGGAGATATCGTTTTACGATTCTATCAAATTACTCTAAAGAATTTGAGTTCATATTCAATTTTCATGTCTTACCTATATACTTCATTGGCACTTTATGTAACAAGGGTCAACAAGAGACAATCGAACCCTCATAGGTTTTAAATATTTATGTCAATGACTTCCATATGAAAAATAATAATAATAATAATAAATGAGATTACGATTGGCATCCTTTACATTATCTCTAATAATTGCGGATGTAACCGCGTATTACAAAAGTTTATATGTCCATTTAGAAAGTATATATGAAATTTCTAAATTGAATCCCACAACATCAAAAGAAAATGAATTTCAGGATCTTGACATATTTGGGCTTTGACATATATGTGTATATATATATATATATATATTTAAAGAATTATATACAGACACTCATGTTTTGGATAAATAGAAGTAAAAACAAACGAAACAAAGAACTGTAAAATCCTATAAATATAATTTTATGGAGGAATTGAATAAATTATTTCATCCCTATATTTCATAGCCCCTTGAGGCTGAATCGTGAAATGTTTGATGCACACGTATATGCACTAACATCATATTATGTTTCTTATGTTCATTGTGATTACGTATTTAAAACTAATCATTCAAAGTTTATCGATCTCTTAAAGAAATTTGGATTGAGATCATCTTATGCAAATGACATGTATTGTCACTGTGTTCAAGGATTGAATCCAACGACAATTATGTGGATTAATTCAACCAACTTGCTGACATTTTAAATAATTTATGGTGTTAGTTGATGTGTCGACACACTGGTCACATGTCATCACACCATTCACTACTAAAACTAATGTTACTTATGCTAGTTACAAACTCACTTGGTCTCACGGAAAATGACTAAAGTACTAGTCTTGATATTGGTAAATTGTAATGCGCACCAATCTTTTCGTTATGGTAATGTAATTTTTGCATAAACAACTTATTACTCACTAGTTTTTGGCTATCACCTTAATCATTGTAAAAAAAATTACAATCGATAACATCGAAGAATCGAAATACTTGAGGTCGCCAAGATTGACACGGATATATAATCCTTGAACTCAACTAGATTAACCTACGTGCCAAATTGCGATGCCACATCGCATAATGGTGAAGCTAACTAATGTGAATAAATGTTCTTACTGGAGATGAGCATGCAGATAGTCCGATATATTGCAACTTTGACAAACGATCTCTTTTTCCGCTAGATATGTATAACTTTGATGAGATAGTCTTCCCGTCGTTAGGGGGAGATAAGAACAAAGAATGTTCAAGTGGAACAACAGGAATTGTCGTGGTTTGTCCCCACTGTGTCTCATCTTGATCCCCACTATTGCATAAGTGATGAGATCACAAATATTAGCTGTAAATAGGCTTGCAAGGTTCAAGGTCCTAAGAAGAGGACATGACGCCACCCAAAAGGAATTGGGCATTGCGTTGCCACCATAGATGGTGGCATGTTAGCACCATAAAGTGGCATAAATGGTGTCATATGCCGTGGCTCTCCAAGTAAGAGGGGGAGACTACCTTATGTTCGATATATACTCGATTAAAGGAAGAAAGCGAGTTTGGCACAATTGGATTCATTGATCTATAATCTCAAATCCGCCTCATGAGAATTTCTGGATTTTGGTTATCAATGGGGGACGCCTCAGATGTTAGAACAAATCCTTGAATATATAGAGATCTCTACCAAATACAAACCATATGAGGATGTATGATATTGAGTCTTCATATCGAACCATACTTCGTTGAGAAATAACAACGTAGGAATTTTGGCCCAATGGAAAGAAGCGATCCAGCATGAACTAAAGTTCACTAACAAAGAGATATGTATTTGGGCAGGTGAAGCCGACACCGCAAGTGTAAACCCTATCATATATCTTTGTTAGGATGCATATGAGAATTAAGAGTATATACTCACCTTATGGCGCAAGGTCTCTCACAAACGCACTGGAATCGACTACGAGGAAATATTCTTTTGTAATGGACTATAAAGAGATATTCTCGTAATGGAAGTCATTGTACTTCACTACCTTATCAGTTTGGTAGTTTCCGAAAAATTGACAAATGCAGCTTATAAATGGTGAAATAAGGTATCTCTATGGGGATCGAAATTAATATATATACATGAAAGTCATAGAACAGACTTTATCCACCTAAGAAATGGTTCTAGATCACGTAGCGTTACAAAATGAATTGAAACGTTCACGAAGTAAAATACTTGATTATGAATAGGGATCAGATGTGTTATGTCATTACGTATTCAATATAGATTTGCAGAGTCTTTTGATGAACTAAGAAGATGCCGCCATTACAAATCCTAAGTCGAGAATGAAAAGAATCATTGGGAAGACACAGTCTCAAAATGGATCTTGAGGACTGTAATATTGATGATTAACCATAAATCGGCTTTTAAGCACTCTAAATGTTAAAAAGTGAGGCTTCCATAGCTCCCATGATCAGTCGAAGTCTTTAAAGATAGATCCGTTTTCGTCTAAATGAAAGATGACGAATAAGTGTCAGGAAATGAGATTTCTTATATAAGTGCAAAGACGCATTATTGCACTTAACACAATATACTTGACTCAACCTCTCATTCGATGTATAGCTTAGCGCCCACACAACAACAATACCTAAAGGTTTAGGTTTATAGTCCCTATAAAGAAAAGATAAAACGACATGATGAGAATGAATTCTATTCACGTCGTTACACATTTGGCGTAAAGAAATACGTACCAAATAAGATGCATCATTAAATATGCAAAAGTTATCAAAACTTCCACGATTGATGTAAAGATCAGGGGGAGGTGCAGACATCAGGGGGAGTCTAGCACATATATGTTAATCTTAAATGTAATAGGTGCGTTGTGCTCTTTTCTCCTTCGACCAAAGTTTTATTTTCTCCCATTGAGTTTTGTTACTTGTCAAGGTTTTTAATGAGGCAACATCTTATGCACTATTATATTTTTAAACTCGGCACAAGGGGGAGTGTTGACGGAAAAACACCATTAGTGTGCCTTCGTTAATGCAAATAAATGAATAAGTTAATGACGTTTGTGGTCAACGGATGTAACAGATCAATCACCATTATGTAGCCTTAATTTCCATTGTAATTACCATTTATTTCTATTATAATCTTGACCCCTATATAAAAGGGGATTGTCAATGAGATGAGTAGATCATTCCATTTTCCCTACAACATTTTCTAATTTTCCCTCATTCTTAACTTGCCATGGCTAACATGAATTACATGATCATGGCCTCCTCCAAGGTCCCATTCTCAACCCCTTCTTCCCCAATCACAAAGCCCAAGCTCCTTCCTCGATCTTCAAATCTCCATCGCCATCAGCAAATTGTCCACCTCATATGATTTCTCAAATCCTTTCTCCCTTAATGCCGTCACCTTTTTCATCATCGCCATGCCGTCCCTCACCACTGGGATCGAGAAGGCGGTGGTCTTCGACCTCATTCTCCAAATCTAGGGTCGGACAGTTCCTCTGGTACAATTCGTCACCGTCGTCGACATGCTCAACAATGAGATGATTGTTTTACTCCAAAGCAAGGAAATCTCTTCGGTCTCCCTTTGAAAATTGAAACAAGAATACGCACGGAGACTTTAACACAAACAGATGTGTGGTGTAAGTGTTGAACTCTTGGAGTTGATTAGAAAAATGGTAGAGACCCATGAGCTTGAAAGCTAAAATTGAGGGTTTTAAACTTTTAGGAGGTGACTGACCTTTGGGGAAGGCGTGTGTGGTACTGTGGTATGTTCTGTCAAACAACTATTAACGAGTTTAATGCGTGAGGAAACGTGCCGTTAAGTGAACACTCACTGGGTGGAGGAAAGAAGTTCCGTATTTCTACAACATCCAACACAAACATGTACTGAAAAAGTGAGGTCCAATGTCAAATTAGTGAATCCTTCTGAACCTAGTTCACTTTTGGCAATGGTCATGCCACTTTCTGAATCATTCCCACATTTAAAAATAGAAAATTAACAATATAGAAAAGAAGATAGCCTTTTGGATGTGAGACCGCAGTAAAAACGTACATGAGGAATTGACGACGATGTGACAAGAGTGGCTGGCCATCCAACCAGAGGAGGTACCCCGTACCCCTATCATTGATTGTCAATACTCAATAGCTCTGGATATAGTTCATGGTCGATTCATCTTCTATCGTTTTGATTGTATCTGGTGGAGAGGATACAAAATTTGTCAAAATCTCATGTATGGAGGCCCAATATTTGATAGGGTTTGATATTTATACCAAACCCCGTAGAATGCTTCACAATTTGCCAACTAATAAAATCCTAGGAAGTCGTTGGAGTTTTGAATACTAAGAGATTCAAAAGGACTATTTGAAATATTAATTGAATACCACATGATTTTATAAGACTTTTTAAAATGTGAATTAAATACATATAGACTCAAATCTAGTAAATTCCTAATTGAATACACTCCTCTAAGTATGGTGCGCTGCCGTCAAGTTCTGGGCAATATGACGGCCTTACTATATAATTATATAGTAAGGAGGGATTTCAACTAAGGAGAGGATGTGATCCTTACTGTATAATTATATATATTAATGCTAGTCATCTAGCTAGTTAGATATCTCAGTCCCTTGTAGCTACCTTATCGAATAGAGGATTTGTCCTTCATGCATGGCACGCATCCATAATCTGTTCTTGTTAAATTTGCTTCGATTTTGATCAATCTTGTTCGTGAATGGGACTTGATTGAGAAAGACTGCAAATTATATACAAGGCTAAATGTAGCCTAAACCTGAGATGGATGGCCTCGCCACCTGTTGCAACATCTTCCCTTGCCCGGCTCATGGCCACCCTTGTCACTGCTAGAAGGTTGTTAGCTCATCCCGGGTAAAAACAAGGTTTTCGGCTCATAATCTAAATTCGAGGAACAAAATAACATTAATTAAAATATGAGGGACCTATGCCATAATTCGACCTTCAAAGGGACGCGGTAGCAATTTAGCAACTCATATAAATTCCAAAACCTCAGGCGACAATCTCTCCCCAAACAAAGCCTTACCGAGTTCGAGAGCTGCTAGGGTTTCTCTTCTCGGTCCTCTTTCTCTAAAGGTTCGATTTTCAGATCTCGTTCTTCGTCTTCACCTTTCCAATCGAAACCGATTCTCAATTAGATTCTCTCAAATCATATTCAAAGATTTTGTGCCCTAAAGATTTGATCTTTTCTTTGTTTGGGGGTTTTGATCTGCAGACTTGAATCGAAAGAATGTCTCGCGTGTACGTTGGGAACCTGAGCTCTCGGGTTTCGGAGGGAGAGCTCGAAGATGAGTTCCGCGCTTTCGGAGTTATCAGAAGGTAAAGGTCTTGGCTTTTTTTCTGTGTTGGTTTTGGTGTGGTGAATATCAAGTGTTGCTTTGTTGATCTTGGTTTATTGGTAATGTGCAGTGTGTGGGTTGCGAGGAGGCCACCGGGTTATGCTTTCGTCGATTTCGATGACAGTAGAGATGCTGAGGATGCCATTCGTGAGTTAGATGGTATGTCGTATTGAATCGTGTTTTTGGCATACTATTAATGTGAATTGCTTTGCTTGACTTGTAGAACTATATTTGCCTATGATAAACTGGGACAATGCGATACGATCAATAGTAACTTTAAGTTGAGTGTCCATTTAGTTGTTGTTTAGTTTAAGAATTAGGAGAAAACTAGAGCTATTATATAATGTGCAATGCACCACATGAGTGTTGATTCTGGTAGAGTCAGTTTTAATTGTTTTATTTCAGTGTTATAGAGTTGTGGTAAATTGACCATCTATTAAACATTTTGGTTCTGGACAGGGAAGAATGGCTGGAGAGTTGAGCTTTCACACAACTCTAGAGGAGGAGGAGGTGGTGGTGGTCGCGGTGGAGGAGGAGGAGGAGGAGGTCGTGGCCGTTCTGGAGGTTCTGATTTGAAGTGTTACGAGTGTGGTGAGCCAGGTCATTTTGCCCGCGAATGCCGTCTGCGTGGTGGTTCTGGAAGGCGTCGTAGTCGCAGCCCCCCTAGATATCGCAGAAGTCCTAGCTATGGCAGGAGGTAATGTCATATCTTTATGTTAGATAGATATGTAGGTGAAGATTGTTTTGAAAGTTGGCTCAGAGGATACAAGTTCTGAGTTTCGATATCCTATTCTCTGTTCTTATGCCTAATTGATGTAACATGTACTGTGATGCAGAAGCTACAGTCCTCGTGGACGCTCTCCCCCGCCCAGACGTCGTAGTTTGACCCCACCCCGTGGTGGTCACAGCCGTAGCAGGTCTCCACCATACCGTGGACGGGAGGAGTTACCATATGCAAATGGGTGAGGTTCCTTTCCCTAGGTGTTTAAAAATACTGCTGATTTAGAAACCATCCTACAGTATGGCATCAATTGTAGATGACTAACCATGTTGGTTGATGTCATAATGCTCTTTACAGTGCTAAGGTTAATGAAAACTATGGAGGGCAGAGCATACTTTTTATGTCATGTATTATCAATATCCTCAGAGCATGTTTTTTATGTCATGTGTTATGAGTATTCTAGATTAGTCTAACAGTCCATGCTGTTGAATTTTTGCAGTAATGGCTTGAAGGATCGACGCAGAAGCAGGAGTTGAGGGTTGGCGTACAAGGCTCAGGCTTTGTTAGAGGATATACTGGGATTATGTGTTATGTAGTGTTCATGGACTTCAGTCTTCAGCACAATTCTGTTTAATTTGGGGGACGCCCTCTGCCTCTACTCTCTTCATTTGGTTAAGTTCCTTCCTTTCTTATCTTGAGCTGGTTTTTATTTACCTATGCAATAGCCTGTAGGCATGAGGATCGTATGAGTAAACTGGCATCATAGCATTGATTAAGTGTGTTTGTTAGAATGCTGCTAAAAATCGTTGCTTTGTTTTTCTTTTTGTGTTGAGGTGTCGTCTGGTTCTTCTGCTTCATTGGTTTTATGCTTCTGCACTTCATTCGTCTCTGGAATTTCTTCACTGCCCCGCTCTGGGATCTTCAATTTTGATTGTTGTGGGATCCCAGCCGGCTTATCTGTAGAGCTTCGATTTTTGTGTTTCTGCACTCCTTGGCCCTTTGGATTTCTTCACTGCTCGGGAAAATTGGTTTAAACGTCTTTAGTCTGCATGGGGAGAACTCCTGATCGTACTAGAGTTAATTTTGGGGTGTACAGGTAGAGACATGTTTATTTAGATTCTCCAATCCCTACTCTTGGATGCCTTGTTCTTAGAAGTTGGGCGCATATTTATTGGGTCTGATATCCTGGTTCTTCAATTTGATAAAAAAAAAAATCCTTGAAATCAATGCAGTGCGACCTCTTCATTTGTGTTGAAATACTTGAATGCTTCAGTGTGCCTTGTTTACAAATTTGAGCTCCAACCTGCTATTGATGTTATTAATGCCACTCACATTAGTAGATAGGGAGTCCAATGCCTTGTGGGGTGAACAATGCCTTGTGGGTTTGTGATCACTTAAGATCGTTTCTGTTGCAGCAAATATGAATTAGGTCAAAGTGATGCTCCTATATTTATCTTGCAAGGCTGCTTGACCTGCTTCTGCAATTTGAGCCCTTCCATCCAAAAAAGAAAAAACAGAACAAAAAATAACATTTTTGCAATGGTAAGGTTCTACTCCAATGCTTATCCGTGAACTTGTAAGCGAGGCTTCTGTGATTGTTTTTTACTGCCAAAAATGGGTATCATTCCAAAAGTGGTGGTGCAGCACATTGTGCTAATGGTGCTATCGGTATAGAATGGCTTACACGTTGTTGATGAAATTCTTGGTTCTTCCCAGAGATGGTGGCCTTTCATAATTGTTGATTTTAATCCGAGAGGTCATCGATCGATTATCCCACAACATCCACCTGCCTGGTCTTTGTTATAATGAACAACACAAAAGAGTTGACAATTTTTCGTGGAAATATTTAGTTTTTTCACTGCATTGACCTGGTATATCACTTTGGCTTTATCATGCATCACATAATATTGAAAGCATCACCTCACATATCTTCATGTGTATCAAACAAACTGACCATGGAAACCTTACGAGTTATGACCATAACTGACAAGTGATGAGAGCAAAAGATAACGCAGGGATGAATGCGAAAGAAAACCGGCCAAAATTCATATAAGTTTACTATAAGCTAGACAAAGAAATATCTGGGATTTGTTTCAGATCTGTTATTTCATATTTGCCAAAATGTTTATATGGACTAGTTGACTAAGCATGATCAATGACATAGTGGCACATTTGGTCCCATCCCCAACCAATTTACAGTTGGAAAAAGTGAAATCAAAATCAAAGTCTGCAGCAAACTGTTGCTAGATATCTGCCTCTCTATATGCTAACTTCTAAAAGAAGTGGCATATAATACACATCTTCCTCTCGTGTTTAATGGCTGCACTCACTTATTCCTTTTTTATATATACGTTCATGTCATTCACGTTCTCTTCCTCTGACTCTCAGATTCACCATCTTTCTTAATTCAATACATACATAAAAAATATGGCAACTCTCACATCGTTCTGGCCTTGGATCAAGCCTGCCTTGTCTCTTCTCTCGTTTTAATATATCGTATTTGTTGCTCTTGTTTTTGACCCTTTAGCTGCAGAAATGGCAAAGTCAGGAAATATGTGTGGGAATCATAGTTGATGCATATTTGTTCATGTAGTTTGTTCTTAGAAGATGAAGGGTGCCAGAACGAGCACGGAGTTGAAGAAAGATAAGCTAGTGAGGTAATGTCCTCATTTCAGGGTCTCCTATTGTCATTTATGTCCAGTTGTCTTACTGTGTTTCCATATTCATAGGTTTTTCAATGATGAGAAACAAGATGGTAATTTTTCCTGGGAAAAGAGTGACATTACCCCAAAACACCTCAAAGAGCCACTGTCTGGTGATATAGCCAAGAAGACTCCTAGATTTGGGAGGTTTAAGGTTTTCCCAGAGAACCATGAGCCTCATGAGAAGAAAATTCTTGATCCTGGAAGTGATATCTTCTTGAAATGGAACAGGATTTTTCTCATGTCTTGTTTGGTTGCATTGTTCGTTGATCCACTGTTTTTCTACCTTCCTTCAGTACATAATGTTGACAGTTCATCTTGTATGGCAACTGACTTGAATTTGGGAATTGTTGTAACATGTTTTCGTACTGTTGCCGATATGTTTTATCTGCTGCATATGTTCATCAAGTTGAGAACAGCTTATATATCACCGAAAACTAGAGTTTTTGGGAGGGGTGAGCTTGTTAGGGATCCCAAAAAGATTGCTAGAAGGTATCTGAGATCAGATTTCTTCATAGATCTTATAGCTACACTGCCTCTCCCTCAGGTAATCCACCACCACCATCATCATCATCATCATCATCATGGCAAACATAATTTTTCTCAATTTGTCTACTGCTCTAGATTGATTCATATACAATGTAATGTTGGTTAGAATTTCAGTTTGTGAATTTGGTTCACTGAACATGATTTGAGACACGTTTAGTCAAATTTAGTCAAATTATAGGATGCTAGCTCTGTGTTTACAAGAAACTGTAAGATATATTCACTTATTCAGTGGCAATTGGAGTTTACTGCACTGTTTACTAGTCTTCTTTTTCTGCATTTTTATTTAAATTTTCACAATCTTGGAAATGATACTACTTGTATTCTGTTTGGCAGATTGTCATATGGTTCATCATACCTGCAGTTAAAAACTCCAGTGCTGGCCATACCAACAATGCCCTTGTACTGATAGTTCTCCTCCAATATGTTCCTAGATTGTACCTCATTTTCCCACTAAGTTCTCAGATTATCAAGGCAACTGGTGTAGTCACAAAAACAGCTTGGGCCGGGGCTGCGTATAATCTCATACTCTACATGTTAGCTAGTCATGTATGAAGTTTCCTTTAGTTAACATTTCAATTTTACTACCCTTCAAGAGTCGACAACATTGACTCTATGCCTGTTCCTGTAGGTATTAGGTGCGTCATGGTACCTATTATCAATTGAAAGGTATGCAACTTGCTGGAAATCAAAATGCAGAAAGGAAATTGGCCCTTTCAAGTGTTTCCTCAACTACTTGGATTGTGGTACTCCGAACATTGATGGACGCCATCAATGGATAAACAGTACTCATGTGTTTAGTGACTGCAGTCCGGAGAAACCCGTCGATTTCCATTATGGCATATTTGAGAATGCACTGACCAACAATGTAGTCTCCTCAGCATTTCTGGAGAAGTACTTGTATTGTCTTTGGTGGGGATTACAGAACTTGAGGTATGATCATGACTATGCTACACTATAACTGGCATATGTATCGATCAATATTGGTGAAGGTTTTGTTCTATTTATGTCCTTCTGATACAATCTATTTCATTATATTTCAGCTCCTATGGTCAGAATTTAACTACAAGCACATTTATTGGGGAAACTTCTTTTGCAATACTAATTGCTATTGTTGGTCTGGTTCTCTTTGCACACTTGATTGGAAATATGCAGGTAGGTTATCTTGTTTATTGTCAAAACATTATCTGCGTTTTGTGACAAAGAAAACAAATGCTGTAACTTGTTCTATTTTGACATATCCTATTTTGTGTAGACTTACTTGCAATCTATGACTGTGAGACTTGAAGAGTGGAGGCTAAGGCGGCGAGATACAGAGGAATGGATGAGACATAGGCAGCTCCCTCAAAATCTGCAAGAACGTGTTAGGCGATTTGTGCAGTACAAGTGGATAGCAACTCGAGGAGTTGATGAGGAATCAATTTTGCACGCCTTGCCTACAGATCTTCGACGTGACATCCAAAGGCACTTATGTTTAGACCTTGTTCGACGTGTAAGTGACTTCCTTGATGTTCTGATAATAGTACTATAAATCTTTTCCAACCATGATTTGAAGGCAAGATTGTGCTATAAATCTTTTCTATATGTAGTCCACTTTCCTGGTTACTGTTAACATTATACTGTGCTTTTATTTAGTTACTCTTATGCATAATGTTAGTCTTTTATGTCATCGGCAGGTCCCATTTTTCTCACAGATGGATGGTCAACTACTTGATGCCATATGCGAGCGTTTAATATCCTCTTTGAGTACTCAAGGCACCTACATTGTTCGTGAAGGTGACCCTGTCACAGAAATGTTATTCATTATCCGAGGAAAGCTAGAGAGCTCGACTACAAATGGAGGCCGGACAGGCTTCTTCAACTCAATTACTTTGAGACCTGGTGATTTTTGTGGCGAAGAATTGCTCGCTTGGGCATTGCTTCCAAAATCTACCCTCAACTTGCCTTCTTCTACAAGAACGGTTAAATCACTTGATGAAGTAGAAGCCTTTGCACTTAGAGCAGAAGATCTCAAGTTTGTTGCCAATCAGTTTCGACGACTTCATAGCAAGAAGCTGCAACACACATTTCGATTCTACTCTTACCACTGGAGAACTTGGGCTGCATGTTTCATTCAGGTCGCCTGGCGTCGATTCAAGAAGAGATTGTTGGCAAAGAACCTTAGCCTGGTTGAGTCATTTTCTTATAACTGTGACAACCAAGAGGCTGATGAGGCAGAACAAGAAAAGGAGTACTCCAGGACTAATGCAGCTGCAAATGCATCTCAAGCGAGACAGAATTTGGGAGTCACCATTCTGGCTTCGAGGTTCGCTGCAAACACTAGAAGAGGAGTTCAGAAAATGAAGGAGGTTCAGTTGCCAAAGTTGCAAAAGCCTGAAGAGCCGGACTTCTCAGAAGAGCCAGAAGATGACTAGTAACTCGGTTCATTACTATGTACAAATTCATAAAACATCTTTAAACCCCAGTAGGAAATTATAAGAACATGTACTCAGTTTCCTAGGTACATTTGGATTAACTGAATGCATAGTTGTTTCATAACTGAAGAAAAATTGCTTAATTATCACACCATTTTCACAAAAAGGGCATTTCACAAGACCTTATTCAAATGAACTTTGACATAGGCACATAGCCATTCAAACTAGGATACTCTGGCATATACTCATGCACACTGATGAATTAGTCTTCAAGCTGTTAAAGAGTTGAATTGTGTGTCTTGTCAAATCAGAAAAATTTCTTTTAGAAGGTAGTGATATTCCATTACAGAAAAATGCACTGGCCTTTTAATAGGCCATGGTCTGTCACCCTTTTACAGACTCAGATTCACAGATACATATGCCCCCCAAAGATATGTAGCCCTACAACTCTATGGCCCTTAATCCGGAGGCTGTGGAAGCCTTAGAAACTTCATGGACCAGAAACCACAGCCACCTCAAAGTACCATAATACAGAGTGACCTCCATGTTTCACCCACTTTGCCTGACCGACACTTCCAAATGCAATAAAATGTAGAGAGGAGCCAGAGCATGAGATCAAACAAAAGACAGTATATACATAAATGAAGTTTGTTTCTTTTAGAGAAAATTTCATGAGGATGTTTTTACATGCTTCACTGATTGCCAATAATGAATTCATGGAACTAAGCAATCAGAAAAGACAGCATACTCATCCTTACCGACGAATCCTAGCTGCCTATGCCAGTGAAATTAAGCAAGAACAATTTGGTCGTGCAAGTGAGGCTAATAATATCTATTATTATCAAAATGAAAGGTCTAAACCATGCCGTATGACCTGGGAAATCCATGACAACTCTTTGAGAACCAAATCCATACATTTTCTCAAAATATACAAACTATGTCGAAAATCATGTTTTTTTAAAACCCAAAATCGTGGGTCACACGGTTTTTGGTCAAAATTGCATGTTCTTATTTTCTCCCCAAAATTTGCACATACTCGAGTTATGATTTTTAAGCAATTCTGGAGCTGACAGAACTCAAAAATCTCGTCTCGATTTTTTTTAAAATAATTTTTCAAAGTCCGAAAATTGGATAATTCATATAAAAAAATATGTTCAGAATTTTTGTGTTCCGCCAATGATGTAACTTCTATAAAGCGATTCCCCCCTCATAAGAAATATGTATGTCGATAGAGAAAGGAGAATTTAACTTCAAAATTGATCGATGACATCAGAAAGAGATTGGTATTGGAGTGATTGAGTGACAAAGGAGTTCCTATTGAGAACTTCAGTGTAGACTATGCTATCTCATAAATAAATCATGTTATTGAAGCGGAGGGTAAATCATTCAACTATACTGTGCATTGTGCATATAGGTGTTGCTTTTACTATGTTTCCTCTTGCCCCTATCAGCTAATTTGCTCTCCAATGAGATCAAGACCAACCAGGAGGAAGGTCACTCCTTGGAAGAGTAGGAAGTAAAAGTGTACTCCTTGAGCAGCTAAAAGACTCCTGACTGAAGCTGTGAGCAGGAGGAAAGCTAGAGCAAGTTCTTTCCTGTATATCTTGTTGGCTTTTTTAACAGGCAAAGGGACTACTACTTCTTTACGTTCCATAAGTTTGTTCAACTCAGAAAGCTCACTATCCGAAGCTCCTCTGTGGACTGGTAATTGGTTTATCATCTTTGTTTCCCTTTCTGCAGCAGCCAGTAAGTCGGATTCTGATGACCTGCCAGCCTTTTTGGTGACAGTCCACTCATAGGAGCTACCCAGTTGGAATAATCCAGAGACCATCGCATTGAATTTGGTTACAGACATGGTGTTCTCGAAAAGGAGGTAAGGAACAATAAATGGGAAGGATTTAGGGGCTGGAAGAATATTGAGTAATGACATGAAAACAGGCACATAGCAAATGACCCATGAAGGAAGCTCCGCCTCAGGGACAAACATGGTTAATGGAAGGATTATGCAGAACAAGGTGAACGAATAGAACGGAAGGATGAGTTTCCTCAATAGAAAGAAAAGTAGTATCAAGTTTGCTTTCTTCCATGCTGATATCTGCATTATAAATATTTTAGAAAAATTATGGCACATCTTACAAAAGTTAGCAACTGTAAAGTTCGAATGTGAATGTCTAGGTACCTTAGAAGTAATAACTGCCGGAAGGCACAATCTAAATAGCTGCATAGGACCGGAATGCCAGCGATGTTGCTGCTTCCTGTAAGCCTCATAGGACTCTGGCACTTCGCATAATACCTAAAAGTTAACATTAATTTAAACTTCAGCAAATTGCACACGTTTGGAAGACACATAAATATCCCATATATGAAGTTATGAACTACTTTAACTTTTTTTCTTTACATGGTACATTTCTGGCACTATTACTTGAAAGGGAATGTGATGTATACTATATATGTTCTAATTTTATTCAAATGATTAGTCAATACTAATTGTTTGGATATGGAAGATACTTTGCTCTGAGATTACCTGAACATCATTGAGGTAGATAAATTTCCAACCGTTGAGATGAGCCCGGACAGCTATGTCCATATCCTCAACGGTAGTCCTTTCCAGCCATCCTCCAGATTCCTCGAGGGCTTTTATTCTCCAAACTCCAGCAGTTCCATTGAAACCAAAAAAATTAAGGAACACGCCATTAACCTGCTGTTCCACCTCAAAGTGGAAACACAAATTAATGTTTTGGAGACGTGTCAACAAGTTCTCATCCTTGTTCACAAAGGCCCATCTAGCCTGAACCAAACCAACTCGGGGATTTTCCTGCAATACAGGAAGACAGATTAAGTTCCTGAAGTGTACTCTAACCAAAAGATGCACTGAAATATGTTTTTATTGTTTTTAATCACCTTAAAATGTGGCACTGTTTTCTTGAGGAAGTCTGGATTAGGTTGGAAATCTGCATCAAAGATTGCCACAAATTCGTAGTCCTTTACATAATCACAGCTCATTGCAGACTTGAGGTTTCCTGCTTTATAACCAGTTCTAATCTCACGATGCCTATATAGTATGTTGACACCCCTTTGGTTCCAGTCAGCAACTTCTGACTTTATCAACCACTGGATGCTCTCATCATCAGAATCATCAAGAACTTGAATTAGTATACGGTCCTTTGGCCAATCAATCTGGCAAACTGCAGAGATAGACTGCTCATATACCTGCAAAAAGGCCGTGGCAGAAAATTTTGAGAACATTGTGAAAAGTCTCGGGATCTTCTATCATGTATTACCTTAAGTGGAAAGCTGTCATTAACCAAGGCAAATAAATAGTAGAGATCTGAACAATTTGATACCATTCTTTAAATTGTTTCTTAAACATCAAAATCATAATTCTAATGTGCTATATATTTTCTAAAAGCTTATATTATCTCCTAGTAAAGTTGATTCTTGCTTTCAACAGTGACAATTCAATGAGTTTTTGAATGATGCTATTCCAATCAAAGAAGACAAACAAGGCCTTTTACTATCCTGTTTACTAAATCTGCAGTCTTTTCAAGCAACTAAAACATGTCTATCTAATTTAGATATAGCAAAATAAACTGATATAAACAAAAGTGAGTAAAAAAGCTAGCAAAAAGATAAGAGTTCAGTTGCTTACCTCTTTCTCATTACACATCGGAATTTGAACAAGAACCATGGGGTACTCATACTCTGTCTTCTCAAGATCATCTGACTTCATAGCATTTGCATCAATGGTGGGCTTAATTTTCTTGTACTTAATCCACAAGCATCCCAACGAAAGTATCAGCCGGTCTGCAGATTGGATCATGAAAAGAACAACACAAAATGTAGAGAGTGCCTGAATAGGAGGTGCAATGTAATCGGCTCGAAACCTTAACCAGGCAACATAAACCAGGTGGAGCAAGCCCTGTACATCAGAAGTCCGAGGGATATGCAAACTCGGATTCCTAAAGTAATGCCACCCTTTGAAATAAGCAACTACCTCAAAACCCAAAATTGCAATGGATGTCACTAAGAAGACTCTTATGACTGTAAACAACAACCTCCCCTTTCCCAATTTCCCATTCTCCATTGCTACACCTTGCCTAAAGATTAGCCTCTTGTTAATGATACTAAGCAATGACCAGAGTAGTGTAGCAAGTGAAGCGATGAGACTCACAAAACGTTGAGCCTTGAGAAGCAAAACCCATGAGGTCTGCTTAGCATTCTTACCCCTGCTTTTCTCAACAGGCCTGAATGCAGAGTCTGGACCATCAATCTCCACAACTGAGAAATTGGGGTTCTCCATTTTCACAACCACTGGCGTTCCTCCTCCCTTCTTAGCATTCTTTGCCCACATTTTGGAAAAATCCAACCTTGGAGCCATTTTTACAAACCCTACACACTCAGCAAACAAACAAAATATATGAACAACCCCAGAACCCAAAGCCACAGACTTTACCACATACTAAGGGAAAACTCTAAAACCCAGATCTGAACATTGAGAAATGAGAAAACCCCATCTCTAGAACACCCACTGAAACGAAAAAGAAGCAAACTTTACCAATGAAAACTCAAACTGAAGAAGAACCCATGTAATGCAGCAAGGGAAAGCCACAAAGGACAAGTGTGGGAGGTTCTTTGTTCACTCTAGAAGACACAACTCAACATGGAAAAGCAACATCATGAGGGAAGGTATATGCCTATCTGCTGCAACTGTAATAACCCAAAACATGTGGGGTTTTTGTCATGCTCAGCCCTAGGTTTTAAGATCAGCAAAGCTATATTGCCTCGGTGAAGTATTGAGTCTTACAGAATCTGCTTAAGAGTTAACAGATTCTGCCTGAAGCAAGAACACTCAGTCAAGACTGATTGGCTCTAAACTATAAAGTAAGGTTGACTTAGTTGTCACTGTAGTGAAATCAGGAGCTAATCATATTTAAGAAAAGTACTAAACCAAATGAAAAACTGAGAGGGAAAAGTTGACAACAGAAAATTCAGAAGACCAACACAAGTCTGCAATGGCGGAAAGGCCTCAGTGTCACTAGCACCAGCTCACTCTCACTTTCATAACAAAAGGATTCAGATTTCAGAATAAAACACTTAGTGATATTGATAGTATGATTTACTGTAGGAAGCTTATTTATAATAAGAATATCCTTTGCTTCTTATATTCTCTGGTTGTGAGGGGACCACCTCAGAAAAGGACAGTGCTGCCCTCAAGTGGACCTATGTTTGGAGTAAAAAGATTTTCAATTTAGGGGTGTAAAGTTGTAAACTTGATAG
Source organism: Argentina anserina (assembly GCF_933775445.1). Lineage (NCBI taxonomy): Eukaryota > Viridiplantae > Streptophyta > Magnoliopsida > Rosales > Rosaceae > Argentina > Argentina anserina. The sequence continues at coordinate 27,850,483 of NC_065873.1, read as the reverse complement.
ATTTCCTTTTGGTAAAAACCAGAGAGAATTTGGAGGTGTCTATTTAATGAGGAAAGATGCACATATGAAATAATTTGGAATTTAAAGATTGAAATATTGAAATTTTTGGAATGAAAGTGAAAGAAATATTGACAAGTTTGGAATGAAAGTTACACCTATTAGTCAATAACAGAATACCATTCTGGTTTGGCAATGACATTTTGTTTTGACTAGAGAAATGTAATTCTTACAACAATATCAAATAAGAATTGTTTCTAATTCTAAAGACATCAGTTAACGACTCAAAAAACTATTTATGTCTTTCTATATGAGGTTGCATGTTATAAAAGGTCATACTGAATTGGTATGAATACTATCCATGTGAGACCAATGCCTTCCAGTATAACATCTAAATCACTACTTAACAAAAATCCTCATACTGTATTTATCTCCAAGCTTACCTTATTGTTATCTTCTTGATTTATTCTACGAAGGGCAAGAATTGTCTTAACAATTCACATAAAGCAACATAATACAACTAACAAGATGGACATTTTCCTTTTCTTTTTGGAGTTTTATAGTTTAATTGCATGCATGGCTAACCCTGCTCTAGATCTCCTGTATACTATAGATGATGGCGTGATGCCAACGATTCAAAAGGCAATCCTATGCAAAATATTTTTCCTTGACATTTATCCTAGAAGATACGTTAATATTTTGTTGTCATGCATGTAAAAAATTTGGAGCTAGCTTGTCAATTATTTATGGATCTGTGTCGTTGCATGTGATCTAGGATAATGAGTGGTATCAGAGTCCTCAGTTATGGATCAAGAAAGGCCTGAATGAGATCAAGTACTCAGCTACTTCTATTATGAGACATGAGCTGGAGAAGTGAAGCCTGAAACTAACTCTAGTCATATTCATACCAACTCATATCCTTTTCATCACAACTTCTATACGACTAGTTCGTTATTCAATAATTAATTACCCGTTTCTGGCTCGAATGTTATTTATCTAGGTTCTTTACCGGCAATGGATTAGAGCGAGCAACGAGCAACCAGAGATTATAGGGTCACCTGGTAACCAAAAGAACACAGGCAAGTGAACACTACTGATGAGTATCAACAATTATTGAACATGTTGCAATAAGATACCATTTTCTGGTGAAACAATATACGCAAATCTTAGGTGTCTAAAAGATGAGATCCTCAATTAAACAAAGAAACTAGTTAGATCTTGGTCCCGTGACAAAATAAGTTCAGGTTGTGATTGTGATTGACTTCAAGTCTTCATCAACGAACTGGGATTATATATAGAACTTTGAACGTGTAATCTTCAAGTCAAAAAACAAAGTTCTTCCTTTCTCTTTGGACACTCATGATGCAATCACGAGTTCTACCAAAAATTCATGGATATCAGGAGAAAGAAGGAAAAAGAAGCAAATTTAATTACCTACCTCCTCTATAAAAAAAAGATATGGATTCCATTAACAATACAGTTCTTCTCATTTTTATTTCTGAAGATTGAACCCAGTTTAATAATGGATCATATCAGAGGAAGACAACCAAACAAGCACATTATTAAAACTAAAGCGCCCCTAGAATACTACTGAACGGCCTCAAAATTCATTCCTCTGTCGGCTATGATTATTAAGCTTGAGCTGAAAATTAATGCAAGTTTAAATATACAGGTATACATTAGGTGACCTGGGGACCATTTCCAGGTATCTTCTTTGGTATTATGCCTCTTACCCAAGTCACCAAGTTTAGTGTTCAAAAGGATCACAAAAAAAGGGTTTTGCTAGAACAAGTAAAAGGCAAGTGTAGAACTACTACAAAGAATGAAGACGATGAATCAAAACTGAAACTTGAAGGTAAAGGATAAGAAGCAAGAAAATTGATAAATGGTAATTTCAATCCACATCTTACTTAACAGGAAGCAAACAATAATTGCAGGAGATAAAACAAATGGTATTATTGCTCAGAGGATACTGTACTAGCAGAACAGGGAAACAAGGGCATGTGCAGAGAAGACCCCCAATCTGATAGCATGGATTCCTGGCACATTTTCTTTCCCAAGGCCTAATCTTTACCAAAACAACAAACCCAAGCATTTGCTTTCACAGACAAAAATATTGCATCCAGATTTTTACAGAAGAACAGATTCAATAACACCAAAAAAAAAAATCAATATTATCAGCATATTCAAGTACTGTAGTTTGAATTCCACAAATGTAATACACATTGATGAAAATACTGCTCAGCAATCATCTTTCATTTTCTCCAATAGAAATGAAATCAATAATATTTGCGGTTCATCTTACTTTTCCTCAGCAAGTACCTAACAACAGACAAATCTACCAAACAGAAATTTATGTAAATTGACAGATGATGGATTTGTTTTTAACATCTGTATGCTGCGAGTCAAGTTGGATATAATGATGATCAACTTGTCTTATAATCCCTATATCACTGTCCTTCAAAAACCTATGGCCGTTTTGATAGAAGCAAAATAGAAATATAAAAATAGAAAGCAGCTGTTAGTAAACCATATAGAATGTTTCCTATTGAAATCATTTATGGTAAGTCTCCACATCTGATACCCGTTTTGGGGCCTTGCTCATCTTTTGCTGATACTTGGCATATGAATACCAAACTCCACCAGCTGTGTTGATAACTAGTCCAATAACATTTAAACCATGTACTCTTACACCACCCAGCAAGACAAAACCAAGGGTCTGAGAAGTAAAGAAACAGTATAAGTTGTTCTGCTCACAAAAATTTTGTTTAAAAATAAGATTGGTATTGGAATAACTGATTGAAATAGTAATCCCATCAACTAGTCTACATGCAAGAGGCAGTTCATTCTTACCGTGGACCCAACCCCTTTTAGGACTCCAACTATGGTCGTTGTCAGAGCAGAATTGACTATGGTACACAAGAACATGGTGAAGTTGAGCGCAATGCCCATAACAAATGAAAGTATAAGGATCACCAAAAAATGTATGGAATTGCTCTGCAGATAAGGAGAAAATTCTTGTTAGTTATACTGAAGGACAGATATTTGTTCTCTTAATATCATAGACGTCAATACATGCAAAAAGACACATGTTTGGTTAAGGATAACTCAACTGGATTTCTTTGAAAGCCACAATCAGGGTAAGTTTTTCATGTTCTGATTAACTCTTCTATTACCTTAACTATGGATAAAGACTTCCTAGCGCTAGGTTTCAAAGTCAGCAATCAATTTCCTGACTACTCTATATGAGATAGGGTTGAAATTTAACCAGTCAAGCATTTGGTTTTTCCAAGGATGAAGATACATAAACACCAGCTAAAATCTTACCTTTGCAAGTAGTAATGAGAAGGAATTTGGAAATTCTCCGGTAGCTAGAATGAGAAATAGTAAAAATGGAAGAGACAGAAAGCTGTTATAAAACATGATCTCAACTGATGATAACCCATCCTCTGCACCGGACTTCTCCACCAGCACAAGGTACATGGTCTGAATATAAATGAACTTATATGAGATCAAATACAAGATCAGACATATATGAAAGCCTACTGATTGTCAAAACATCCTAACCAACCTGAAAAAAAACTGAAGTGAGGGCCAAGCTATATCCAAATAGATCAAATGAAAAGTCTCCAAGTGCTGCTATGACAACCCCTCCTGCAGTCAATATCACTGAAAGGATCACCTGAATCATGAAAAGAAAGGAAAAGACGTTAAGCACAACCTCATAATATCAAGTTCAGTAGTGATGAAAATTTGTTCTTGTCAGGACTTAGAATTATGTTTCTTATTGAGAAAAATCCACAAAAATCTTTTTCATTTTAAATCGTGATAACTGAGGGATGTTTTCAAGTTTCTGTATTCACTTACAAATTTACTTCTCACAGATCAAGCATCATTATCCTACAAAACTTATTGTTCCAAATTTGATGAGAGATGCCAATTATTCAAGCAGCTCTCAAATTCCAGGAAAATATTGTACCCAAAAGGCTTCTAACAGCAACAGATGTAAGCACAATTCTTATATAGCTGAGTGCACAAACCTACCAGACAAAATTACCTATTGCAAATGTCCAATACACGTTATATTAAACCTCAAGATAGAGACTGGGCGAAAAGACCTACCCTAATATGAATCAGACACAGAATACAACTTATTCTCAGCATTGCAGCTTAAGTAATCGAAAGTTCATCTCACATTGACTAAACAGTATGTCAGTATCTGACTTGTATTGGGTATAATTAAAGTTTAGGTTCAATCTGCATTAGCAAAATAAAGACATATCCAAAGACAAGAAAAAGAAAATAAACCTGTGTTGAGGGTTTCCCCTTTCCTGAGAAGAACCCAGCGATAAGCACAGCAAGAGGTGTGAGTCTTTTGATTGCAATGTACATGGGAATATTGACTCCCTTCAAACTGGCCAAAGCAAATGCAACATTAGCATTGTAGAAAAGCGACACGGGGAGAAGCTTCTTGGCAGTGCTCATTTCTAGTCCTCTTGATCTAGTGTATCCCATTCTCCGACCAAAATGTATAAGCAAAGCAGTGGCCAATTGCTAATTGAATAAAACAACCAAAAAAGACAGCTCGTTACGATATAATCGAGCAGTAAGCATTGCAAATTGACAAGACAACAATGAAACTGAATGCAATACCTGCATAGTGAGAAGTGTCATTGAATGTGAGTACTCCATAAGAACAGCTTTATTGATAAACACCATAGCCATGGAAGCAGCCCCATATGACAATGCAGCAAATAAACTACACTCAAAACACAACACAACAAAATCAATGTTCCTTGAACTCAAGCCGACATATGTTTACTATGTTTGGATAAGTAAAACTGGGGTATATGTAAAAAGAAAAGAAAAAGAGAACCTCAGAGATGAACTAGAAGCATCTGCATCAGTGAATTTCTCCATGGCCCAAATCCAACTCTCGAAAACAGAACTATCTGTATACTGGATTCACTGAAAGTCTAAATCTTTGAGCTCAGCTGATCCCAATTACATGATAATCCGAGTTGGGCAGTAGATTTCTGGACCAAAACCTGCAATCAAGACAACCCAAATCGAAAAGATCAAAACTTTATGACCCCCAGAGTGAAAACGAAGCGATCTGAATTGAGATTCACAGAATCAGAAAACAATTACGAACCTGATGCAAATGCAAAGGGTTGAGTATTGGGCCAGTAAAGACCCGAGAAGTAGAGTGAGTGTGGCGCGTGAAATGCAAATGAGAGAGAGAAAGTGACAGGTGGCGCGTGAAACTCCGGCTAACTCCCATGGAAAACGCGAAAACCATCGCCATCAAAACGTGGGATCGGGTCGGGTTACCCGCCTTTCTCAGTTTTTTTATTCCCGTAATTTTCTACTGTAAAAACAAACCAGATGTTTTTCAGGTCGAACTTCAGATTTTTCAGGTCTAAAAGTCTACAGTAAATAGTGAGTCCGTACTCTTTAAGTGATTGGGCCACCCACACAGAGAACCCAAGTTCTTTCCCGCTTTATTTTGTTTCTTTTTGCATTAAAAATCTATTCATGGGTGTCCAAACTGTTCAAGATCAACCAAGATAATATGTACTTATTCCTCAGATGCATTTAACATTAAAATTGGAAACAAAATTCTGAATAGTACAAACTACAAAGACACACAACCATCTGAACCAAGTATCTGATGTTCCTAGATACAAGCTCATGTGCCGACAATTAGAATACATTATGGCAAAAAACGGAGAATTGATCCGGTTGCAGTTGCGGGAGTTTGGTTTTATCTTGCTGCAGCTCTTGCACTCATGGACGAGTGGTAGTTGGTGCTTCTCTGTTTCCGGTAAGAGGAATAGACATCGTCGTACTGGCTGACCTCATTTGGATTAGCTGTGGCCCCGAGTCCTAGTCTCCCAGAGCCGCTCTTTCGATCAACACTTCCATCTGCGTAAGCCCCGGTCTCTGGGTCTACCTGCAGATTTGGGGGTGGAGGGATGCAAGCTCCTCCCTTGCGCACTGGGATAGTACTTTCGTAGTCGTCATCGTCTCTACCATCGGAACCATGCATAGGTCCTTCAGAAGGGTTAACTTCTCCAATCTCTTTGAAGAACTTTGACACTCTCTCAAGAACTTCGGATTGGGGTACAGTGGATGGAGGTATTATGGTTGGAATGTCCAGAGGACTCATAGGGGAGTATGGCACCCCACTACCAATCTGCATCTTTCTGACCATCTCAGGAATAAGACCAGGTGGAAACAATGGATATGGTGGCAACTTCTCGCCACTGGTAGCAGCTTGACCTGGCAATAAATGCGGCAGAGGTTGGGGGATTGCTGGTTGAACAGAAGATGGTATGGGCAGGGACCCAGCAAAAGCAGCAGGAGGGACTGAATTTGGAAGAAATTGCTGGGATGGCATGGCAAGTGGCACCCCCTGACCAGGAGCTACATGTTTATCGAGATGATCTTGATCGTGCGAACTTGAAACTACACCTTGTCTATCAGGCTGCCATTGTGGCAACCCTACATTCAATAGGGCAACAACAATTAATACATAGGCCACCAATATATATATCCCAGTTCAGACAACTTCAAACACATAAGCATACCTGCTGCCGGATCTGTTGATGCAGTAGGTAAGTCTTTTGGAAGACCTGGAAATGAATTACTTGATTGCCCACCAACCATCTCATTCCTAAATGCGTCAATTATATCCTGCTCATAAATCTTATTAGAAACTCATAACTGCAAAATTTGCTGCAACTTCATCTGATTGTCTTCCGTTATTTGAGGGTTGTGATAAACCCTAGCAAGCATGGAGCCTAAGATAGATTTGAATGCAAGTGATTCGTCATCAAGGGCTTCACTAGTTCGACGATGCGAGCTGTACATTTTATAGCAAACAAAAGAAAAAGGAGATCAACAAAATATACACACTATCATCGGCCACCTCTGCATATCTAGATAGCAAAACTAGGACATTGTTTAAACAACCATAGCATATCCTAACCGCTGCAATGCAGGTATCACATGATACAGGATTTCAAAGTCGATCACTGATGCAATTTTCAATTCTTAACACATTGCAATCAGAATGGGAAACACTAACTAAGAAGCTATTCTGGCAACTGTATTACTCAAACAGTGACAAGCTAACACAAAGCCTATGTCACTCGGAAACTACAAATTCGTCTATACTCCAAACACTCTCTCTCCCTAGGAGCCTCAGCCAGCGCCGGAGCGAAAATCGACCTCTGCATAAACCAAAACTTTGCTCCTTTAATCAATTCTTTAGTCCCATTCAATGTCATAAGCACATTGCTAAGCTCCATCGCCACCTCCGGAGGCAGCGGCCCCGAAAGCCCCATATACGGCTTCGCCTTCGCCGCCGCCGCCTGGTCATAATCCGGCCTCCCATAAAACCCGAACGGCTGCTGAGTATGCCGCTGCTGGTCGTAGAAGTACGACTGCGGGCCCATCATCGGGTTCGGCGGCGGCGCGTTCATCATCGGACGAAGCAGGTGGGAGGCGTAGAGCTTGTAGCGGTAGTAGGCGTGGCCTTCGCCGCCGAAGAGGAAGGCGTAGTCGGGATTGTCCTGCTGCTTATCTCGAATCATGGCCTCGAAGTCCGGGCCGTTCTTCGCCGAGTACTCCACCAGCTTGTCGATCCGTTTGTGGAGCTCCGGGTCGGCGGGAGGTGGTGCGGCGGTGCGTGGGAGAGGACCTGCGGCGGTAGGGTTGCTGTAGGTGGGGGTGGTAGGGGAATTGCTGGAGAGGCGGCTGTGGGGGTCCGAACGGTGGTCCGTGGAACTGTTGGGCCTGGGGCGGGTACCCGTATTGCTGTTGCTGCGGCGGCGGTTGTGGTTGTTGCTGCGGTGGCTGACGCTGCTGTTGTTGGCCGTAAGCGGCGTAGTCGTGGGGTTGCCGATCCATGGTGCGAGAGAGTCGGTGGAGAGTAGGGCCGTAAACGGTTCCAAAACAGTTAAAAATAGGTGGAACCTTAAATCGAACCGTCTCAGTTAAACGGTTTGATTCTTGTATTTTTCAGAATAGAAACCGTTTGGTTCGGTTCCGAACGGTTTCATGACGGTTCCGGTCCCAAAACGGTTCCAAAGGGTTCCAAAAAAACATTGTCTTAAATTCAAGACTGATGTTAGTTTGAGCATATCATACTTATATCTGATGACAAGAAATGAGGGAAGATTGATAATTCGAGACAAGATAATTCCAAACCAGGGCATAGTCTCTGTCCTCCACCAAATGGAGTATAACTAGTACTTTAGTTTAAAGCAATTTCTCCATTTTACAAACGGTTTCGGTCCCAAAACGGTTCAAAACGGTTCCTATGCATTTTAGATTTTAGAACCGAACCGAACCGAATTGTTTTAAAAACGATTCGGTTCTACTATATAACTTCATTTTTTTTCTAAGAACCGAACTGAACTGCTATTAAACGGTTCGGTTCTAACAGTTCTTTCAGGAACCGGAACCGATTAACAGCCCTAGTGGAGAGTGCGATTTTTGCTCCGAGTTTTAGTAGAGCAAAGTAAAACAATTTAACACAACAAAAAAAAATGATTTTAGTTTTTAAATGGTGGGGACCGAGGCCCAGTGGGCCAATAACAATGGATCAGGTTTGGAGGCGCGAACCCGGTCCATAATTTTCGACCCGAAAGTCATATACATACCCTAAAGGCCTAAACCCTGGACACAAAACCCCTCACCTCCTTCCCTTATCTCTCTGCTTTCTCTCTTATCAACCAAACCCAGCAGAAGCCAACAGTCTCAGCCTTTTCAAATGATGAAGTGTTAGCACAGCTATGATTCATTTCCAGAGGAGCTTGTCACTGAAAGCTCCATCTTCCTCTGCTTCTTGTTCGTTCATGTTTTCAAGTCCTTCGACTTCTTCAGCTCTCAGGCGCTCAATGGCTAAGGTTCCCAAGTTTGATTTGTTTACTAGTATTCTGTTGTTTTGTTATTAGTTTCATTCATATCTATCAGACCCAGTTCGTCAAATGTGATTAGTTTTACTTTGAAGTCTTAAGCTTTGAACTTTAATGTCATTGTTATATTCAAGAATGTGTCTTTTTTTAGTTCATTGATTAGGGAAGTTTGATTGACTAATACAGATTATTAAGGGTGGATTTTGTATAATAGTTGATGCAACATGTCATTCAGAAAGTCTTGTTTTTGATCATATTGCAATTGTGGATTGTGAGCTATGCTGATTTGGTGTTGTGTGTCATTGGTGCTACAGATGCAGTGCAGGGGGTTTGAGAATTATACTATCAATTGTTTGCCGGTTTCCCCAGTTTTGACCTTGACTAAGTGCCAAAACTATTCCCAGTTTAAGTTTAGAAAATCCAGAGTTTCCTGTATGATCATGTCCTATGGTGCCAAAATCGGGCCGAATTTCTCTCCTTTGAGAACAGGTGGTGATGGATTTCGTCCTGCTTTTAGGATTAATCCACACTTGAGACCTGGTGCCCTTAATGTTTTGGGGACTGCTAATGTTATGAGTGGTGGAGTTTTTGGGAATGGTTGTAAATCGAGTTTATCAGATTCTAGAGTTGGAGATTTTTCCAAGAGGTTTTTGTCTCAAGTTCCGGAGGTGAAGAGTCAAGTAGAGAATGTAGGCACCCAAGATGGCAGGAGGCCTGGAAATAGAAAATGGTTCAAGATGATTAGCAATCGCAAGAACTTGAAAAAGGCATTGGCGACTCAAAGTGAAACTGAAGCTACTGTTTCCAACATCTCCAAAAATGCTGATGTAAAAGTTGCAAATGCAAAGATGGTTGGAAGTGAGAAGGGGGCCGAGGAGCTTGAATCATCAATTTCAAATTCCCCTATAAGCAAAACTAAAGAGGTCTCTAAACCAAAAGCAAAAAGGAGGTCGAAAAGCAAGAAAACCAAAGATCAAGATTCTGCTGCTAATGCTATAGCAGAAGTTGCTTCAACGCAAAGTTCTGAAAGTACTTCTCAGACCAAGAAATCTGCCAGGAGCAAAAAAGGAGAAAAGTCTTCACAGGATTCAGAGGTCAGTGTCCTTTACTTTATGATCAATTTTAGCATGAATTCTCATTTTATGCACAGATATACTGACACCATGGTCTTTTAGCTGAATGCCACCGTGACAACTCCAGTAGAAGGTGCTGAAAGTTCTTCAACTAAACCCCGACGAAGCAAGAAAGGTGAAAAATATAGTGAGAAGGAAAAACCTATAAATTCAGCTGCCAAATCACCACGAAAATGTGTACCACAAGATATGGGGAAATTGAAACTTCATGGAAAGATGACAACTAAGCCGTTGTACCCTGCATCTGGGAAAACTGTTGTGGTGGTGGAGTCTGTTACAAAGGCGAAGGTTATTCAGGGTTATCTTGGTGATATGTTTGAAGTGCTGCCTAGCTATGGTCATGTGAGGGACTTGGCAGCTAGGTCAGGATCTGTTCGGCCTGATGATGATTTTAGTATGGTGTGGGAAGTTCCATCTGCAGCCTGGACTCATCTGAAGAGCATAAAGGTCTCACTAAATGGGTATGTATCTGAAATCATATTTAAGCACATCCAGTTAACCTGACGCAACTAGTATGAAACTGTTAGGGTTGACACTTGACAAATATGTTTTCATATGGTTCAGAAGATTCACTGGTGCATGGTTTTAGGTTACTCAGTATCTTGCATTATAATAATCAAGTAAAGTATCGTACATAAAAGTGTTACTGTTATTTTTAGGGTAAGCTATTTTAAAATATTATTTTCCACTCTTTCTCAGTGCAGAAAATCTTATCCTTGCATCAGATCCAGATCGTGAAGGAGAGGCCATCGCCTGGCATATTATTGAGATGCTGCAACAACAGGATGCTTTACATAAAGATCTTAATGTAGCAAGAGTTGTCTTTCATGAAATCACGGAGGCCTCCATCAAAAGTGCTCTGCAAGCTCCAAGAGAAATTGATCAAAATTTGGTCCAGGCTTACCTTGCACGGCGTGCTCTTGATTATCTGATTGGATTTAACATTTCACCTTTGCTATGGAGGAAACTACCAAGTTGCCACTCTGCCGGACGAGTCCAATCTGCTGCACTAGCTCTTGTATGTGACAGGGAAATGGAAATCGATAAATTCAAACCACAGGAATATTGGACTATTGGTGTTGAATTGAACCAAAAAGAACCAGGTTCATCAGTTAAATCCATATCCTTGCCAGCTCACTTGACCCATTTTAATTCCAAGAAGTTGGAGCAATTTTCAATAAGTTCTGATTCAGAGGCAAAAGATATTGAGCAGCAGATTAATTCAGAAACATTTAAAGTTATCAGCTCTAAGAAAAACAAAATCCGGAAGAACCCTCCTTCGCCTTATATAACGTCAACACTTCAGCAGGATGCTGCAAACAAATTACATTTCAGTGCATCATATACAATGAAGGTTTGTGTCTGGGCTAATTATCTCCTCATATCTTCTTAAGATAAAGAATAATTTTGTCATATATTTTATTTGCTCTGTTCGAATCAAATATTTTTGGCTCTTGGTTTTTGTTTGGTAGGCTGGCATGTGTATTTTTGTGATCTATCATGTTGATTTTGTTTAGAATCGTCACACGTGTTTTACATTGTTTTTGGCATGGTGATGTTATCTTTGTCTAAACTCAGACAATTATGACTGTACTTGCTAGAACCAGAGTTTTGGCTGTAATACCATTCTCCATCATTTTGTAACACCCTTGATTTGGATTTAACATATCAATTAATACCCAGTCCCTTCTGCAGAAAGACCACTAATTAAAACAAAACCAAGCTAGTTTTGTATCACTGGTCTGATGAGCATGCGTGGCCCTAAAATGCTGCGATACACCAGAAAGTATTCTGATTTAATTTCAACATTTTTGTTCTAATGTAGCCAGTAGTTTACCTTTCATACACATAACCTTTTGATTCCATTCTATGAATTTGTAGCTGTAATTGTTTTTTCCTTTTGTTTTAGAGCCCGTATACTTGTATTTGTATAAATGCCTGATGAAAGTTCCTCTACGTATGCGCTTGCACATAAAGTAATTGATTCTCAACATCTTCTGATGTGACCACTGCCCTCTTATAAGTTATAGCCTTGAAATAATATGCTTTCAGTTTCTAGTGGTAGATGATTTGTCCATGTCGTTCGAAATTTATATGTATCACATAATACACACAATTCTCTGGCTGATGGAAGTTACATTATGATACAGCTTGCACAAAAACTCTATGAGGGAGTTCAATTATCTGATGGCAAGGCAGCAGGTTTGATCACATACACCAGAACAGATGGATTACACGTAGGTATCACTTTGGCTGCATGTATATTCTCCATACAGTGTGGGTTATTTCATATGTCAAAGGACAAATTTGAAATATGTTTTACTTGAAAATCTTTTCAGTGATTGTTTTCAGAAATAAATAAGTGAACCATATATCTTATGTTGCATTTCCAATTCTCAAATTGTACGTAAGCATACTAAAAAGAGGGGCGGGGGGTGAGAACCTCATCCTTTTGTTATATGGGTGATTAATAGTCTGCATCCTGAACATGTTTACAATGTGTCAAAGCTCCATATTTATGGAGTGATTGGAGTCAAATCATACACATGTTAAGAGGTTTCGATTCTTTTGTTCTTTTTAGTCTTTCTAATTTGTCTTCTCTGATTTACAGATTTCTGATGAAGCAGTTAGGGATATTCGCTCCTTGGTCACTGAAAGGTGCTACAGATATTTTCATTTCTACATGACTTGTATGCTAAATTTAAATTTAGCTGAGATGCTGAATATGCTTTTTATTGTGCAGTCAAGTTTTTTTTTAATGCAATGCTCAATTAGTTCAATTCCTCTGTTTACTTGCACTGAGACCTATGTTTTTTTTCACCTTGTGCTTTACATACAGTATTTGTTTGATGCAGGTATGGACAAAACTTTGCATCGGCTACTCCACGCAAGTTTTTTAAGAAGGTGAAGAATGCTCAGGAGGCCCATGAGGCAATCAGACCTACTGATGTTCAAAGATTTCCATGTACGTAAACAAACCCCAAGGCTATATATCATTTTGACAACATTTTATCTTCTGAAATGAGGCGGATGTTACTCTTTCCAGTAAATTAACCGTAACATCTTTCTTTTGGTGTTTAGCGTTGCTCAGAGGTATACTTGATGAAGATTCATTGAAGTTGTACACTCTCATTTGGTGTCGGACAGTTGCATGCCAAATGGAGTCAGCTACAATTGAGCAGGTGAAAATATATACATCACAAAAGTTGTCCTCAATTGATTGATGGTAACTTATTTCCTGTATTGTTACATACCTTGGTAAACAAATGCAAATTAGACAGGTTAGCAATTCTTTACATTCTCATTGAAATGTTATATCCTCCTACGAAGGATGTACAAACAAGATTGGTTAGATCGAGAGTAATTAAATTTGTAGTGTATTATATAAATGTGTGCGCAATTATTTTACTTTGTTATGCGGAGTTCTTCACATTCCTTGATTGTTGACACATTTCTTTACTTTTTTATATACCTTTTTATTATCTTTAAATTTTCACTGTGAGCTTGATGCACCTGAACTTAAATTGTCACCCTTAATAGAGTAGAAAGATTGGTGTTTAGCCTTATTTGTCATTGTTTCCCAGAACTTCTAAATGCATATAGTTTACTGTGAGTACTCAGAGTAGTATGTGGGATAGAAATTTCTGTTATCAGGTCTAAGGCTAAATTACTGTCCTTTCATTTGTTGAGAATATCACTGGTAATAGTGACTGAAGAAACGATATTACTAACAGAAATGCAAAAATGCATCAGCACTTTGACTTTCTTCTTATCCTGATTGTTATGCTCTAGTGGTATTTTGTAATCTAGTCCTTCATCTCTTGACTTTTGTATTTATTTTTGTATAATTTTCTTTTAAATCAACGTGACCAGATTCAACTTGATATTGGAAATCCCAGCAAGTCCATTGCCTTCCGATCTGCATGCTCAAGGGTTCAGTTCCTTGGATATCAGGCAGTTTTTCAGGTACTATTTATCATCTTCGGACTGCTACATAGGTTGTAAAAACTGTATCTGTGTAGTTGGTGTCAGATAATAAACTGGCTTACTTGTCATGACTAATGAGATAGTATAATTCCGGCTTTCTGTTTGTTTGTTGGATTATAGTAATGCTGTTTCAACTGTTGCTATATTTACATGTTTATTTGCCGTTTACCTTCATTTATGATGTGTTAGTCTTGGAATCGATTGGAATTTGTACAAAGCTCCTTTGTTCCTTTCGTTTGTATAGATTTGGAGCATGTATTGATTCTTGTTCATTTGAGTTACATTTGGTGTGAATGATTTGATCAGTGGCATGTTGCATGTTTTTGAGGAGACTTTCCAACTCGTCTAATTTTTTAGGATGCTGAAGCTGGAGCAGTCAAAAATAAGGAAAATGAAGGGAACAATCGGGATGAAGCATTTGCAATTCTTGATTCACTGAAGGTAAGTGCAAAGGGTCTGTTGTGAAAATTTGTATAATTGTGCAAAGAACTGGTTCAAATGTTTTCGTTATTTTTTTTTGTCATTGTAGGCTGGCAGTCCAGTGCATCTTGGTGAACTGGAACTCAAGCAACATCATACCCAACCTCCCCCACGCTACTCTGAGGCATCTTTGGTAAAATTTACTGCGGGTTGCTTACTTTTGTTTCTTTCCATGAGTTAAATATGTTCAAATCAAACTTCATATGGTTCTTGGACAGACAGCTCAGTCAATGTCAACTTGTATATTAAGATATGTTACAGCTGCAGGACAACTTCCAAACTTGTCTTGCCTTTAAATCTTATGCGCAGTAAACACATGTAGTTGTGTTAGTGCACACACTGATCTATTAAACCTTTTCTTTTTATTCGTCTGACCTTGCTTATGTGACTTCTACAATACTCGTGTGTATACAGGTTAAGAAGTTAGAGGAGCTCGGGATCGGAAGACCTTCAACATATGCAAGCACTATAAAGGTTTTACAGGCAAGTGACTGCTGGTTCAGATACTTGCTTAGTTAGTTAGCTATATACTTTTTATCCATTTAGCATTGGATATCTCTTTGGTTACTGTTCCTGTTGTCTAGAATTCAGATATCTGAAAATTATATCTTAGTTTATCTTCAATTTCAACTTTATGATATCTTTTCTGTTTTTTTTACCAGGATAGAAACTATTTGACTGTAAAAAGCCGTGTGTTACATCCAGAGTTTCGTGGTCGTATGGTACGTCTTGGCATCCCTCTGAATTGATCAAACATAGATAGGAATAAGAAGGAACTTCTCATCCTCCCTATTTGTTTCCTCTAGGCTTTCCTTATCCATTTCCTTCCTTTGGTTCTTCTAGGTGTCAGCATTTCTCTGCCACCATTTTTCGGAGGTCACAGATTATAGCTTCACAGCTGATATGGAGACTGAGGTAATCTCTAATATTCATATTCGATAATTTTTCTTGAACATTACCTTAAAAATTTTTCCTTTTATTTGTTAGACTTATGTAGCCACATAATTGTTATACCTATTGGCTTCCTTCACATGAAATATAGCATTTTACTGGTTATTTATAGTTCTTGATTAATTCTGAAATCTGGATTTCCTAGTGGTTATTGATTTACTTATGTTCTCATTTGTACTTTAGCTTGATAATGTCTCTGCTGGCTTAACTGAATGGAAAGGCCTCCTAAGAGATTACTGGACTCGATTCAGTGGTTATTGTGAGCGTACCAGTAGTGTCACTATCCATCAGGTATGACCCAGTCTTTGTTGTAAATAAGTAAATTTGGTATTCATTTTTATTAGCAAGCCCCTTTGGGTTAAGTGTCCTTAGCTATGAGCCATATGTTACAGGTAGAAAAAATGATGGAAAAAAAATTTGGAGACTTCTTGTTTGCTACTCTCCCTGACCAAAGCAGGACATGTCCAAGGTATGCATATTTTGTCAAATGTATGCCATGAGGAGACCCAATTTCTAATGCACTTTTATAAACTTCACAATGTGTGTTTCAGCTGTAATGAAGGAACTTTGATCTTTAAAGTAAGCCGATTCGGTGCAGGCTATTTTATAGGCTGTGATACACACCCAAAGTGCAAGTAAGTTTGAAACTATGAGACAACCTTATATCAAACATGTGTCCATGGTGATTTGAATGTACACAGTGAACATATGTATCAAAACCCTTTGGTATTTTGTCATTTCTCATACAGAATCGGAAAGAAAGATAGAAGATTCAGTAACTTAAGGCATTGCTCCTAACATAGAAAACGAAAATACTGATTTATATAATGTTAACTTCTATTTTGTTTATGCCAAGTTGTCTTGGTTGTGCGCAAAGAACAATTGATATCACTTTTACTTATTCATGATGTCTTATGCTGATCCTATTAGTTACATTGCTATTAACATATAAGACATTGTTCCTGACATTGAAAATGAAATAGCCGAATTTATAATTTTAACTTCAGTTCTGTCTATGCAAAACTGTCTTTGTTGTTGGCAAAGAAAAATGTATATCACTTATTTATGATGTCTTTGGCTTATCCTATCAGGTACATTGCTAAGACATTGTATAGTAACGAAGAAGATGATGATGAGACTCCGAAGAATGAGAAGGTAGAGGCACCAAAATTGTTAGGTTTATCTCCCGGCTCCAATGAAAAGGTGTTGCTTCGAATTCTGATCTTTTTATAGCTGATTTATGATCCGGAATCCTTTAAAATTTCTTGAATTTGTTATTTGCAACTTGTGCTCAAATCAAAGACAACCTCTTTCAGGTTTATTTGAAGTCTGGTCCTTATGGATCGTATGTACAACTTGGTGAAGACAGGAAGGGATACTCACCTAAAAGAGCATCTATAGCACATGTATGTAGAAGTTCTTCAGCATATACTTATTGGAATTTTTATTCTGGTTTCTTAATCCTTAAGATTGAAAACAGCTTAGTTTTCATGATGCCTTTTACTCGTTATCACCGTTTTTGTGGATTCCTCTAGCATACTGCGGAGGCACCCTGATTGTGGCTGAAGTATTTATTCTCTATATTTACATGGGACTATTTTCCAGATCAAGGATGCAAGTTCAGTAACCGTTGAAGTTGCTCTTGAGTTGATGCGGTATCCTGTGACATTGGTTCGTTCTTCATTCCACTTAACTGAGTTCCATTTAGCATCTTTCTGATGATTAATATTAATTATATTCGTATTATTTATTTTATTTTAGGGCAACCATCCAACGGATGGGCTACCAGTGATTTTAAAGATTTCAAGGTCTGGATATATAGTTAAACATCGACGAACAATGGCTTCTCTTAAGAAGGTATGTGATTATTATATCAGAATCTGTTGTCAAAGTATCTTGTGCAAATGCTTTACCATTTATGAGTTGAGTAATTGTAAATACGTATGTAGAATCAGCAACCTAATAAGCTCACCCTGGAGGATGCGTTGGCACTTTTGTCTGGCACAAATACACGCAAGATTGGTCGACCCAAGGGCAAACAAAAGGTTGAAGAGGGAGAAGCCGTAGAAGCCATGTAGCCTACTACATCACATGGAATCTGCCTTTTCCAGTTATGGTGACTAAAACCTTCACATACCAACTAATGACTTGAGGTTTACATTAACATTGGTAAAACATTACCCCCTGGCTGATTAAAGTTGTCGTACAGTGGATGTTGAAGTCCTTGAAACAAAGGTTCGTATGTTGCTGCAGTAGTTACATATGTAGAGATGGAGATTGGACAGAGGAAGTTCATAGATGCCCTCGCTCTGTCAAACGGCATAGCTATAATTTGATGGCTTGGGACTAAAAAGGTCAAGAAATCATTTTATGAAGACACATTGTCATGTATACACCGGTAAATATCTTTGTTATAGAGGGATTCAGTTTATAGTTATAGTTTGTAGCTGGTAACTGGTTGGCCAATTTCCATACTGGACCATCATTTTGGCTGGTTATTCAAATTGTTTGATTAAAGTGGTAAAGCTGGAAACTTGATTCATTCTGTAAGATTTACTGTAAGCTATTGCATTTGACCAATTATAATAACACTTGAAATTTCTGTTACGTAGGAAATGATACATGTTACAGAAAGAAAATATTAAGCTCAATAGTTGTAACTAAAATATATCCACTTTCAAAGGATCGAATACAGAATGCACCATGTTGATTATCTGGTGATCAGATTTGAGTTGTTCTTTTTGGCTAAGATGGCTGATACTTGATACATAGAAGCTTTTGCATGTTAATCTCATTGATGTCACACTAATCCTACTTAGAAAGCATGATAGAAATTGTACTCGAAATTTAGGCAGATTTTAAACGCAATATACCAGAGTACGTACACCTGGTTCAACTATAAAGTTTTGTTGATGGAATGAACAACTTGTATGATTTTCAAAAAAAAAAAAAAACCATTGCATTACTCAGAGAAAGTTATATATAAAACTATTTTGGGGATAAAAATTTCTTATAAAAAAAAACTAGTGACTACTAAAAAAGAAAATAAAAAAAAGGAGTGTGTAATTATTAAAGCCAAACCCGAGTCATGTGGTTTCAGTGAGAAAGTTGCTCGGACAGAAGACATTGGAATTTCGTGTTTCGCTCTCAATCCAATCCTAACCATTATCTTCAGGTTTCAATTTCTCTTTTCTCTTTTGGGTTTCATTTTCTCTTCTCAGATTTCGACAAAGTCTCTACCTTTTTCACTTCTGATCTTTTACATTTCAAAGTCAATTTCAATCTTTTAAAAGATAACCCGCAAAAGATTTGCAAGAAAGTTTCAGTCTTTTGAAATTTTCTGTAAGAAAGTTAACGTCTTTTGCAAATTTGGTTATAGAATTTGATAAAGGGTGATCTGTCTGTGTTGTGAATTGTGATCAGAGTAGAAGAATTAGGGGTGTGTGTGAAATATGCAACAGCAGCAACAAGAGGCCATAATGCAGCAAGCTCTTCTTCAACAGCAGCAGCAGCAGCACATGTATCATCCTGGTGTTCTTGCAGCTGCTATGTCTCAGGTTCTTCCTTCATCATCATCATCACTATTTATTTTTCGTCGAAATTTGTGTGCCGTATGTGTTTGTTTGATTGTTTTGATCATAATGTTTCATTATTTGAGCTGTTGGGAATCATTGAATTACAACTCTATTTTGCATAGGAGGGTTCTTTTTATGTTCTTGTATATACATTTTCAGTAACGTCTTAGATTTGGTAGGATCATCTGTTTATCCCTTTTGTAATGATGTGCAGATGGAGCCTATCCCAAGTGGAAATCTGCCTCCGGGCTTTGACCCGTCTACATGCCACAGTGTGTAAGTTATTTCCTCATCCTGTTTGGGAAGTTTTGGGTTCCATTACCATTTTAAGTGAATCTTGGAGCTTCTAGTTGTTCATATTCCTTGTCCAAATGGTAATGCTTATGATGGCTTGGTGGTTTCAGCTATGTCGGAAATATTCATGTTAATGTCACCGAGAAGCTTCTTGCTGATGTTTTCCAGAGCATTGGTCCCCTTGCAGGATGCAAACTCATCAGGAAGGATAAGGTAGACTGAGCTCTCCATTCCTGTGGATCAGTCTGAAGTTTCCTTTCTGGTGTACTACTCTTCTCAGTATAATAGATTATCCCATCTAAGTACGAAATTTTTGACACGTAACTCAATAGACATTTACTGCTTTCCAATCGGTGGCTATGCAGAAGCAAATGATCTTATCATTTTGAAAATGCTGATAAGATCAGAATTTAACCGTTGGGACATGATGTGTTTTTCTTATATGAGGTTTCAACTTATTGGTTATTTTTCTTAATTGCTTCAATGAATTCAAAAATGCTGTAAATTCATAGTTTATTATCCCCGTGATTAGCTCTTTTAATGATGTGGCTGTGTCGTTATAATTGCAGTCGTCATATGGTTTTGTTGACTACCTTGATCGAACTTCTGCAGCCCTTGCAATAATGAGTTTGCATGGACGCCAACTGTAAGTATTCATGTGGCTTATCATTATTTTACGGTCCTCATACGTCATTTGAGGAAAGTTAAAAGAAAAAAAGAACTTGATGACTTGATGTCATTGTCAAAGCACGGTTGTAAGTTGTAAGTACTAATTTACTAAATCTGTTTGCAGTTACGGCCTGGCACTTAAGGTTAATTGGGCGTATGCCAATAGCCAGAGGGAAGATACTTCAGGTTACTTTGAGCTTCAGTTGCTCTGCTGCTGCTCTTAGATATTATTGGTTGTTACCATTTCATTAGGGTTCATTCCTTTAATGCAATTCTACAATTATCAGGGCACTACAATATATTTGTTGGTGATCTTAGTCCAGAGATTACAGATGCAACTTTATTTGCTTGCTTCTCGGTCTATCCTAGTTGTTCGTGAGTTTCTGTTTCTTTGGATATCTTTTTTCCTATTTAAATTTGTCAGATATACGAGACTCCAGGGTAGCATGTTTTTGTGTTCATCAGTAATTTTGTCAGATTTTAATTTTACTACTGCTAATGTAAAAAGTATAAACATGATAGTTTCTAATCACTTGTGTTAAAACGGTTGCAACTAGTGTGGTATTACACGCAGATCACCCTGTTGAATGAAAATTCTCCTTCTTTCATGATATGCAGTGATGCAAGGGTCATGTGGGATCACAAAACTGGCCGCTCAAAAGGATATGGCTTTGTTTCCTTCCGTAATCAGCAGGTATTAAAGCCTAGAGATTATAGGCAGAGTTGATTCCCACTCCATAATCATCTCCCTTTTTATTTTTTCACACAAGCGACTTTTAGATTATGTGAATTGTTGTTTCTGTTTTCCCAAACTGTTTGTAAAGAGGTGGTTCTCCTAGAGGTATAGATGCTAAGATAACAGAATTTTTGAATATGATAGTGTTGATTTTTCTATCTTGAGGGTCTGCTGTGTCACTAGATTGATTAGTTCTTCTGCATTTGTTGCAGGATGCTCAGAGTGCTATCAATGATTTATCCGGTAACAGATCCGGATGCAGGATGCTTGATGCTTCAGTTTTTAAACACCATTATATGATCAATTTAAAATATTTGATGTATTTGGGCTCCTTTTTGTAGGTAAATGGCTTGGAAACAGGCAAATTAGATGCAACTGGGCAACTAAAAGTGCGAGTTCCAGTGAAGAGAAGCAGAGTAATGACACACAAAATGCAGTTGTACTGACAAACGAAACTTCAGGTAGCATAGGATATTTCTCAGTTAGTTGGCCCACACTATGTTGGATCTCATGTAAATTTGATCAGAGGTTGCTTTCAAGGCCTTCTGGCCGTGATAGAACCTTAGTACTGCAGAATGGTTGATACAAATTGGCGTCAAATGAGCAAAGCTTAGCTATGATAATTTCGTGAATACACTGTTATAGTAAGTTACGTGGTCAATACATAAGGTCGTATTGGAAACATTTGGCATGATTTAAATCTAATCAGTCTGGAATTATAATATCATGGAGATGAGTGATGTTGGTTGTCCCATGTGCTGCACCAAAGCTGCCAGTGCTAAGTTTTGGATGTCCTTATGTGATAGTCCTTGTTTTTGCTAGTAAAGATAGGTCTTATTTTATAGTTGACCCCTGGTATGCATTGCCGTTGTTGATAGTACCAGCTACGCAAAAGTCTGGCTACCCAATTAATTACTTCCTTTTGTATCCTTTTGCAGATGGAGGTCAGGATAACTCCAATGAGGAGGCGCCAGAAAATAATCAAGCATATACGACTGTCTATGTTGGCAACCTTCCCCATGAGGTGATTAAACATTGAATCTTGCTACAGTAACTATTTATTTTGTGTTTTAGAAATCAAATTGAACTTCTGGTACAACTTACGAAGTTAGTCACATCTTGCTGATAATCTAGCCTGCATGCTCAGATCACTCAAGCTGAACTGCATAGTCAGTTTCATGCTCTTGGGGCTGGGGTTATTGAGGAAGTGCGAGTGCAGAGGGATAAAGGTTTTGGATTTGTGAGATACAACACTCATGATGAAGCTGCCATGGCCATCCAAATGGGTATTGGCAGGATAATCCGTGGAAAGTCCATGAAGGTAATGAACCTTTATTACAAGCTCGTTTGATACACATGATTCACATGTCACACTTTTCATTGGTCTACTGTAAACCCCTGTATCATTTCACTGGTTGTCGTCTAGGATATTGTAAAACCTCATTGTATGCCTGTCATACATGGATAAAACATCACGTCTTATGGGAATAATGGAATCTTACATTGCAGTGCTCATGGGGTAGCAAACCGACGCCACCGGGGTTACCTTCAAATCCTCTACCACCCCCTGCTCAACCGTATCAGATCCTTCCAAATGCTGGTATGAACCAAGGGTATTCCCCAGCTGAGTTATTGGCTTATCGTCGTCAACTTGCTTTAAGTCAGGCTGCCATGAGCGCTGGTGGAACCCAACCAATGTATGAGGGATATCCTAACACTTCGTCAGGTCACCAGCTCATGTATTATCCTTGACAACCAGGTCCGACCAGACTAGTTCGGGTTTTTCACCGAATTTATTGTGCCAATTGTTCCTCTTTGACCTTATTAGTACAAGTATTTTTCGTTTTTCTTTTTCATTTTTCGACATATCTTCAGTCCATATTAAGGTACATGAATTTTGATCTCATATGTTGTATTATGTAATACGTGAATAGAAATTGGAACCTTTTGCGACTTATGACTTGCGGTACTGTACTTGTTATATGTATAAAATTGGGTTAAAGTTACCAGAAGATGCTGCGTCCAAGAACATGTTTAATGTCACACTTGATTGTGTCCAGAATCTGTATATATAATTTTGGTATATGTATTGTATATACTTACGAAATCTGAACGGCCGACTCCACCAATGCACCTCGAAAGAATTTTGAAACATGATGACAAAATGATACCACGATAATTGGATTTTTTTAATATGATCTAGCTCCTATCATTGTTATAGTAATGTGTTATTAGCCTCCAAATCCCTTTGAAGTATCGAAATTATTACTTGAGTTCAATATTTGCATAGGCTTCAAGATTCTCGATTTATGTTTGTTATGCAATATCCTCAAGAACAACATAAGCTTCATCACCAAGGTCCGTGTTTTACTAATTTTGTTAGCTTGAAACTTCGACAAACGAAATTTGTCGCCAAAGAGGTTTTATTCGGGTAGAGCTGATTTTTTACGAGGAATTCGCAAATATTAATCTAAGATAATTTTTTTTAAGAGGGGCATCATAACTCTCTGCTACATATGCTACAGGATGAAAGAACATCAAATTTCCTACAAATTTTTTACATTTTTGATGTTCTACTTTTTACAACGGTCCTGTTTAATCTGGTACATGTTCAGATTACACATTTCAAACATGTTAGAGAGCAATTGATTGATTGATAGGTGTTTGATCTTTTAGCCCTCGACAGATCTCGAGCCTGGTCCACTCATTCCATTCTGCAATTTCAATCCAAAACATCTCATTCAGCATTGGATGAATTCTTTGGTTAATTAGCATACACAATTGGCATTATTAACTGAAGTTGTATGCATGTACTTACTAGCTGCATTGAAACTTGGCTGTGCTGAGGTGAAGAGCCAATGTCATCTCCCATCAGTGTGGGATGCATAGTCTCCTCAGCAAGCATTTTCAGTCTGTTGAGTTCTGGCAGGATCACGTTGCCGAGGTCTGGTCTGTCCTTTCGCCTTAACTCTGCACATTGGAGAGCCAGCTTGGCAAAGTTCAAGGTTTCTTCAACAGGCCAATCTTGAACGGCTGGATCCAGCATTGAAGCGAAAGTCCCCTTCTCAATAGACCTTTCGACATGATGAGTCAGTCCCATTGCTGGCTTGGCCGTGATCATTTGCAAAAACATAATTCCAAGAGAGTACACATCTGACTTCACGCCGAGCATGCCCGTCTGCTGATACTCAGGATCAATGTAGCAGAATGTTCCGGCAGTTGATGTCATTCGATACTGCGTCACAGTGTCAGCCACTTCTGGTGGCACCAGCCTGGCCAAGCCAACATCACTGATCTTGCTAACATAGTTCCTGTCAAGCAAGATATTGGCAGGTTTCAAGTCACGGTGCACAAGTGGCTCTGGCTTGGCTTGGTGGAGAAACAACAAGCCTGTGCCAATTTCAGCGGCAATTTTAAACCTGAGCTGCCAAGAGAGAGGTGGAGTATTTCCTCTTCGCAGTAGGCAGTCTTCCAAACTGCCATTTGCCATGTACTCGTAAACCAAACATCCATACTCGGGGCAGGCGCCAAGGAGCAGAACCATATTAGGATGCCTTATACAGCTAAGTACTTCAACCTGATGTACAAAATATAGAAACATGTTTATCATTCTATCAATATTTTTGATGCATGGAAAGTTTCTCTAGCTGACATGTTATGTTACCAAACTGTCAATATGAGTGGTCCAAGTTCACAATGTGGCAACACAACATATCGTATGTATATGTGGGAGTTCAGACATTACCTCTTGGTTGAACTGTGATCTTCCTTGAGCTGCATCAGGGCGTAGAACTTTGATTGCAACAGGAGTATGATCTAGATTACACCGATATACAGGACCATAGCCTCCTTCACCAATCTTGCGAGAATCTGCAAAGAACTCTGTGGCAGCCTCAATTTCCTCGATGGAATACTTCCTATACCTGACATCAGACTGTTGCAAAGCACTGAGTGCCTTTTTCTTCTCTTCTGCCTCTCTGAGTGCTTTCATTTCTGCATTGATTCTCTTCTGCGCTTCCAGTTCTGCAATTCTCCTAGCTGCTTCAGCTGCCTCCATGGCTGCTTTGGACTTGGCTCTTTCCTTTTCCACAATAGCCATTGCGGCTTCCTCAGCTAACCGTGCCTCTTCCAGTCTTCTTTCTTCTTCTAGTTTCCAGCGCTGGAGTTCATGTGCCTGTACTTCATATCTCGTTGTTATGATAAGAGCTTCTTGCTTGAAATGATGACAAGTGTAAAGCTTTCATGTACCTTTTGCTTTGCTGTGAGTGCCTCTCTACATGCGGTACTATACATTTCCATAGTTTGCTTGAGCTCAAGCTTTAGCCTCCTCATTTCAGCCTCCACATCTTCCTATAACGTTGATTAGTAAAACCATCTCTATTATAAGATACAATTTGGATGCTAGGAGTGTCACAAAACACAAGCATACATCATATGGAGAAACAATGCACATTTTTCTGAAATTTGACAAGAAACACTTACCACCATTGTCTGTGAAGCAGACGATAATCTGTCACTTTCCTGAGAGATTGAGGAGAATGTAGGTGGAGAGCTGGTGATATCCAGGGACTTCCTTCCATGGTAGGTCAAAGACTCAAAGCTGTGGTTCATGTCTATTTCTGTGCTATTTGACATTCGTGGCGGGGTGGCTTTCCCTGAATCGAAGGCGTCATAGTATGTAGGGAAGATGCGGTCAATGCTGGGCCTTCCAGAGCTAACATAAGATATGTCAGAGTCCGGCATAGGGAGCTCCGGATATGACTTCCCATTTGGACCTTTTCTAGTGAATGGTGACCTGCTTCCCATGCCATTATTACTATATGTTAGTTTTCACTTACACACATGTTTGTTCCTAATCTGAGTGACGCACAAAACTTGTGTGATCTGACCTGAAGGATTCTAAATCATCATGTGACTGGCGCGGTCTATCTGGTGGCCTTTCTGATGCTGCAGTAGAGGATCCAGCACATAAGTTATAATGAGCAATATATGGCGGCACAAAGAATTAGCAAGAGCATTGTGCTGAATGTATGAGGTACTCTGAAAAATACAAGTGCACTCACAATATTTCATATTGTTAGGAGGGTTCATATATGGCTCTGATTTTGTGCTGTTGGTTTGGCTACGAACTTGGTTCCGTGAGATGGCCGGAGCTTGACGAGTGGCAGCTCTCGACGAATGAGGCTTTCCCTTATTTATGACATATACATTACAAAAATCTGGTGCCAATTTCATTACAGTGCCTGGAATATCTGATTGTTTGAATCTGCACAATTTTTTGAAAGCACCTATTAAGTTCAGAATTTTTATTTATAGAACCATATTAGGGTCTAAACCCTAGACCATTGGTTTGCTTAATGCTTCAGAAAAACATGTATGCACCTGAGAAAACCACTTTTTGTTGATGCACCAACAACCAAATGCTCTATGGCAGTTTGGGTACTGTATTCGACCAATGCTTTTGCTACATCCGAGTCTTCTAACACGATATCTTTGCATTGTATCTGGTGCACATATAATATGATCAGCAATATGTGATCTTGTGACTCTCCTTTACCTTTCTAAATGTAACAGACAAGCAAATACACAGAACACAGATCAAGAGACTCACATTTTTTCGTGTGCAGAAAACTCGAAAAGGAAGGAACAATTCCCTGGTCTGGGGATCAGGGTCTTTGCAGACCAAATGATGTTCCCAATTTGGATTACTTCCTGCACCCACAGTCAAAAATCAAATTTTGTTAGGAACCCATGAATTCATTTGCTTGGTATGCAAGAAAGGAAGATTAGTAAAAGACTGTTAAATCAAGAATTGGGAAAATAACTTTACACCTACTTGAATTGGTGTGAGAAGGTGATTGAGCAAACGAGGAGGGTTTGGTCTTGACATGGAGGAGAAGAATAGTTTGGCCTTTCTGAGCAAGATTGTCTATTGCCCATTTCAGTGAAGTTTGGCTGTTCTTGTCTTTGTCTATTGCCACTGCTACCAATGCATTCCCTGCTCCATCCTTCTTTTCCTGTTTATTATTGGGCAGCCACATTTTCCCCTATCTCACTCTTTTCTCTTCCTCGAAATCAAAGAAACGAAAAACAAAAATCCCAATTGAAAACCCTATAGAAATAGAAATCACAACAATAAAAAAGGATTGTGTTTGGATAACTTCTCTGCCTCTCTTGTGCAGTGGAGTCCCAAGAAAGAGAGACAAAGAAAGAAGCTGTTTCTGATCATTCTATCTGTGAACTTCTATTGACTTTAATGACTTTAATTCTATCTTCTTTGCATGAACAACAAAGTACTTGGAATAACAAATTAGTTTGATTTTTTCACTGGTTAATCCATAAATATCTCCCACCATTGCCTTTCTTCAGTTTGGTTTTATTTCAACTAGAGATTCTCCATCATTAGCGGATAGATTTGGTCTTTGCCCTCCCAAACTAATTTTATACGATGCGCACGTCTTACTTATTATCCCCTTGCGTGAATTTTGAATACTACTAATTAAGAAATAAGAAATATATATGTGATTATTGTCATTGTTCTTTCTAAGGAGTTACATATGATTTTTAAAACATTCAGGTTACAATTACTTTCAGGCAACAGATTACTTCTGACATTTCTCATTACAGAAGTATGCCACACTCACAGATTTTGTACAATAATATTCACTCAATGGATGACATATCCAGTGCTGCCATTCTGTAAATCGCAATAGGCGATTGTAAACTTAATCTTGTAGCAATACACATTCAAGTATTCTTACCAGAACCATACATTCAAGTATTCTTATCAGAACTTAACACACATTCAAGTATTGAAGATTACAATGAACCAAGTCTAGCGGGAGCAGGTTCTTAACACCTAGTCAGGTACTAAAACAAGATCGTCTACGCACTGCAAACCTATTGGGTTCACCACTTCACCGAGGACCTACAAGATCGTCTTCATCTCTTGATTTCTTCCCCAATAAATTTTCATTCAATTCAATCTGTAATGGTGTTCTCTTCTTGACGGGAATCTTAATTGTATTTGTATTCCTATTTTCTTTTTTGGAAGAATGCATGTTCATTATTCATTGTTTTCATTTTGGGTTTTTTATTCAATCGAATTGTGTCACTAATTGAATTTGATTGTCTTCCTCAGTGATAGATGATAGTGAAGAATCATAATTGTGTCCTTGATATATTGATGTCAATTGTCTTCATGATTTCATAGGAGTCTGGGTATGCAAATTCACCGTGTTGTGGTTTTTTTCTTTCCGGAGTGTGGATAACGACTATAAGTTTAACGCCATCTTTTTTTTCTCCATCCCGTGTGATGCACATGGCCGTGTATATTCACAGCCGTGCAGGCAAGATACTCCGGGTTACTGGGGTTAATCATACTCCAAAGACTCACTGGTCTGTCTAAAATGTTTTTAAGATTTTATTCGAACACTCGAGATGTATTGTATAAATGCACTAATTCCAGAGTAGCCAATACATTTACATCTCTCATAGATGACTTTCCTGCACAATTAAGTTAAATGAAGGTTATAGTGAAACAGATAACAAAAATATTCCAGAACCAACCTTGAATCTTGTACATCATATCCTACTTCATACTTCATAGGTTTCTTCTTAATTTCTATGGTAACGAGTTCATAAGCTGCTTAAAAGGACTTATCTACGCAAGTTGGATGAAGGTCATAGTCACAAACATCACACGAATACGCCCAGAACCTCCCTTGCTTCTTGCAGAAATCACATACATAAGCTTTGGCCATGTCCAACTTCAGCATATGGTCGTGCTTTACATCCTTCACTTGAGGAGGCAATGCCTCTCCTTCTTTTCCCAATGCTGCTTCAAGCTCTTTGATCCTCAACTCAGTGAATGGGAAAGCTTTTGCTCCATACAAGGAGATCAAAGCCCTCCCCTTCATGCTAATAGCCTTCCCATCTGGTCCGATTATAACCAATGCCGGAATCTCCTTAATGTTAAAGATGCGGCAAAGGTCTTGTCTTGTTTTATCATGGTAGGGGATTACAAGCCAAGGCATGGTGCATGTGTTAAGTTCAAATTCTTTGAGGTCTCGATCTGTGGATACGAAAATGATTTCGAAAAATTCATCATTGGATGTCATAAGCTCACTGTACGCTTCTATAAGCTTGGAAGTGAAAGCACGGCAGGGAGGACTCCAATGTGCACCAAAGTAAAGGCCTATGGTTTTGCCAACTAGTTCGGATACTGATACCTGCAAAATGGCCAACAACATATATCAATTCTTTTGTTGGCGCAAGTAAGCCATGCATCAGAAACATATGAAATGAGCAGAAAATCTTGTATAAATACCTCTCTACCATCCTTAGACATGAGAAGGTTTCGTCCTTGATGTGCTAGAAGCTCTTCAAGTTTTCCACCTTCACGCTTTGCATCATCTATAGCCTTTAGTTCCTCTCTTCTCTTTTTGGTGAATGGAAATGCCTCTGGACCATAGTCTTCAATAAGTCCAATCAAATCTTCTTCAATTGATATCCCATCTGAACTCAATGGAACGAGTGATGGAATTCGATCAACGTGGTATATTTCACTCAATCTTTTATGCAGATTAACATTGAATGGGACTGCCAGCCATGGCATGCACTTGAAGTGTTCCTTGAATGTGTCCTCATCGTGGTCGAAGGATACAAAAATGATCTCAAGATCTTTTACTTCATATCTAAGGGTATCATAAAGTCTCACAAGCTGAGGAGTCAGAGCCTTGCAAGGCCTGCACCAATTTGCAGAGAAAAGGAGGCATACTGTCTTCCCATTGCATGCTGACAAGGGTACCTAATTAACCACAGAATTAAAACGAGAATCCATTTTAGTATCATTACCAAGCTATGAACTCCACCTAGCTATCAAATTGAAATTTCCTTTTCTACGCATAAAAGAGTTTCTGAAAGAACTTGAAGCTCAGCACCAAATCAAATATGAAAACTCCTTCGAAATTAAAATACTTAAGAAACCAGATTTAAAAAAAAACAGCATGCATGTGTTAAGCTACCTTTCTTTCACCAGATAGAAGGAACTCAACTCCTTCGGATTCAAACTCCTTCGAAATTAAAATACTTAAGAAACCAGATTTAAAAAAAACCAGCATGCATGTGTTAAGCTACCTTTCTTTCACCAGATAGAAGGAACTCAACTCCTTCGGATTCAAACTCCTTCGAAATTAAAATACTTAAGAAACCAGATTTAAAAAAAACCAGCATGCATGTGTTAAGCTACCTTTCTTTCACCAGATAGAAGGAACTCAACTCCTTCGGATTCAAACTCCTTCGAAATTAAAATACTTAAGAAACCAGATTTTAAAAAAAAAACCAGCATGCATGTGTTAAGCTACCTTTCTTTCACCAGATAGAAGGAACTCAACTCCTTCGGATTCCAGGACGGTTACTATGTTGCTGCTATCCATCAAAAGTATAAGCAAACTATGATCTCCACTCTTCTTTTATATATTCTGAAACACAATGACCTGTTGGGGAAATCACAAAGAAGAGTTACAATCACACAAGTAACAAGACTATGCAAAATAATATATGGTTGGACACAAGGCTTCTACGTTTCTACAAACTTTGGGAGGTGAAAGATGCTTTATTTATATTCCAAGACGGAAAGGAATTTAAGACCTTAAGATGGACATCAAGCATCAATTAATTTGAGGTAGAATATTCTTCGAAAATGTTCCATCAATTAGAGGGAAAATATCAGAAATTCTTTGTAACTGGCTATACTAGTCTAGAAATAACACCCTAGACTAAATGCTTATGAGGTTAAAAAAATGCTTATGAGGTTACCTTGCAGATTAAGCCTCTAGGGCGTGTTGGAAAGAATCTTAGAACAACATTCCTAAAGTGGGTTCTAGATTAAAGGAAATGATGAAGTTGCAGCAGTGAAGAATCAGGTTATATTCATACTTATCGATAGCCTAGTGTGAAATTTCCTAGTTGGCCCTTCAACACGTCAACTTATTCTTATAGAACACAAACAGTACTTAAAGAAATCCCAATTTTAGCAGATAAAGTTTTCATCAGATATCTCAACATAAACATGTTTATGTCAAGCACAAAGAGTCAAACCTCCAACCTATCCTACTTTTAATTCAATTCGTGGCTTCATTAGGAGTTTGTGTTTTCGATTTGAGAGATTGATCAAAGTAGAGCAAGAGTACCTTAAAGAGCTGTGGATGACCTACTGCTTGAGAGAAAAGGACTGAATATTCCTAATTCTTCCCTCCCTTCAAATTGTCAGATGAATATAACAACTTGCCAGGAAGGTTGGAAAGCGATCATGTACTCCCTGGAATCAGGGACTACCAGAACAACCTATAGTCGTACCTTCTTCTGGTGTATCCAATCTGTTAGATATTAGATTCTTAACAGGAGTTTGGCATAAAAATCTGATTAGAAGTCGTACATACTGTTCAATATTCAGCTCAAGTAAGCTGTAATTTAGAGGAAGGTTCAATATTTATTCCACCGTTTGATCTGATGAGATAAGGTGAGCAAACTTGAAGGCCTTACTTGAGAGCATAGAGATCACCGATAACCCTCAAAAACAAATTGGGTTTCCAAGAAAGAAACCCTATCCAACCCAGCAAGAAATAGCCAATGGAACCTCTTGTGGGCCAGGATGATACATATTGAGATTAGACATGTCTCCATCAACCTTAGTATGAGGTTTCTTACAAAGTTACAATCTTGCATGTGGATCGGTGGATATTGAACTTGACTTTGACACCAACAGTGATACAGACTCATACAGTCGATAACATTACTGTCATTACATGTGCAGCAGCTATGTTTATGAATGCTACAGGAATACTAGTTGTTAATGATAATGTAAACCGTTTTCTGATCATAATGAACGAATCTCAGGATTTACAACTGTATTTTGTTTCGAATTGATTTACTTCTTTCTTGATGAAGCCCGTGTAAACATGTCTCTGATGTTATGCGATTCCGTCTCCAGTTTGATCTTTTTAGCTTGCCTTCCAGCCGCTCGGGTAGTAACCTTACTGTCACTCTTGCTCTTTTCCTGGAAAATTGTAACATGGGATAACAGAACCAGGATCATTCCAATTTCAACCAACACATTGATAATCTTCCGAACAGTAAGAATGTAATATGGTTGTCATACCTGCGAGCCATTCCAAATCCCTGGGCTACTTTCATAGGCAGTTGGTGGAGTTTCAGTGTCTGGTGCGTTTTTCGGTGCCTCTGGTAACTCTATCCTGCGAACACATCACTAACTCAGGTTAATTCATTTTAAGAAGAAGAATCCACCCACAATATGCATTTTCGAAAGTGCTTGATTTATGAATATACTCTGGCAATGCAATACCTTAAACGGTCACACAAAAGCTTCAACCAGGGCTCATCCTTCAGGTATTCCCTTAAGATTGAAACCGCATCAGTCACTGCACCAACAATGAGGATGAATTAAGGAAACAGAAAACAGGCTTTCATGTCAAACTAGAACGATCATTAACTAGTCTTTTGGCTCCGCAGGTTTTTAAGAAGTGCTACAAGCACCAACTACATATATCTCATAGCTATCAACTCAAGTTTATTTTGCTTATTTCAACCTAAGACTGATAAAATGTCCAAATGACTCTAGAAGGACAGAAGAATATAAAACGCTATCTCACTAAATTTGTACATCTATGTTTTTCTTCCCTTGCAGCATAATTACTGTCCAACATGGATAGCGTCTCTTTTATATGGCATACCTGCATCTCATAAGACAAAGATTATAAGAACTTTGACGACCCCAACCACAGTAGAAGGGTAAAATTCTAATTCTCATTGAGCAATCGACATAGTATCATATCCGGATACTAACAAGGGTAACAGACACCCCAACAAGTATATACATCATCACACATCAAAATTATTTAAAGTCAGTCGTAGAAGGACCTTGTGGTACAACCAAGCCAAAACCTTGGAGTCATTAAGCCTAAAATATTTGGAGGAATCAATTTCTGCATATACATAAAGAAACAAAGAGAAAACTTTATCAACTTGAAAAGTACAACACATCTGATATAAGAATTGAGCCTTAAAGATATAAACAAGACAAAGTTCATGTTACTTCTTGATCTTTCAGGTTCTCACTGACATTTCACAGACAGAAACTGAATGAGGTGGTAGGTTACCTCTGATATCACAAACTACTTGCATAGAAGCCTCCGCAATGGACAAGAGTTGCTGATATCCGGGGTAGCCATCAACAAAGACGATCTCATCCAATGGCCTGAACTTCCCAGGATCATCCCTCTTCTACAATTATTAAACAAATGTAGGTACCACAATATAGTTTCACAATTACACACCAAGATTCTAAATTAGAAATGTGGGATTAAACACCACAAGAGATATAGTACCTTCATTCTCGCTTCCTCGAAAATCGGTAACAAAACGAAAACAGGATCAACTCGAGTGGAGGTATATAACCCACCATCTGTACAGAATTACAACAACAACAAAAAAGACAATGAACAAAACACAATAGCAAACAACAACCTGAACAACGTAAAACAAAAGCCAAGCACCGACCTTCCGAAACATAGTCTCCAAGAAACCAAGAACTGTAAGACTGTCTGAACCAGTTAAGTTCCTGGAGCATCCCATCAACTAAAAGACAGCACATTGTGTTCCCTTCACATAAATTGAATTAAATAAAATTAACAGAAAATAACTACAGCTAATTTCTGATCCCGAATTTGATGGGTTTATTCTAAATTTCTTAATACCGGATTTAGGATGGCGAAGTGAAATAAGTTGTCCGGCGCCGTCTCCGGCTAGAGGAGGATCTGCAGAGTTAGCGAAAGTGAATCAGAGATGGGTAAGAATGAAGAAGTGAATGAAATAAAGGACATGAAGCGAAGGGTTACCGGCCGCAATGAGAAGACGAGTTTCATCGAAACCTTGCCACCAAGCCATGAAATTGAATGTGATAAACCCTTAGGTACGCGAGGCTGAGAGGTTTAGGGAGGAGAGAGTGAGACGGTGGTGCGGACGCGCGCCAAGCAAGAGTTGGAGGGAGGAGGCTAAGCGGGCCTCTGGAGTGGGCTGCTTCACTATTTTACCGGTGGGGCCACCAAGCTTGTAGGGTTGTTTTTATTGAAGTTTTTGGTTTCAAAAGTTTACAATTCTAAATATTTTTGGACAAACTATAATGCCCAAAATGCAAATCCATTTTAAACTCGTAGTGCCTAGCGAGTTTCAAAAGTTTGTTAATACCTTTGTTCTTGCGATTCACTTTATTTGAATAGTTACATTGGTAGCACATCATTAAACATGGGCATGGTTAACTTCATATTGAGTAACTGAAACTCTAAACTCTAAATTATAATTATCCGGAACTATTAGCATGCCTACTGAAATCTACGAATCCACCAAAAGTCATTTAGCCAACCGTTCTGCTCCTCTGTTTGAAACTCATATTTGCTATAAAGTCAAAATAGATTATCGTTCTCGATAAACAACGACGTGCATGCAGCGAACTGAAAAAAAAAAGGATTGGTGCCCTTATACAGATTATTCTTTTCTTTCAGATTTCATATAAACAAAGACTAACCATGCAAAAATACGTCTAGCTAGCCGAATAATAAAACTAATAAAACTACAGAAAAAAAATCCCATGATCTAGTTTGTCCTCTTGTTCCATTGTTATTCCTCACCTGGTATAACATGAATAATAATCCAAGCCCTAATATTCAAACAAGTTAAAAACCTTCTTCAAGCTGCAACTGAGAAGGAGAAGTCATCATCAGTCACAGCCCTAGAGGAGTACACATCCCCGTCACTCGCGTACGACGAGTAGTCCTCTTCTTCACTGTCCCTCTCCTGCAACTCCTCGATCTTATCCACCGCCTCTCTCCAATCCCATCTCCCCTCAACGCTGCTCTCGCAGCAGCACATCCCTATCTTCAACAGCTTTAGCATCTCACCCTCTCCGTTTTTGGTCCCTTTCATTTCTTTATCGAACACCTCGCCGGTCCATTCTTCCCTGACCACGGAGTTGACCCAGCTGGCGAGGTCGGCGTTGGCCCGCTTGCCCTGTTGGAGGTAATTTGCGGGGAACTTCCCGGTAAGCATTTCGAATATGAGGATGCCGAGGCTCCACACGTCGGTCTTCTTAGAGGTGCGGCCTGTTTGGGAGAACTCCGGGGACTTGTAGGCGACCATGAGCTTGTGGGCGTGGTCTTTGTTGATGACAGGGATTAGGGCGTATTCAGCTAAGACCGGGTTGAAGTTGTGGTCGAGGAGAACGTTGGAGGATTTGAGATGGCCGTGCGGGACGGGCATGCCAGGGAACTCTTTGTAGAGGTAGCCTAGTCCTTTTGCTACTCCTTTGATGATCATCAGACGGGTTGGCCAGTCGAGGCCTGGTTGGCCTGGGGCTCGCTTACCTGAAAGAATGCACATAGCTAGGGTTAATAATGCATGTCCGATTTTAATAATGTGTGCAAAATCGTGTTATTGTATGAACTTACCATGGAGATGACTAGCCAAGCTTCCATTCAGAGCAAAGTCAAGAACCAAGAGCTTCTCTTCTTTCATGTAATAGAAGGCAACCAGTGGGAGGAGATTAGGGTGTGACAACCTTCCAAGTCTACTCATGTGATCGTAGAAGTCATCTTTGCCAACTCTGTTCATATCCCTAAACCTCTTCACAACCATAGACCCACTCAAAATACCAGCCTTGTAAGACGACCCAAAGCTCCCACTCCCCAAAACCTCAGCTGGTGCTCTAAGTAGCTCTTGCACCTCAAACCTCTTTCTGTCCTTTCTCAGAAAATGCAACTCCCCTCCTCTTTCTGCCTTTTTGTACTCATCCTCTACCTCTGGATCGGGTAGTTGGGCCTCCAATACTCCGCGGGTTTTCCGAGCTACCGGTTTCATTTGAGCATTTTCTTGCTGAGCCGAAGGGGCTTGGCTGGCCTGACGGGATCGACGGCCCCGGATCCAACAGAGGGCACACAGTAGTAGTACGGCCACAGCTGAGATTACTACGATGGCTATGATCATTAGGAGGTGTAGCTTCTTGGACTTGCATTTTCCAAGAGGCCGTCCACACAAGCCTTTGTTTCCTGCTTGGTCAAGAAAGTGACTCACAAAATTACAGATCCTAACAGCTTAAAGATAAAACTTGATCGATTAAGTGATATGATAACTACTAAGACGTAGATAGACGTGCTTGCACTGCAACACTAATGTTGAAGCTCAGATATCTCCAATACATGATTTCTTTATGCAGAGAATAATGAAAAGAGTGGCATCATACATATGTGCATGCATGATTGTACATATATAGTTCAATGCATTCTGTAGCCTCGATCTCCAAATTTCCATACGCATCAGATGTACGAAAGAACTGAAATGATGAATCACTTACCCTCAAAATCAGCCGGGGGTAAATCGCTCAGTGATGGCGGAATCGGACCGTCAAATCTGTTGTTTGCCAGATTTAACATCACCCATTTCCGTGGTTGAAAATTCGGTATCTTCCCACTAAACTGGTTATCCCCAAGGTCCAACTCAATAAGCTTAGGCAAAGCAACCAAAGAACTCGGTATCTTCCCCGTAAATCCATTTTTGGCCAAGTAAACCTTCTTCAAGGTACCACCCATACCACTGAAAGCATCATCCGGAATATCACCAGTGAATTGGTTCTGGGATAAGTAGACACTAATGAGTGGAAGTCTCTTCACATCCGGCATTGGACCTGCAAAGATGTTGTTCATGAAGCTTACGGTCTGGAGGGCCGGCAACTCTGTGAGCGTGTCGATGTCGATCAGGCCAGTTAGACCCATGTTCTGCAGCTGCAGCCCGAACACCTTCTTTCCGGTTGTGTCACATTGTACACCCTCCCAATGGAGGGTAACGTTGCAGGGATTTGTTGTGTTAATCCAGGTCGTATCTAACGCAGAGGTATCAGATAGAGAATTCTTGAATCTGAGGAGTATTTCACCTTCGTGATTTGTTGCAGAACGTGATGAACTAGCAAATACTAAAACACAGAGCATGATAAGCCAGTGATCATATGCTGCTTTACAACGAGCCATAGTATTGATCAATTGCAATGTACCCAAGTAATAATCGACCAAAACTTTGTTGTAAGAAGTACACTAATTGATAAAAAGAGATATATTAGAGAATCTACAACAAAGTAAGTGAAAATTAAATGTTGTGTCAAATACCGCTGGGTACTTGATCAAAGAAAGAGAAGTATCAGAGGAACTTCTTCATTCTGGAATTTCTGACCTAATGATGAGAATGAAATGTGGCTCGGGAGAAAAGAAGGAAATAGAGGTTCAGGGATTGAAGGGAATATGTGAAGGTACAAATAGTCGGCTTTGCGAGAATGACTAGGTCTGTGATTCTATGTATAATGAGCTGGTGATTGGTGCCGGCAATGATTCTTAATACTAACTAAACTGTTGGATATCATTTTAACGTGTAATTGTTTAATATTTCAAGCTATGTCCGTGCTGTTATGTTGATGTTTTGTTCTTGTTAATGGTGATGCAGAAGTATATATCATTGTTGGCTCAGCCGACGTACTTTAACATTATGGGTAGATAGAATCAATGACATATATCACATTCACCAGTACCGTAACCCAGTAAGATATATGATATATATGCATCATCATCTGTTGCTGATCGAACTGCATGTGATGTGTTTGTTTTGGCGCTCATATATTGAAGCCAAAGATATTGATTCCTGCTCATATATAAACATACATGCACAGCTTGTTCGTGACATAAAACTTTCGGAAACAAAAAATTTATAAAACCTTAACAAGCTAGGTAATTTATGATCGATCTCGATTGTAATTTTCTTGGGTAATTACGTTTTGGGTGTATTTAGTTTGTTTTTATGAAATGTTATTGAACTTATTACATATGTACGATCGACATGCACTGGCATGGACGTCGAGCTAAAACAATTATGCTTTAGAACTTTGAAGTACGTGCGTAGCCGGTCCTCTATTTCCTGATGATCTGATCATACAAAGATATGCTTCTTGATTTTATGTTAACGACAGATGTTGAAGCAAATGCTTGTAACGTTATATGTATCACAGGATTCGCAGGCCAATATATTAGTATACTTAATTGCATGTCAATCATTCACAGTGTTGGTTAGGATTTACGCATAGTGTAAATTATTTCGAATCTAATTTTTTGCATGCATGGCGTGGGGTCTTTTCTTTTGGTCCGTCTTGAATTTGACAGAGAAAAAAAGAGTCGCCTTTTTGTTTATCTTTGACACATGCATGAACCGCGCGCGAGGAGAGGCCGGAGAAAGTGGCGATAATCTTCGCGCGATTCTTAATTATGAATTACTTGGTGTCATCGATCACTGCAATGTGAAGGATCAGTATGTGAATCTTTTGATGTGCTGACCTTAATTACTACGTAGCTTTGTGGTGATTAGAGTCTTCTTGATCGACCACTGGTGATTTGAATGCACAATTCCGTGAACTATGCCTAACGGTTCTTGGCAGCAATGTTGCTTTTGTCGACTTTTTGCACTGGATAGACTTTCTGATCATGCTTTACAAGGTGAAACCTCACAGAATTTTCTTGCTATCTATCTGGACTCGAGTACTGTACGTTATAGTTTTCGTAACCGATAAGTTCCTTGTAAAATCAAATTGTGTATATCCTGACTCCATGATATAACACGATTAAGATCGAATTAGTTATGTCATGAATATTTCAAGTCGATCAAATGTTAATGTTAATTATTGACATTAGTGCATGTAACTAAATCGTATAACTAAATTTCGTTCGAAGCTCATCTTTCTCTAGAAAGCTAGCTAGCTACATTCCAACGTACAATATCACAAGAATGAAGTTGAAAATTTGGTAAAAATGCACTGCTCCAACTCTTATTTGACCGTCGCTTGTTTTCGTCAATTCGCATGGGCTAAGAGGCTTTCCACACAATCCACTGTTTCCTGTTGGGATGACCACACATTTTTCATTTCAGAATTCACAACTCCATACATGGATGATTAATTGTATCGATCATGGAACAGTACGTATGTGTATGGATGTTTGTACGAACATATGTAGTTAATACACTAGTCTCTACTAATTTCAACACGCATCACATTACGAAGGAAATGAAATGATGATGAACACTTACCCTCAAAATCGGCTGGCGGTAGATTGCTCAGTGATGGCGGAATCGGACCCGTAAATCTGTTGTTTGCCAGATTTAACCTCACCCAGTGCCATGGTTGAAAATCCGGTATCTTCCCCATAAACTGGTTATCCCCGAGGTCCAACTCATTGAGCTTAGGCAAAGCAACCAAAGAACTCGGTATCTTCCCTGTGAATCCATTTTTGGCCAAGTAAACCTTCTTCAAGGTACCACCCATGCCACTGAAAGCATCATCCGGAATATCACCAGTAAATTGGTTCTGGGATAAGTAGACACTAATGAGTGGAAGTCTCTTCACATCTGGCATTGGACCTGCAAAGCTGTTGTTCAAGAAGCTTACGGTCTGGAGGGCCGGCAACTCTGTGAGCGTGTTGATGTCGATCGTGCCAGTTAGACCCATGTTCTGCAGCTGCAGCCCGAACACGCTCCTTCCGGTTGTGTCACATAGTACACCCTCCCAATGGAGGGTACCGTTGCAGGGATTTGTAGTATTAATCCAGGTGGCATCTAACGCAGAGGTATCAGATAGAGAATTCTTGAATTGGAGGAGAATTTCACCTTCAGTTGCAGCAGTAGAAGATGAGATAACACATGATGATACTAATGCTAACAGAAGTAGCAAGCATTGATCGTGTTGTGCTGATTTGTTATCACGACCCATGACTATTAGTAATCAAGAAGTTTAAGATCGATGGTATATGGAATACAAGGTTAATGAGATGGGTACGTATATATATACACTCCAACATTTTATCTAAAGACATTAGGTATTAATTTCATCATAAGCTGGCATGGGATGGTTCATATTAGGGAAAATACTCAAAATGATACCTGAAGTATCGTGAAAGGTATTTTTTGGTAGATACGAATTTTTGTTACCCAAAATGATACATGAATTATTACACTGTTACCCAATATGGTATCTTCTTTAGTTTCTCCGTTAAATTGATGATGTAACATGTATTTAGAAGGACAAAATGGTCTACACACTATTTTTTAATTTCCTATCTCTTTTCCTTCAAAATTCTCACAAATTCACCAAATTGACTGAAAATTTGTTGGACTTGATAAATCATACCTATATTATTTGCAAATTTATTTACAATATTTTTTATGAAATTTGTAATTTTAAGAGGAAAATCAACTCTTGTATCACAAAACATAACACGAGTTTTAGTATATATATTTGTTTAGCAATAATAATAAAATTAATTTTAAAATTTTTTTTTCCTATTACTTACGGTAAAACTTCTATAAATTAATAGTCTCGAGATTGATAAAATTTATTAATTTAGCAATATATTAATATATCAATAAATTAATAATCTATTAATTTATTTATAAATTATTAATTTATCAAGATATAATAAAATATTTTGTTTCATTTTTTCGAAGAAAAAAGTTTTTACTTACATTGTTTAATTTATTACGTATACATTATTAAATATACTATTTTTATGTATAATATTGTTCAAAATATTATATTGTTTGATGATGATTATATTAATTAAATTTTTTAATGAAATCCTCATAAATTTAAAATTTATTATATAAATTATGACACTAATAATTTATATATTTGATGGGGTCTAGCTAAATAAATTATCGAACTTCCATTATCTTATAAATTTAATGAATTATTAATTTAACACGTTGGCTCTGAGTTGAGACCGAAAAAAAGTTTTATTTTAGCGAGGTTATTATTTAATCGGGTATTATTTAACGAATTTTTACTATATTTGGTAAAAAAAACTCTAAATACATGTCACATCATCAATTTAACGGATAGACTAACGGAGATAACATATTTGGTAACGGTGCAATAGTTCATGTACTATTTCGGGTAACAAAAATTCGTAGGTACCAAAAAATACCTTTCACGATACTTCAGGTATCATTTTGGGTTTTTTCTCTTCATATTATCGTAGTGCCGGCCTTTCTTGGATTTTATTCCCCCAATTGACGTGTAGTCGATGAATTACTTTGTAATTATCTTTACCTTGCTGCGTGATCTATTAAATTTTTGCTCCTTTGTTCTTGTCAACCATGATGAAGCAAATTGATCGAGTGCATTGTTGCCTCAGCCGAGATCTTTCGATAATATATATTAATTTGTTTTATGTGTATGAATTGACAAAATGCAGACCGTATACGCAGATAATGCATACATAATCGCCAAACCTTCTCTACTATAACTAGTGCTTTCGCCCTAGAGTATCGTTTTTGAATTAACAGCGAGTTTATTCTCATCACGTAATTTAACGTCTGATCATAACGATAAATGTATATAATCTTTGAACATAGTAGCTAGACACATGAGTTTAAGTTAGACACAATATTGCTACGTACTGGCCTGAAAAGTATCGTAACACGTACGCATGTGTCTAGGTAGCTAGCTATGTGCGTAGGACGCATGAACTTCTTTGCTTGCTTTGTTCGACCTGCAAATTGATATTGAAGTTCACGTGTGGCAATTTGAGACCATTATCATGTCACAAAATTGAAAGCTCTTCCTTGGCTAGCTAGCTCTTTCAGCAAGTCATTGTTCTTCTCACTTACCCTTTAGATCTGTAACAAGGCAAAAGGAAGCAGAACTATAGAACTACTCACGAGAAACAAGACAATTGCTAGCTAGGTCTTGTCCTCCATCTTTGTCTTCACATCCATGCATCATATACTCTCGTCTAAATGCATGCAGCATCTCTCTCACTCTTCCCAGCTACATTAGATCGATCTTTCCTTCACGAACGTACCTGCAAAAAATTTATACTTGCTTGCTTTTCTATATTTAACCCCTCTCGCTGACTCGCTCTATCTCCATGAAACCCTCCACCACTTCATCCAAAGGCCATATGATCAACATCAACGCCAGCAGCAATGACCCAGATCAGTCAAACAAGTCCTTACTTCACAAATCACCAAAGCCCTCCGACGACCTATCTAACTTCCAGGTCAGCCTCAAATGGTGGGCACTCAACTACTCCACCACTCCACGTCCCTCGGAAAGTTCATCTCCTACTTCATCTTCATCCTCCTGACCATCGTCGTCCCAATCCTAACTTCTGTCACACTAAAGCAATCAACCAAGGATCCCATCTCTTACAGCAAACTAGTCCAGCTCCCCGAATCCGGGTTAGCTGCCATTGCCTTCTTCACACTCTCCGCCTTCTTTCGGAATTACGGCCTCCGGCAGCTTCTCTTCCTCGACGGCCTTGAAGAGGATACTTCCTCTGTCCGGAAGGGATACACCCGCGAGGTCGATAAAGCGTTCAAATGCTTGGCATACATACTCTTGCCTTCGTTCTTCATCGAGCTTGCTCACAAGATTTGTTTCTTCACCACCGTGAAAGTTTCATTGCCGTATATGAGTCCCAGTGTCACGTTGAATTTCATTGTGTTTGTTTTGGTTGTGGCTTCCTGGGTTTATCGGACTGGGGTGTTCTTGCTGGTTTGTATTCTTTTCCGGTTGACATGTGAGCTCCAAATTCTCCGGTTCGAAGGGTTGCATAAATTCTTCGAAGGGTGTCACTCCAACTCTAGAGTCATTTTTCAGGTAATGTAATTAACTTGGAAGTAAAAATCTATGCATATCTAGTAAACCAAAATGACACGGTAATCTTCAGGAACATGTGAGGATAAGAAAGCAATTGTGGATTACGAGCCACAGGTACAGATTCTTTATCATTGGATGCTGGTTTACCACTACAGTGAGCCAATTTGCAGCCTTGATGATGGTTTTGGCATCCAAGGCAGAGAAGACTTTTCTTAACTCCGGCGACCTTGTGGTTTGCTCGGCTGTTGAGCTAAGTGGAATGTTTTTGTGCTTAATGGAGGCAGCAAGAATGACACATAGAGCTCAAGGAATCGTTGCAATTGCTACAAGATGGCACATGCTTTTAACTTCATCTGCTGCTAGGATGAATTCCAACAAGGAGGGGAAAGACCAGAGCCCGGAAGCTAATGGAGGCTGTAACGGAGAGAATGAAAACGATTCATCGGGCATTTCCACTTCTATTTCCCCAGATGAACCGTCCTCGTTCCAAACCAGGCAAGCATTAGGTCAGTGATCTTCCAGATAATTACTCTTATCTATAGTAGCTATCAAATGTGCTGCAGTGCCCAAGTGATCTTATAAACCTAGATGGTGTGCATGCAGTGTCATACTTGGGACACAACCATGGAGGGATCACGCTGTTCGGATTTGCACTTGATAGAGGAATGCTTCACATAATATTTGCCTTTGAGTTCTCTCTAGTGCTGTGGGTACTAAGTAAAGTAGTGGTTTTGTCTTAACATGCTGCTAAACAACTTTAAACAGTTAGTTAATTCTTGTCTTCCAGGGAAGGTTTGCATGTCCCTTCCAGCAGGAATATAGAATAAGGACGCATCTCTCATTTGATGTACAAACAGCAAGAATGCATATATGTTTGCCAACTTAAAAACGTACGCCGTTTGTGCAAGAACTGTAAAAGCTGGAAAAGACTCGAAAGCACTATGAAAAGTTGAAAACACACATGCTTGTAAACAATCTCAGATTTTCTTTTACTAGGAGGACAGTCACTCACCACCACATGGAGAAAGCTATAACGAATGTTAATCAGCATTTCATAAGATCAATTTTGATTTGAAAACCATTAAAATATTCACATTCAAGTTAACCGCAAAATGAAAAAGAGAAAGAAAGACTATTTACGTTCCTGAACAAGATGGTGAACCTGGTTAAGAGTCTTCACTATATCTGCCAGGCATGCGATAACCTGGTCTCCTTGACGCCTCACTAAATCAGCCTGGAGTTCCTTGGTGCTCGTCTCCTCAGTGGCATGATGGTCTGCATTCTCAGTTACAATAGCACGGATGAGGTCTGCACTCCACTGCAATTTCATAGCCATGATTTGCTCCTGTTCTATAATGTTCGTTATATTCTCTTCCATTTGAGTATTTTGTTGCTTCCTCTTCAGACCACTTTTCAGAGTCTTTTTTTCTGCCATGCTCTTCATTGGATTGAGTTCCTCTAAGCAGTTTCCCCCAGGATGTTCTTCTGAGACCTTACTTTTTTTCTTCAGAGCTCTTTTCTGAGGCATTTCTTCTGCCAGCTTCGTCATAGGGCTTGCATCTAAGCAGCTTCCTACCGGTTTTTTTTCAGCTAAGTTCTCCGTAGGAATTGCTTCTATGCAGCCTTCCACATGCTTTCCTTCTACATGGGTTTGGTGAGGCTTTTCTATAGAGTTCCCTTCCGCATGAGTTTGGCAAGACTTACCTACTACATTATTTTCTGGATAGGTTTTGGGAGGGTTTTTTACAAGCTCTCCTTCCACATAAATTTCGCAAGGCTTTTCTACGGGTATCTTTTCTGCATGAGTTTGGCAAGCCTTTTCAACAGGTTCTTCTTCCTCATGAGTTTGGCGCGGCTTTTCTCCAGGCTTTTCCGCCACATGGGTTTGAACAGGCTTTACTATAGTTTTCTCTTCTACACGCATTTGAC
Organism: Argentina anserina; assembly: GCF_933775445.1. NCBI lineage: Eukaryota > Viridiplantae > Streptophyta > Magnoliopsida > Rosales > Rosaceae > Argentina > Argentina anserina. The sequence continues at coordinate 27,806,045 of NC_065873.1, read as the reverse complement.
GAGCCTTTTGCCCAGGCCTTTTAGCCATAGACCTCTTTGCTGAATTTTGGATTGGACTGCATTTCTGCTGTGTCGACGGTCGCCTCCTCTTCTTGGACTCTAAAAAAACACGATAACCATAAACCAACAAGTTGCTTGCTATACTTTTCATTGTTTGAAGCACTTACTCATGCACTAACAAAACATCATCCGCAAACTTACCAGTTCTATTCACTATCTGTGTTTCTATTCACTAATAAAAGCGCATTCAAACGGAGAATGATTGAAGCGAATGGTTAATGCATTTTCAGAAACTGCTCTATTTGACTGTCTGCACATGAACTGCAAACACACCAACCTGAAACTATAACTTTAATTTCGGCAAATCACACTCCTGCGACTATACTCCTATATCTAAATCGTAAAAGCAATAAAACATTAAAACAACTGCTCAAATCCAGAAAGTCATGCCAAACTTTTCCTATTTAAAAATCTATAATGCACAACAAAGAAACTGACCTAATACATTATCATAAATACATCAGAATTAAGCCATGATTGCCACTCTATCCTAACAATCAAACATGCAGAACAATATAACACATCACTCGTAGCTAAAATTGAGAATCACATACAGTAATTCACACAACAAACCAAACGATGCCGTTTTTGAAAAGTTTAAACCATTACCTGGTTCCACCACTCCTACATCATCATCGTCATCCGCCACGTCAGCCTCGCCTTCCGGCTCACTATCCTCCGCCGTCTCCGTCTCGGTCTCCGTATCCGACTGGCTCTCCCGCACCTTCTCATAGCCTCCGATGGCCTTGAAGACCTCGTGATCGAAACTCCGGGGGAGACCGAAATGCTTCCTCCGGTCAGTCTCCAGAGCCCAGTAGGACGAAGCCGAAGCTCTCGACTGTGAATTCCAGTGGCGGATGATCTTGTAGTCGTGGAGCAGCGCCTCCCATTTGCGGCGGTACTGGTCCAGAGACCGAGGCACGCCGAGCGCGGTGCAGTTCTGGGCGACGATCTTCCATTTCTGGAAGGAGGAGAATTCTTTCCGGCAATCGGCTTCAACGGCGGTGATCTCGTTCACCAGGATCAGTAGGTCGGTTTCGGTCCAGTCTGGGGCTACCTGAGAACGGGTGCGTCTGCTGCCGGAGCCCCGATTCGAGTCCGGTAGGGTTTGTTCTCCTTTCATTTCTAGATTTCGTGAGCTCCTATTTCCAGAGGCTCCTAGGCACCGAGGCACTGAGCTTGCATCACTGTAAATGCGTGCTTTGGGCTTGGGCTTATTGTTGGACTCAGGCATGGAAGTACACTCTTGAACTGGACCTGATACAGGCCGGGACATTGTAGATGACTTACGGCCTTTAGTATTGTTAAGGTTGCAGTTTGTCCACTTCGTTAGCTATTTGTGAGTATTCGTGAATGGGTTAGTGTTAGCTTTAAATACAAGAAGTATAATAGTCTGTCTCCTTCTCTTGGGTACCACTTGAATCCACTGCATTTAGGCAAATAGCCTTATGTTATATAAGTAGAAAGGTTGGAGCATTTTCTAAGTGGGATGAGAGATCTATTTTATAGGTAATAGAGAGTTCATCTCCTCTACATGTTCTTCAATAAGGGATAACGTCTCTTACTTTAGTCCTCAAGGCTTGTTGTGGAGCTATGGAGCTATTTTCGTGAGGCCAGAAAAGTGACTTTTCGGCGATGTTTCACTATCTTCACAAAGTTTGTATGATGATGTATACTATGAATATCATGGTTGAGTCTTATAGTGACTTATATGTCCGTATAGAAAGTAATACTTATGCCAGGTGGTATGGGCGTAGCTACGTTGGGGTCCCATCTCAAATTTCAACAACTTTCTCTAATTGGTTAGTCAAAATTGAATATATCATACTTTAATTAAAAAATTTACTCATCTCACAACAAAATTGTTTTAATTAATAATTACATTCATGATTTCTTGTCAATTTCGGACAGCCACTTAGCCACATTTTCTTTATCATTATGGGATATCTTATAAATATTTTATCAATTAATATTGATATTTTTCTCCTCTTCTAATTTGAGTAGAATTCCTACATCGCTTTAATTATCTTCCTAACCAAACTATATGATTCAATACTCTTCTTTTCCAATATATATGTCCATTATGAAAATATCATGAAAGGATTTCAAAGTAGACAATTATACTTACTTTAGAGAAATTTGTTATCTATTAGTATTATAATTATATTATTATTTTTATATTGTAACAATTTAATAATTTAAAAATTAATTATTTTATAACTTTGTTTTAATTATTTATTGTTCAAATTTTGACCCACCTTAATTATAATTGCTGGCTACGCCACTGCTTTGTCACATGGTATACTAGTTCTATGCTAGTAGAGGTATCACCGAGTATAATACTTCTTAACATTTATATGACTAACATTATTCTTTAGCACTCTCGAAAGGTCACTTGGTACTCTATCATTATTCCTCCTTGCTCCTTAGTTAGAAGATTTGTATATGTTTGTTGCTCAAATTTATTAGAAAGAGGCACGGAGGTCAAGAGAAACTTCACAAGTTACGTGAAAACTAGAAACATCACATAGTTGACAATTAAATGTTAGTCATAGAGATCAATAAACCATTCTCGATCACCACCGGCTAGCTATGCCCTCTTATATCATAGTAAGATGCACTTTGGAGTTGGGACGCGTAAAATCGTATGTGGAAAGACTTGATCAACATTTAGCCAAGATCTAAAACTGTCGAAGCTACTCGACGGGCTGCCTAAATCAGTTGGCACGAAGAATTTAATATTTTTTGAAGCCATCGCGTAGTCTTGTTACCTTGATAATCAGACTATAATAAAAGTCGGTGCAAATCAATCCTCATATGCCGGTGATCTATGAGTACTTAGCCAGTAATGCATGTATGATAAATACATGACATTGTTATAGTTAAAAGAAAAAAATACAAGAGATTTGTTACTCTAGTGAATAACAAGACACCTCTCTAATGCATTGTATATGTAGATGCATTCAAGTGCGTACGTACGTAGAGTCTTCATCGCGGTACACATACCTATATCATCACATTCGCACATGCCTGCTCTTGCTCAATCGTGGTATGTTTCGAACTTTTGATGCATTTGCGTGTCTATATGTTTCACTACCGAGCGCGTCAATAACTATTTCATATGAAATAATAGATTCGTGACACTGATCAAGCGTGAAAAATATGCTAATTTTTTTTACTATATCGATTTCTTTCACCACAAAATTACACTACTTACTGGAACAACGGACGACGAACACACTGATTCACAATTTTTTAAAATAAATAAAGCGATGAAAAACTAAATCCAGATAAGAAACATATACGACTACTGTTTTCATATCTCACTGTGGCACCCATTTGCCCTCAAGTAGCTCCGCCCCTAGGACGAACATGCTTATTCACAATTTTTCTAAATAAATAAAGTGATGAAAAACTAAATCAATATAGGAGACAAATACGACTGCTATTTTCATATCTCACTATGGCACCAATTTGCCCTCAAGTAGCTCCGCTCCTAGGACGAACATGCTGATTCGCAATTTTTCTAAATAAATAAAGTGATGAAAAACTAAATCAAGATAGGAGACAAATAAGACCACTGTTTTCATATCTCACTTTGACACCCATTTGCCCTCAAGTAGCTCCGCCCTAGGACGAACATGCTGATTCACAATTTTTCTAAGTAAATAAAGTGATGAAAAACTAAATCAAGATAGGAGACAAATACGACCACTGTTTTCATATCTCACTCTAGCACCCATTTGCCCTCAAGTAGCTCTGCCCCTAGAACGAACATGCTGATTCGCAATTTTTCTAAATAAAAAAAGTGATGAAAAACTAAATCAAGATGGGAGACAAATACGACCACTGTTTTCCTATCTCACTCTGGCACCCTTTTGCCCTCAAGTAGCTCCGCCCACGAACATGCTGATTCACATTTTTTTTAAGTAAATAAAGTGATGAAAAATTAAATCATGATAGGAGACAAATACAACTACTTTTGATATCTTACTGAACACACTGATTCACAATTTTTTTAATTAAATTAAGTGATGAAAACCTAAATCAAGATAGGAGACAAGTACGACCACTACTTTCATATCTCACTCCCAATCAAACCTGCTATCCGCATCACATTATCCTCCATCCGATTGCCACCCTTCATAGTTTCCCATCCGCTATACAAAATATGAACACAGCTAATATCTTCTTATCCTCTCTCAACCTCCCTATACCAGACAGAGTCCAGAGATTTGAAAGGGACGATTCCAATCTCACACCGCAGATCATAATGATACTCCCCATCTTCAGTGAACTCAAATCCTATATGATTCCCATACCCGACATCTGCTGGGAATTGGAAATCCTCATAGGATGTAACTATAGCAAGTTGGAATCGGAATCAAATTGGCATACAGTATTTGCCCACCCAACTAGGACCAAGTTCGCAGCTGGAATCTAGGTAATGAAATCAAGCATGGACCTCGCTTTGCAATTTGCCAAATCCGGTTAGGCTAAAAAATTAAAAGGGCGTTGGTGTTTGGTCCCGGAGTTGCGTCCAGGTTCATTTGGACCCGAATTGGTTAAATGGTTATTTGTCTCGATGACTTGAATGCTGACATTGTGGTACCAACTGTAGTTGTTCAAAACGCGTCGGGTTCAATGAACCTTAATCAGCTGCGTTTAGTTCTACGTTATGTCAATACCAACTATATATCATCCAGACAATCCATGGTTATGGCCTGCAATTTGTTGTGTTTGATAAAAAATTTAATCAAAATTTTGAATTGTCAATTAAACGCAAATAGGTTCTACTACTTAGTAATCAAATAATCAATGTTAATGGTTATAATAACATATCTCAAAATGGCAGAATGTTTGCAATCTTCCTCCATCGGTAAAAAAACGAAAAAGTGTTAAACCCTTATACAGTATTTTATATGGTCATGAAATAGTGAAACATATGTAAACGTATCATTTTAGTTTGACTTGATAATAAAAAATTTGATTTATTTTTTAAAAAGGTAGGAAGTGGAACACCACCCAAATTAGGAGACATAGTCAAAACAGAAATTAACATCAAATGATTTCTAATTAATTTCTTTAATCAATAGTTAATTCAGTTACCAAATCAATCTGCCTCCTATATACAGAAAAAGAATCCCAAACAATTATATAAATGATATAATGGGTGGCATGCATGTACATGGCTTACCATCCATGCCACATACAAAGATGCATCATCATCATCATCATCATCATCATATCGTATCGTATCCATAACAAAATAAACAAACAAAGGGAGAGGCGCGCACGTGGGAAATCACGCGCTCTACAGTGTCACCGGGTTTTCTGTTTTCCTTCTCCCCCCTTATAAAACGGGGCGTCGCCCTCCTCTTCGTCACGAGACCAAAACCAAACCAACCGAAGACAGAGAAAGCTGCGACATAAACAGAAGCTAGAAAGATATATAGAGAGAGAGAGAGAGAGAGAGAGAGAGAGAGACAGCCCCAATTTCTGAAGCTAAACCCTAATCGCGTTTAGCTTCAAATCTCCTTCTCGTTTTCTCTCTCTCTTTGTGTCTTGTCCCCCATTTACAATCCCCAAAGTAGCTTCGAATTTTTCTCAGCTTTCTCCGTCAGATCAACCCAGACGCCTTCCTCTCTTTTCCTATTCGTAAGCTCCGATCTCCTATATATCTCTTTTGCTTACTAAGAAGAAGAAATCTATGTCACATTTGTGAGATTTCTGAGCTTTTATTGTTGTCCACTTGGTTCTATAGCAATGTCGGTGGTGATTTATGTCTCATCGATTAGGGTATTTATTGTTCTTTGATTTGCTTAGATTTTAGTGGGTGAGAAATGGCTGCAGCTTGTGATCATATATTGGGATGATTCAAACATTTTGTTTAATTTTGGAATGTACATTTCAGGAGCTATACAGGTGAGGATGGTGTTCTGGGTATTTGGATATGGTTCACTTGTGTGGAACCCTGGTTTCGAGTACGACGAGAAAGTGATAGGTTTCATCAAGGATTACAAGCGTGTTTTCGATCTTGGTATGCCTCTTTCTTGTCTATATTTTTACTCGTAGAGGACAATAATGTACATACTGTAATGCTAATTAGCTCCGAGTCTGTATGGTATGAGTGGAATGACAATGGTTCTGATGGTTATTTATTGATCTATCAGCTTGCATTGATCATAGAGGAACGCCTGAGCACCCTGCAAGAACTTGCACATTGGAATATGAAGAAGGGGCTATTTGCTGGGGTGCTGCTTATTCTGTGCGTGGCGGCCCTGAAAAGGAAAGAAAGGCTATGGAGGTATTGTTCCTTAAACTTTGTTAGTTATGGTGACGCAGGTGAACCAATACCGCTAGCTGCATTGCCGAACTAGAAACATGTATTTCAACTGAGATATTAGTGTGGGATACCCGATACCCTACTTATCCCTCCCTAAAAGTGTTGCTTGTTCAATCAAATTCCCATTGTATTGGAATTATATTGATACCATTTGTTCTGGCTTTTTGCAGTACTTGGAAAAGAGAGAATGTGAATATGATGCGAAGACTCTTGTGAACTTTTACAAGGTATGATTTGCTTAAGATATTGTCTGTTCATGTATATAGTTTTCTAAAGTTGAATTAACATGTGCTCTGTGTGATACAGGAAGGGGACTTCTCTGGTGAGCCTTTATTGAAAGGAGTCATTGTGTAAGTTACATTTCAGCATATATTTTTAATTCCATATATTTGCTTAAAGAGATTTAAGTGCTATGCAGATTACTTTCCTGACCAACTTATTCTTATATTTGCAGTTTCACATCTACTCCAGACAAAGTATCGAACAAGTATTACCTGGGTCCTGCTCCACTGGAGGATATGGCAAGGTAATAGACGCTTCCATTTCCCTTTCGTTGTATTGGTGGTAGTGAACTAGTGATCTTAATGCAAATATTCGTGTGCTGAACATTTGTATCTCAACTGTTTCTCTTTCTCTGCATTCTGCAGACAAATTGCCACCGCTTCTGGGCCATGTGGAAACAACAGAGACTATTTATTTCTGCTTGAAAAGGCTATGTTTGATATCGGTAAGCAGCTTTTATAGACGTCCACATAACAGATACTCCATAACTACCGACTTGTTTACTGGTTTGAAAAGAGACTCACTTAAGAATTGTGACCTGAACAGGCCATGAAGAGGATTATGTTATAGAGCTTGCAAATGAGGTGAGGAATGTACTTAAACTTGTTGGGAATGGAATTCCAAAGGACAAGAAGCTGACAGGACCTACCCACATCCCACTCAAGTCCCACATTCCAGCCATTCAATTGCATCCTCTTCCTGAAGCCATTGCTATGGACTCGTAGTCTGATAGCTTACGATAACTAAGAAGGAAGAATAATCAAGTTGTGGAGTTGAAGAGCCTGTGCCCATGTCCAATTAATGTTATCTTTAGTTTGATTTTACAGTAGACAGGATTAGGTTTCAGATGCGGCAAAAGTTCGGTTTGAAATTGTCAGGAACGAGGATCACTAACAACTGTTCTTCTTTATGTTTCTTTCGTTTTCAAACGATGTGTAATGCAACATTCTCGATGAGTTTAATTTGCAGAACGTTTCAATGAAGTATCATCTTTTTCCAAATCTAGTTTTGTTCCATTTATGTTTATGTTGTCATCTGACATTTGAGAACTAAAAAGATGCGGCATTGTAACACAATATGTTAGATTATTAGGCATGTTCAGTTCAACCCCCTCCATTACAGGCTTAATCGAAAGTAAGAGTCGTAATCCATTAACATGATCCACGGACAAACAGGGTACCTCATGAAGTGTACTGCCTAGACAAACACCATTGTTGACCTTAAGTTTGCTGTCATGACTCATGAGTGTCCTCAAATTTGCGTGGATGATCGACCCATCTCATCCTATTGAACCACCACTGATCTAATTAACCCGAAAATTGATTTGCACACTATCAGTCTCCCAATAGGCACCCCCTACTGCTTTCGTCGCTCACATTTTCACTTGTATTTAACACAATGCCTTCAGTCTATTATGTCACAAATGGAAAACATTCGATCTTTCTTTCTTTGAAGATGGAGTTGGATACTCAATAATTAAAAATTAGTATAATATCATCACTTCCGACTTCCTAATCGACTAAAACTCTACATGTCGAAGACCTATTGCGCCAAGGAACTTGAATGAGAGAGCGTTGGTTTAACATATGCAAATTCTTTTGAGAATAGAAAAGTAGATGTCCGGCCCAAAAATGGATTTGGACTGGACTTGACAATAATATAGTCTCGGGTCTAAACCGCGAATAAGAAACAACTTTCTGGACAAGTCAGTCTTAAATAAACAAGATCAAAAACCCCTCTTTCACTATTCTTCTCTCCCCAAATTTTCACTCTCCAGTAAAACCAAAACCTCCTTTGGCCATGTCTCACTCATCAATGGACGATATGAACCTCAACGCCCCTCACTCCATGGGCACCACCATCATCGGCGTCACCTACGACGGCGGCGTCGTCCTCGGCGCCGACTCCCGTACCTCCACAGGTCTCTCTCTTTCTCTCATCGAAACCCTAACTTTGTCTGCTTGAAATCATCGCCATTATTGTTTGATTTGTAACTCGGTGTGTCTGTTTTGTGCGGATTTCAGGTGTCTATGTTGCCAATCGGTGCTCGGATAAAATCACTCAGCTCACGGATAATGTCTACGTCTGTCGCTCTGGATCGGTACGATTCTCATCTCCATTACTGTCAGACCTTGTTCAATTTGTTGATTTTGGACAGAATTGTTAAGCATCTGGAGATTTTGTAATTTGCAGGCTGCAGATTCGCAGGTTGTTTCAGACTATGTGAGGCACTTTCTTCATCAGCACACGTGAGTCACTTTAGCCTCTTGTTCTGCTTGTGAACTATTTTGTATTGCGATTCGGGTTTTAATTTTGTGTGGTTGTGTTTGTGTTTGTGTTTGTACAGTATTCAGCTAGGGCAGCCTGCTACTGTCAAGGTTGCTGCGAATCTCATCAGGCTACTGTCTTATGGCAACAAGGTTCGGTTTCGGTTGATTTTCGCTATTTGATTTTATATGGTGTGAGCTTAATATGTGGTTGGTTGGGTTTTTACTCGTTGTTTTTTTGGGATTCGGCAGAATATGTTGCAAACTGGATTGATTGTTGGTGGGTGGGACAAGTATGAAGGGGGAAAAATATATGGAGTTCCTCTTGGTGGCACAGTCGTGGAGGCACCGTTTGCCATTGGAGGTATGCATGCTTAAGTTTTCTATCATTCTATGACATATTCTGAAATCACTACAGGGGTTACATTGGGTGGGTGGAGGTTTGTTACTGTATGGTTTGGGTGTGTACATTCTAGCACTTATGAAAACAGTACATCATGTTATTAATTGGTTGGAATTAGATCTCTAGTGAGTTATGATCTCCAGTTAGAATAATTGTTAACTTTATCGCTTGGCCAGTATACATCTGCTTGGTAATGTTAGATGTGCTTGAAGTACATGCTTAGAATTCATAGTGGTTATTGAAAATGACTTGATAATTGGCTAATGAAGGCTCAGATTAGGATGTTGTAGCCCTGTTCTCTCTGTATTGTGAGGACTGATTCCAACGGCATGCTTTTTGGTTATAACTTGATATGATTTCTAGTTCATGAGGGAGGTTCAGTGCAACACTTTTGCTTGTGTGGTGTTTTGACTAACATACTTTTCTGTGTTATAGGGTCTGGCTCCAGTTATTTATATGGCTTCTTTGATCAAGTATGGAGAGAAGGAATGACCAAGGAGGAAGCCGAGGTATGTTGATGTTTGAAGTTTAACTGTTCCGTACTTGCTTTCATGGGACTTGGACTCATTCACTTTACACAAAAAATCATGATATTGATTAAAGGAGATCAGTACTAAACATGTACTAAACATGTACTAAACTCTAAACATGTACGCAGTGATGATATTTTTCAAGCTTTCACTATGTGAATTGTTGTTCAATATTTTAACTGGCGGGGATTGTTTTATGGTTGTGGGCAGTTGATAAGAGCTCTTTTGTGCCTTATTGCAGGAGTTGGTTGTGAAGGCGGTTTCCCTAGCCATTGCTCGAGATGGCGCTAGTGGTGGTGTTGTCCGCACCGTTGTGGTATGTTTATTAAACAATAACTGGATTAAATCATGCATTTACATGCATATGCTAAAATGGCCGTGATTTGACCATTTGTCTGTTGCTTTTGTTTGTATCAATTTGCAGATAAACTCTGAGGGAGTGAAGAGGAACTTCTACCCTGGTGACACCCTTCCACTGTGGCATGAGGAGTTGGAGCCCCAAAACTCTCTACTCGACATGATGGCTGCTGGTGGTGATAGCCCTGCCCCTATGGCCGAATGAGGCACAAGTAGGAATCTGTCTACAGATGAACTTAATCGGTTTAGAACTTTTGTTTGCTGTAGCAGATGTTGAACTCCATGGAAACCTGTGATTTACTTGTATGCTGGTTTCTCTACAAATGTTAAAACTAATGCGACTCTTGCTGTGTAATTTCCTCAATTCGATTCTTAATATCAGAAGAGTATAACTCAAGAACAGGAAAATCTCCTTGGAGTGATAAACTGCCTTAGATTGTTTAAAGCCCTCTGCTAGCATCTGCAAAACTCTCTTCAATACACGCCTACCCTCTCGAACCAATGTTCCTTGTGAACTATAATGCAATTCTGTGATGTCGTTTTAATTAACCACGAAATTCGACGTCGTTTTGATAAACTACATATTTCATGAAAGTCCACCTTGAGTTTGTTCTGTTCTCGTCAGAGATAGAGAGAGATGAGTTCAGTGGCTCCGGGCGTCGTCCACAACGTGTTCGTCTACGGCAGCTTGATGGCGGAGGACGTCTGTCGTGTCCTCTTGAATCGAGCCCCTCAATCCTTTTATGCTACCCTCGATGGCTAGTAAGTCTTGAATCTCTGCCTTTTGTGTTTGAGAGAAAGAAATGAAATTAATCCGGAACGTGTTGTAGCCATAGGTACAGCATCAAAGGACGTCTTTATCCGGCGATTATCCCCGTCGAGAATAAGAAAGTTACCGGCAAGGTAAGCTTCCGATCAATTCTAGATAACAATATCCATGATCGGAAATGTTTGATTGAGAAGAAGCCTGTGGTTTTTGTGCAGGTGCTGTTAGGCATCACAGACCCTGAATTACATATATTAGATGAATTTGAGGATGTTGAGTATCAGAGGAGCACTGTTGAGGTCTCTTTGATGGTATAGCTTTCATTCACTTGCATCTCTTTTTTGCTCTTCTTCAAGTGCCACCTGGCATATGACTTGTAATTTTGATTCATATTGCTGTGATGGAATTCAAATGCATGCTTGTTAATCTTTTTTGATCAACTCTTTCCATTGAATATGTGTCTGTAATGAGATGTGAGGTCTCTTTAATGGTGCATATTAGAGATTAAGAATCACTCTTTTTTTCTCAGTTTATCCAATTTTCAGTTCTGATGCATTTTATGTAATTGTAGTGGACTGGTTTATCAATCTTTCGGCCTTAGGAGATATACGTCTTGCTTGTTCTTTGGATGATTTGTGATTCTGTCAATACTACTTGTACATTTGTACAAACCTATGATTTTCTGCTTTTGTTGGGGTGCTAAAAATTACGGATGATGATATCTTTGCAGGATAGTTCTCAGAACTTACAAGTTCAGACTTATGTTTGGAGTGACAAAAATGACCCAAACCTGTATGGAGAATGGGATTTTGAGGTAAAATCTTTGTTATACTTGGGGAGAAAAACTACATAATAATACTCGAAGAGAACTCCTTTCTCAGGCTTCTTTGTTGAATTAATTTCTTTTCCAATCAATATAAACATACTTCGATCTGTTGTAAAGCAGGATTAGCCGATTAGGTAGTCGGTACTGGCAAGGCTACTGTATTTGTTGAAGCTACATATGTGTTAATAAGTGATTAAACTTAAGACCATTGTCGCCATGTATAATAGTCATATGAACTTAATTATAGTCCGATCAAGTTAGTTTTGTGTCTGGCACTGATACTCCAGACACATGCTAATCCGTAGTTTTTGCTTGATCATAAGATTAAGGGAACCTAGTAACAGTGTAGAGCTTCTGCCTGTTTTAGCTTGTTCTTTCTTTACTTCTATTTAGTTATCTGGTTTCTTAATGGCAAGGTGTGGAAACAAATACACAAGGAGGACTTTATCAAGATGACTTCTGGTTTCATGGAAGAGATGGAGCAACCTGAATCAAAGCCTAGAGTTGCAACATACGAATCATATTATCAGCAGGATGGCTAGAATATTTTCCTACCGAAACCCAATTTGTAGAATATAATCCATTTACACTTCTATTCTATCATCAATATAATGGTTTGGATTTGTGTTTCGATTTAGGCGATATTTTGATTTCGATATTAAGAAATTAACGGCGAAATAAAATGAAACAAGCAAAAACTAGAGAATACTAAGAAGTTAAAAACACATGCTGCAACTCTCTCTAGCTATCTAGGTAAGTAGGTAGTGCTCTGCAGCTTCCGGAATGGTTTTTAAACGATGCAGTCTCACTCTCATCATAACCTTGTTCCAAGAATCAGGTAACCATCGAGGTCCCAACCATCGAAGTCTAAACTATCGTTTGGTCAATTGAAACATTATGAATCTGGTGATCTCTAGTTCTACCTCATACTGCCGCAGGACCAAACTTCTTACTCCTTTGTAGTAACTTAAGTAGCGATCGCTTATCTCATGCAACGGCACATCGTTCATCTTCCCAGCTTCAAGTAAAGCTAGTGTTTCTGAATTGTAGGCTTTGATATTCTTGAGCTGTGTGCTTGACAGATCCACCAGCACATGAATATTCCCGAGCTTTTGCTTGCTCGCGAAAAAACGTCTGTAGATTCGTCATCACGTATCCATTTATGGTCCAGGTTTCTCATACACAGAAACATGGTGCTTCTTAGGTTTGATGGCTTCATATAGATTAATATAAGTCGATCAAATAGAGTACCAAGTCGCTTCTTATAAATCTTTTCATCCCCTTAACAAATTTGATTTCTTCCCCAGAGACGCAACAGTCGTCGTCGTCGTCGTCCTTACGTTTTTCAACGCAGATGTAGGTCGTCCCTTTCTCTATCGGATACTTGACTGACACTTTCAAAAGCTCCGAAAATTCACCAACACCAAGATGGTTCCCAGCAAGGTCAACCTCGCCGGAACGTTTGATGAGGGACAACAACTTCTATATGTTGTTACCCCAATACAATCAACTCCATCTCAGGTGTATTTATATGCTTTGGAGACCGTCACAGAATATCTGAGTAGGACTATAAGATAAGTCTTAATCTAGCTAGGAGTTCAAGTTCTTGTAGAACAGAGAACAAAATTAAATCATGAGTTTTGGACTATGATTATTAATATGAACCAAACACTGCCAATAGGCCACAAACTCGCAGAGGGTTTATGAAGTTAACCGAATTCTTGAAAGTAATTTATAAATCAATATTCTTCCTACTAATTCAGCTTGACAGTGCGGCGCCGGATTCTTAGATGCCCAAATTTGCCTGCACCCGGTGATGAGCCCTCAAAAATAAATGGCATATACCCTGTTGCAGCTTTGTATCTCCTCTGGATCTGGAAAGTCGAAATGATCACGGTCAGTCATATAACAATGTGGACAATCATTCTACCAACAAAATTATATTTTCAATATATAGAATGTTTTTTCACTCTCTTGAGTGAGAGAATTACCTCAAATATTTGCTGGCTGCTCTTGAGGCAATTCCTGCCAATCACGCAAACCGTTCCGCCAGAACCTCCGCCAGTAATCTTTGCTCCATATAATGCCCCACCATCTAGTTTAGATGACTTACTATGCTGCATCTCCTGTACCAACTGTACAAGCCTATCTGTTCCATCGGATCCAAGTCCACAGGCGCCGTAGCTGTAGTGGCACTGCAAAAGAAAATTACGTTCAGCATTTCAGATTATGCAACTCAATAATACGTGCACTACCACTAAAGTTAGTGCTGAATTTAATTTAATTTAACCTAAGAAAATTTGGACACTCAAAGCTACAGGCAGCCATAGATTTGTCCTTACTTCACACATACCTGATACAATAACTCTCCAAGAGCCACAAGCTGATCATCTGAATTTGCAGATGTTAGAAGTGCTTTGAATGCCTACACAGAAAATAGCAACACAAAAATTTAGTACGCTGATTCTGTTCATCATAAGTTCATAGCAATAACAAGAAACAATAAGGTATCTTAGAACAGAAACAAGTAAGCTGATTTTCTTCAATTTGTACTTGTGCTCAAAATTCGATGCTCAAACTTGGCCTAAAACAAACATGAATACCATCACCCATATGTATTTTATAATAAACAAAAACACTACTAACCTTAACTCGGAAATTTTCATATATAGGATGTCTAGTAGGTGCTCTCAGTCCATAATTACGCTTTGGATCGATAACAGTAACCGGGTCACCATGATCAGCATACTTCTCCAGAAAAGCTCCACCAAGTATGGACTTGGGAAGTATCTTAACATAAAGATCCTCGTATCTGAACTCATTTACAAGTCAAGAAATAAATAAATCTTTATAGGACCAATATGATACAACAAAATCCCAGTAAGGAAAGTTACCTGTGAGGTGACAGGTTACACAAATAATCTAATGAAGATTCAGCTTTAGGAAGTTCAAAACCATCATCCTCTATCTCATCAGGATTCATCCCATTTCCATTTGACAACGATTGAGACATAATCGTGGAAGCTGTAGACTTTATGATTGTGAGACCCATAAAGGCACCTATTCTAACAGATCCATAATCTGCACCACCAACACTATGCAAGTAGAACAATACTATGGGTGAGCAAATCAATTTATGTTGTTTTAGGTGCTTATAAAACTACCATGATTTCTGATAATGAAAAATTCTAACTTTAGGATCAAATGATAAACTATAGAGGCTTTCTTTAAAGATTCAGATTTTCAATTGTGGAACTGCAACTTCGTGAAACTTTCAATGAAACTTGTTGGGTCTAACATAAGTCTACTTCTCTAGAGTCTAGACTTTTGGATACTGATGACTAGCACATATTTCAGGATATCAACTTACGGCTTCATGGAATCTCCCATCTAGTACCACAGTATACTGTATATGTGATCATTGTTGCATATCTAGTCACTCATTATTAAAACTGCACTCTTGCAGGACAGAATTTAGCATCTGTTGGATTTAATAATAAAACCTCTACAGCATGAAACTTTTGCAGCATGATAATTAAAAGTAGCATAGTTAAGTCCCACCTGTGTCTTATGCCTGAATCAATTCCCCAAAATCGGACATGGCCAGGAATTTCTACAAGCCCAAGTACCTCAGCAGGCTGTAAAGGAAGAAGCAAAGTTGACATGATTTGTCAATATCTAAAAGCGGGAACTAGGATCCACATGACTTCTCAATATGTATAATGCTGCAGCAAATTTGGTTTCTTCCACCTTGACAATCGGTTACCTGGCACACCATCGCAAGGAGCTTGTTGGCTTCACCACATGCAGAAGTCATTTGGTCCATCACACCACATGGAGCTCCAACAATATGATTCTCCACCTATATAAGAACATTAATTAACCATGCCAAATGAACAAAGACAAAGAGTTTAAATGTCGTGGAAAAAGCCAAAGGTGCAACCTTCTGGCAAAGCAAAGCAAGATCTCTGGGACTGATGCTTAATCCTATGTAGACGAGAAAGCGTCAGTCATTTCTTGTTGCATCATAAAGTTTAAACACAACTGCCCAGAGGCGCTGTTTGATTTGGTTACTCTAGTGAGCCTCACCATATAGAAACGGAAACTATCTGACAACTTTCTAATAGGTTAAACAACAAGATAACAAATCATTGGGGCATCAGACATCAAACACAGAAATAGTTTAGCACATTCATTTCTCAAAACTGCAATGCTTTTATAAGTTTTATTTTACTTGGGCTTTGGTGGTTAACCCAATCCTCCCGGAGTATGTCATTATCTGAACCAAAATCCGATGTGAAGCCTGTTCATTGATTAGCCAAACTGGGTTTGTCTAATTTACCAGATGATTTCATATTCAAGTAATACCAATAAGCTTATTATAGAAGCAAAATGAATATATTATTAACGCCCAGAAAAAAAGAAACTTGAAGACTCAGCTGAACTCTAGAATATGTGAATCATAGATGTACCATGGGCAGCAGCTATAGCAGACATTGTGGCAACTTCCACTGAAGCAGAAGAAGAGACACCTTTGCCTTCTGGAACTAAAGAGGATACCTGTATGTCATGACATGTCCATGTTGTCATAAGATTATCAAGTAGCACTAACCAGCAATTTAATGGCACAAGTTTTGGGGGTAGTAGAAACATATGCAAGTGGGGACTTACCAGCAAACTAATGCTATCCTCAAAGCGCACACCTAGTTCTGTCATTAAAACCAGAATGACACCCGCAATATATGCTGCCCACCTATATTTAAAACCAGGTCATTATTATAGAACATTGCAGACATAAACAAACTAAACCAAGATAGCAACCTACTTTTGAGACGGATCTTGTGAAAAATATATTTTTGCCTTCTCATATGACATTGGATGATCTCCGTCCATGAAATCAGATACATCCATATCAAAAGTAGGACTTCGGTTGCTCAACTCGGAACCATACGAGACCTGTTGAAAAGATACTTGGTCATAATAAACACATTAAAATTGTAGGTAGAAAATTTGAAGTTTAGGATTAAATTGTGATCTACGCTGACCCTTCATCTTCATCTCCCAAAAGATGACACAAAAATCCAGCTATTCTCTACTGAACGACTTGAATAAATAATACTGTAATTGCTTTTTAGACATACAATTTGCAGGACAGGCGTTGAGCTTTGTCCTTTGGCTTCCTGCCGAGCCAGGGCATGCTTCCAGAGCCTATGTTTACTTGGTTGATTTCTCTGTACAGCAACATGGCAAGCTTCCCTTATGGGCATCTGCCAGAGAGAAGATAGTAAGAAACAATAGGGAGGAAGACCACAAAAGAACAACTAATAACCATCAAAGAAAGAGCTGGAACCTGCAAAACAAGGCTTCCCGAATAGTCAGCAATTCCACCCATTACATCTAATCGTCCAGGTGCTCTTGCAACAAAAATATCTTCCTGTAAGCAACAAATCAAAAATAATATTACTATGAATAATTTAAATAAGTAAGACTACTTAACAGTGCTACTTATAGACCAATTGTAGTGTTTTATTATCTGTGTGACCGAGCTGTTAGAATCTCTACCTATTTAAAAAGGACTAATAAATAACACGTAGATAAACACCTTATATGTCACGTATAGACCAAATTATGCAGGCACACCATCATGTCATGGAGAATGCATAATAAACAAATCACCAAATGAAGAAAATTAAGTAATGTTACTGAGTCATCTGCATCCTTTGTAGACATTTGCTGAAATTGTGAAAATAAATCTATCAAAAAACCTATGAGCATTAGTTGAATTAAGCGAGACCTCCCAATTGAAGAGTCCGGCTGCAGCCTTCCGCTCTCTCATCTGCCGCTTTTCAGTAGCTTTTTCAGATTCATATGCAGAATCTAATTCAGCCAAGCTCTTCAAAAAGGCCATTGTATCGGATAGACCTTGAAGATCCCCATGAAGAATCTCAAAGTCTTCAATGCATCTACGGACAAAAATTGGCCATTATTAGAAGAAATATCCCATTAATTTTTTTACAAAAGCACACCGATAGAAGTACCATACGAGTTCATTAGGGAGCTCTGCTCGTCATTCTCACTCAGTTGGCAAGTTGGTGATCCAATTCGAAGTTCAGTTTCAGCATTTGCATACCATTCAGGGATGGTCATATCTCGTCCCGGTACCCTTTGAAGTTGATACCCAAGAATTATAGCATCACGCAACCTTCTTGCCCCACTAAGCTACATTTTAGGCACAGAAAAGCATGATCAGAAATTCAGAATATGAAATATTTTGCTAATTTGATTACTTTTTTTTTTTTCAGGGTGTAAATAAGCCAGTCACAGCTACAGCACAAAGTTAATCATTACAAAATAGTAATTGAAGTTTCAGACATCTATAATATTATTTTCTTTTTGCCTTTGAGATTAGCATTTGAAAATTAACTTGTCTGAATTACCTTATCTGATGCCCAATTTTTCCCAATAGCTGTTTCTTGAAGGACCTGGGCTGCCACCTGTAATTTCAAATTTTCATATACCGCACAGATGCTAAACTAAATAATATAAATTACTGGTCTGTAGCAACATTGAAGGTACCTCACCACCATTGATACCTCCTTCATAGCAAGGCTTTAAACTGATTGCACGCTCAAGATAAGGTCTCCAATGACCAGTGAGCAAATCTCTCCTAATCATCTCAACGCCGGATTGATAATGCTGTTAAAATTTTAAACCCAATCATTATCAGATATTTAGAGAGAGGCAAGATAATGATGGAAACAAACACGCAAAGATGAAGAAAAATAAAATTTATCAGACAAGTAGAAGGCCAATCCTGCTTTTAGGTCACTTCCCCAAAATCACTTGAACTAAATGTAGTGATTTACACTAGTGATTGTAAATAATATTTTTCATGTGCTAAAATTGCCAGTTAAATTCAGAATTGTTGGGAGTGGAAGATTTTGGCGTTCAACAAATAAAGGATGAAATGTACCTCAAGCATATTTCTAAGAAAAGGTTCTTCGTTGAAATAATCTCTGCGTACAAAGACAAATGGTAACTTGAATGCAAGGGCTTCACTCACAGTACCATAACCAATTTTTCCTGAAATAAGAAGGAACACAAATGAATCTCATATCTATCAACTTAAGGTAGCTTCAGCCACCATTAAAAATCTCTAACTTACCTAGCATACAATCAGAGGCTGCTATGATATCAGGTGTATAAGCATCTTTTGCGAGCTTCCTAAAATTTGGTGGAAGCTCCTGGCTTTCTGAAGCACCACAAACCTGAATTAAAAAATAAAACAATAAAAGTGTTTTAGTACAAGTATTTAAGAACGGTTAGTCAATAAAATGTGCAGAAAATATGATATGAAGACATACCAGGCCAAGCCATCCAGGGGGTAAAAACTCCTCTTTCAACTTCCAGCCTGATGGCTGCAAAGGAAAGACAGAAATGTACCAACTATAATTAGCAAAATATGGAAGATAACTCATAAAAGTAGTAAACCATTTGGCAATACAAAGTTACTGTGATTAGTACCACCAAGAAGTGTCTGGGCAATCAACTGAAGACTTTAATAATTGTATAACTAGAATATACAGCAAGTCATCCATGGTATACCTGTCCACCAAAGTTGAGAATGACTAGTTTGACATCTTCTTCAATTCCTAGTTCTTTCCTCACCTATATCCAGGAAAATAGTTAATAACTATACAGCAAACTCATTTGAGCAATGGAAAGACTCTGAGGCTAAAACCTCTTTGCGGGATCTGTGCAACCTCCTCACAACTAAGGGTACGTCAATCACATCACGGAATGCAGGCACTGCAAAAGTATAAATAGAATATAAGACACATTCTTAGTAAATGTAGAGCTAAAGAGATAAAGGCAATAACGACAGGGAAGCCACAGTCTTTGGCATTGTAAGAAGACCGCATACTGGGGCAATATCCTGGGAGGCGGATCAGGAATTCACAGTGAGAATAATCTTCTGCTATCTATATTCGACATTGAAAAGAAAGTATCAGATTTGAGGATGGGACAAGTATGATATCAAAACAATACCATGAGAAAATAACTTTCATCAGTGTGATTCACATCCGATAGGTGATAGATTTAATTATGGACAGAAGATATCAAATTGAGGATGCCAGAAGAAAATGACTAACAAATAGAATATGAAAATCATGATTTCATACAAAGAAGATGACAGATCACCTGCCAAACTATAGAACGATGATGACTTCCGGCAGCCATGACATATTCTGCGTAGATGAAATCCCAGCTGTACAGGGAAATTTTTTGCAGACTTAAAATAATTGTAAAACTCACAAAAATCGGTCATTCTCTTGAACAACATCACTTCACAATATGCATTTCCATTTAAATTCTACAATACTTTGAATAAAGAAAATGCTAGTATCAACAATTACCTAAAGTTAGTAACACATACAGAACGAATTCCAGCATCCGCTGCGGCTCGGCACGCAACTGGAACAACATCTGAGACCTTTTCTTGCGCACAATCGCACGATTCACAAAAACAATGAACATTACAAGCTCTCTATTACAAGGGCTCAAACTTGCAACCAAAAAGTATGAACATTATCTTACCACCAAGTCAGCTTTGATTGAGGTCAGCCACTCTACTTCTGTTTTCAATATAGACTCTCTCGGCACCACAGCCGTCTCCGAATACTAATAAAACACAACTACATTACAATTTACAAAAGCAAAGAATCCAAATCTGCTACTATTTCTATCCAAAATGCTCAAACTTTCAATACCTTCTCCAACGATGCAAGGCGATCGACTGTCAAAGCGTCCGCCTGGACCGCCCCACAGTCCAGCAGTACCTAATACCAACCACAATCAACATCAATTCAACATCCAATTGTGATTTTCAAATGATCAAAACTGCGAAATTCGACTCCGAAAATGATGATCCTCACCTTGCGTATGAAGAGCCGAGGAGACTGGATTTCCGAGGTGAAAACAAAGTCCGGAGCTCCGGTGACGACATGCACGTCATGGCCGGCGAGGATCAGGTGCCGCACCACCTAGATTGATCATCAATTAAACGATTGAATTCTAACCATAGAAATATAGAGAATGAGAGAGAATAGGAACCTCAACAACGCGAGTGGCGTGGCCGAAGCCGTGGCCGGTGACGTAGTAAGCGAAGACGAGGTGGTTCCGGGAAGCGGAGACTCCGTCGGCCTCTTGGTCAATCCTCATACCTGCTTCTCTCTCCTCTCTTCTCTTTTCTGAGAGAGAATGTGATCAGAGAACGAGTGAGAGTGTTTGAAATGAGACGAAACGGTGTGTATTATTGGTGTATTTATAGCACCGAATGAGTCGGATTTGATTTTGGATAAAGACTATCGGGCCTCTCAATAACAACTCTCTGTTCCCAGTCACAGTCAACTTGATCTCTATCCTCCTCCTCCTTCTTCTTCTTCTTCTTCTTCTTCTCTGGTCAGCTAGCTCAGTTGAGTTTGGAGCACGTCACTGCCACCTCAACTTAACGGACTCATTCTTCATGGTTTACCTACAATTTTGACCTGAATCCATCACTTTCTATAATATTATTACTCTGTTAATTTTCCTTGATGGGGATAGTTTTGTTTTTGGATAAGAAGGGTCATGAACAGGAGAATGCGATAGTGGTGCAATGGCTGATGCAATTTTGCTATCAGCTATATTCTGCGATATCTACTCCAACAATGATTCATATGCTCTTCTTTTGATCAATAATGGCAGTAGAGTTGCGTGATAGAAACCACTTACATACACATACAAATGGGCTCTTTGCCTCTTGCCATTGGTTGGCCTTCAATAATGTTGGGAATATTGAGGTTGATGTTGTAACAAATCTCGGTGATTTTATTTGCTAAGAAACTAGTTGGTTGAATAAGATTCCGAATGAGGTTTCTACTGTTTTATTTTTTGGCATCGCACAATGTGGATGTTCTAGAGACGTATTTTTTTTAATATATTTCTTTTCATTATTAAAAATTATACTTTACATCTCAATTATTAGGCACGGTTGATTGATCACCAATGATCAAGTGTTTATCTCGTCAAAATATTTCACGTAACACATAAACACGATGGGTAAGTAGCTCTCTCATCTCAACTCAGCTACCAGATTTTGTACGTCATTACTGATTATAGCATTGGAGGAACAAACAAATCACAAGTATCTCCAGATAGCAGACTGAACAACATGCGGATCAGAAGTGTGTCTTTCCGATGGGCCGGCCTTTGTTATTTAGATGATTGGCTTATCTATTAGGTCAGGCCTTTAAAGACCAATACAGAGTGGTCTCTACCTCTTTATATATAGCTTGCTCATTCTAGGGTTTTATCAGGTCTCCATCGAATGTGTCCGCGAGGAAACTCTCCCCTCTTCCGCGTTTGGGATAGATTTATCATCTCCAGAACAACAATTTTTGAATCATGAGATGAAAAATCTTTCCCAAACTCAGATCTGCTTATGATTGATATTAGTTTTGTGCTTCATTTTTTTGAAAGTGAAAATCGAAGGAAATTTATGGGGCTGGAGTTTGACTCTTGGGCTATTATCACCGTACCATAGAGATGAATGCAGCTTCCCTATATCAATCTCTCAACCTTTCCACACTTCAAATTCGTCGGCTTTTTATTGCTGCCGGGGTTCCTGTCCAGGCTGATACATTTTTTGCTCCTCTTTGATCTATTTTGTTTTTGCTTTTGATTTGTTTAGCTGTTTTGTTTTGATTTTGTTCAACTAGATGGATGTTTTCTATGTCTCTTCAAATCGATTGAATTCGATTATAACCCGAGTGGTAATTCAGGCAACCCTCTTGCGATGACAATGGCAAGAGAGGTGTTTAACTGCTCGTAAATTAAGTCTCTTGCTCTTCAGACTTGCTGAGATGACTCTTTGAAGCTGGTCTAGTAAGCATTAGTACATTTCATAACTTGTTTATATGTTTACTTTCTGTGAAAATAGTCTAGTATCTACATCTGTTTTTGCCAACATCTGATAATCCTTTGTGCCATTTGAACATTGCAAATCCACAACAAGCAATACATGGCTACTCTGGACATTGAAATCAATGATATTTCCGATGTCATTCATGACTAATACGATAACATTGACCAGTGGTTTTCTGAAACAGAACCTTGTGAAACACAGCGTATTCTCTTTAACAAAACTATGATCTGGAGAACAAGGAATAATTATGAACTGAAAACCTGGTACAATTTTTCGACTATAAATCTACCTAGAAAAAAAGTTTAACGCAGCTGCTACTGGAGAGTTATTGAGCGGCTGTGGCTGCATACAATGGAGCTGTTGCTGCCAGCGTTGTAATTCAAAAGATCGATCCATCATAGGACCGAGCTCAGAAGGCTTGGAAGCATCCGAACTGATATCATCTGTGTCCATCATTTCAACTTCTTCGGCTTCCATTGGCTCTGAGACTCCGGCTACCTGTGTCTGTGTTCTCGGTGATGCAGGCCAATTGGATTCAACCCAGGGAACAATAGCCAAACAGCCATTTGAATCTTCTCCGCTACTTCGTTCAGCATCTGCTGGTTTTGCCCACTTTCCTTGTGCAAATATACGATCTGCAATAGATAGAATTGATTAGCATTTGCATAACAACGTTCTACTAAAACAACACATGAATGCCAATATGAAGAGATCTCAGTTGACATTAAACAAAGTTCATTACTTGGGTAGATGAACACAAAATGATGTAAGCTCGACACTAATTGGCTAAATGAACACAATATGAAGCTAAATTATTTCAACAGCGATCCGAAGATAGCGATGTCATACCTCTCAAGCCTGGAATCAAGTCGGAATTCACAACGATAGAGAAATCTGTGGAAGCAGGGGTTCTGTATAATGTACTAGCAGGAGTAGCAGGGTTGTAGAGCACAAGGGCCTTGTCAGTGTCCTCAGACAATGCCACCGGCTCCATTGGCAAACCACCTTGCTGCATTTCACTGGCGACAGCCAAAGCCTGTTCCGGTGCTAGCCTTTGCTCCAAGGGCTCGATTCCATTACTACGCCCATCCGCCGTAGTCGGATGTATAGCAGCATCCTACAATTCCAATCAACATTAATCACAACTTGCGCATCAAAAGCTGTAGGAACAATTCACTTTCAGAAAGGGGAAAAGTACTTTACCAGTCGCCTGGATTTGGAGAAATGAGACGCCATGTCGTCGAACGCTTCTTCAAACTCTTTTCGCTTCAGAGGCCTTTGATCAAACACCTGGAATGCACTACTTGGATTTCCGATCAAGTTCGCATCCTGAAATCCACAGCAGATACTAGAAGATTACCAATCGAACTAAATGGAAAGATGCGACTAGAATCCATGTTGATAAACCCTAAAACATTGCTGAGAATTGAATCTAAGAAACCGGAAATTGAGAGCGTACCAGACGCCGGGACTTGGTCGACGACATGTCGTCGAACACTTGTTCGAGGTCTTTCCGCTTCATCTCCTTCCCCTCCAAAACCTAAATCAACAGAAAACTAAGGAATAATTGAGCTATTGAATTCTCGCAGCGTCTACTTTTGGTTATGGGGATTTCAATTTGGATAGGTTTTTGGGATTTGATTTTCTACTGGTTTTTAAGGGCGAGTTCTCGGTGATTCTCTGGAAGTTTCTTCATCTTTCCCGCTCCCGCCCATAATATCCGGGCATGGCCCATTGCTTTATAGGCCCAATTACTTGAATCAGCCATCTTACTCGGCCCAAATTTGCGAGGTCAGGTACTAGCCTACTTGCCGAAGTCGATGGAAGAGAAGATTTTGAGTAAAGAGAACGGAGCTTGATTTGTACTCTTGCAAAAACGGAAAGTGAGATTGTAATACATTCGTTTCAATCTTGAAGC
Source organism: Argentina anserina (assembly GCF_933775445.1). Classification (NCBI taxonomy): domain Eukaryota; kingdom Viridiplantae; phylum Streptophyta; class Magnoliopsida; order Rosales; family Rosaceae; genus Argentina; species Argentina anserina. The sequence continues at coordinate 27,781,324 of NC_065873.1, read as the reverse complement.
TTCAAGAATATTGGCGGTTTGCATCTTCATTTCAAAGATGAAGATATCGTTAGTGAATTCTAAGAGTCGTTTCCATGTTGAGTTGGAGTTACGAGCTTAGAATCTAACACTAGTAACAATATCTTATACTTTAAGATGACTCTAATAAGAACTACCTAGTGTACGAGCAAAACGAGTTTCTCCATAACAACGTGATGAATGTTTACAAGTGATGATTATTTATCTAAAAATTTATGTTTATCTTATCAGATAGATAGTCTGACATGTTATGTTGTTAGATTGTCGATATATATAGACAAATAAGTAAATTAAACTTAAAGCATAAACCACACACAAAGCACATTACTCATGATATCCTGCTTATGAACTAAATTGCTTAAGAAACAAATGCAGTGGATCTCCGGATAGAAAGAACTCGAAAAAATACCTAGCAAGAAGCTGATTGCAAGGAAATGGCATGCCCGGTAATATTATTAATAGTTAAATGGCAGTTTCGTATTTCGGTGTCGCATATGGAGGGAACTGAAATCGGATAACGAAGGTGACCCTTCGCTGTGTCCTGAAGAACTCATTCCCTACTCCAATGGCGACGATGATCTCCATCTCCACATGGAAACTCAGTTCCTTACGGACGCTGCCATTGCCCTACTCGACGACAAGTCATTTTCCGACAGCCGTAAAATGCGCACCTATCAAGCAAGAACCAGAGGTACACTCTTCATCTTCAATTTTAGTTTTACCTGTCTGAGCTAAACCAGTAAAACCAGACTCATCAATGGACTCTGGGCTGTCCATAACGACATGTCGTTTAATATTCAGACTGACACTAGTCCAGTTAGGTTGATTCTTCTGCAGCAATATTGTGCGAGCCTTGCAATGGCAGAGGTTGGTTGCTCTGTGATTTCTGTAAAGGCCAGAAGACCAATGTGAAATCTGAGTCTAATAGGATCTACCGGAGATGCCCATCTTGCAGAGCAGTAAGTCTGATCTCAGTTTCCAAATTTTAAGCACACTTGAGACAGTTTGAAGTGAAAGATTTGTTCTTTATGGTTGGAATTTTTTGGTTGCAGATTGGGTATGTGCTATGTTCAAAGTGTAAGGTGTTTAAATGTGTCACATTCCCAAATTACAGTGATGGTGAAGAGTTGTCTTTTTGAGCTGAACAGCTTTGTGTTCATTTTTCAGGTTCTTCTTTTTTACCCTGCAATGTAAGTTCTTTGATGAAATGGGAGATCCATTTATCCATGTAATTTTAGTGGCTCCTCTCATTTTCCATCTTGGTGCCAAACTAATATGAATATTGAAATACCTATGTTTGTTGATTGTAGAGAATGTTTATATAAAAGATTCCATCTTGGTGCCAAACTAATATGAATATTGAAATGACACTTGTATACATTGTGTTCTGATCAATGTCTAAGTTGATCTTATAAAGTATCTAGAAATTGAAATGCTGAAGCCTAATGAAGCCAAATCTGCCTACATTTGAGTTTCTTTGGTAGCATTGGATCTCATCTGGTAAGATGATTTGTAATTGTAAGTAATTGAACCAAGCAATCTAAATCTAAGATTCACATGTATCTAAGTTGATCATGAGATATGCTTGCTGTTTCAAATTATGGATCAAATGGACACTGAAATTACCCATACAGTAGATTATGATCTTATTAGCTTATTAGTTTAGATAGTCCATTGGGTATAACCGTATAAGTAAACCCAGTGAGTGACAGATTTATATTAAATGACAGCTAAACCTCCTGCTTAAAGGCACATGATATAGTACTAACTGTACCTTCAAGTATTAGATTGCAAGTTGCAACTAAAACTATAATGTTTGAGATACTCAAAGATTTGGTGTTAGCGCTAGTTGATCAACACATGGATCCAAAGTCGGTATTTAGATTTGATATGTGTGTATCTTATATCTCATAACAACATGGATGGTTAATAATTTTGATGTACCTTCATGTACTTGTAAGGAACCCAGTATTTTGATTTGTCTTGTTTGATGGATAGTGATGAAGATAACAAGCACAGAAACAGGTTTTCCCAAAACTAATTGCCAGGTTTATGAAACTGAAACTGTATTGCATGTGATTACTATTAATCTTGTGCTACTTGCAAATTGGAAGGAGAGTCATTTTCATTGCAGTTGTCTCACGTGATCCTTCATTCTTTACTGGATCTTACTGTTTCTTATTCTAACATCAAATTGCATTAGTTTCCCAAATTCAAATGGCTGATTAGTCATCACTGACACATGGCTTCCTGGATGCATGTGAATGAACAAAGAGAGGCTGTGAAAATCTGTCAAAGGGATTTGATTTATGGCTGTTTACTTAATTCATTTGCAAATGAATTAGGATATGTTAAATGAATCCTTATATCTTTGAACTAATCATTTATTTAGGACTTTCTGCATCAAATATAGCGTACTCTACGGGTGTATAAGCAACGACAGATTCAAAATAGTGGTGATGACAAATTTGCATGGAATGAAACTATTGAAAATTTATAAAACTGTTAGAATAGGAGCATTAGGTGCTAAATTTTACTGAGTCAGTACTGATTACCAAATCTAGCTGTCTTAAATTTTATATTATAAATGACCATTTTTCAAAGCACTTGAATTTGCCCTGACACTTATGGGTAAACATTTTGTTGTCCTCAGAGTAATGTTGACCAAGACTACCAATTACTTTTCCATGAAGTAACCCTTGTATTCAAATTTAGATCTCTAAATTAGTTTACAAGTCTAGTACAGATGATTAGTTTATTCCTTGTGCATAATTTGTCATCTGGTTTGGTGGAGAAACTTTGGGAACTTATATGGTTCTTATTGGATTCTACATTCATATACCTTTAGAAAAAAAAAATTGGTTCTTAGTTTTTTTTTATGGTAGGGATTCAGTTCATCCTTTGTTTCTGATTGCAAGTGGCTCTGCAGACATGTGAAGAGTTAATTATTGGGATGATAATTGTGTGCCATTAATTGCTTTCATGAGTTCATCTCATCCCATCCCCCATTTGCCTCATCTATGAAAACTGGTTTACTGCCTTATCACTTTATTGACTATTGTGTAATTTAGACTGGATTCCAGAAAACATGCTTACCTAATAGTGGGGGCGATGAACTTTTCTTAGGGTGGGAGTTAATCCATCCCTGATTTCTTTTATTGTATTGTAAATTGCTCACTTGCTCTGCAGACATGTGAAAGACTCATATTGGGATGATAAAACGGATACAATAATTGCTTTCATCCTACCCTATCAACATTTGCCTCATCAAGGAAACTGGTTAACCAAGTATATGCTGGTTCCAAAACTGGTGATCTATCATTGTGAGTCTTCGGATTGGATGCCAAAAAAGTGAAATACTGCGGTATTTTAATATGTTACGTTGTTAAACTGCTAATATTGTTTGAGTTTATGATAAACATGGTAGTGTCTCACAGTATAACAGGCTCTTGTTGTAGTTTCTGAAAACAAAATGCTTGCTTCAGCTGTTTGTTGAATGACTATGAGATTTGAATTAGATAAATGAATCCCATAGGAATGAGATACTGGATTTGATGCCTGAGAAAATGCATCGGACTGATATACACATTACATACTCAACATAAAAATGCTTCTCCTTCTCATCTGAAGAAGAGATCTGAATGAGTAGTACAGAAAAGAAAAATGTTTACTATTATCTGCACATTGGGCTTTCAGGGTGGTAAAAGTTGAGCTGGCTTTCTGAATAGCATCCTTGCATGAAGAATGTATCCCTATCTTCCTCCACCATCTTTAGAAGCTCTTCAAACACAGAAACCTCGCACGGAATCCTCAGAACACCGGTTTGGTGAAAACCAAACTCCTCTTCAGCTTCTCTAAGCAGAAACTGGAAAGCAGGACGGCCAAGATAATCTGTTGGAATGACGAATCTCTTGAGCTCTTCTCCAACACAAACAGCAAGGTACCCTTTAGGGACATGAGCATTGTTAGAAGCTTCACAGGTACTGCCGGTTTTCTCTGATAGAGAAAGTGTTCTTTTTAGAAACTGGATGCTCTTGTTGCTGCCGCTCATGGTAGTGGAGCTCGCTTTTGGCGAGTTAGCGATCTTTCTCCATTTTTTGAGAATCTGTTGAAGCCTCACAATCTCCCTGATCTTGTTAGACTTCTTTGAATCCATGGCGGTGATGTTGCTCATTCTTCAAGTAAGCTTTGTGAATGTAAGCTAGCTAGTTTGTGTGTGTATGTAACTAAGTAACCTCTTGTGCCTTGTAAACTGCTTCTGTTTGTGTTTGCCTATCTCAGATTTGTGCTGTCAATTTATAGTAGTTGGCCTCAGGAAATTTGAATTGTTTTATGTGCATTCCTAAAATAAATAATTTCATATTCATGGTCCCCTTTTTTTGTATTTATAAAATAGAATAGGAATAACCCATCATAACTTCATTAGGCCGATAAGGGGAGGTTTGTAATTTTTCATCTGCAACCTATAGTCTCGGGACTGATACCGACCTCTGCATCACCAGTTAAATATATCCCTCTGTTTGTCCTCCATTTTCAAAGCCTTACTGCTTAAAACCAAACCAGCACTGATTATGATCTGTGAATCAGACTGTTACTAACACTCACGGGACCTCGCAAAATTCAACTGTAGCATTTAACCTCTTCTTGAATTGAGGGGTATTTTAGAAGCATCAACTCTCAGAAAACCTCACGGGAATTTTCATCCAGAAGACCAATGGAATGCTAGTGTTCCTTCACGGAATCAAGCCTTTTATCTTTCTTTCTTTCTTATGTTAATGACAGACACCGTAACGGACCTTAGGACTCCGTTAAAATGCAGACACCATATGAACGTAGATATACTGTCCACATAGTCAAGTTTCAAGACGGCGAAGTCCACTCTAGGGTTCTTCCTCTATTTAGAACTTTACCCCAACAAAGGAAAAGCTAGAGCGGAGACGGACTTCATCGTCTTAATTATCTTAGTTCAAACAAAACATCAATCTTTCAAGTTCCAAAGTCCGTCTTTTGATCTTAAAAACCCAAATCTAGTAATGAGTTTAAATTATCAGTTAAAGTTTATACCATCTAAACAATCATCATTTGTCAATTTACAGATTTCAGGGATTTCAGGTCTGCTACATAATCACTCTGTTGTTGGTGAACTATTAAAAATTGAAGTAGAGTAAATAACTTGTATCTGAGAATAGGGTTTGTATGATATTCCGATTAGCTCTTGCATAATGACCTAAATGATTGATTAACGGGGGGTTTAACTTAATTATTGCACGTTGAAGCAAAGGTGCATCATTGAGGTACACGAGCATATATTATACTAGAAACATGTACATACATCCAAAAGTACATGAAATTTGACTCCGAGATTCATTAAAAACAGATGATGATTGGTAACTACATTTAAAACTGCAACTATAACGTGATCCGCATTAACGATCTGAATTCTGATCTAGCAATCAAACATGGCCATCTGACCCTTTCGTGTATTATCAAAGAGTTTCGTTAAGCCATGGAGGTCTCCTGATTCCTCGATCAACATATAAAAAATGTTGCTTTCCAAACTCAATTACTTACTGGTTGAGCTTCAATTGTCTCATCTTAATTATCTAAGTAGACATAAATTACGGCTCGTCCTATCAGTATTAACCGACTCTTCAATTGTTAATTTTCTGCTACTCGTTGCATCATCTTTTAGCCGATTTAAAATTAGGTTATTATGTGATACGATGAAGTAATCTTCTGCTTTCATTGGTCAACGTTGTGCATTCGAAAGTTTGGCAGACCAACCATTTTACGTACGTACGTAGTTTCATCAAAATTAGTCGAGATAGAAAGACGTACTTGAGTCCAATTAGGAGGGCATGTACGTAGTTCAAAGTGCTAGCTAGAGCATTGGATCAAGACAAATATAGTGACCCACTGACCCCCATTGTTAATTAAACAAATACGAACGTACTCGATCAACAAATAAGATTCGTTCGTTCGTTTTTTTTTTTTGGAGGTAAACTCTAAAAAAGCCTCCATAAACCAAATCCAGCCACAATAGCATCCACCAGCCAATGATTAAACACACAAATGATAAATGATTAAACGAACCTTAATTTGATAATCTTCCTCTTCTCGTTGGTTACCATGTACGCACATAATCAATCTAATTAGTTTAGTTAATTAACTAAAAGTCTCTGACCCTAAACCCTTGATTTGCATTGTATTCTATCAAGAACTGAGGAAGCTAGCTGGCTAATCAATATGGTTGTCTTGTGTTTTAAACTTGTAATTAGCTGTCTTTGTTTTTTGTATGTACCTGCAAATGAGTGTTCTCACAAAGGGTTTCGATTATATTCTTCTTCCTTTCATAACTTTCTGCCACATACTATATTGACTTAGATATATAATTCATATTCCAATTGTCCAAGAATGTTTAAACCCTATAGAATAATGATTAAGATCCCTCTTCCCCACAACTTTTTCAACTGATGATTTTGAGGTTAGATCAGTAAGTTGTTAGCCTGACGTATAAATCTTCATTAGTTTATGATCATCTCCTCTAACAAATTTATCTTTTGCAGATGTGATCTGTCGATCTAACTTAATCAAATCTTTGGTTTGTTGGTATACGAAGTTCACCGTGTGAGAGGTACGCAGCACCTATAAGATTTTTTTCATTTCTACTTTCGTCACCTTCTATTACAAGTGATGGAGTTAGCTTCATAATCATGTTCTGCATATTTAAGTGCTTAATTCAGTGCTTATTACAGGTTTTTATTATCATTGTTTGGTTTTCAATTTATCATGATCCATGAATGGATAAGAAACGATCACTGCATGTAATTATTAACTTGGGCTGAGCAGATATATATCTTCAACACCAATGCGTGCAGCTATGGCTTCAGAGCACTCAGAACCCCAGTGCTACTGGGTTGCTTATTAATTAATCAATGTGCAGTTCCAGGCACATGCAAAGGCTCATCGTTGCTCGATCCTTCTGATAGGGTCCGCGCTTTGTGCTTCACATGAATGAATCTGCAACCCTAGCTCATCTAGTTCATTATATACATCCGCATTCTGCTGCAAAATTTCATATCACTGGTTGTATTTGTACCTGGTTGCGAGTACTGTACGTAAATATCAAGAAGAAAGCTAAAGCTAGTTAAGCCTTGGAAAGGTTCATGACTTTCGGTTTGTATATCACTACTAGAGATAACCCATTCAGGGACAAAATCAATTTGTCTTTAGAAGCTGAGCTTACGTCCCCTAAGAAAATTTGAGACAAAATGGCTTTATTGCTAATGTCGTCTCCTAAAGCTCGTCCCGCATTGTTTTAGGTGACGACCGGTAAATTTTGTTTCCTAATGTGTTTGAGGATAAAATAAAGACCTTCCCTATTCAATGAACATAAATCCTCCATACTTTTTGAATGCTGATAAAATAGGGGGAAACTAAATCAATTTGGCGCCAATACAAGGAACGATAGAGGCTATCCGTCTCCTTTTTTATTTCAAAATTTGAAATTTGAATTTTTTTTCTTTCAATTTTTCAAATTTCAAAAATTTTGATTTAAAATTAGCCGAACAAAAAAATTAGAGACAAAATTTCTTTTCAAAAATTGTCCCTTATATTCAAATTTATTGGCGCCAATAAAACAAATAGGCGATGAAAATGACTCTGTCTTTTTTTCCTTAAATTTAATGCTAATCATATAAATGAGGGATGAAACTCATCGTCTCTTTCTATTTGGTTTCAAAGTGAGAAGGATAGGGATTAGGTTTTGTTGTGTTGGGAGAGGAGAAATAGCTAGGTTACCTTCGTATAGGTCAATTAGGATTGAGAGTCTTGTAGTTTCTAATTGTAGATTAATATTACGGGAAAGTTATTGGTAAATAATAAAAACACAAAAAAGAAGGCAGAAAATCAAAAAAATTGTGTAAATTCAGTATAAAAATAACATATTGTCAGGCATTCTCTGTCAAATTCTTGTGAGATTTTGTATTGTTGTCCTAAGTACTTAGCCAAAAAGCCTTATATATATCTAGATCGATATCATATTTTTTTTTGGGTAAAAGATGGTGTTTAGAACTCTAAACTCTAAACTATAAATACTAAACACTAAACATTAAACTCTAAATCCTATAAAGGAAATCCAAGTGCGGAGTGGCATCCATACATATATGTATATATAAATGCTAGCCAAGAACCTCCTCCATACTTCCGGTTGGTTCTGCAGTATGGGAACTTGGTTTTTCGAACAGTTCAACAACATTTGCATTACCATCTCTATCTCTGATACATAACTGGTTACTTGCCTTGGAAATTAAACCTTATGTCCTTATCAAAATTGAAGAGGAAGCCTTTAGAGATATTTGTGATAACAGTTAAGGCCCAGAGGTTTAGGTTGGGCTCAAAATAGGGATCAATTAAAGACTTGGAAAGATTGAAACTTGCAATACTTGCAAGTAGAAGGGCAAGTAGGCCGAAAAGTCCAAGCCCGGCCCGAGTCTGGCCCGTTAAAAATCGGCTCGGTCTGAGCCCGTTATTGTAATGGGCCGAGCCGGGCTGAGCTTAGATATTGTAACCCATGGGTTGGGGCGGCTCGAGCCTGTTTTTGGCCCAGCACGATAAATTTATAGGCCCATTAAACATATAATTTTATATTATTCATATAAATATTTAAATAATTATAATAATGAGAATTGAATATTAAACATTCTACATATAAATCTCTTAATTATTTCATTATTTTAATTACATTATGTCACAAATATTATCAAAATAGTGAGAAAAAAGTCATAGTTTTGACATATGTAACATTTTATAAATAAGATTAGGGTTGTAAGTAGGCTCGAGCCGCTCGTGTTCGGCTTGATTTTAGCCCGTTCGGCTCGAACTCGTAAAGCTAAATGAGTCAAGCTTGAGCTCAATATTAAGCCCGACCTTGAAAATGATCTGAGTTTAAACAACAAGTATTCGTCTCGTTCGACTCATTTAACTCGAAAGTTAGCTCGAGCTCGTTAAAAGTTCGGCTCGTTTATTAAGCTTGACTTAAAAAAATTTATAATATATATAGTATAATTTTTATATGAGAAATAATATTTAAAAAGTATTATAAATAATAATTAAATGAAACTCTAATCTTATTGTGGAATAAATAGTGTTTACTAAACGCCATAATTCGATCAGTTCCATAAATTTTTCACCACCCCAAATGGTCAAACTCTATAGAAACAAACAACTCACATCGTCATAGAGTCACAAGCATGTACTCTATTATTCCATTTTTTCTTAATTAAAAGAGATTTTATATGATGCTATGACATTAAATTTTGAATTTTATTTTGAATTCTTGATTTTAAAATATTAATTTCAAATTATTCAAGCCAAGCTTGAACATGAAGGGAAAAAAATGAAATTTTAGTCCGGCTCGAATTCAATCGAATGAAAACGAGCCAAACATGAACAACACAATACTCGACTCGGCTCGGCCCATTTAGACCCATAAATAAGATTATCAACTGTGTTGTAGCATTTTATTATTATACTATTCTAAATAGTTATAGAAAACAAATTTGTTAATCACACAATTTTTTTATGTTAATTGTATCTTATAATGTTAATGGGCCGGGCTAGCCTGCTTCTTGGCCTGGCACGGACCCAGGTCCGGCCCGACATAGACTTGGGCTGTGGGTCGGGCCAGGTTTAGTATTTAAGCAAATGAGCCGGCACAAAAAATAAATTAACCAGCCGGAACATGACACGGGTACGGTTTTGGCCCGCTCAAAATGGGTCAGGACCTGACCAGACCCGTTTGCCACCTCTACTTGCAAGAAGTTAATTTCCATTCCTCATAAGTTAATTAACGCAAGTGGAAATTGATTTAGCTCTTTAGAGTCACGTAATTATTCTCCTTATGTTTTGATCATGAACTCTATTGATCTATATAAACTGAATATATATATATATATGACATCTTTTGAATGTGCAGCTTCAGTGAATCGAGGATAAACCCCTTTTACTGCACGATGACTCGAGGATAAAATTTCTTAAAATTCACTGTGCATTATACGTAGAATATTCTTCAAAATGATTACTCCTCACTTATCAGTGGAGATCTTGGAGATAAGAAGATTGGTCTTGGTCTTCCAAGTTAGGTTTATTGGAGCACTAGCACGAATTGTCACGTACATGTTGCACCAGAAATATTAAGCCTTCTTTTCAAAGAGCAAGGTCAACTAAGGAAACTGCAGCTGGCTATACTGCCTATACATACTATGAAGCTGCTGCGATTTACTTCTACCATGTCTGGTCTGCTCGGAGCACTATAGACAAATTACTCACAGTGGCCTTAGGTGGATGACATAAACCCAACAGATGCAAAGCGATGTTGGTCACCCACTTTCTAAGCCACCCCCATTGGCCCATTATATATCTGATACTGATTGGACCTCTTTTTGGTCATCATCAGAGACAAATTAATTAGTACCATGTATGGCTGAAAATAAAGGCCTCATTTAGCCCGCGGATCTGAAAAACTCGCAGAGGCCCAAAAATTTGATGTGCTTTTATTCGGCCCGCAAAAGCCCACTTCTGTTGTAGAGGGTCGGGTTTAGTTTAGAGGTGTGAAACTTAGCCCGGCCCGTAAAAGCCCGCAAAAAAATATTATACATATATCAATTATATGTCTTTTTTGGTAATAATTATACATAAAATATTATATATGTTAATAATACTAGATTTAAAAATTTATATTTCTTTATATCATAACTTTATACTAGATTTAAAATAAAATTGTAGCATTATGAAACAATTATATGAAGTATATGAAGTAAACTTCTCGAGATTAATCAACATCAGTTGATGTTATCGGTACTAATATTTAAGGACCATGTTAAAACTTCATCTAATTCAGACCTCGTTTGACCGTTAAAATTTCCGGTAAACCGAAAATGCCATTAATATGTCCTAAGGGATGACCCATTACCAGGATGTGAACGTTGAAAACCGTTTGCATATATGAAATAATCTAATTTTTGTCACTGATCGTGCGCGGTCGAACCGAGAAAACTCATTTGGCAAAGACTCGGTCAATGGGGTTTTAATATCTCAAAATGCCTCTTTTTTTATTGACCGTATGTACGGATAGTCAATGTCCAAAAAGGACAAAATTTTTACGGGGTCCCTAAATGTATATACCGATCACATCTGCTGGTGTTGATCGACCGTATTTAGAACGGGAGTTGTCGATCGCCGAAGTGTCCACTAATGTATCATAACCTTTATACTAGGTTTAAAATAAAACTATCGCATTATGAAGCGACTATATGAAGGAAACTTCTCGAGATTAATCGACATTAGCCGATGTGATCGGTATATATATTTAGTGACCCTGTAAAAATTTCATCTAATTCGGACCTCGTTTGACCGTCAGAATTTCCGGTAAACCAAAAACACCACTAATATGCCCTAAGTGAAGACCTATTACCAAGATGCGAACATCGAAAGCCGTTTGCATATCTAAAATCACAAATTTTTTGTCACCGATCGTGCGCGGTCGCACTAAGGAACCCATTACGCAAAACCTCGGTCAATTGGGGTTTTAATATGTGAAAACACCTTTTTTTTTGTTGAATGTAGGTATGAACGGTTAAATCATGTCCAAAACGGATGAAATTTTTACGGGGTCCCTAAATATATAGGGATCACATCTACTGGTGTCGATCGACTATATTACGAATTGGAGTTGTCGATCGCATAAGTGTCCACTACTGTATCATAACTTTTATATTAGGTTTAGAATAAAACTATCACATTATGAAACGACTATATGAAAGAAACTTCTCGGGATCAATCGACACCATCAATGTGATCGGTATATATATTTAGTGACCATGTAAAAATTTCATCCAATTCATACCTTGTTTGACCGTCAGAATTTCCGGTAAACTAAAAACACCAATAATATGCCCTAAGGCTATTACCCATATGCGAATGCCGAAAGTTTTTTATATATTTGAAATCACATAACTGTTGTCACCAATCATGCGTGGTCGCAATAAGGAAACTCATTTGACAAAACCACGGTCAATGAGGTTTTATTATGTCAAAACGCCTCTTTTTTTGTTGACTGTAGGTACGGACGGTTAAACCATGTTCAAAACTGACGAAATTTTTACAGGGTCCCTAAATATATATATCGATCACATCTATCGGTGTCGATCGACAATATTTCGAAACTAGAATTTATTTGTGACTTTTAAAAAAATGTTTTCTAATAATTCTTTTATTGTTCCAAACCCTTATATAAGAGTATTATGTTTGTTTTTCTAATACAAGCCCGCAAGACCCGCTTTAGGTGGACGGGGTTGGATCTTCATATTTGTAAAAATACTGTTGTGAAATTTTATTTAAAACACTCGCAAGTGCAGGAATCTTCGTTAGTATAGTGTATGAGTATGAAGTCGTTCCAACTAGTGATTTAGAATCGATTTAATCCTAACTTAATTGATCTAAACTAAAAACATAGGTTTTAGGTTTTCAAATAAAAAATTATAAAAGAAAGAAACAAGATATAAAACTAGGTTATCAGAATCAACCACTAACAATCTTATTTATATATCAATACAACTAATGAATTCTTTTGTATCTCTAGATGACAATTCTCGTATCTAAGTCCAGGTACGGCACTTAGACCATAGTTTTCCTTAAGTGTATGATACTTTTCAAGTACGGTAGATGTCGTATATCGTAACATGCAGTCTATCTAGGTACGACATAAATTTAACATGAAAGACTCATTACGTTCTAGAAAACAAGAGAATCATGCAAACCATTACTTCATGTACGACAATAATGTAATTCACAACTCTTAATCACAAGAAGCTAAGTTGAATTATATTGCAGGTAAGCCTCAAATTCATCTTCTAATTACTATATGCAAAACCCTAAGATGATCAATCAAAGAACTTAAACATAAAGCATCAATTCAAATAGTGACTAAGACTTCATCATTAAAAAAAATTATAAATCCATCAATGAAACATCAAACTACAAAAATAATCATGATATGGCATCATCCTAACCTCAGAAAAAGATTTAACAAATTACGACTAAGAAAAATATAACAAAACATAAAAAAAAATGGAATGGTGAAGATGGATAGATGGATGGTCTCTGCTCCTTTGGCATCTACATTGTGCTCTGGAGACCTCCCTCTCATATGAAATTTTTGCTCCTTTATATCGAGAAGATTCTTACTCATCTTTGACTTCCGTTTTCTTGTAAGACTTGATTTAAGACTCCTAACTTGATATGGAATGAGAAAACCTTGAAATATCTTTTGTAAAAGTAGGAATCCATGTACTATCTGCATCTTCATCTGATCATTGACCTTGATGTATTAAAATTGATGCATTTGTGCCATGAAACTTGAGTTCTCCATGAATGCTAGTGAACCCGGGTAGGTTTCAACTCTGACATCTCGACGATCATAACTTCCTCTCAGATTATCGAAATTAAGATCCGTAAAATCCTACATAAAATAGACATCCGTATCTTTCCAGTGGTATAAGGCTCATGGTCTGATTTGATCTGGAACTCCCACAGTAGCTCTGCAACGTCACAAGCTGCACAAGCAGATTTTGACAATGAAAAATATAATCGCCATTTAATATTTATTAATTCATTTTAGCCTATTTTCTTCTATTTTTGACACAAACCTATAAACACACTAAAATAACATAAATCAATCATAAATTGGAGAACTAAACATATAAACCAAGGATATGATGCATAGAAAAATAGGATAATACGAGTACATCAAATACCCAACCCGGCCCGGCCCGTCACTTATTTAAATTTACTAAGACCCGGCCCATTGACGATCCCTAGATGAAATTACCCTCAAAGTTTAAATTACGGTTGATTTTTCTTTTCAGACTATGCATGGTCGGCATGGAGCACAAGTATGCTTTCTTTATTCCAGTTTATTGGTTAATAAAGTTTTGCTTCTATTATCTTCAGTTTAGGGTTTGGTTCTATTGATAAGAGAGGTATATCTTTGGTTTCTTGGAAGGATTGTTGCTTGCCTTATAAAGAGGAGGGTTGGGTCTCAAGCAGTTGACGATGTGGAATCACTCTTTTGTTCTTAAAAAAGCATGGGAGGTGTTTTCCAGCTCGTCGGAGGGTTGTGATTTAATTCGCACCAAATTTTGGAAGAATGACCAGCTACGAAGCTCTTATGTTATTTCTTCAATATGGCCAGGTATAAGAAAATATTGGGACATTGTCATTGCAAATGGACGTTGGATTCTTGGAGATGGTTCAAAGGTTTCTTTTTGGCATGATAATTTCATGGGTAGGCCTCTCATTCATTTTTTTAACGTGAATAGGGGGTTATCTCATCAAATGGAGGTCAAAATCATTGATTATGTCCATGATGGAAGTTGGAATTTTCCCTTCCTTTTGCACTTTCACTTTCCAGCGTTATGTGCTCTTGTGAACAAAGTTCTAATCTCTATCACTACTCCTATTGAATACAAGCTTATTTGGTCTCCTTCTTCATCAAGGGAGCTCACTGCTAAAGAAGCGTATAGTTTATTAAAGCCGACTACTCCTCCATTGATATGGGGCAAGCTAATTTGGGAAAAGTACATTCCTCCTCGCATTTCTCTATTGACTTGGAAAGTTCTAAGGGGGCGGGTTCTATCAGAAGATTGTTTACAGAGAAGAAGCATATCTCTAGCTTCAATATGTGTGCTTTGTCGCTGCCATGGAGAATCATTAGATCATATTTTTCTTCATTGTTTTTTTCTCAGCAGCTATTTGGTCCATTATGCTAGAGAAATTTGAGCTTCATGGTGTCCCGAACTCTATTATTGATCTTTTGAATATGGGGTTGTCGGCTGGCCGAAGTTCTCAATTACATGATCTTTGGGTTGCATGTTTTGCCTCAGCTCTTTGGTTCATTTGACATTGTGGAAATCGAACCCGGTATGATGGTATTGAAGTTATTGTTTCTCAAGTTTGCCGTTTAATTACGGGTAATGTTACAGCCTCTAGTAAGTTGTCTTATGGTTCTATGTTTAATAATGTTCAAGAGCTTTGTGTAATTAAAAGTATGGGTGCTAGTTGCAAGCCTCGTTGGGCACCTCGAGTGTAATATCCCGGAAATTTATTTATTTTTCTAATTATTGTTCGGAGATATTTAAATTAGTGGTGATCCGATTATATAGTACGAGAGAGAAAACGAAAGTGTTTGAGCGATTTATACTCAAAAACGTTACCGTGAGGGGTCAATAGTTGACTTTTTATCCGTTAGGAATCTCAGAAAACTTCATTCATGAAAGTCGTAGAGTTCGTAGACGCACGAACACACTTTAATCGGATGTCATATGTGAAAGTTGTTAGCAACGGAAGTTTAATTTCCAATTTTGTGATGAGTATAAAAGAAAAGAGATGAGATTAAAAATCAGAAAATCAGTTTTTTTCTCAAATCAGCTCGGTTACTGTTCACATGATTTTTCCTTATTTGTTGCCGAATCTTTCTCCGGCCATATCTCCGTCGTCCGGCGACAGAATTGAGTGAGACCGGTGGCGTTGAAACCGTCTCTTCGTCCCCTACCGATCTGGGTTAGTGTTTGGGAGAGTTAGAGTTGTTTAAAGCTTGTAGAATGTATATCAACCCTCTAAAATAGTTTTATCTATTTTGAAACACACAAGGAGAATCAACGATTTCTTTTTCTAGGGTATATGAATAGTGCCGATTTTATGTTCTTCGTCGATTGGATTGTTTAAGCTTCAATTTAGACTTTGGTGTCAACTAGAAAGTTATTGGAAATATTGTTTAGATTGTGGTAGTAAATTTTGGTGATCATTGGTGGTCACCGGAACGGTGGCGGCACATGAACATTGTTTCGTGAACACTGATTTTATGACAGTGATTTATTATCAGTGTTCAGCTGTAATGAATATTCACCTAAGATTTTACGTATAGTTTTGTAAGCACTTTATCATACTATTAGGTGATCGACGAAATGAGTGAGGGAATCGATCTCGGTGTCGTGGAAGTTGCACGCAGGAAATAAGGTGAGTAAATCTCACAATGGTCATCATGATCGAAGTAGTGTTATAATTATTGAATTTATTTTGAGTTGTTAACATAGTCATTGCATCACTAGCTTATAAAATTTGTTCTAAAAATATGTTTTGGTTTAAATTACGTGAATTTGATCATCTACGGTTCATGGGTAAGTGAAACATTATTTTAATAAATGATTTTAAAAGATTTTAGTGATTATGGACCATGGTGAATGTGAGTAAATCTCACTATGAAAAGTCTACCCTTGGCGGTGACTCATATTTATGATTTCTTAAAAAAAGTGAATTGTGACATCTATATAATATAGTAGGGCTGGGATCGGTACGGTTTGGTTCAGGATTCGGCCAAAACTGATACCAATACCGATAATTTATTCAGTTTCGGTTTCGGTTCGGGATAATAAATTTGAAACTTAATACCGAACCGAACCCGTACATATCGATTCGGGATGGGTTCGGTTCGGTAAAATTGTACACTTTTGCATGTATTTATATCTATTTATAACTATTAGCTAATATAAATTAACATTCTAAGTCCTTAAAAGTACAATGTAAACCTAAAAAACTAAAGACAATATTGAAAATGCATATGTTTAATATATTTTATACATTCGGTACGAATTATACATATACCGAACCGTACCGTTTATAAAATTTAGGTATTAAATTCGGTACGGGATGAAGACATTTTACCGATTCGTCCCGACCCGTCGGTATTCGGTACGGGACGGTCGGTTTCGGTACCATTTTTTCGGTACCAACTCCCACCCCTATAATATAGTGGGTTGTGTATGTGTACAAAAATAGTAAATACGATACATATATATGAGTTGTTATATTATATAATGTTACGGTTCTTATTTCAAAAAATGAGATTATATTTTGGTGATGATATTTATATTGTTGTACAAAAGTCGCTTGGTTGTAGTACATAAACATGTGTTGATTGTTATATTGTATGTGGTTTTAACATTGAGTCTTGTTAAAACGTTTTATGGTCTTCGGACGTTTTGGTAGTAATCGAAACCAAGCCTTAGCCATGTGTCGGTTACGATTCAGTTAGAGCTCTAGTTTGTTTGTCGGTGTACTGCATGAGTGGTAACAGATGAGTTGCCTAAGTCTCATGAGTACCCATATTTTTTAGTGATATTGGGTAACATATGAGTTGCTCAGTGTCTGTCAGTGTACTGCATGAGGGGTAACATATGAGTATCTTGGTCTCATGAGGACCCATGTTTTAAATGATTTTGGGTAACCAGATGGGTTGCCCAGTGTCTGTCGGTATACTGCATCAGGGGTAACAGATGGGTTGCTTGGGTCTCATGAGTATTCATATTTTAAAATGATTTTGGGTAACAAATGGGTTGCCCAGTGTCATGATTACACATATTTTTAGATGGTATTGGGTAACAGATGGGTTGCCCAGTGTCACATGAGTATGTTAGTCTTTAAATGTTATATGTCATATTTCCTTTGTTTATGCGACGTATGTTATACTGTTGGTTTACTCATACTAGCTGAAAAGCTTACGAGGTTTGTGTTTACAATCTTGGTGCATCAATTCGATGGTGTAAGAGATAGTTCTGCAAGTGGGGATTAGCAGATTCAGATGACTTACTCTGAAGATTTCTTTATTTTATTTTGTTTGCGGTGAGGATTGAGTGAATTTTACATTTCCATTGGTTATAATACTGAGATATAAACTGGTTATGTATTATTCAAGTCGAATGAGTCGTGTTGTGGACTTAGTTTCGATACACTATTATTATAAGATGATTTCAATATTTTGAGATTTTTTTAGAGTTTTCATGGCTTCGAATTCGAATTTTTATCATTTGAAATTTCGGGACAGTGACATCGAGTGATTGAGGTGAACTGGTTAACCCCTCCTTTTAGTTTGATCAAAGTTAATACTGATGGAGCATGAAAAATTAGTTTTAATAAGGCAGGCTATGGTGGTGTTTATAGAGACTACACATGTACGGTTTTAGGTGCTTTCTCTTCTACTTTTGATATCCCTAGCTCAGTTGCTCCTGAAGTCATGGCGGTCATTAAGGCTATTGAACTAGCTTGGGTTAGAGACTGGAAGTTTATATGGTTAGAGGTGGACTCTTATCTTATTTTTCTTTATCTACAGTTTTCTCATCTAGTTCCTTGGCGTCTTCGTGTGAAGTGGTCCAATTGCTTGCATCGAATCTCCCAAATGTACTTTAGATCGAGCCATATTTTTCGTGAGGGCAATCAAGTTGCTGATGCTCTTGCTAATTTCGGTGCTTCTTCAGATAGTTTTACTTCATGGGATTTAATTTCAGATTTTCTGGTGAGTCACTGTAATAGAGATTGATTAGAATTTCTTAATTTTCGTTTTCGTTAACTGTTTCTTAGTTGGTTGATGGATAATTTTGTTTGTTATTATTTATTTCTCTTTATATCTTTTTTTCTTTCAATAAATTTTCGTAGAAAGATGTTGGTCTTCTCTACGCTTATTAAAAAAAAAATCTTCAGTTAATCATCCGTGTGTGTATCCCACTATAAATGTTTGGACTGCTGACTGATCAAACACGAATGTATGTAGAGGCTAGGATAGAGGGACCTTGATTAAGTACCCTGATCATCCTAAATATTTATACAGACGTACGGGCATTGCCCAAAACGGCACATTATAAGCTAGTAATATTGTTGTATTTGATTAGGTCTATATAGTTGCTTCATTGCTGGCGCACAGTCGACGATAACTAAGTGGATATGTAATCTCCTACTTGTGGAAGAACCTAATTGTGATAGTGCTAAGATATTAATAAGTAGACGATCTGAACTTACATATTTCTTTTTTAGTGAGAGAGATCCAAATGACCGAACTAGTTAGCTACAATAACCAATCCAGGTATCGAGAGCAGATGGGATCAACCAATCAACTTACAAATATTGGCTGGATATTATTGATTGTCATTGATGAACATTGCATGGATATATAGATTATATCTTACGTACTAATTTAGTGATACAAAATTTATGATCTTCGTTTTTTTTCTGCATCCAGTTGAGGAATTATAAGTAACAGATTAATAGGAAAGTGAAACGGCTCGTTGGATGTTGATGTTGATTAGTGTTACGTATTGCTTAGTTAACCTTCCCTCAAATTAGTGGATCGACATAATATGCTGGTATATATAGTCCTTGGTGAGTCATGAACAAAGCGTGCTCTATGAACCCGTTCCTTGTCAGACTCTCACTCTCTTTGCTCATGCATTTACCCTATAGCCTTCTTTGGTTTAGAGTTCACGTTTAATTGTGAACCATACAGAGATGGGATATGATATATAAATGACATTCACTTCAAGAAAATGTCAATAGATTTCAGTTTGATAGTGAATAATTATTCGACCTCGGACACAAGTCTACAAATTTTCTAAAAAAATAAACACGATTGTTATTAAGCCAATTTGTGGAAAAAATATTATATGTATCCGGTACACATAATAATTACTCTTTAGTACTGTTAGTTTCTGACCTAACATTTAAAAATTTTACTTTATCAAATTACTTAGTGCTAATCTATATATGCAATGGTCATATAATTAAATGCACTCAAACAACATATAATAATAAGGTAGACAGAGCCAAACTCTCGATCGGCCTAGCTAGCATCTCCTCATAGACTAAATGCGGCAAATTGGCATAGAAAATAAGCTCCATTGATAAAAGAAAATGGTTAGAAAAACAGTGAGAGAGACAAAAAAAGCTAAATATAAGGTGGACAGATGAGAAAAGGCAAAGATTAATTATTCATATATGCATGATATAACCCCCATTATTAGACTCATGTCTGTAATTTAGCAATAAAGTGTGGGTTTTGCTTTTCGTAATGCTACTTTAGTTGCTGTGCTCATGTTTTATCCTCGTCCTCCTTGACGACGAACTATGTATAGTGAGCTCCGGACTAATGAATTACACAGTTAAACAAGTCCAGATTCATTTCTGTATTATATATACAGAGCTGAGCCCAGGCACGATAGTGGAGGCTGGGAAACTGAAGGCTATATATTTATAGGAGCAAGAAGAGGAAAAACACTCAAGTTGTGTGAGAAATAAGAAGAGAGCTAGCTAAATATATCATGGAATGGAGAAAGTGCTACTTGGATGTGATTCTGGTTCCCCTAGGGTTTCTGATAACAGCTGGTTATCATGGATGGTTGTGGCACAACGTTCGTAATAATCCAGAGACTACAATCATCGGCATAAATACCAGAGGAAGAAGATTATGGGTCTCTGCAATGATCAAGGTACCTATCTATATAGAATAACTATTCGTACGCTGTCTTAAACTAATCATTCATATGGGGTTAAAGTCATTCGTCTTATACTCTTATTTGTCTACGTATATGACTAAAATTCCGGTACACATTTGTGGTCAGATTATGAGGAATTTCATATGAAATATAAACTTAGCATTGAGTTGTACGCATTAATTTAGACTCTTCGATCAATTCATTACCGGTTAATTTTAGTTGTGTGACCTAAATTTTTTATTAAACTGAGAAGTATCTAGAACCGGAAGTGATTATTTCATATCAGATCAAACTTACTTGATCGATCAAGAACTAAAAGTACTGTGGTTATTTGTGCATCATGTATTCTCGAACAAATGGTGATCGACTCTATACCTACTAAGTTTTTGACACCGTTTGTAGTTAGTGGGAAACAATCCTTCAATTTTAGGGCTCAATCAATTAAGAGCATTTTCCATTTTTCCGTTCATTTATGGTAGTAAAAGAAGTATATATAACAGTAACATCGTAGCGTAGTCAGTCCGACCAGCACAAGCTATGAGATAACTCGAGCTAATTGCAGGACAGACACCGTACTACGCAAACATATTCTTCCTTTTACTTCACAAATCCACTCAGTTAGGTTTTCTATTGCCTCCCGCGTCAGCTACTGCATTACTGCAACAGCAGCAGCAGTACTGCTTAATTATATTGATTGGTTTTTCATCATTACTGCAACAGCAGCAGCAGTACTGCTTATATTGATTGGTCCTATGAAAAACAGGGTAAAGTTCAATCATTGACTAAAGATTTACGAGTATATATCGTTTTCTTTCTGCCTTTGAGTATAAGCCTTATTGAAACAATATTGCCCGATCGAGGTACCAAGTAAAATTGCAAAATTCAGAGCAAAGGCTTGGATAGTTGGATATATAAGACCCAAATTAAGTTATAATACCCAAGTGCATGATGATCATGATCAGTGGGATACAAAGGATATAAGATAATAAACCCTAAAAATTGATAACTTCTGATATATGGGGTCAATCAAATGTTTAATTAATTCTTGACCGTAAAACATTCTAGAATTTAAAGCAAATGTATTCTACTTTGTAATTGAACATCACTGCTTTAGTACCCTGATATCAGTGATCTATACGTAACTTATGCTACAAGCCTACAATGACTTTGGCAGGACAATGAAAAGAAGAACATTCTGGCAATCCAAACGCTTCGAAATACGATCATGGGATCAACCTTAATGGCCACCACGTCGATCCTTCTCTGCTCCGGCCTGGCGGCCGTGATTAGCAGCACGTACAGCGTGAAGAAGCCACTGAACGACGCCGTCTACGGAGCTCATGGGGAGTTCATGGTCGCCCTCAAATACGTGACCCTACTCACCATTTTCCTCTTCTCCTTCATGTGTCACTCGCTTTCCATCAGGTTTATAAACCAAGTGAACATCCTCATCAACAGTCCTCAAGATCCCACTTCGCCAGTGACCCCCGAGTACGTGGCGGAGCTTCTAGAGAAAGGTTACATTCTGAACACTGTGGGGAATAGGCTGTTCTACGGAGCACTGCCTCTACTGCTTTGGATTTTTGGGCCGGTGCTGGTGTTCTTGTGCTCCATAACCATGGTGCCAATGCTTTACAATTTGGATTTTGTGATTAGAAGCCCTGATCAGAAAGGAAAGAATATGGATTCTTCTGGAGATTCGGACTTTGTTTGAATATGCCAATATCCCTACTCATCGTCGAGGCATTTGGTGATGATTCAATTAGTTGGAACGAAGATAAACAAAGAAACGAGTGCAATTTCAAGAATTTTTGTATAAATGCTTTGTTATCTCTTATGATTTCCCTCAATCTTACACGACTCTATCATTTCCTGCTTTACTTAATTTTGAGCATGCATATCATGCATGATGCAACCCATCAAGGCATCAAGCAAAGGAAACGACTGTACACCTTTGGGAGAACCGGAAAGTATTTTCCAAACATTTGATCAGATATTACATTCACAAATCACAATCATTAGAAAAGAATTGGTGACTAAATTTGATTTCCAACTTCTTGAAGTAAAGAGTAGAAATAAGAAATTTTATGTCCCTTTAAGTCACACGGGGCCTGAATGTAATCGTTTATAAAGTAAAAAGTATGGAGCATATATATACCATGCGAAATGACTTGAGAACATGAGAATGGGGAAGTCTTTATTGGTTTGTATATGGTGCTTTGGAGCATGCTACTCTACTGTAATCAAGTGGTATGCGTTGGGAGAGTTTACTTCTCTTGATCCGTTACCATAGCTCACATTTTTACTCAGAATAGGTTTTACGTTTTTCTTTTTCATCCAGATCCCAAAGCCGCGCCTTTGGAGTTGAAATATAAATCCTTCATATATAAAAAATCGATTTCAAATCCGAGGAAAACCGAGTGACCGGATCGACGTTCCTTCTTCTTGGTAGGAGAACCCAACTCTGCCTCTGAAGCGTCTCACTGCGATTCTGCTTAGTGATTAGGTACCAACTTGGGCAATATCTTCTTTTCAATCTCACTATTTTGCAACTACTTGTTCTTGTTGCGGTAGTTGGTAGTTGGTTGGTTGTAGCTTTGTATATTCAGCTACCTTGCAAGTATTGAATCTTAGCTAGAAACCCAAGTTAAACTCTATGACATTCTTTCTATTTGGGATCGATTGAATGAGGTGATATGCTTTGGCTTGTATTTTGGACTAGAACTGATTCGAAGATACTCTCGTAATTAAGTTTATGCCTTTACTGTCGGACACATCTCATCGTGATCAAAGACCATTCTTTTGTTTGGGAAATATGTTTTTTCTTTACTATCGAAATGATGGCTGGTATTCTACATTGGATTGCATGAGATACTTTGTGTTATTAATTGCTTTCTGCATTTTACACGAAATAAGTTTGAATGTCTTGCTACTTGTTGCAGTGTGATAATTTTGATTCCGGATTTTCGGTCTTCTCACAACAAATTGATAATTAAGGGGGATTTGGTCTGTTTGTCAGTGCGATTGGGGTTATGTTGTTGTATGCAAAGAGTGTCGTGATATATAGAGGTTAGAGTCACTCTTTTGATGATTCTCATTATGGTTGATGCAAACATTATAATGAGTTAGAATCACTCACTAGATATGAATTGCTTGCAAACAACCTTTGTCATTCTCGGCTTCATATTCTTCTTCTACTCTGTGGAAGTTCTTGTGCTTTCTTATCGTACCATTTCCTCCGATCCTTGTGACCCTATAGCTCAGCAGGACCCAAGAACTCTCCTCTCGGACCAGCTAACAGTCCTAATCAATGGCTACTCAGAGACACGTATCCCTCTCATCTAATCTATTGTCACTGCATGTGCAGCCTCCTCTTTGGTGTCATCAATTCTTGTACTTTGGGGAAACCCTTCAACCCATCCCAAACCTTGGCCCAACATGCCAACAATCTCACACAGTTCTCATTTGGCTTTAATAGCATCTTCTTAATCTGTCAATCATCAAACAGTCTCAATAACTGGTTCCTCCCCAGACCCTTAATGAAGACCCGAGCTGTGTTGGTGTGTGATGATGATGTTGAGGTTGATCCCAAATCCTTTGAATTTGCATGTCAAATGTGGGGATTAAACCCTGCTCGTCTCATTGGGTTCTTTGTCAGATCACATGACATAGACTTATCGATGAAAGAGTGGATTTAGACTGTGCATCCAGACAAGTACTCAATTATTCTCACTAAGTTTATGATTTTGAAAAGTGAGTATTTGTTTCAGTACAGCTGCGCAGGAGGGCTTGTGATGGCCAACATGAGGAAGATCGTGGATAAGATGCATAATTGTGAGGACATATTAATGAATTTTGTGATTGCAGATGAGGTCAATGCCGGACCTATATTGGTCGGTGCTGAGAAGGCCAGAGATTGGGGGGATGCACGCAATGATCATGACCATAGGGATGGTGAAGGACGCCGAGGATCGACTGGGGTGGTTGCGCAGGTGGGTTCTAGTAGTAGGAAAGAGAAGCATAGGAAGAGAAGAGGGGAGTGTATAGGTGAGTTTCATAAGGTTTTGGGGAGAATTCCTCTGAGGTATAGTTATGGGAAGGTAGTCAATTCTGTTGGTGAACAAGGGCTGTGTCAAAAAGGAGGGAAATTGGTGCTTTGTGATCAATCATAATTGATGCCCTTTTTTGAAATCAAAATAGAGTAGCACTTCTTCCCCATTCTGCTCAAGAACCAAGCGATGCCTGCTTGATTATATTGATATTTTAACGAGTTTAAAGTAATGTGTTCTGTAGTTACTAACATTATGATGCTACCTTGCCAATGCAGTTTCTCATGTTCTCTGCTAATCAGCCTTATCTTACTATCTTAGCTGTCTCATGTATGGCATTGTTGTCAAAATGGATTGGATGGCTGCTGTACAACTGTTCTACATTGAAATGATTTTTTTTTTTTTAGAATGAATTCTACATTGAAATGATTGAATCATACTACCTATGAGATCGATCGTCTTGTACCTTTGTACTGCTCAGTTCTTTGAAGAAATGAAAAGGCATTTTGTCTTTTGTTTAGTTGTCTCATGTTTGATTTATACTTGGTGCTTTAGGAGGTTTACAGTAACAATGTTCTTTACCTGGATCCGCCATTGTTCTTTACTTATGATCATAACGCTGCCTTGTAAATATACTCCATGTCCTGCAGCTAATAGCCTAATATCTTTTATGTCACGTGTTTGTTGTTGTCAAGTTGGACTGAATGGCTATTTTCCTACATTGATCAAACAGATGTCTCACATATTTGCATAAAGGAAATGCCAAAATTTTCAGGGCAAATATCGACAATGTTGTGGTAGTACCAGAAACATTTAGTCTCCAGATTGTTTTCTGCAAGGAAATGGTGGAATGGAGCTGCACAGAACCGTTCCTCAGCATCCAGTTGAAGCAACAGCCGCAACTCGATCATCTGAGGGAAATTTTTTTGGAGTTTACAGTACAGAAGCTGTGACCCTTGTTGCAAGTTTTGTCAAATAGGTAAGGAACTTAGATGACAAGCTACTTGTGGTCGTCGACCTGTTGGAGAGTACCTAGGCTGCAGCTTCCGTTGTGAAACACTGAAACATCCCAAAGCCAAAAGCCTCTTGGAACTTGGAACTTGAAAGCAGGCAAACCGCAAACCAGTTCCACAAGGTGGTGGACAGTTTTGGAAATAGTTCGGTTTGGGCTTGAGCCTGGAGCAAACCAAATATTAGGCTTGGGCCTGTTATATCTTTTGTGGTCTTTCTATTTTCAATTCTTGCATAATCATTATATCTTCCTCATTGTGCTGTGATTTTATAATCATTTTGGTTTACCAGCTGAAGTTGGTGCTCGTAGCACAACAACTAAGTAATTAACCATTTGACGAATCACCGAATCGCAGCATGAATACATGAATGCCTGAAAATGAACCAGTATTGGCCCTATTATAGAAGAAGCAAGAGCACCACCAGCTCAAATTCCCACTATAAGTGACATATAGATATGGATCTCGCTAACCTCAAGATTTGGAGCCAATCACATGTATATTATAATTAGTACTGATCTCTTATCATCGACCCCAATTCCATTATATCCCTTCTTTTTAAAAAGGAATGATATACGATGAAGAACTAGCTAGGGTAGAGAAAGAACTCAAAGAAGACCTTGACATAATTAGAAGGAAGCAAAGCCTTGTGCTCAAAGTATACCTAAACAGAACAGGGGAATATGATTAGTCTATTCATTGCACGTACCATTCATCATCATCAAGCTTGTGGTCTACTTTTCTACCACTTGGTCATTTTATATCTGCAAAGAAAACCAAACGAGACAAAAGCTTCTTTAGCTCGACGATGGTGGGCATTGCCGATAATTCACGAACCTTAAAAACTATAAAGTTAGGTATTACTTGGTGTCTTGGTCTTCATTTCATACGAGTAAAATAAAAGTGTTATGTAAAGCAAATGTGATTACTTTGAAACCCTAATGCTCAAAAGAAAGTTAAGCCTTTCTAGCTTAAGCTATCTCTGCTATTTAGTGAAGCATCATCTGTCAGCGACTTGTTTTTTCAACAGTCGGTGCTTGTCCAAATCAAGCTCCTCATTGCTTGCTGATCTCATTGTTGCAATCAATTTTCATCTAAACACGTACATTCGCATCACCAAAACCCAAGAATTGTCTAATTGCAACGGATATAACTAGCTGGGGATTGCGCAGAACAAAGAGATGAAAAGGTCCGTGTGTGTGTATATATATACACACACGGAGCTTTTCAGGTGCGGAGGTCCGTACTTTAAGCTAAGGTACAGATTTTCATTTCTTTTCAATTTTTAGATCGCGTTTTCACATCTCCACCGTCAAATATCTATGCTATAATGTATAGATCATCTCCACAAAATTTCAGCCGATTTCATGATCGTTAAGGTATCAAACTAATCAAAACCAATTGATGTATTGAATTTGCCGAACCTGAACCGTTCATATTTTGAGTAGAAAATCGAAGTTATGAGTACCTTAACGATGATGGAATCAGGTGAAATTTTGTGGAGATGATCTATACATTATAGCCTAGATATTGGACAGTGGAGATGTGAAAACTCGATCGAAAAGTTAGTTAAAAATGAAAATCCGTACCTTAAGCTAAGATAAGGGCCTCTTTACCTGAAAAACCTCGTATATATATAGTACATATCCAGAGTGAAGCTTCACTCTGAAATTACATAGTGAAGTTTCAATTTTGGCACACTTTTCTGTCAAATTTTTTCACCATAAGCGATTCAATATTTAGGTATGTTATTCAAGATTTCATCCAATTTGACAATGGTTTGAGCTTTCAAAATTGAGATTTATACGAACGGTTCACGTTGAACAGTTTTAATTCATTCATTGATTTAATCTAATTTTAATATCTTAACGATGTCCAAATTATATAAAAGTTTATATATATGATCTTGAATAACATACCTAAATATTGAATCACTTATGGTGAAAAAATTTGACCGAAAAATGTGTCAAAATTGGAACTTCACTCTGTAATTTCAGAGTGAAACTTCAATCTGGATATGGACTGATATATATCTAGCTAGCGCATGTACGTCTTCTACTCGATCGGGTAACTTAGTTTAATCAAAGGCTATAATTTATGACTCCTATAAGGCTATAATTTACCTGATAACTCAAGGAATGGACTTTTTCGATTCTTTGATAAGTCTTATCCGATAAAACCAAACTCATCACGAGTCTAGACTCTAGAGTGGAATTGAACCAGAACTTTTTTTTTTTTGAAAGGATTGAACTAGAACTTTAGTGATCCTTTAAGTGAATATATTATTGATGTTGGCTTCAACATATTGGCTTAGTACAATTTGATAACCCTTTAAGTCATCATGTGCCTTGCACGTGCTAGGGTATTAGCATAATTGAAGAGACGTGCATATATCTCTATCTATAAATGTCAGCGCCTTCGAAAATCACTAAAATATGTTTTACCTAAAATACATTTTTTTATTATACTCAATTACACAAAATGATTGTGTTATAAAAATCAAAATAGATGTGGCCATGAATATAATCTGCCTTTTTCATTATTACACAGTAACCAATAAATTAACACGTATGAGTATAGTTATTATAAAGTCAGCACCCTTCAAAATTCACTAAATTATGTTTTGCCTAATGTAATAACCCTAAATTTCAAAACAATATTTGGTTAAATTTAAATTCTATTAAGTTGTAAAGTTCGATTAAAACGAATGTGATTGTTTGCGATGTTTTGAAACGAAAAACGGAAACGTTTTCGGAACGTTTAATAAGAAAAACGTTACGTTTCCGAACGAAATTATCGACTTTTATCCTGTTGCTCGGTTGCGAAAACTTCATTCACGAAAGTTGTAGAGCACGTCGTTACGAGTTCGTGGGTATGTGACGCGTTCTAATCAGATGATGTATGTAGAAGTTATTAACGTCGGAAGTTAGTTTCCGATTTGGAAACGAGTATATAAAGAACTTTTTCTGTTTTAGGGTTTCCATTTGTGGAAACCCCTCTCTCTCCTCACTCTCTCCGCCTCCCTCTCCATTTCGCTCTCTCCCCGAAACCTCACTCCCTTCTTCAGAAAATTTCCAGCCACGATCCGACGGGCTCCGACCTCCGTGTCTCTCACCGCCGGTCTCCATGCATCCGCGAGCTCGACTCCTTCTCCTTCCGGGCAAGACGCGACTCCTCTCGTCGCCAAGGAGCGACGCCTATCTCCTCTGCCCTGCAACGACTCGCCACTGTTCAAGCCTTCTCCGACGAAGCTAAGGGGTAGAGCAGGTGCGCCTCCATCACACCTCAATCCTGCTACACCTACGCTCGAGGGAAGGGACACGACGACACCTCCTCGACGAATCGACACGATCGGCGATTCGTTCCTCTCCGACGATTTTCGAAGCCTCCACCGTTCGATCTAGGTATGAGATGATGATTTTGATGCTTATGTGTGATTGTGTGGTGATTTGAATTGATTTGGGGAAGATTTGGAGGAGGATCGGAGGTAGAGGTGGAGTGTGGAACAGTTTTGACAGAAGGGTATTTTGGTAATTTACTATGTACGGTAAATGTAAATGTAATTTTTATTTACCACGGTAAATGTAAATATAAATTACTTTCAGTAAATGTAAAAAGTAATTAGTAAAATTTATTTACTGAGATTGTATTTACATTTAAATAGTACGTATACGTACAAAAATACGTATTAATATTTATACGTACAGAAATACGTATTAATATTTATCCATACAGAAATACGTATATAATATTTATACATACAGAAATACGTATATAATATTTATACGTACAGAAATACATATTAATTGTATATTTTTGCAGTAACCGTGAATAGTAACAGTGAACAGTAACAGTGAACAGTAACTTCGTAAAACCGAAAATTTCTGAACAGTAACCGATTATTACTGTTTCGGCATTTAAAGGTTTACGAAACGAATCTAAATTCTTTTCTTATCTTTTCAAGGTGATCGTTAAATCAAGGAAATGAATTATCTTCGGGAATTGTGGGATTACGCTCAAGTCAATAAGGTGAGTAAAATCTCACTTATTTACGAATCTACCCTTGCGGTGATTCAAGATTTTTGCAAGAGTTTTTAATATTGAATTACGACACGTATACAATATAGTGGATTACGTATATATCGTATAAATGGTAATAAGTACATATATATATAGTTTGCTATATTACATACTGTTATGAATTCATTGGAATTGGTCATTTCGAATGACGAGAATTAAATGTTGAGCATGTGATGTGATTTTTGTACAATATGAGGTGTGATTATTGTACGTGGTTTTAACATGAGTTTGTTAAAATGTTTCGTCTTCGGACGAGTTTTGTCTTCGGACGAGTTTTGTCTTCGGATGTGTTTATGAAATATGACATGTATACGATATAATGGATTATATATATATTGTATAAATGGTAAATATGTACATATATATATAATTTGCTATATAATATACTGTTATGATTTTATCGTGATTTATGTCATTTCGATGACGAGATTTAAATATTGAGCATGTGATTTTGATTTGTACAATATGATGTGAGATTATTGTACGTGATTTTAACATTGAGTTTGTTAAAATGTTGATTTGTCTTCGGACATGATTTTTGGTACAATATGATGTGAGATTATTGTACGTGATTTTAACATTGAGATTGTTAAAATGTTGATTTGTCTTCGGACATGATTTTTGGTACAATATGATGTGAGATTATTGTACGTGATTTTTAACATTGAGATTGTTAAAATGTTGATTTGTCTTCGGACGTGATTGGTACAATATGATGTGAGATTATTGTACGTGTTTGGCAAGTCGGAACCTAGCCTTTGGCCGGGCGAAAGTTACGATACAGTTAGAGCTCTAGTCTGTCTGCCTTAGTACTGCATGTGAGGTAACGGGTGATTATCTGCTCATGGGTACTCAGATTGTTTTGGATGTTGGGTAGCGGGTGGCTATCCAATATCGGCGGTGTATTACGAGAGGGGTAACAGATGTGTACCAGCGTTCTTGGTACCCGTATTATAAATGCATTTGGGTAACCAGAAGGGTTACTTAATTTCTCATGAGCGCTTCTTTTCTTTGGGACAACCAGATGGGCCGTCCACTGACTCATGAGTGCATTTATATTTGTTTGATTTGTGGATTTTTGTATATATTGATATGCGAGTTATATATTTTCATTTTACTCATACGAGCTGTAAAGCTTACCGGGTTTGTGTTTACAATCCTGGTGCACCAATTCGATGGTGTAGTGGATAACTCCGTAGGTGTGGATTAGCGGGAATTGACGGACCGCTCAGAGGACTTAAAGTTATTTATCTCCAGCATGAGTGAGGATTTGGTGTGACTATCTTGTGAGGATTATACACTTCCAATTGATATAATGTTGAATTATATGTTTGGTTTGTAATAATTGGTTTTCTGAGTTGTATTGAGAACTCAGTGATGATCCGCTGTGCACGTTAAATGATTTCGATTTCATTGAGATTGTTTTGGTGTTCTAACGACTTTGAAATTTTGAGTTTTTGGGCTTGGAATTTTGGGGTCGTTACAGTTGGTATCAGAGCCTAAGTGTGTATTTGGCGATTATCAATATCATCCGGGAGCGATGATCCGACTGCAGGCGGGCACCCATCACATGCTCCTCGGTATTGATATGTCGTCGGGTACGCGAGAGTGTTAGGAGCCATACCTTATGGTTTGGTCCTGTAGAGAGTATTGTGACGATACTCCGATGATTCACCTTCTTCTGGAATTTCATGATTGATATTGGTTGGATCTATTTTGTCGAATTCGAGACTTCACATGTATGACTGAGTGTTAATTGTTGGATGGTGATGAAATTGGAAAAAGGGCCGTGAACAGGGCCGAGGACAGACGAGAGGTCGCGACCGAGGTAGGGTTGCAGGCTGAGTCCGCAATGTGGAGAACCTTTACGAGGAGGCTGCTCCACGGGTAGAACAGGTTGACCATGCTGCTGTCGTTAGAGACGACGATAGTCGTGTGTTAAGTTGATCAAGGACTTTAATCGTCTGTCAACGTCGTATTTCATAGAGGCCTGGATCATATGGTAGTGGACCACTGGATCGAGGGCATCATAATCTACTTTGAGATGATTGAGTACCCTGAGAAAGAGAAGAAGATGATATCGACACTTATTAGTGATAGTTCGGTAAAGGAGATGGTATGATTGACTCCTACATCTATGAGAAACTCTTTATGTGTCACTTCGCATTTGGAGTGTTCCTCGAATTGGAGACAATGAAAGGCTTGTCCTATTGTGAATGGAAGTGGAGAGTTCTCTGCTTATTTGATCGTGATTCCGGATCACACCTATGATGTGATCATAGGAATTGATTGGTTGAGTCCGCAGTACGCGGTGATTGATTGTTTTGACATGGTGGGTTCCTTCGTAGACCCAGGAAACCAGAGTTTCGTATCATTGACTCGAGGCGGATAATGCCATGAGAGCTTGAGTCATGGCATATGTTGAGTATGTGGATCTGAAGTAGCTATCGCAGACATCGTTGTGATATCAGAGTAAAGCGAGACGTTTCAG
This sequence comes from Argentina anserina, assembly GCF_933775445.1. Taxonomy (NCBI): domain Eukaryota; kingdom Viridiplantae; phylum Streptophyta; class Magnoliopsida; order Rosales; family Rosaceae; genus Argentina; species Argentina anserina. The sequence continues at coordinate 27,749,301 of NC_065873.1, read as the reverse complement.
GAGATACTGTGTTATAGCCCCTATAACGAAGACGCCGTATGGATGGGGCAAATGAATTCAAAGACTTAATGACCGGTGCGATCAGCTTAGAGAGACTACAATACTCTCTGAGTTTGACATGCGATCCAGATACTGGAATGCTAACAGGTTTGAGTATATAGTTTCCTATCAGGGCAGAGAACTATCAAGGAGTCTTGATAGAGAGCGTTGACCCTATATTGAGGGATGTTCAGTGTTTAAATGTTGAGGACTAGATTTTAGTTATGCAACTAATCTAAGTTGAAGCCTAACAAGGCTGCGATATTATGTTCAGGTAAGAGATGTGTGGACCATAGGTTGGAGGTGGTTAACGAAAATTTTCGTGACTAGCATCTCTAACGCTATTGGTAACAGAGTGGTAGGGCGTATGATACGTCCATAAAGTGGTAATACAATTATTGAATTGAGATTCACATTTTTTCGACATGACATTCCAAACTTGTTTTGGTTCGGCTATAGACAATTGATGTTACGCATTGTTCTTGGGTGAGCAAGAATATAAGGTGATGGAGAAATCTCAATGTGACAATATGAATTAATTATTTGCTAGATGAGCATTTAAATGAGAACGCTGATCTTTCAGAATTAAATTATTTTGGTGTTGGGGATTGGAACTTCACAATGCCACAGGTCCAAATGAGACGCAATGGCGGTGAAGTAACTCTATTGAAGGTAAGGTATGAGATGACCCTAGCTTAGTGGTGTTTTGACGAATTTTTCGTGACAAGCACCTTCCAACCGGTAAAGAAATGGTTGAGAATCAGATTTTCTTTTCAAGTGCAAGTAGTGTTAGTATTCGAGACTTAGATGCTCTTTTTCCCTCTATGCATCAAATTATTATTGTTGGATAAGGAGATGTTGACTCAAGTGTTCAACAAGGGATACATTTTATGATAAGAGAGTGATCAATTATATTGCTGCTTGCATATGAGTTTTTTTGGCAGAATGCGTTGGCCATGAGAGTCATGATAAAAGTAAAGAAACAACTGTTAGAGTGGTAGTGTGGCAACAATCTTGGGTTAGTCTGGACGAGATGGTGGACCCAATATCAGGATTCAGTTGTTGAATTGTTTACTGAATTTATTGTGTTACGACTGTGGGAAAAATCAATACTATAGATGATGCCACTGGGGCGTTGTGTGGGACCATGTGTCATACATTTGAGGTATGCATGAACCAAGGGGTATGGTATATCTCAGTTGTGGTTGTGTTTATTTTGCACTGTAATTCCACCTAATTTTCATGTTCCACTATCGGAAGATAAATATTTTCTTTACCTGTCCTGCGACTTGAAGCAGGTAACTGTAACTTCTTTTCCGACGGTAAGCTTTGGTGAAGGTGGTAGGATGCGTGATGCATCTCTCTTGTGGTGGTGGTAGAATTTTCTACAGCCTTTTGCGTATATTAGTCGATTCTCTGGTGAACTGTTTGAGAGTAATTCTTAATCCAAGGTGGTGTTCTGTGGTGGTTGTGAACTCAATGAGTTAAGATTTCTTTATTGTGTTGCCGATACAAATATGGTACTTGAGTGGGTATCATGCACGACAACTTTTTATGGTTATAATAAGATGATCATGAAAGGGGATTATTTTGTTGATTGGAATGAATGGTAGGTTCGTTATTCTAATGATGATTTGTGGTGAAGTCATGAAGGTGTTGTCGTGATAAAGCACGTTTATTTGAAAACCACTATGAGTGATGAAGGTAGTAGGCATGTGTTAATCATTAATTTGACTCATGTTAGATGTTGAGAGTTTTAACCATGCTCAGTGGTGGGAGCTAACTCATGACGTGAGGATAGTCTGTCAAATCGCAAGAGAGTGGTGAACTAGACAAAAGAGGGCGTTGACGCCTCCATGCTGAAAACATCATTAGGTTTCGGGAGGATGATTATATTTTGAGTAGCTCACATGCGACTATTATTGTTAGGACATGTGACAGATTGTCTGATGGAGGAAGTTTGAGGTAACTGAAGATAGGTTGAGAGCTTGTATGCTGGATTTTAAGGTAGCTGTGAAATCATTTGAGATTGATTGAGTTCGCCTACAACGACAGTTACCATTCCAGCATCGGCATGGTACCCTATGAGGCACTTAAGGTAGACCATGTTGATCACCTATCTGTTGGGCCAAAGTTGGGAGTAGTGAGATTTGACAAGAAAGAAAAGTTGGCGGAGGTATGTTGGGCCTTGAGATTCTCGAGAAGGTGGGAAAACTAGCCTTGCCTACTAGCATGTCGGACGTTCACAATGCCTTCTACATTTCCATGTTGAGGAAGTATGATCCTGATGTGTCGCATATGTGATCGATCATAACACCATTGAGGTGAAGGAAAATACCACGTTTGTTTTGAGCCGGTTTGTATTTTGAATAGATCCACAAAGAAGCTTTGAAGGAAGGAAGTGGAGCTAGCCAAGGTATTGTAGAGCCATCATGATGTAGGTGATGCATCATAGAAGCTAGGGTCGGATATGAAGACCAGATATCCACAGTTATTTGTTGAGTGAGATTGAATTTCGGGACGAAATTCCTTTAAGGGGAGTAGAATGTAATAACCCTAAATTTCAAAACAATATTTGGTTAAATTTAAATTCTATTAAGTTGTGAAGTTCGATTAAAACGAATGTGATTGTTTGCAATGTTTTGAAACGAAAAACGGAAACGTTTTCGGAAGGTTTAATAAGAAAAACGTTACGTTTCCGAACGAAATTATCGACTTTTATCCCGTTGCTCGGTTGCGAAAACTTCATTCACGAAAGTTGTAGAGCACGTCGTTACGAGTTCGTGGGTATGTGACGCGTTCTAATCGGATGATGTATGTAGAAGTTATTAACGTCGGAAGTTAGTTTCCGATTTGGAAACGAGTATATAAAGAACTTTTTCTGTTTTAGGGTTTCCATTTGTGGAAACCCCTCTCTCTCCTCACTCTCTCCGCCTCCCTCTCCATTTCGCTCTCTCCCCGAAACCTCACTCCCTTCTTCAGAAAATTTCCAGCCACGATCCGACGGGCTCCGACCTCCGTGTCTCTCACTGCCGGTCTCCATGCATCCGTGAGCTCGACTCCTTCTCCTTCCGGGCAAGACGCGACTCCTCTCGTCGCCAAGGAGCGACGCCTATCTCCTCTGCCCTGCAACGACTCGCCACTGTTCAAGCCTTCTCCGACGAAGCTAAGGGGTAGAGCAGGTGCGCCTCCATCACACCTCAATCCTGCTACACCTACGCTCGAGGGAAGGGTCACGACGACACCTCCTCGACGAATCGACACGATCGGCGATTCGTTCCTCTCCGACGATTTTCGAAGCCTCCACCGTTCGATCTAGGTATGAGATGATGATTTTGATGCTTATGTGTGATTGTGTGGTGATTTGAATTGATTTGGGGAAGATTTGGAGGAGGATCGGAGGTAGAGGTGGAGTGTGGAACATCGCCGCCTTAGGCGGCGCATGTGAGTGTGTGGAGTAGTCTAGGGGCGGCGTAAGGCCACGGGGAGGAAGAGGAGGAAGAAAAGGAGAGAAATGGGGTGGCGGTGGCGTGATACGCGCCGTTGGTGGCGTCGGCATTCAGCATCAGAATGACAGAAGGGTATTTTGGTCATTTACTATGTACGGTAAATGTAAATGTAATTTTTATTTGCCACGGTAAATGTAATTAAATTTTACCTTCGGTAAATGTAAATATAAATTACTTTCAGTAAATGTAAAAAGTAATTAGTAAAATTTATTTACTGAGATTGTATTTACATTTAAATAGTACGTATACGTACAAAAATACGTATTAATATTTATACGTACAGAAATACGTATTAATATTTATACGTACAGAAATACGTATATAATATTTATACGTACATAAATACATATTAATTGTATATTTTTACAGTAACCGTGAATAGTAAAAGTGAACAGTAACACTGAACAGTAACTTCGTAAACCCGAAAATTGCTGAACAGTAACCGATTATTACTGTTTCGGCATTTAAAGGTTTACGAAACGAATCTAAATTCTTTTCTTATATTTTCAAGGTGATCGTTAAATCAAGGAAATGAATTATCTTCGGGAATTGTGGGATTACGCTCAAGTCAATAAGGTGAGTAAAATCTCACTTATTTACGAATCTACCCTTGCGGTGATTCAAGATTTTTGTAAGAGTTTTTAATATTGAATTACGACACGTATACAATATAGTGGATTACGTATATATCGTATAAATGGTAATAAGTACATATATATATATTTTGCTATATTATATACTGTTATGAATTCATTGGAATTGGTCATTTCGAATGACGAGAATTAAATGTTGAGCATGTGATGTGATTTTTGTACAATATGAGGTGTGATTATTGTACGTGGTTTTAACATGAGTTTGTTAAAATGTTTCGTTTTCGGACGAGTTTTGTCTTCGGACGTGTTTATGAAATATGACATGTATACGATATAATGGATTATATATATATTGTATAAATGGTAAATATGTACATATATATATATATAGTTTGCTATATAATATACTGTTATGATTTTATCGTGATTTATGTCATTTCGATGACGAGATTTAAATATTGAGCATGTGATTTTGATTTGTACAATATGATGTGAGATTATTGTACGTGATTTTAACATTGAGATTGTTAAAATGTTGATTTGTCTTCGGACATGATTTTTGGTACAATATGATGTGAGATTATTGTACGTGATTTTTAACATTGAGATTGTTAAAATGTTGATTTGTCTTCGGACGTGATTGGTACAATATGATGTGAGATTATTGTACGTGTTTGGCAAGTCGGAACCTAGCCTTTGGCCGGGCGAAAGTTACGATACAGTTAGAGCTCTAGTCTGTCTGCCTTAGTACTACATGTGAGGTAACTGGTGGTTATCTGCTCATGGGTACTCAGATTGTTTTGGATGTTGGGTAGCGGGTGGCTATCCAATATCGGCGGTGTATTACGAGAGGGGTAACAGATGTGTACCAGCGTTCTTGGTACCCGTATTATAAATGCATTTGGGTAACCAGAAGGGTTACTTAATTTCTCATGAGCGCTTCTTTTCTTTGGGACAACCAGATGGGCCGTCCACTGACTCATGAGTGCATTTATATTTGTTTGATTTGTGGATTTTTGTATATATTGATATGCGAGTTATATATTTTCATTTTACTCATACGAGCTGTAAAGCTTACCGGGTTTGTGTTTACAATCCCGGTGCACCAATTCGATGGTGTAGTGGATAACTCCGCAGGTGTGGATTAGCGGGAATTGACGGACCGCTCAGAGGACTTAAAGTTATTTATCTCCAGCATGAGTGAGGATTTGGTGTGACTATCTTGTGAGGATTATACACTTCCAATTGATATAATGTTGAATTATATGTTTGGTTTGTAATAATTGGTTTTCTGAGTTGTATTGAGAACTCAGTGATGATCCGCTGTGCACGTTAAATGATTTCGATTTCATTGAGATTGTTTTGGTGTTCTAACGACTTTGAAATTTTGAGTTTTTGGGCTTGAAAGTTTGGGGTCGTTACACCTAAAATACCATTTTATATTTTTATCCACACACAGACAAAATGACAAGTATGTAAAAATACAAAAATTTCACTGATGAGTTTACCAAAAGTATCTTTCGTAGGAAACAAAATTGCATACAATGATTGCATTTCAATAATACGCTTCAAATAAAATTATGTTCGATCAAATCACATGCATCACACGAGTACGAGACTAGTGTTATTGAGATGCAGCCGCATCAACTATTCGAACAGAAATAGAAAATTGTAGAACCTTACTTACTACTCCTTCTCTTTATTCTCTTGGTGGTAATGCAGCTATTCCATTGGTAAAGATCCTAGAACTTGGTTGTTGGGGGTTGTTATGTATTGTAATTGAAGATAATAGTAATAGGATCAGGTGTATTAGTTTGGGTGGAGAGAGTTATTATTAACTCTAGTTGTTTGTTTCTCCTATTTGATCATAGTGAAATATTTGTCAATTCCGGGAATTGACATAACTCAATCATATTAATTGGGTGAACCACTATAAATCTTGTGTCTTTATGATATTTTTATTTAGTATCAATATTGTTGTTTGTTTATACTTCCGCCCAACATATATTTGCCAATTAAAGCAATAGTTATAGTTCAATTCTATATATTGGACTCAATGTGAAGTGCGTTACAGTAATACACTCATACTTACGCACACTAATTAACTTTTCTAGTCGTTCATGTGACCTGAATGGACAAGTGTTACATGCATGATTTATCATATTGTCTTCTCGTAGTCCGTCCTCATTTCTAAATACCAATGTTAATTTTAAGCTACAACTAGCTAGCCTTATGAATAAAAGCCATTGCTTGTACGACTAATATTACCTATATCGATCTATTATAAGTACGTACGTACTCCTTCCGGATTTCCCGGACGCTTCTTCAAAACATTAAATATAACTGCAGGCACTTACAATTATTACTAAGTGAGCTTCAATTCATACCTCACAAAATAACACACACACAACTTTATTTTTTTCATATCAACTTTGACAAGGTCAATGCATGTGAAATGACCAAAAAGAAATTTTTTATCCCAACCTATTGCGCGTAGAACATGGATTGGGGAAAAAATGTTGATATAAGAGTTTGACATTTATTCTCAATGTACCAAGACCGCCTTGATTGTTTCAACGAAATTTGTCCAAGAACAATATATTCAGAATCATTTACAATTGATGATTAAGTAAAATTTTATGTCAGTTTCAAAGGTTATATATTATGTATGCATTGACTTTGATGTATTTTTGAAAGATGATGTGCACACTATGTTGATATTAATTTTCATTGTTTTTAGCTTCTGCTTACAGTGATTTCATTTTTCAGTTCCATTATAATTATCATAATCAATGATGATATCTTGTAAATAGATATATTTGGTAACGTATTGTAACTTTGAACAAACAAGTTAGCTATGAATCTAGACAAAACTAAGAACTTATTGAACGAAAAAAAAGAATCAATGAGATGGAGGTCTGATTAAAAGAGGTATAATTAACAGTTGTGGATGTATGGATATTATTTTATTGATTTAATTGGACAATGGATATTTTGGGAAAATATGGAGGTCTAAATAACATTTTCTATTTTTTAAAAATAAATTAGAGTTACATTGACTAATTGATATATATGTACAATATTAGGAGGTATGAATATAAGTTCCTTTTTATTAAACTATGTCTGATTCCTATGGACTATGACCCATGAAACAGAAATATTGTAGCATAATCTAGAAGGACATTATACATCTTTTGTAACATAATAAAATTTAGAATAGATATTATCTTAGAGTGGAAATGTGTGTAATCCAACAAATAATTAGACAGTAAACGCATGGGATACCATTACTAATTCACAATAAAAATTAAGAATCGATCACTATTAGGTGACATCTTTGCATGATGGTAAGTCTCAACCTATTCATTTAAGTATGTAGGCTTATATCGTGCTTCTCAGGTCATATTGAATCGTGTTCAATTCTTGAATTAATTTTGTGATTATATAGTCAAATCTAAATTAATTATAATATTCAATTGTATGTTCAATTTATAAGATTTAACTTTATTGGCTCATTCCCGCGAATATTCTTCCGAATGAGTTCAAAATTTTAATCTTAAATTTAGTATAAAGATGAACTGTATGTACACTCCTAAGTTAGAAACACAAACGGATGAAAGAAACTTGTACCAAATGGAGGAAAGGAAATTGCGAAGAACACACTCCACAATTTCACAGAATGTGGTTTACAATTTTACGTTGTTTTCCCCCAAAGAAAGACATAGATTAGGGTTAACAGAGAAGCCAGGCCCATCAGATTCAGGTGTCCCACCACATCCATAAACTTGTTACGTGGCAGTGTCAGCACGTCTAAAGATTCCAACAATTAAATCATTAAATAAAAGCTACGCAAATCGCATTACTTGCACACGAAGAACTCGCCGCTTGAAATCACCACAACACCCCTGCATCCCCAAGCTCATCTCATCCCATCGCCCCCATCGGCGGCGACTCACGAGGTCATTTTGGTAATCTGACTACGTTCGGCTTTTAACTTTATGTGCCGCCCACTTTGCTTTTGCGATGACGACGTACTTTGCTTTCTACACCCAACCTTTTGCTATTTATACCTCACTCTTGGCTCTCACTCCCTCCCTTTCTCTCTTTCTTTGCTCTTTGATTACTCCCCCCTTTATCTCGCCGGAGCTGGAAGCCAACATGGACCGGAACTCTGCTGCGGTTCACCCCAAAACGACGTCGGCGATGTTCGGGTCAGCATGCGCAGGTGACCACTTGAAGCGAAGCCCCTCGCAGTTGGATTTCGAGGAGTGTTTAGAGAAGATCGCCCGCGGGGAGTTTCGTGGGGACCGGAGTTTCGCCGATACTGACGGCTTTTTCGGCGACGTACTTTGCTCCGGTGAGCTCAGCTTCGCTTTCAAGAACCGGGTTAGTCACACTCACTTGTTTACTTTCAAGTCTCACCTGCCCCAAGTCTACGTTCGTGCCACGTGGCTTCGTGGTATGCACTGTAATACGTCATTAGACTTGGATCTTATATCACATTTGAGTATTAATATACAGCTGCCGTCGTGGATTGAAAAGGAATGTTTGCCTAATTATGTTTTTCTTAGTTAATTAAGCATATAATATGTATCAATTAATTAAAGAACATGTAACTACGCCCCGAGTACCATTTAGTCTAGTGACGTATCATAGTAGTAAGTAGGAGGTCACGAGATGGGTCGTTCAAATGATTTGTAAATTTACATCATGCATGGTTCTAGAAGTAGAATGAAAATAATTTGACAAAATCATATATTATTTTTTGGAAGTGCACATTTACGTGAGCCCAACCAAGCCCAAATTAGTTCATCATTTTGTCTTCTTGTCAGTCTGCTTTTAACTGTTAAAATTCTTAATTTGTGGCAAGAACTTCATTGGCTTAGGACTTAAGAGGCACTAGTATAATTAGAAGTTTAAGCTAGCAGATGATTGACAGTGTACGTATATAAATTGAATGCAGGACATACTAAATGATTATTCAAGCAGAGGACTCACTGAAACCATACAAAGCCCTCAGAATCTGACCCCCAAGAATTCCAGCATCTCAGCAACCATGGATGCCCAGTCATCGATATGTGGTATGTTTTACGACACCTCAAACATGCACGTTAATTTGCACTCGCTTGTGTTAGTGGTTGTCTAATTGGTAGAACATTTTTGAGCTATATATGGTTCACATGGATATCTGTATACATTTGACATGTAAATGCTGCTCCTATCTATGTTTTATGACTTGGTATTTTGATGTGTTGGATTCAGTTGGAACTCCCACATCAGCTGCTAACCCAATTGGTAGAGATAACCAAGCAAGAGGAGCGACTAGTGGTTCCTCTGGAGATCAATCAGATGAGGATGATTTTGAGATAGAAGCCGGTCCATGTGGAGACAGCACGGACCCTCTTGCTATCAAACGTATTAGAAGGTATAATTTCAGTTTTCATAATTTCCTTTCATATTGGTTTTGCATTAGAGAACGAGATACTATATATGGGAGTTGGTCTAACATGTATTACCCTGTGACTACTTTGCAGGATGGTCTCAAACAGGGAGTCTGCTAGGCGATCAAGAAGAAGAAAGCAGCAACATTTGCAAGAACTCGAGGGGCAGGTACTAATGAGACAGAAGCATTTTTCTTTCGTGCTCTTAAGTTTTCCCTTGTTCATTGAGTGATTTACCTGGAGCAAGTCTGGTCTGCAAGCTCATTTTTGTTTTTCTTTCAGGTTGATATACTAAGAGTTGAAAATTCAACCTTATTTAGGCAGCTTACAGATGCTTCACAACAGTACCGTGATGCTGATACAAACAATAGAGTGCTGAAATCAGATGTGGAAGCTTTAAGAGCTAAGGTATAGGATTGAAACACTATCCAATACTAAGACGGTAAAATGAGAAGAATATAACTTATAAAATTATTAAATTATACTATGTTATCTGTGTGTTTTATAGAATTACCATGTGAGTTGTAAAATGTATTAGAAATTTTATTAGCGTATCATGATTTTAGGTGAAGCTAGCTGAAGACATGGTTGCTCGCGGTTCTTTAACCTCTAGCTTCAATCAACTTCTTCAAGGTCATTTGAGCACACCACAACCACTTAATCCTCATACTTTGCGCGGTGTGGCACATGTCTCTCCAACCATTACCATTCATGGAGACGATGCCTCTTATGCTGGAATTACAGTCTCTGGCCAGAACTCGGGCATGGGACTCGGAAATGCTGCTGGTATGACTAATAATAATATGAGTACCAGGATCGCGAGTGATGCAATGAGCTGTGTGACTGATATGTGGTGATAAGCTAATAAAAAGATTGTAATGTCTCATGTGTAGTCTGTTAACTAGCTTCACCGTCTTGATTGCTTTAGGTATATTTCTGTACAGTAATTTCAGAAGTGTGCTTTTGTTTTTTTTTCTTTTTTTCTTTTGAAGTGTTCTGTAATGTGTAGTATCTAAGTGAAGGAAGGTTTCTCTGTTTGTGTTTCTGCTTATACACCACCCTGTTGTCATGCACATGTTGTTTTGTTACTCCCTTACCTTCTTCCTTTGGTGACAACTCGGTCCGAATTCCATACTTCAGCTATAATATGGCATCAGATTGGGAAATGTACATGTTAGGTCCAAATAAACAAGTGTTCCACTTCTCCACTAAAAGTTTAGCATTATACTGAAGAAGCTTTTTTAATATGTTCCCACTTACACACTCCATTAAGTCAACAGGGTTCTGCAATCCTGCTAAACCCTCATAGCTACTCTTTCTCCTTTATTTTCGTTTCTCTGTATAATAAATTAATAATTGAGGTAAATTTACAAAGGGCAAGATCATGCTGTGCCAACTGTTCTATGCAACAAGAATAATTAATATGGGTTTTCTTTATTATATGAAGAATGAGGATCACATGAAAACACAGAGAGAAACCATGTTTTGTACAGATTGATCAATATTTTATATCTATGGTTGTCACCTCCACTGTTGGCAAAGCAGAGACAATTTCCAGGGTTGCACGGGCACCCAACTTAATGTCAAAGCTTTTATATTCATGCATCTCTGATCCTAACTATGATTACGCATATACTGTATAGAAGTAAATCACTACCCACTATCTAAATTTTATCTGGTTAAGAACAAAAACATTAGTACATATATATGGAATCAGAAGGCTTTTTTTTGTTTTTGTTTTTGTTACAGCCTTCAATTAATCAAAACCTTTGCATCATTGTCTTCAAAGCCTGAGTATTCCTCTGGCACTGGGATATTCAGCTCTGAACAAACCAACTGTACTATTCTTGCAGTCTCAGTACCATATGACATTTTATTCAAAGTGACAGCAATAGAAAACTTGTTTTGTATGTCACAGAAGGCTGTAGATCCACCCATTCCTGAGTGGCCGAAGCCGATAAGTGAGCTGTCCTTCGAGTTGTGGTTCCTCTTAAACCCGAGTCCAAATATGCCATCCGGCTTAACCAAGTTTGCATATTCCCCCACTCCCAAGAAAGCATCATGAATTTTGGGGTTGCTGTATAGCTTATCTTTTTTAGGACTGGAGGGTGAGTTTTCAGCAGCAGGAGAATGAGGAATGTGAGGATGGCTACCGAGTGGTGGTGTTGAGGAGGAAGTGGAATGCGGTGGTGGAATAGCTCCACCATCAACTAGGGATGCATAGTAACGCGCTAGTGCACGTGCCGAGCAATGTGCATTGGCTGCTGGGATGATGGCGCGGCGGATGTTGAGCATGTTGAATAGAGCAGGCACCATGGCAGAAGCTTGTTGAAGGTTGTCTGGCTTGAGGCTGGAGGGCAAGTCCAAATGGCTGCCAATTTCTGAAAGCTTCTTTGGATCATCTCCATACGGTGCAAGGCTTGCAAGCCGAGCTTCCACACCTAATTAAGACAAGAAAAGAAACCAAATTTGAAGATAGTAAATATCAAGAACTGTGTGTGACAGCAGAGTCATGCATACATATTCCTTGCACTGTAACTCAAATGAAACTAGCACTTGAAAACATAGTACACTCGCTGACTTGCCTGCAGGGATTCCAACATATAACTCGCCTTCAATTTTTAGGGGGTGAATGAATACTTCTTCAAGAATCTCTTGAAATTTCTTCCCTGATGCGCGCTGTTACATTTGGAAGAACAATCACAAATCAAATGACACAAATAGATCCATAATCTCCACAGAAAATGAAGAAATTGTCTGTGTGTTTCTTTCTACTACTGGTTAAGGCATTACCTCAATGATTCCGCCACAGATGTAACCATAAGATATATAGTGGTATGTCTGCTCCTTTCCAGGCTCTGTCTCAGGTACCGACATGGCAGTGCTTTTTAAACACTCTTCCCAGTTAGACATGAGAAAAGGGTTTCCTAACACAACGTCTGCCAAGGCATTGTGCAGTCCAGATGTATGGTTAAGCGCATGATGGACCTAACAAAAAGAAAACAGCATGTAATTAATCAAAGAGAAATGGTGTATATACAGATTTCTTAGATATAGTATAGTGGATACTGGATTAGGTATTTAGGTATGCTACCTTTATGTTATCTTTTCCATTTGATCCAAATTCTGGCCATATACTTGCCACAATATCATCGAGCTTCAATTTTCTGAAATACAGAACTATGTATTAGAACACTAATCTTTTTTTTATCAAAATTAAAACCCATTTAAGATAGAGTAGGCCGGATTTATAACATTAGAATGCAGAAAGATACTAATAACACACCCGGCGTCAATCAACCAATGTAACATTCCAGCTGTTATTCCCTTTGTTACAGAAAAAACTGGAAAGAGGCTATCTGGCTGAACTGGCCTGTCACTTTCTTTCTCAAGCAATCCACCAGCAGTGTCAACAATAACTTTTCCATCTTTGTAAGCGCAAACCTGGATAGAAGATCATAAAGACCGACCTGATCAAGATTGTCATATCAAACAATCAAAACTATAAATCGATCAATATATCACCTGAACTCCAAGTAATTTGTTGTCCTTTCCCAGCTGAACTAGGAGTGGTCTGAGCTTGGCCTCTACATTAGAGAGGGGAGGTGTGTCGTAGATCCAGTGATCATTAGCCATCGGTCTCCTATTAGGTTCTGCAAAACTCACATTCATTTCGGAAGGAATCACTTATAGGGCTTCTTGCTAAATTAAGTATCAATGTTCCTATGGACAAGGAGTGATCCTCATTCAAACCTGGAATGAGTCACATCATTAGAATCCCCATTCGTCGCACTGTTTTATGCCAGTGGCATTCTAGATTTTTTTTTTTAACGTCAAAAAATTTACATCTCATACCAGGGGTAAAAGTTTATTAGATTAGTAACAATCGGTTTTCCACTTTCTCCTAGTCTGAGTTGGGTTATTCCTATTCCTAGCGTGAGAAGGAACATATCTTATAGGTCCGATTAATTGAGCATCCCTACCAATCAATGTGAAAATATATCACCCTCTACAAGTCAACAGGGTTACCAGCTAATTAAGCCCTCGATCAAAGTTTATTATATATTGTTTCTGCAGAATAATTCAGAAAGATCATGCTCCACCGTACGTGCTACAATAAGTAAATAAGCTGAATTTCTTTAATATTTGAAGAAGAAAGAAACCGCGTTTCTCTTGTCGTTAGACTTCAGATCCATATTAATAGTTAAACATACAAAACCTCGCAGTTCAGACAGATCCAGGCTTGTGCAGGATTTAATTAAGCAGAATATCTGATATAATTATTGGCCTAATCAATTATGGCATTATGTTTAAACTAGTTCTGATCTATTTTCTGAGTTCCTGTACATACAGCCAGCCATACATAACAGTCCACTAATAATATGACTGATTATGAATAGCTAGTTAGAGAACAGAAGATGAAGAGGTTCATCAGGTACAATATATTATGAATTCATGGAATTTACATTTAGCACAACATATTGTTCATAAAAAGAATAAACAATTCCAGTAAAAATGAATCCAATGACATGCATATTATCTCATCATTAACTCAAACTCACTAAAATCAACCTTTCCATCCAAATTCAAATCCACAACCTTCACCATCTTCTCAATCTGAGCCATTTCCCAGCCATTATCCAACCCTAGACATTCCAACACCCTCTTCAACTCCACTGCCTCTATAAATCCATCTCCATCCACATCGAAAATCTTAAACGCTTCGAGCAGCATCTCATTTCTCTTAGACCCGTCATCACTCTCCAACTCACCAAGAACTTCTTCAACTGGCACTTCATCATGATCATCATCTCCCGGCAAGTCAAATGTCGACTTGTCTTCATTTTCCTCCTCGTAGCATATCAAGCCAAGATTCTCCACCACTCTCTTTGCCTTCTCCTTCTTTATTCTTCCATTGGTTTCCATACCAAACACAGTCATGAGTGCCCTTGCCATGGACTCGTCAAATTTGATTGCATTTTTTGGCTTGCAATCTTCATCAATGTGAGCTTCTGTGCTCGAGCACTTTGAGACTCCATGAAAGGCACGAACCAAGTCACCAATCAACCTAGAACACACTCCAGTGATCCCCAGCATTTTCAAGTGTTGCAAGTATGGAGAGAACGACAGTATTTACTATATGAAAAAGTAGATATGATTTCCTTGAGAGCTACTGTGGTCACTCTTTTATAGTGGTAACCATCAGGAAACACCCTTGAACATATGAAATACTACTTGAATGCCATTCCAACAATAATTTATGGTAATAATTGTTTGAAAAATCTCTCAGTTCTAAGGAAGCTGGCAATTGCTAATGAATTGAGTAATGTGACACTGGTGCAATGCACAGACAATGCTCATTTATTTTTAAAATGTTTGGGTCGGTTGTATCCCAGCATTGTAAATGAAAAATAAAATAGTGGTTATAAGAATTAAGCTGATACGAAAAGCGTGTAAGGTAGAAATAAGATTTAGACAAACGTAAAAAACCTAATGGAAAATACTAGAATCTACTAATAACAAATTAGAATAAACTAGCAACTACGGCACACCCGTAAGAAACAAGAGAAACTTCTCTTAATACTTGAGTTTACTAATAACTTGAATCAATCTCCATCAAATTACAATCTATGATGTGTCTTATATAGGCATTGAAATAAACCTATTGTATTAGAACTAGGAAATAATAGCTTATATGCTAAGATTAAAAAATCTATATTCTAAATGAAACTTAAAATCCTAATTAAAACATAAATCCTGAATATGCTCTAATTTGATTCGCGATACAAGATTTGGCTTTTGCCCGAGTATCTCAATATATCTAAAACAACAATTTGTGATTGATTACATCATTAAGAAGTCTATTTAAATACCAATTTCCAATATTCAAATTATTCTTTTTAATATGATGACGCTTCTTTTTTTTTTTTCAAGATTCTTTGTCGAGATTGTCCGAAATCTCGTCCTACATCACAAACGGATATTAATTTTGTGTTTCAGATTTGGAAGTAACAGAGGATCTTCTCTCCTTTAGCTCCCTGGAGATTTGATTTAAGATCTTGATCAAAACATCAAGTATATATCTTATTAATCTTTGCTAGCTTTAACAACTTTCCTGAGAGCTAAAAGTTTCTTATAAGACTTTATGGACAAGTACTATAGTCAAACCTTGTATACGGATCAGTCATTCTTCGAAAGATGCACATCGATTACTTCATGTTCTAATGCTTGTTTTTTCAGATCAAGCCAACTCTTAAGAAAAAGAGAAAAATTCACCAACAGTCTCTGAATTCATGTGGTAAGGACAGTTTGATCTCTGATTTTTAAAAAGGATCAAAGAGATCTCTAAACTCTTATTCTGATATCAATAAGGTACTTACGTTAAAACTTTTAGAATATTCCGTTAAAATATTCTTTTTTCTGTTAATTTTGTAATTTTGTTATTTGTTATTTGTTATTTGTTAGTTGGGAATTTATTTCTTTTAGTTGATCTAATCGAAGATTAAACCTTTCGAGTTGTTCTGCAACTTTGTTATTGCCTTTTTGTCTATATAGATAATCTAGAAATTCAATCAGGCTAGGTCTTAACGGATCAATATCTGCTACTCCAATCTCCTTTTGGAGATGAATATGTTCGTCGTATAGGATATTTAATATTCTACAAACGTATTCTATGGAGTACTGGCTTTCTTGAATATGTTTTGAATCAAAGCACACTTGCCACTTATCAGTAGCTTTTTCAGTACAAAAAGACTGGTAATTTTTAGGTCTGACTTTTTTTTATTGGATAAAATGAGCCAATTTTGTGGCATAAACCTGATCTTCACTTGTTTCTGAGCGAAACAAGCTCTGATACCAGTTAGGGCGAATCTAACCGATGCTCAAAATGTGAAAAGGTTTCTGATCTTCAAAAATTTCTTGAAGAACTTTGATATTTTCTTAGGATGAGTAGATTCTACACTGTATTCTATAGATAATATCCCAATAATTTTTGGTATTTCTTGGAAGGTTCTTTCTATTTTTTATTAGTTTTTATATTTTTCTTTTTCTTGTTGCAGTTCTTTTAAAGACAGTTTAGCAAACGCTAAAAGTCTAAGTTTAGAAGTTATGATAATTGCTATGATGATAAAATAACTGTTTACATTTGAGTATAGAGGGTAGATTTAAAGATTAGTAAACTGCTTAGAAAAATAAATTTTAAGAATTAGGTCCACCATGCTCCGTCAAAATTTTAACAAAATGACAAAATTAACAGAAAAAAGAATATTTTAACGGAATATTCTAAAAGTTTTAACAGAAGTAACTTATTGATATCATAATAAGAGTTCAGGGATCTCTTTGATCCTTTTTAAAAGTCAGGGATCAAACTGTCCTTACCACATGAGTTCAGGGACTGTTGGTGAATTTTCCTCTAAGAAAAATGTATTACTGAACTTCTGGTTTACATTTTCTGTGGTAATGCATACAGTATCTTCAAAGTTTAGTTTACTGAAAAAGAAATTATTTGGCAAAATAAGAAGACTGAGAAGCACCACCAATAAATATAAAGCATACAATCCATGACTTGAAGAAAGTGCACATGAAACTCTCTGCACCACTAAGAAATATAACAGCACTTTCTTTGTTATTATATGTTTTCTGCTAAATGATCGAAATGAGTGGAAGACTGTGTGTGTGTGTGGGCGCGCACTAAAATGAGGCTCCTAGAGATCAGACTATGGTATCATTATTTTCCATCAATTGGATCAATTTCCTCCCACTAGTTAATATTGGCCAGATCATCCAATTAATTTTTTAAGTGCACATGAAATTGCATAAACCGCGTTTTCCAGACTATACACTATCTAATTGCCATATTAAACTTAAACTGATTAGTGTTCCTTGTCTAATCGTCTGCATGCGCTGCCCACCATCTCACGTGGGATCTACTATACGTCTATACTAATTATCTACTTCAATATTGATCTTTCGGCTGTAGCATATAGATAAACCTGCACCAGTAAATTAGAATTCCTATAATTCATATACAGTCATCTGTAGTAAGTAACAATATGTTTTACAGTTATGATGACAATGAAGAGTAAACGAGGTCAGCCTCAGTTTATCAAAGGTCTTCCAGAATCCGACTGTCCCTCGGATGCTGTCTCTGCAAATCTCAAATAATCTTGTGGCACCGGGATGTTTAACTCTGAACAAACAAAATGGATGATTTTTCCAGTCTCGGCACCAAATGACATTTTGTTCAAGGTTACAGAAATGGCAAACCTATTTTCAATATCACAGAAACCGGTTGATCCACCCATGCCCGAGTGCCCAAAGCCTATAAGGGACCCCTCCTTCGAATGATATCTCTTGAACCCAAGTCCGAAGGTACCTTCGGGCTTGATCAAATTTGCATATTCGCCAGCACCCAAGAAAGCATCATGGATTCTGGGGTTGCTGAATATTTTACCAGCATTACCTTTTTTAGGAATGGAACCAAGGTCAGTTACAGTACTGATGTTACTACTGCTGCTATTGTTTCCACTGGGGCTACCAATATCGGGATCGCTAGTAGGGGCCTGCTCATACTTCTTAGTCTGGAATTTGAAAGCAGCAGCAAGCTTCTTGCTTCTCTTATCTTGCTTCTTGGAAGATGACTCAACAGGAAATTTGGGAATGTGAGGGTGGCTACCCAGAGCTGGTTTAGAGGAAGAGGAGTGAGGTGGTGGAACAACACCACCATCAACTAAGGCTGCATAATATCGTGCAAGAGCACGGGCCGAGCAATGTCCGTTAGCTGCAGGTATGATGCCGCGACGAATGTTCAGCATGTTAAATAGAGGAGGCACCATGCTCACAATTTGCACAAGGTTATCGGCCTGGAAAGTGGAAGGTAGGTCTTTGCGACCGCTTATCCCTGAAACCTTCTTCAGATTGTCTTTATCAGCGGTTAGGGTTGCCAGTCGAGATTCCAAGCCTAGAAGAGGATCAATGAAACACTGTGATGACAGAGACCCAGATAATAATACATAGCTGATGTTGATAGATTACAACAGAAATCAAACGGTTGACAGCTGATGCAGAAAAGTGTGAAAGCAGATCATGCATATATATTCCTTTTGTTCAATGAAGCAAAACATAGTACACTTGCCTGGAGGTATTCCAATATAGAGCTCCCCTTCAATTTGTAGGGGGTGTATGAATGCTTCTTCCAGAATCTCCTTGAACTTTTTCCCTGATGCATGCTGTGACATCCAAATAAATAGTTAGACCATTGAAAACAAAAAGAAAAAGCTTTCAACCATGGAATTCACTGTCATACCTCAATGATACCACCACATATCCACCCAAAAGATAGATAGTGATACAACTGCTCCTGGCCAGGTTCAGTCTCAGGTGTTGACATGGCAATGCGATTTAAACACTCCTCCCAGTCAGCCATAAGTAAGGGGTCTTCTTTTCCAATATCTGCCAAGGCATTGTGCAATCCAGATGTATGGTTAAGCACATGATGGACCTAAAACATAATGAGAACATTAATCACAGCAAATACAAAACAAAGATTCTAGTTACTGTAGCTGAATCACAAATTGTTAACCTTTATTAGATCCTTTTGATTTGATCCAAATTCTGGCCATATACTAGCAACACTTTCCTCAAGCTTCAATTTTCTGAAAGGCAGAATAATGAGATAAATACCCTGATTCTCATTGACTATACCAATAGTATCAAAGTATGCAAGTTCATATGAGTTTGGTCTAGTGGCATCAGTCTCTTCTTTATAAGTGAGAGGCCGTGAATTCCGCTCACAACAGACAAAGATTATAACTTTAATGTGAAAAAGATACCATCATCAGGCAATGATCTAGCTTTTCAACCATGATATCATGTCAAACAAATGAACTCAAAAGATACTATAACCATTTTACTCAAACTACTGCCACCCACATACCACCAGCTTCATTGTTTTAATGGATCACATCGTGAAGATTTCTACCACAACCCACGGAGTAGAATGAAGTTGTCAATTTAGTCTACCCTAGACAGTGAAAGTTCTAGCAATCAGGCCAGACGACACTAACATAATTAAAATATCCTGAAACACGTGGAACATTTCCAAGTGAATGAGTGCTCTGCTGTGTAGAATGAAGTGCCCAATTTAGAATACCTCAGATAATGGAATTTCTAAAATGACGCGAGACAATATTCATATATATTGCAAGCGTGCAACATAACAAGTGAATGAATTCTCAAAACCAGGCCAGTTGATACTAATATAGTTGCAAGATATTCTGAAACACGTGCAACATTCCAAGTGAATGGATTCGCCTGCTATGTAGAAGAGGGTGGCCAATTTAGAGAACCTCAGAAAATGGATGTTCAAGCAATCAGGCCAGATGATACTAATATAATCAAAATATATTCTGAAACACAAGCAACAATTCCAAGTGACTATGGGACTGATTTGTACAACTGAAAGAAGGTACCCTGGAAGCTTTAGGTGACAGCATATCAAAAGATTCAACAAATGGAAATACAGTAATACTCACCCATTGTCAACCAGCCAATGTAACATTCCAGCTGTTATACCCTTTGTCACAGAAAACACTGGAAAAAGGCTGTCAGGCTGAACTGGGCGAGGATCATATCTACCTAGCACTCCAGCTGCGGTGTCAATTATTACTTCTCCATCTTTGTAGGCGCATACCTACAATCATGAAATTTTGGGGATAAGGATCATCATTTCCATAGGAGTAAAAAAAAAAATAGAGAGATCAACTAACCTGAACTAAAAGATATGTGACAACATTCATTTTAGAAATATTGATTGCATTTATAATTCATAATTCTCAAAAGTACAATAAGTCAGTAAAATATAATTATACATCAAGAACAAAAGGCGGCCAAAATAGTAAATTCATCTTGAGTTAGTTATACCACCCAATACATCAATAGCATCTTATAGGTCTTTTTTCAGAATTCATCACAAGTAATTGACTGTAATTCCATTTTTCACTCACACTAGCTTTTATTCTACCATATAGGAAAACACCATTTTAATGAAACGGAAAATCGGAATGCCAGAATCTAAGATAACACGATAGGATAAGTACAATAGAAAGCTTCATTTTAAAAATAAAAAAGTATAGATTTCCACAGCAATGTATGTTATTAACGGAGAAACTGTGCACACCTGAACACCCAGAATTTTATTATCATTCCCCATCTCAAGGAGGATTCGCCTCAGCTTCTCCTCCACATTAGAGAGGGCGGGTGTGTCATAGATCCACTGATCATTTACCATTGGTCCCCTATTAATGCTTCTGGAAATATCAAATTCAGCTCCATCAGAATTGAAGAACGTATGAGAATGTTAAATGAATGTAAATAATATACAGAATAAACTCACCCCTGTAAAACGGATTCAGCAAATGGTCTCATAATATCTAGATATACAATACGGACGTTCATTGTGGAAGAAAGCCCTAAATCCAAGTGAAATAAACAATACATTATGTATTATTATTATTATTATTATTTAACATACATGTCACCAGAGAACATTTTGAAGACATACCTCTGAGAAGATTGAGGACTCGTGCAAAAATCACAATATCACCAGGAAATGCATCAACCTATAGAAGTGGATTCTACTAGATTCAGCCAGGATTTGAGCAATAGCGGAGGCCAGAGGGACAGAAAGTATAGGAGGAGAACTTACAGGATTAAAGCGTTTAACCTCTTTTCGGTTAAGTTTCATCTTGTCTTGTATGACCTTCAAGTTCTTTTCTCTTTGATCTACCAACGCCTTCATCGTTTCCTTATGAAAATTACAAGTAAATAATTAAAACTGAATGGGACAGGAGTCACAAAGTTAGAAATGGGAACCATTGTAACAAGTAGTATTGGCAACCATAAGTCACTGCATACTTACAGAAGACTCGTTTGGTGGTGTAGTACTACGGAAGAATAGAGTTGTTATCTCCATTGCCTGCTCTGGTACATCAAGGCGTAATTTCAGTCCCATCTCTGCAAAAGCTGACAATAGAGCAACATGGTCCCCCTGTTACAAAGAATAATTGCAAATTATCTTATGACTTCAAAGGAATTATTATTTATCATGCATCAAAGAAAAGTAAATGCCTAGGTTGATACTTCTCAGTCATAGATCTATCCAAAAGAAACCCTTTGCATTAAATCAAAAAGTAACATGATCAATAATTCACGAACCTCAGCAGATGCCAAGAACATCTTTGCTAATGCTTGTTTTAGAGAGCTTGATAGTTTCTTAGTAAGTCCAAAGTCCAGCAAAATAGGGCGATGAGGAGGTTCCTTGCTCACAAGAAAATTTCCTGCAAATAGAATGATAGAAACTCATAGAGCAGCGAACCAAGCAGAAAATAATATTAAATTTGTTCGCTCAAGAATTAACAAGTTCTATTCAAAACACCAAGCGGAAAAAGTAACACATGGAGTGGAGAAGAGGGATACCAGGATGAGGGTCACCATTGAAAAATCCATCAACGTATATTTGGTGGGCATACGCACGTGTGATTTCTTCGACAACCTTTTGTTTGTCGACACCAAATACTTCAAATGATTCTATGTCATTTAAACGAATACCGTCCATAAACTCTGAAATGAGTACTTTTTCTGTTGACTGACAGCAAATGAAGCAGGATGCAGATTAATAAACAATATAGGGAAACAAATTTTTCTATTTTGAAATGAATCAGATAAACACCAGTTAAAATCAGGCCATCTAAGAGGCAAACTCCTCTGGATCTCATTCTTCAGTTTGGAGTTGCAATGCTCTCTGTTCAACTATACATTATCTTAGATTTTTCAGATTCACATATACACATGTTTCTTTTTTAAGAAACAAACTTTTATTGAAAGAGAGGAGGAGAAACAAGGAACAACATCCTTATTTCCCTAGAAAAAGAGTTTACAGCAACAACCATAAAAAAAATACAGAGACGGGACTAGCCTAGGAAAGTAAGACACTGATATATGTCATTAGCAAAACATAAACAATCTCTAATTCCTTTGTCCTATAATTGCTGACACAATATTTAGTGTAAAACAACCCTGTAATATTACGAGAACAGAGCAAATATTACCTGAATAACTTCTGGTATCAAAACATCCACTTGATTGGTACTTGGGTTATAGTCATGTTTGCTTCTGCACCCAAGATTTTTAGACACTGTTCGAGTATTCTCTACAGAAGCAAAGAAGACATTAACAATTAATTTAGAAGAAGTAACATATGCATATATAACACAAATTTTTCATCAAGGCTGTCAATGATGAAATGATACAAATTTGTCTCGATTCTCAAACTATACAGACATGTAAATTCTTAATTAACAGTAAGCTGATCAGTTTGAGGCAAAAAAAAAAAAGGAGTGGGTCTCTTATATGAGTTATATCCAATAAAAGTCATGTTTCTTTAAAAAAAAAAAACGGTTGCATGCATGTCAATGTCAAGCACAAGAAGCTATGAGTCTATGACTAATTAAGAAAAAGTTGAACACACCAGCTTCATGATTGAAGTCAAGTTCGTTTGGACATTCTTTGCACCATTCATCTATCATAGGATTAAAATTGTACTGAGGCTCTGCCCATGCTATCCAGTCAACAATGGACTTTGCATTCTTCAAGTCCTAAAAGAAAACATTCCAAGAATAGAATATTAATACAGTGAGCCCATCTTAATTTATGTTTACCCCAACTTTCAAATATAATGTACGAGAAACCTCCAATATGATTGTCTTAATGCCCTCATGCTGAACTTTAACAACTACTTCCTGCCCATCAAGCAGGGTTGCGCGATGGACTTGTGCTATCTGCATATAATGAGTGCAAAACCAATAAGATATTTTACAATATCATAAGAGAGTTTAAGAACTAGAGCTAAGTACCAATGACTGTTCAGTCTATTTGAGTGAGAAAATCTTACAGATGCAGTTGCCAAAGGGACTTTGACAAAATCTAAGAACAACTGATCCATCGACTTCCCCAACTCTTTCTGTATAGTTTGAGAAACCTGTGCAAACAAATATTACAGTTCAGCCATCAATGGAAAATGATAACTCGACAAAACAAAAGGGAAGGCCATGACATGAATGCAGATATCTCTGTGTGCACATGAGATGGAGATATCAGCATAGCAAAAGAAAAATAGGATTTTTATATATTCATGCGTCCATTCACCATAAGAGTTAGTGTAAATTGACATAAACCATTGCAACAGTAGAAAATAATACAACACACTACATGAACATCAACAAGCAGATATATGCTTTCTAGAGCAGCCAAATCACATTTCTACAGTTATTGATAAGATAAGTTCTAAAACCTAAAGAAATAACCTCTTCCAAAGGACGAGGAGGAAGAGAGTCCTGTAATTGCTTGAGAAGAGATATATATGCTTCAGGAAGAACATCTGCCCTTGTAGACAGATACTGCCCAAGTTTCACCCACAAACCTTCCAACTGTACTATCAACTTGAGAACTCGTTTAGCATTCCGCTCATGTGCATTTTCCCATAAAGTAGCACTCTTAGATTTGCTAATCCATTTGTCTCTTTGCTGCAAAGCCTTCAGTGATACAGAAATGACAAGTAAGATTCTCTCCTACATATAAATTGCCTACTGATAAGTGAAGGGATATAAATGAATTTTACCTTGTAATCGAGGTATATAAGCAAGGCCAATGTGCATACTTTCATGCGCCTCTTGTAAATGCTTCCCCATCCCATTGGAGGAGGCTATGCGCAAATAGAGCCAAGACCCAATTCACAACCCTTTTCCTAGAAGAAATGAACAAACGAGTCAAGTGCCTATATCAACAAATCATTTGCCTACAATAAAGCTTGAAATGTAGTGTCATTCCTTGAATAATTAGTGAGTTATTAACGTCATCGTAATACTTAGGACATTCACCATATGTGAAACTAGTACTCCCACTGAATTAGAAGAAATGAAGGTGTACTTCCCACAACCTTTTCAACACTCGCTACAATCTCAAACCTCATCATGTTCACTTCACTCTCTTTTCGGATCACAAAGCTGTTACAGACCATAATCAGAGTACCAATTCGAGTTCGAGAACAGAAATCAGCACACCAATAGCTATACCCGTAGTTACTAACCAGCTCATCTACCTTTCCTTCTCCAAATTCACCACACAATGAACTCAGCAACACTCAAATTCATCGATGTAACTCTAAACAAACTAATCAATTCACCTTTTACAGTTTTACTCCCACTCCCACCTACCGAAATGAGAAACGTAACAACTCAAAAATCATTACAAATCGCAATTCTCTGTAAAACTTCTCAATTCCAAACTCCATATAACAAAATTGATCTTAACCTCTCCGAAATTGACATAAAATTCATCAATCACGCCAAACGCAACAAAAAAAATAATGACGTCACAAATTAAATAAAAAAGAATTCGGAATTCGATGAATTCTATACCTGAAGACTTGGGAAATGAGCTCTTACGAACAGGGAAGCACAGCGGAGATTCCAACAGATACGAAACTAGTGTGGTTTAAAGCTTTCGGGAAGAAGAAGAATAGAAGATAGTGAGAGGCAACGAATTAGAAAAAACGGGCTGTCGTTTTCTTTACGCGACTCCATCTTTCGCTTTTTCCTGCTGTCGTTTTTGGCCGCCTCCACCGGACCTGACGGTGAAAAATGGGTCGTGCGTAAGCCTCGGACTATACCAATTAGAGAAATGAACCACCTGCATTTAAATTTAAAATAATTACGTGTCACCTTCGGACGGGCTGGCTCCGTGCAGCTACAGGTGAGGTTAGCGTGGGGTAGGGAGCATAAGGCAGTGTAAACGCTAAAACGGAAATTTAAACGAGGGCATTGTAAAACGTGGCGCTAAGCTAACCGCCTCAATTTGGAAATTGGAACGGCCGGTGTTGAATTTTCGATCGTCGTTGATTTTGAAAAAGCTGATAATTATTCGAGGCCTACCAAATAGACCGACGTGAGCCTTGTTCATATAAATGTTTTTAGGGTAAGAAGTTTCTATGCAATTAGGCACACCAAGTTGGACTTGGACTTCTCATATGGTGTGACGTTTTCGCATACGATTATGGCAAACTTCTCTAGCCTGTATTCACAACTCGGGCTATATGCCCTCTTTCCTGGGGCATCTAATAGTGAAAAGATGTAATTATATGTTGATTAATAATATGTTTAAGTGAGAAGAGTCATAACTCAAAACTATATATTTTCTATGTTATATATTACGCAGAGTGTATAGCCACTTTAATAATTTCGTGATTTGAACCTAAGTTGAGCCAGACACCCAACTAGACAATACATATTCGATCACAAGTGTTTTATGTCATTTCAAGTTCGTATGTTGTTTCATACCATGTCTTTTGTTTCATAATGGTGAATCAAATGATAAGTTAACGCGATATATGGTGGTAGCATGTCATGTGATATGCATGCCACGTATTTGTCTTCTTATCGTGTTTGTTGAGTAAGATGTTGTGCGGAAGCGGCCAACATATCACACACATGGATCCAATAATATCGATATTCCCTCCACTTTAGCCACTCGGTAGAGTTCGGGTATGAGATTTTTCACAAAATGCCTCGACATTAGTGTGTATGGTATCAATCCATATAACTCAATGATGACTCTTCATATTTTCCAATGTGGGATTCCAAATGACTCAAATTTAAGCCAATCAATTTCCAACAAACTCCACCTTGGCGTGATTCGAGTCATCACCAATTGTCTCACGATCCGAATAGCTCTACCTTGACCACAAGCATCAATCCAAGTCCAAATCTTGTGACCCAAATTCAAATGGGAGCTCCACTAAATTTGATCGTATGAGATACCAAGTCCCAAGTGTAACACCAAATAGACGAACAACTTCTATAAAACCCTAAACTGCGGTTATTTCTATATAACCCCAAAGAAGTGGCTCTCTTTATTTCTCTCTACAATACTGCTGGTAAAGCATGTATTTATATTGCTAGACAACAACCTAAACCAAATGGGGTTAGGTCATAATATGGGCTTAATACAAAAGATAATTGACTGGCCTATTAATTTAAACCACAAACCAACAATCTCCACCTTGGCTTAAATTAATCAAAGTCTCCAAAGTAAAAATCTCCTCCCAAATTTTCCTCCATCAAACCCCGAATGGTACTAATTGCATATAGCAATCAAGCTCAAGCCAAGCTTGAACTTGCAAACATGAACTAGCTTGATCAAAATAAATAATTCCAACGAAGAGATTGAATTTCTTCCCACAAAGCAAAATTGTAGAGCCAAATTTGCTTCTCTTCAATATCACTAACAAAAACAAGCACCTCCTGGCCAGACTGAATGAAAGTGTAGTCAGACATTTTCCTTAAAGCTTGAACAAGCTCTACCTGCTTAGTAACACCGTGGTCATAACCTACATTAATAGATTGTTTTTCAAATAACATGACATACTCTTCAAAGTTCATAAACTGGTTGATCACAAATTTATGTGACTTAGACCGAACACACCACAAACCATAATTATTCACCCCAAATACAAATCCATAGAATCTCAATTTTGTCCTCCAGTTAAGTTCACCGTCACTCACATGAGTACCAGCAGGCAGTGTTCTAAATATCGGGATATATCGGCGATATATCGGTGATATTTAGAAACCGATAGGATAAATGCCATATCGCCTTAATATATCGGTCAACTCAAAATATCGGGTCAACATGCGATATATCGGTGGATTTTTTGTTTGACTTTTTTTTTCGGTTGACTTTTTTTTTGGTGGACTTTTTTTTTCGTGGACTTTTTTTTCGATGATTTTTTTCGATAATTTTTTTTCGTTGACTTTTTTTTTTGGTGACTTTTTTTCTTGTTACTTTTTTTTGTGATTTTTTTTAAGGAGACGATGTCATTTTGAGGAATTTCAACGCAAATAGACAGAAGGTGATTTATGAATATGATTTTATCTCAAAATATGAGGATGAAGATAATGGAGAAGATGATTTTGACTTTGATTCTGATGATGAGAGAATTTATAATGGATGAATGCATAATCAATATCTCAATCTATTTTTTGTGCACCTATTTTTGTTCAATTAGTACTTAGTAGTTAATATTAGTTGGTATATTTTGAATATTTTGAAGTATATGTTTATAAATATTTTAAATTTAAATTAAAAATTAACAAAAAACGATAAATCCGATATAATCCGATATATCTCGATATATCCCCGTTATATCCTTATTTTACAAAACCGATACGATGCCGATAACCGATATTTAGACCATTGCCAACAGGACAACTAATATCAAAATAATTAGCATGAGTATCAAACCATGCCTTAATTGGAATCTTCAAACAAAATGTAGTCGATGGAGAACAATTAACCAAATAGCAGGAATTACCAGATCCAGCACCAAAGTTCGTAGACTTATTCAAATTAGAAAGCATGTAAAACACTTTCCCTAAGAGGGATCCACAAATACGTTTTGCACTTCTCATACGTGGTGTCTTCAAAATAGTGTGGTGTTTCACTATCATATCTTCATATAACCGATCAAGTTGGCCCTCAATAAGTACACTTGTACTAATATCTGAATATAGATTTGATGAAAAGGCAACTGATGGAGCACCAACAATAGTGCTACCCTGAAGTAAGTAGAGCTTATGGCAAATCAACTTTCCCAATATCACAACAACATAATCTTTACTAACTCTTAAAACTCCACCTTTTGACGAAAACTCATAGCCTTGTGAGTTAAGAGTACCCAAAGAAATCAAATTATTTTTCATATCTGGGACATGTTTAACCTTTGTCAAAGTTCTGATAATTCCATTATGCATCTTAATTCGAATTGATCCAATACCCATAACTTCATTAGGAAAATCATCTCCCGTATATACCAAATTTCCATTAATAAGAATGCTAAGTGTAAAACTAATCTCGATTAAAGCACATATGGTGCGAGCAAACCGAATCAAGTAACCAACCATCAATGGAACAATCACCAGCAAATAAGGCAAAATTAAAAGTAGATTCGTCATCCACATAATTCACATTATCACCATAATTTTCAGAAGACTCACCTATCTCTTTGAGTTTAGGACATTCAAGTTTCAAATGACTTTCTTTATGACAATAGTTGCATTTACCCTTTCGAGACTTAGACTTAGAATTTTTCTTCTTCTCTACCTCGAACTGTCAAACTAAGTTCTTGATTATCATTCAAGTTCTCTGACACTTTTTTCTTCAATTATCTAAAACTCAAAGTTGCTTTGACATCTTCTAAAGAGATAGCCTCTCTTCCATACAACATGGTGTCAACAAAATTCTCAAAAGAATGAGGCAAAGAGCATAGCAATATCAAAACCTGATCTTCATCTTCAATTTTCACATCCATATTCTTCAAATAAGATATAAGCTTATTAAACTCATTAATATGATTTTGAACAAGCGTACCTTCAGACATATGAAGAGTGTATAGTCGCTGCTTCAAATATAACCAACTGGTGAGGGATTTGGTCATATATAACTTTGCCAGCTTTAACCACAATTAAGAAGCAGTCGTCTCATCGGTCACTTCATGTAGAACCTCATATGCTAGACATAACAAAATTGCACTATGTGCTCGTTCTAACATGTCTTCTTTTTATTCATCTGACAAGGTAGTTGGCAAAGCATTCACTCCTTTTAGCGCCTTCAATAACCCTTATTGGACTAATAAGGCTCGCATCTTCAAACGCCAAAGGTTGAAATCATTCCTCCCGTTAAATTTATCAATTTCAAATTTCGCTGAAGTAGACTTCATAATTGAATCCAGGATCACATAAACCAGCTCTGATACAACTTGTTGTGCGGAAGCATAACAAGTATGAAGTACCAAAAACTTGAGAAAAGATAAATAGACATAGAAATAAAGATTTACGTGGTTCACCCCAAAATCAAAGGGTTACATCCATGGGCAGAAACAATAAGAAGATTCCATTAATATCAAAAGGATATTACAAGGTGTTTATCACTCAAACCCAATATCCCAATAGTACCTAAATACACTCACCAAAGAGAAAACACCAAATAGAAAAACAACTTCTATAGAACACTAAACTGCGGCTACTTCTTTATAACCCCAAAGATGCGGCTCTCTTTATTTCTCTCTAGACAACAACCTAAACCAAATAGAGTTAGGTCATAATATGAGTTTAATACAAAAGATAATTGATGAGTTTATTAATTTAAACCACAAACCAACATAAGAATCCACGGATCACACAACCTTTACATCTTAACAAGTGACAGTAACCAATGAATTGATAACCAAACACAATAAAATTATTTGTACAACTACTTAGTTATGGTTGCATTTATCATACATCAATATAAATTATTCATCTTAACTTGTATGAAAACGAAAGATATAAGTCTTAGTTTTGATTTTCCTTTTATTTGGTATATGTTGCATCTCATCATTTTAGTTTGCATAAAGTAAGCATCACAAAATAAAAGTTGTGCAAACTTTCTAACAAGTTTCACGATGAATTTTCTTATGTTATCAAAACATCATAATGCAAAGTTCTTATAAAAATTGATTTATTTTCTATTTAAATGAATTATTTTTCTTATCGTGAACCAAACGAGGTGTTAACTTCACCATGTCATTTATGTGGTTAACTATTTACTGAGCTTCTATACACATGTATTGGTTTCTCGTACCACAATTCTATTGATAGTTGGAATCTATTTGATTGATGATCATATGGATATCATAACAACATTGTTCGTTGTCATTTTAACTGTTTTCTTTAGTGTTGTATTATAATTTATGTAGCAATTACTTATTTTTATCATAGGTTTTTACGGTTCATCGGAGACTTTTACTAACAAGTTCGTAGGGCCGTCTAAAATACCACTTTTCTTTTTGGACTAAAGTCTATGCTAGATCGGATCTCCCATTAAACTACACATTATTATTTTAGGTGATACACTCCTTGGTTTGTAGCTAGTTGTTGCCTTTGTTTAAACCAAAGCGAGCCACGACCCACCCACGAGCCCTTCGATATTTCCACACTACTATTTCGGTATTCCCACACTCTTTTTTCTTTCCTCCCTTCACTTACCCGGCGCCCAGTCGGCAGTCGCTAACGTCACCTACTCCACCAACCCAAATCTGTGAACCACAAACCACGCAGGTAACCCAACCGCCACGCGTCATCAATCCACGCCCTTCCTTCACCTCTCCCCTTCCTTACTTGACCACCACGTGTCACTCGCCGGAGAAACCGAACCGCTGGAAAAAGCCATTTCTTTTTGGCAATAAAAAACATTTTCTGGTCTAATTTCGTATGCTCATTAATATTTTAAACTCGAATAAACAAAAACCCCAAAAAACAAATAAACACTCATATATTCACAGCATTTCTCTCTGAGTTTTTGTGGATGCGATATTCGAATCTATGGCGTCCTCAAAGCTCTTGATACTCTCAGTCTTTCTGGCCCTGATTTTCTCGCAGATTAGGGCCGACGCTTCAGTCGGAGAGCGTGAGCCACTGGAAGTAGTCCGATCGGACGGCGCTGATTCCTCCGCTCTGAAGATCGAGTTGGATCAGCTCAAGTCGAAGATCCACTCCCTTGGTTAGTATTTCACTACTCTAGGGTTTTGTTTGTGCTCAAATTCTTTGATTTTTCTGTTGTGAGATTTGCCTCGGTTCTATCGCTTGCCGAGTGATGATACTAGAGCTTGAGATCCTTCTACTTTTCTACTTGTGAGTTTTGAAGTTATGGAATTTAGTTTCTGTAGCTAGTTTGTGGAATTTGATTCGTATAACTGCGTTGAGATTTGAGGTTGAGTTGTAGAGGTAGTAGTTACTTTTTACTAGAAGTAAGTTTGCAGAGTGATAGTGTATATCTGAAGAGTAATCATGATTTTCCGGTTAAATAAGAATCAGTGTTGGTGGTGAAAGTTGTGGGAGTTAATTTTTACTATTTTTGATGTGAGAATGGTGTTTAATACCTGCCTGTGCTTGTTTGCTAATGGTTTGTGTCGTTTGAATTTGACTTTTTGAAGAATTCGAAGTAGACGAGAAAGTCAAGCAACTGCAAAGTAAGGATGAGATTGTGGAGCAGAAGAATAAAATCATTAAAGTGAACTCGGATGTCATCACTGCTCTGCAGAAAGAAGTTGATTCTCTCCAGGTTTGGCATTTTTGTATTGGAATATGTAGTCCATTGTTTGGTATAATAAGTATCTTGGTATGTGGCAAAAGGTAAGATTTTTAAGTCGTTCGTGCTGTGTTGTTGACTTTAGAAAAAGGGATCGCAGGATGCTGAGAAGCAGGTTGACAAGGCTCATGCACGCGCTGGTGAATTAGAGAAACAGGTTTGATATAGTCCACTGAACTCTCTGGTCTGTTGAGAACCACCGTATTGTAAGTTCGCTCCCCATTCTGCAGGTTGAGAAGCTTAAAAAGGAGTTGGAAGCACAACATAAGGAGAAAGAGGCTTTGGAAGCCCGGGCCAATCAAGCGGAGAAGAAGGTTGATGTTTTGATCTTAAAAATAGATAAGGTGAGTTATTGATTTCCCGTTGGAGAAGAAAGCCAATGTACTGCTGAATGTGCTCATCAATCTAGTGATATGGCTAATAATGAATCATACTTGTTGCTTTCACTCAAATGTTCTTTGGGTGGTCACCATATCTTCAGAAGTCTGTGTGCGAATTTATTAGTACTTACTATCATCCTTACTCTGTTATTTTGTAACTGAAATTGTCGATGCAATTGTTTCCTCTATTGTAAACAATTATAATCCATTACTATGCCATTACGAGCATGTATAGCATATTTTAGAGTTACTGAATATGCTAATAGTATGTTGTTCAACATAAAGTCTGGGATGCTTATAGTTACTTGACTTCTTTACAGATTGAGAAGACTAATGATCAACAAAAGACCAAAATTCGAAATACTGAGCGTGCTCTTAAAGTTGCCGAGGTAATTTTCAGGTGCTATATTAAATGTTTATATTATGTTAGATGTTGTCATGGTGCTTATCCTCAATCTATTTTCCATGTGCATCTTCAGGAAGAAATGTTGAAGGCAAAGTTTGAGGCTACTCTAAAAGCAAAAGCATTAACAGAGGTATTTATTAGTTACTATCTATGTAGCACCGACACCGTAACACCGACAAGGTGCGACACGACAAATCTAAAAAACCTAGATTCCAATACGGCGTCGACACAACAATTTATATATAATTTAATATATTTATCAATGCATAAAAGAAATATATAACACATGAAATAATGTCAAATTAAAGATTCAAGTTCATTCCATTGCATAACAATTCAAAAGAAATAAATCTAAGGAAAGAAGAAAGAGAAAATGATGGGGTTGAAACAAAACTTGGGTTAGTTCTGTTTTTTTTATCTAAAATGATGATGTGGCGGGTTGGTCAAAGTATTGGGGAAATGTCGAAAAAGTCAATATTATTGACGCGCCACGTGGCATGTCGGGGAAGTGTCAAGGAGTGTCGGACACTCCAGCCTTAGAAGTGTGGTGCTACATAGGTTACTATTGTTTTTCAGTTTTACCATATGCGGTTGTATTATGCTCTATACAAGTCTGTTGGGAACATAGAAGGATTATTTCTTGAGAGTCTAGAAGGATAAGGTTTTCTTTAAGCTTATCAGTGTGTCAGAATTCTGTGAGATTCTAGAAAAAGCTGGCTTACTTTAGTACGTCAGTTATGCGAGACATGACTGATTCGTGCATCTTTAGTAAGGCATCTTAAATAGCAGATAATTTCATCTTGCAATTGTCTGTAGTAATTTAGGTAACTTATTCGATTAACTTAAATTTTTTTTATCTGATCATGAAAAGTAACCCTGATGCACCTGAAATTCCATGTGCATTTTCTTGTAGTGTTATATGCTCATATTATATAGGTTCATACATCTTTCTTGTTCTATCTTTGTATGGTAGAAAATGTGATTAGGTTTTGTTTGCAAGCCCTGATGCATGGTGTGAAATCAATCAGGTTCATGGTGCATGGCTTCCACATTGGCTTGCTGTTCACTTTGGCTATTGCAAGGTAAACTTCAATCAATTTAACAACTGTGAAAGATCAGCTTTTATTGATGAGTTGAAGTTAATATCAACTTGCAGTCCTATGTAGAGAAACACTGGAATGAGCATGGAAAACCTGCTGCCGAATTGGTGATTCAGAAGGTATTACAATTGAATGGCCATTTGAAGACTTTGATCTTTGTAGGGACTGGAGATCAATTTGATTTATTAACTGACAAGGTCTATTTGTAATTGTCAGGCCCTGGAGAAAAAGGCTCAAGCTGGAAAATGGGCTGAACCCCATGTGGAAGCAGTTAAAACTGTAAGCTAACTTACATAATTTCATTTTTTATGTTGATAGCATGGTGTTTGTCTACTAAACTTGACTTTCCTCCCTTATACCTTTGCCTACCTATCTCTTGAAGAAATGGGTCCCTGCAGTCAAGGAACAGTGGTCGGTGGTGAAAGAATCTGTTGAACCTCATGTGCAATCACTAAAAACAAAGTCTATTGAAGCTTATGAGACATCAAAAAGTACATTAGCTCCTCATGTTATAAAAGCACAAGAATTTGTTGATCCCTACTTTCAGGCAAATTTCTCTCATATTGAATTTTTTTTTTTTGGTTCATCTGCTTTGTTACATGTTGATGACAACAGTATTTTTGGGGTGACAGGAGGCAAAAAAGATCAGCAAGCCATATGTTGATCAGGTAGCCACTGTTGCAAAACCTCATGTTGAGAAAGTTAGAGTGGTGTTGAAGCCCTATACAAAGCAGGCAGTTCAGGCCTACGAGAAGTTTCTCAAGTCCGCTTCAACATATCATCATCAGGTATCAGCATCAATTTGGCAAAACCTACCCTTTGTTATGCAACTATTAGATGCTAGTTGTTTCTGAGGTGGACTGTAGGACGTGTCATAAGTTTATCTTCTTTTGTCCAATGTTCATCTCCCTTTCCTTTTCCTTGTTTGACAGCCAGGGCAGCATTTTGTTTTTGCAACTGTTTTGTTAATATCGACCTAATATGACTAATCTGATTGTGATCTCTAGTGAAGTATTGATTACATCAACCTGGGGGCCCTTTTACTGTACTTCTTCTAAACGATACAAGTTTGTTAAATATCAAGTTTAGTGTGCTTCTTTGTTTTTTGTCTTTAGAATTGCTTACAATGCTGTTTTGATATGGAATCTGGTTTTTTGTTTTTACTTTCAAGTTATATTGCATATACCTTATCTTAAGCCTTTAGCTTATGGTATTAATACGTAATTTCTTCAAGGTTCAAACTTCCGTACGAGATACGCTGAAAAATCATGAACTGACAAGACCTCTTGCTACAAAAGAGTTGGAGTGGTTTGCGGTATGTGTTGTGGAACTTCCTAAACTTTCTCTTAGAAACTTTATGTTAGCGTCCTAACAAGTAACACCAAGTAATTCTTTAAATCGTGCAGGCCTCTGCCCTGTTGGCTCTTCCCGTCTTAATTCTGTTCAGAGTTTTATCCTCACTTTTCTGGTTCGTTTCTAGACTATTTTACTTATTCTAATCTGGGTTTCTGGCTGACATTTCCGTAAAAAAGAAGTCTATAACTATCCCAACCTTATGAACTTGCTGATTGCAAACTTTTGTGCAGTACAAAGTCAAAGAAACCTGTACGGAGTTCCCACCATTCACGTCGCAAGGCCAAGAGGGGTCATCCAGACAAGTAGAATGGTGCTAGTTTGATCAGAAGACTAGTTTTTCTGGGAAGTGGGAATGGTTCCGGTATAGTTTCCAAAACAGAATGTTCCATCTTGCTAATTTGATAATGACTTTTATGTTACCTAACTCAGTAGTCAGTTCTTTGGTTGCTTGCAGGCTGGTTTGTGCTATGGCAGGGGTATACGTGAAGCTATATTTTGTTGTCGGTCAGATGCAGCCCTCGTGGTGTTCAAATCTTTTGCTTATATGTTAGAATCTGGCATACTAAACGAAGTAGAGACATTATCTTAGGATGACATCTAGGAGGGGGGAGTTCACGTAGTGTGGACAGTGTTTATGTTGCTACGGGGTTGTATTTTATTTTTTATTCTTACAGATGCTCGGTCTAAAAGCGTGTCATGTGTTCCACACGTTCCCTTGTGAATTATAACATTTGTTGTTTTAGTTCCCTTTACTGTTTGTGAAGAATTATGAGAAATCAAATATTTAAGAGCCATGGCCAAGGAATTTGTTATTTATTTTGTGAAGCAGGGTGTGCAAACTGTGCATAAGATCCGTTCAGCTTGCATGTGAGGTGCTGTCTTACTTCTCCATTGAGGCATCAACTAAACCTACTTTGGGTAATACTCGTAACACTAGTTTGGGTAAAATGTAACCTTGATGATTGGACAGGCAACTCGATCAGAACGACGCAGTGGCGCGATGGAAGAACATTATCAAAATGCATCCTGGCAAAATGGATAAAGCAATAAGACGATGCTAGGCAGTGTAGTGAATTTAACTCTCAATTCATAATGCGCTACGAATACATGCCCATTATCCTGGGTTCTTAGTTCTTACCCCATCAAGGCCCTTGGAATTTTAACATACAGGAATCAGGATTAATATCTCTATATAGAAACATAATTATAACTAACATCAAACATGTCCAACTTATCTTGTGTTGGAATTCTCCGAGAATATGATACCGCCCTAATACGGTGGCGGTGGCCAGTAGTTATCAAGATCAACGCAATGGTCGACCATGTTCATGTACCTGTTCCCTGCAGGAACATTTCCATTGTTCATGTCTATGCTACCATATCCAGCTTGATCTTGACCAACAGCACCATTAGCACTAGTCATCATAGAAGAGTTAGCAACATCTTGTTGATTGTTCATTCCCTGATGAGCTTGATTTAATGGAGGCATTGGCCTTAAATTAGACTGAGTTGATGGCCCTCCAAGGTTCAAATTGAGCCCGGAAATTGTAAAGCCTCCTCCTCCGATGTTAGGGTAGTTGAACTGGGGTTGAAGTAATGGAAGGTTCATAGGACTACTGGTCGAACCAGGAGCAATGCCACCACCTCTTAGGACCCTGGAAAGCTCTGCCATATCAGCATTGGTCATGTAGCTTCTGCCGTAGTTAGGGAACTGGTGCTCATGACCTAGGTGCATTATTGGTGATTGTACTACGTTAACGCTCGGACCTATCAATTCCATGTTGTAGGGATTTGCTACTCTTGATGAAGATGAGGATTGGTTTGAGGGAGGGTACTTCTTAACACCAGCACTCTTCTGGAATACTCGGCAAACTACCCATTCATCCTGTTAATCAAACACAACGTCAATATTGATCCACACTTTTTTTTTTAATTTCATAGTCTTTGGGAAGCATATTACATTATTACTTGCATGAATACTGGATTGAACATCAACACACATAAAACCCCGAGTTCCCAACATTACTGACATGAAAGACCCGAAAACCAGATCTAACTAATGATGTATATACATACTACGTACATGCAAGTATTCAAGGTAAGCAACTTATGATTTTAGGAAATACGTTAGATAGATGATAGATCAATACAAACAATTTAAGTTAAGTATGCAAGCAGTCACGGATCGATGTGGTTCGAACTAACAATTATCAAGTCAGGGTTTCGAAACTCAAAAATCTTATCCGATTTCAAGAAATTTATGTCAGACTAACAGTTAAGATCTTTGTTTATGTTTATATATACGCATCATTATCATTTCTGCGCTTGTGAATAGATCAAGATCTATATATATGTATGTATGCTAAGAATCAAGGAGCTAGAATTACCTTAGCAGGTCTAAAGCTGGATTTGGCATGAATGCGATATTCATGCATAACCCAGTTGGATTTCTCGCCCCTGGGAGCTCGGCCTCTATAGAAAACTAGCGTTTTCTTCATCCCAACCAACTCAGAAGTGGCACTGTTGAAGATTTCTTTGTCTTTTCCTGTGGTCTTCCAGTAACCAGTGTTTGTGGCTCGGTTTGTTCTCACTCCGGTTGGGTATTTCCGATCTCGAAGGCTGAAGAAGTACCACTCCTTCTCTCCCATTTTCGCCTTTGCTAATCATTTCAACAAAATTATGTCAATAAATTAAATTAAATTTGTATTTTTACAGTAAATCAGAACTCAAACTCCATATAGTATTGAACCCAAAATTAAAAAAAAAAAATCAGTGTCAGGAGGGCTATATATAAATATGTATAGTTAAGGAAGCTAGAGATAACATGAAGAGTACGTTGAGAACCAAAGATCTGATCGGTGATGTTTTAGCAGCTAGGGTTTTGTTTGAAAGGCAGCTGTAGATTAACAAGAATACGTACAGCTGATGGTACTATCTGAGCATGTAATATTCATCATATAGATTCATAAATTCATCATTAATTAAGTAATTGGATCCAACTATATAGTATATATACATATATATACCAGGAAGTTCCCATGGTTCACACTTGTTGAGATCAACATCAGCGATTGCCCTTCCTGTGAATGTAGCATCTGATATCTTGTTCATCAGATAATACGTGATTAGTTCTTCATCTGTTGGATGAAATCGAAACCCTGGTGGCAAATTGTCCTCCTTATTTGCATGATCTCCTGTACTCATCTCTAGCTAGCTAGCTAGCTACTTGCTGTATGCTTGTTTGCTACTTGGATCTGAC
Organism: Argentina anserina; assembly: GCF_933775445.1. Taxonomy (NCBI): domain Eukaryota; kingdom Viridiplantae; phylum Streptophyta; class Magnoliopsida; order Rosales; family Rosaceae; genus Argentina; species Argentina anserina. The sequence goes on along the minus strand of NC_065873.1, from coordinate 27,710,982 downwards.
TAACTGGTTTCTGTATGGATAGAAAATAACAATAGATCAGATAGATCAAAAGAAAACCAATCGCGAACCTTAACCAAAGAAAATCTTGTCATTTTGGTGAAAAAGAAGAAGCATAAAGCTGTCTATTCATGCTCTATGAACATAAAACCCTAGATGGGGAAATATTGGAAACTTGCAGGAGCCAGTTAGCTAGCTTCCTTGCGAGGAAATAGAGGAGGATCATGTACGTACTTTGATTAGGTTTGACAGTTCAAGAAAACCAGTTTTTCAGAAAATATCAAGATCGATATGCTGCACGAGAGAAGATCGGAAACTCCTTGATGAGATCGATAGATGAGGGCTTTTGCTTGTTCACCCTGCACAAGAAATGTGGAATTTATATTCAAACCCGAAGTTGTATCTCTGTAGTACGTGTGTGAAAAGTAATTGGTGTGATTCTGAAGCTCTCACCTACTATGGATATTCAGACACAAGGGGCCAGGTTTAGTAGTTTTAATAATACGAAATCGTTGATTTAGAATTACACTGCTGATTACTACATGATTTTCAACTTGCATTACTCCTGGATAGTGATCGAGTTGCCCAAAATGACCAGGTAATTATTATGTTATCTAAAACTACCATAAAATTACTTTGCATAATTAGCTTTACACACACACACACACACACCTATCTATGTACATTCATCTGGCTTGCTAAAACGTTATCCACATCGAATTCCTCTGTTTGGTAAAGTTTGAAACAAATATACTCGAAACAGTTCAAATGTTAATATCAAATTAATTGCATGAATCAATATCTTAATAGCTTAGTCAGATTAGGAGAGAAAATGTGCTGACGTACATGCAATATATGCATCATACTGAAAGGCTAAGGTTAGTGTATTTACCCCTCATATAAATGTATGAGGGTGATTTCATTTATATATATATATATGGCTTCTTGGCTGCGGACGTCCGCACCGTTTGTACGGTGCAGATTCGGCGATTCTGACCACGGGCGACGGGTAACAACGACGCCGACCAACACAGCCCCACTCCCCTCCTCCCGGTGCTCCTGTCTGTGCCGACCGGAACTGCAGTGCTGGCGTGGGCCGGCCGCGAATCTCGAAATTTTAAGTTTTTGGGCACCGTGCGGAGATTTTGAGATTCCGACCGGCCCACGCCGGCACTGCAGCTCCGGCCAACACATATAGGAATGCCGAGAAGAGGGGAGTGCGGCTATGCTGGTCGGCGCAATGCGCATCGCCGGTGGCCGGAATCACCGAATTTACACCTTACAGACGGTGCGGACGTCTGCAACTGAGAAATTATATATATATATATATATATAATTAACTAGCTAGCAAGCTAAGTGCTTATGCAGCTGATGTGTAACTTAATAAGGTAGATGGAAATAAGACCGAGTCAGGACTAGCTCGTACACTTTCAATATATATCCAGTGTTGCACGTACGTAAACTGGGATAAGATTCAGAAGCAGCCCTAATTAAGTCATTACTAATTTACTATCAATCAAAGCTAGGTAAGAATCTTACTTAACTCCACTATTAAAAACTTCATTCCTGTCTCCAATTAATACATACCACGTACGTCACCAAGTCTCCCTCGATCAAAGTACATATTAAGAAATCTAGGGGCTGCTGATAATCCGAAGCTCCGAACCGTACGTGTTTTCTGTTCAGGCTTCTAGCTCCCTCCGATCCTTTGATCGACATAGCCTCTGCATTTTCCTGTGTATATGAAATTGTAGAGTTTACTCTTTAAGATCTTTACTTGTGTATATACACCTAGATACTGCCAGGGGTGATTGAGATCTCATAATTATTCCTCTATGTCCTTGATTAATATATGACTATTATGGAAAACCCTGAAAGTTAACATAACTTTTTGTTTTGATCCACTTGTTCGTATGCATGTTTTGCCTTCTTGTTGAATAATATATGAGGGTTGGTACTTTTCTTGTTTGACAAAACTAAAGGCTTCGTTCCTTTGTGGTTGCTGGTAGACGGGAACTTAATTGCTCGCGGAACAAACCATCAATGTTTTCTATTTGCTCAATCAAGACCTAGCAATGTATTTGCACTGGATACCGATCTGGTGGCCGGCGGCAAATTGAACCTTGCTTTCGATTCTTGATTCACAGTTCATTTTTGATATAATCGATCAGTATCTCCTAGTAGAGTGTGGAAAGTGCGATTACCTTATAATCACTTTTTTCTTCTTCTCAGAACTCAGAAATTGACACTTCTGAGGAAATACACCCTCCAACGACATGTGCCTTACAAAATGGCTACACGGTATTTGCCTTATAATTGATTAGTCAGTCGTTTGTTCTGTAAATCTCTTTGAACAATATGATATATATATATATATATATATATCAGTGTAACATTAACTTTTCTGCATTATACTATAAAGTAGGTTAATTATGATTTTGGAAAGATTGAGAGGTTTAGCATTAATCTGAACTATCAATCGCGCGCCAGGACTTTTGTTAACTCTCATGCATAATGTGGATCTATATAGTGGTAAACACGTATTGTATATAGTAGCGATACATCACGATCTCCAGTTTACTTAACAAACACTTCAGTATCAAATTAACTACCTACTTGGCCGATTGTGGAAGGGACCTGGAATTCTGGATCCCACTAACGTACCGGCCACCATCCAAGCTTAATTCGATGACAAGTTGCTAAACGAAACTGCCAGGATCGGATGACGCTTGATTTTCGATTAACTGCAAGGTTCGTGTGACTGGTTAAGATCAAAAATATGATCGAAAGCGTTAGCTTCTCATAGGTTGTGTTCTCTGACAATTCATTTAAACTAATATGAATTTCTTTTCTGTCAAACCGTTTCATAATATATATATATATATATATATATATATATGAATATATATGAATATATATAGTCTTCAGGTCGAACTGACAGACAAACTCACAAACAGCAGGTTGATCAAAGTAAAATCTATTAATTTACATGGAAAGTAAAATAGCATGTATCAAGTGTGAATAAACTCAGCGTACGTCTCCTCTTAATTGGGAAACCTTTTCTGTGACGAAAATTTCCCAACTTGTGTCAAAGGAGATCAAATTAAACAGTGTTAGACATCTTTCAGTTCAACTATAGAGATGTGATCGAGTATGTAATAACCCTAAATTTCATTACAGTATTTGATTCAATTTGAATTCTATTAAGTTATGATTTTCAGTCTAAATGAATATGATTGTTTGCAAACGTTACGAAACGGAACGGAAACGTTCCGTGAACGTTTAATAAGAAAACGTTACGTTTCCGAACGAATTTATCGACTTTTATTCCGTCGGTCGGTTTCAAAAACTTTCTTCACGAAAGTTGTAGAGCTCGTCGATACGAGTTAGTGGATATGTGACGCGTTCGAAATGGACGTCGAACGTAAAAGTTATTAACGAATGAAGTTGGTTTCCGATTTAAGAAACGGGTATAAATAGAAATTTTTGGAGTTAGGGTTTCCATTTCTGGAAACCCTTACCCCGCGCCTCTTTCTCTCTTTCCTTCGTTCTCTCTCTTCTCTCTCACCTCTCCCCGACTCCCTCCCTCTTCCTCAAGCCTCACCGGCGATCTTGCCGACCGACCCTCCGTAGGCTACACCGCCTATCCCAAAAGGACCGCGCGGCCCTCCGCACCAAACCCTGAACTCGCGCCGCTCTGCTCCGCCGCCAAGAGTCCTCCCTCTCGCCCCGAGCCTTCCTCGATACCTCACCGTCGCTCCCTGGGACGCCGCAAGACCCTCAGCTACCACCCTTGAGCACCCCGTGCGTCGTTTCGTCGCCAAGGAGTCGGATCGACAAATGAGGATTATGTGAGAAGCCCGTCGACGAATCGATCGTTTCCAATACGTTTTGAGCTCCGATCTAGGTAAGGTTACATTCAATTCATGGTTGTGATGATTTTGATTGGATTGAGAAGTTTTTGGGGGAGGATCGGAGGTGTTGGAGGAAGGTTGAACACCGCCGCCTTAGGCGGCGCGTGGGTGTATGTGAGGTGGTCAGGAGGTGGCCTTAGGCCGTGCAGGGACGGAGAGAAGGAGGAGAGAGAGAAATGGGGCGGCGGTGGCGTGATACGCGCCGTGGTTAGCCTCGGCGCGTGGGCCCCACGTGCGGCGGTGGGAACAGATTTGACAGAAGGGTATTTTGGTAATTTACTGTGTACGGTAAATGTAAATGTAATTTTTATTTACTACGGTAAATGTAATTAAGTTTTACCTTCGGTAAATGTAAATATAAATTACTTTCAGTAAATGTAAAAAGTAATTTGTAAAAGGTAATTAGTAAATTTTATTTACTGAGATTGTATTTACCTTTAAACAGAAATACGTATATAATATTTATACGTACAGAAATACGTATATAGTATTTATACGTACAGAAATACATAATAATATTTATACGTACAGAAATACGTATATATTATTTATACGTACAGAAATACGTATATAGTATTTATACGTACAGAAAATACGTATATAGTACTTATACGTACAGAAATACGTATTTATTGAGTATTGTACATTAACCGTGAATAGTGAATAGTGAACAGTAACTTCGTATAAACCAAAATTGCTGAACAGTAACCGTTTATTACTGTTTTGGCATTTAAAGGTTTAACGAAACGATCCTAAATTCCTTTCTTATCTTTTCAAGGTGATCTATAAGCGAGGGAAGGAAATTATCTTCAGAAATTGTGGAATTCACGCTCAAGTCAATAAGGTGAGTAAAATCTCACTGAATTACGAATCTACCCTCGTGGTGATTCAACATTTTTGCAAGTGTGTTTATTTAATGAATTACAACATGTATATAACTTAGTGGACTACGTATATATATAGTATAATGGTAATAAATACATATATATATATATAGTTCATTAAATTACATACTGTTATTAATTCATTAAAAATAGTCATTTCGGTGATAGAAAAATTGTGCATGTGTGATTTTAATGGTACGATATGATGTGAGATTATCGTACGTAATTTTTCAGGTGTTTATGAAATATGACATGTATATGATATAGTGGACTATGTATATATTGTATAAATGGTAAACAAATACGAATATATATAGTTTGCTATATAATATACTGTTATGATTTTTATTATGGATATATTGTGAAAGTTTTAAAACGTACAATATGATGAGTGATTATTGTACATGATTTTATCACGGAAAATGTGAAATATTGTGATTTGTCTTCGGACGTGATGTGTGGTACAATATGATGTGAGATTATTGTACATGTGATTTTATCACGGAAAATGTGAAATATTGTGATTTGTCTTCGGACGTGATGTGTGGTACAATATGATGTGAGATTATTGTACATGTGAGGCAAGTCGGAACCTAGCCTTTGGCCGGGCGAAAGTTACGATACAGTTAGAGCTCTAGTCTGTCTGCCATAGTACTGCATGGGAGGTAACGGGTGGTTATCTGCTCATGGGTACTCAGCTTGTTTTGGATGTTGGGTGGCGGGTGGTTACCCAACATCAGCGGTATACTAAGTGAGGGGTAACAGATGTGTACCAGCGCTCATTAGTTACCATTTTGTGAAAGTATTAGAGTAACCAGATGGGTTGCTCGTTTTCTCATGATTTTCATTATACTGTGTTGATGTGGAGTTGTGTCTTTTATGAGACGAGAGTTATTTTAATATTTTACTCATACGAGCTGTAAAGCTTACCGGGTTTGTGTTGCAATCCCGGTGCACCAATTTCAATGGTGTAGGGGATACTTCCGCAGGTGCTGAGTAGTGGTGATTGTGTGACGACTCCGAAGACTCGAAGTCGATCGCATCCAGTCGCGGTGAGGTTCCAGCGTGGATTGTGTGTGAGATTTGGTGTGATTTTATTTGTGAGGTTGTTGTGAGGATTATACAATTCCATTTGTTATATGTTGAATTATCATTTGGGTTTGTAATAATCGGCTTGACTGAGTTATATTTTAAACTCAGATGTGATCCGCTGCAACATTAAAATGATTTCGATTTCATTGAGATTATTTTTGTGTTTAACGATTTTAAGATTTTGAGTTTTAAAGCTCGAAATTTTGGGGTCGTTACAGAGTACGTGAAAGAAATTAAACTATGGATCGATGAAGAGAAATTAACTGGACGAGCGTCCGTCAGTCATCGCCTTCGTGTGGCCGGAGCAATTAACTCTAGATATCTAGCCAGCTATCATCTTGTTATGTAACGTACCAATTACCATATTATACTAACGCATTGCGTGCTTGTATGAGCAAATTAAATGTAACGAAAATTATGGTTCGAATAGCTTGTAGAACACATGAACGATCATAGGATTCGTGTTTAATCACTTCTCTCACTCGCAGATTCACTTTCCAAAATTGAAAAAATGGAATGACTTTGTCGACTTTGATGATATTAGAGTAGTAGTTGACAGGTTTTCTCTTGATACAGACTCTCTAGAATAAGTTGAAGAACCCTAAACCCCTAAAATCATGATTGACAGGCTACTTAATTGTCAAACACTTCAATATAAACTAATGCCAGGCTGCTGTTTGATCTCAATGCAACTATATATGTTACATCCTTCCCGGCCAATACTCATGGTGCGCAGAAACTGATAGTTATATGTTGGAAATTAATAATATAAATTATAAGTTGTTTTTGGCGAAAGCTAGGGTGCAAGAATTAAAGAGTATAGCAATTAAGACAGCATAAGGGTGAGATGCTCCCGAAAGGTGTGCAAAATTCAAAAGAGCCGGCGTGCTAATACATACCAATTAGATGATCTGGTTTTCTCAATGATTTGATTTGTAGTTGCAGTAGTTTTAGTTATGCACGTATCTCAGAAAATTTTATCAGCACGAAAGTGAAGTGCTGCATGCAGTTATATCGAACTCTATTCTTTGTCCCTATCTTGCATTTCTTGTCAAATTAATGAAATCACCACACGATTATATATTCTTAGTTAGGTTAGGTCAGAATTCCTACTTCAACAGCCGTTTAAGTAAGAGTTCAATACAGCCTGTTCTATATCTGTAACGACCCTAAAATTTCGAGCTTCAAAACTCAAAATCTTAGGATCGTTAAACACAAAAATAATCTCAAATAAACCGAAATCATTTTAATGTCGCAGCGGATCATTTCTGAGTTCTCAATACAACTCAGACAACCAATTATTACAACCCAAATTATAATCCATACACAAAATGGAAATGTAATAATTCTCACAAATCACTCACAAATCTCACAAATGAAAATACACAAATCCTCACACACGAATCCATGCTAAAATCTCACCACAAGTAGGATCCGAACGACTTCGAGCCTCTGTAGTCGTCACTCAACCACCACTAATCAGCACCTGCAGAATTATCCCCTACACCATCGAATTGGTGCACCGGGATTGTAAACACAAACCCGGTAAGCTTATAGCTCGTATGAGTAAAATCACAATACAGTTCGCATATCAATATATACGAAAGATCACAACACAACAAATATAAATGCCCCCATGAGCCAATGGTCAGCCCATCTGGTTGACCCAAAGAAATAGGAAATGAAAAGCTCATGAGGAAATTAAGTAACCCTTCTGGTTACCCAATGCATTTATAATACGGGTACCAAGAACGCTGGTACACATCTGTTACCCCTCTCGTAATACACCGTTGATATTGGATAGCCACCCGCTACCCAACATCCAAAATACACCGAGTACCCATGAGCAGATAACCACCCGTTACCTCACATGCAGTACTAAGGCAGACAGACTAGAGCTCTAACTGTATCGTAACTTTCGCCCGGCCAAAGGCTAGGTTCCGACTTGCCAAACACGCACAATAATCTCACATCATATTGTGCCAAAAATCAGGTCCGAAGACAATTCACATTTTAACAATCTCAATGTTAAAAATCACGTACAATAATCCCACATCATATTGTACCACACATCACGTCCGAAGACAAATCACAATTTTTTTTTAACATTCTCCGTGATAAAATCATGTACAATAATCACTCATCATATTGTACGTTTTAAAACTTTCACGATATCACCACAATAAAAATCATAACAGTATATTATATAGCAAACTATATATATTCGTATTTATTACCATTTATACAATATATACATAGTCCACTATATCCTATACATGTCATATTTCATAAACACCTGAAGAATTACGTACAATATTCTCACATACTCATGCTCAATTTTCCGTCACCGAAATGACTATTTTTAATGCATTAATAACAGTACGTAATTTAATGAACTATATATATATTATGTACCTATTACCATTATACTATATATATGTAGTCCACTAAATTATATACATGTTATAATTCATTTGATACACACACATGCCAAATGTTGAATCACCACAAGGGTAGATTCGTAAATTCAGTGAGATTTTACTCACCTTAATAACTTGAGCGTAATCCCACAATTCCGAAGATAATTTCCTTGCCTCGCTTTATAGATCACCTTGAAAAGATCAGAAAGGAATTTAGAATCGTTTCGTAAACCTTTAAATGCCAAAACAGTAATAAACGGTTACTGTTCAGCAATTTTGGTTTATACGAAGTTACTGTTCACTGTTCACTATTCACGGTTACTGTTCAATACTCAATTAATACGTATTTCTGTACGTATAAGTACTATGTACGTATTTCTGTACGTATAAGTATTAATACGTATTTCTGTACGTATAAATATTAATACGTATTTCTGTACGTATAAATATTAATACGTATTGCTGTACGTATAAATATTAATACGTATTGCTGTACGTATAAATATTAATACGTATTTCTGTACGTATAAATATTAATACGTATTTCTGTACGTATAAATATAAATACGTATTTCTGTACGTATAAATATAAATACGTATTTTTAAATGTAAATACAACCTCAGTAAATAAAATTTACTAATTACATTTTTACATTCACCGAAGGTAATTTATAATTACATTTACCGAAGGTAAAATTTAATTACATTTACCGTAGTAAATAAAAATTACATTTACATTTACCGTTACACAGTAAATTACCAAAATACCCTTTCAGTCAAAACTAACTACACCGCCTCACCCGGCGGCGCGTGTGGCACACGCGCCACCTCCGGCCGGCCGCGCGTGGGGCCCACGCGCCGACGCCAACCAAGGCGCGTGTGATGCCACCGTCGCCTCCAAACTCTCCCCCTCCTCCTCCTCTACCTTCCTACGGCTTCAAATCCCTCCTACGCTACCCTACACCCTCCCACGCGCCGCCTTTAGGCGGCGGTACCCAATCTCCTCCAAACCTCCTCCAACCCCCTCCGATCTCCACACATCCATCCCAAAATCATCCAAAATCCACACACAACATCAATATCATCAATCCTTACCTTGAATCTCACAGTAGAGCTCTTGAATCGACGATGAAGGTGGAGGAGATCGAGCAGCAGTGGAGGCTAGTGGCTCATCCCTTTGGCGCGGGTGCGAGGGTGAGATGGGCGGTGGCGAGCTCGCCCGAGCTCGTCGACGAAGGAACTCGGGTTTGAGCTGAAGAGAGGGGACCTCGAGAGAGGGAGAGAGAAGAGGAAAGGGAGGAACTCGGGTCGAGAGGGAGAGGGAAGAGAAGAGAGAACCAAGAGAGAAAGGGAAGAGAAGAGAGAAGAGAGAAAGGGAGAGCGGCGGAATGAGAGAGAAGGGAGAGAAAGGGTTTCTGATTATGGAAACCCTAATCCCATAATTATCTATTTATACTAGTTTCCAAATCGGAAACTAACTTCCGACGTTAATAACTTTTACTTCCGACGTCCGATTCGAACGCGTCACATATACACGAACTCGTATCGACGAGCTCTACAACTTCCGTGAAGAAAGTTTTCACAACCGAGCGACGAAATGAAAGTTGATAAATTCGTTCGGAAACGTAACGTTTTCTTATTAAACGTTCTCGGAACGCTTCCGTTTCCGTTTCGTAACGATTGCTAACAACTCAAATTCGATTTAAAAACAAACTTCACAACTCAATAGAATTTAATTAAATTCAAATATTGTTTGAAAACGTGGGTTATTACAATCTACCCCCCTTAAAGGAATTTCGTCCCGAAATTCGAGTTCACTCAACAAACAACTGTGGATATCTGGTCATCATGTCCGACTCTAGCTCCCATGATGCATCACCCTCATCATGGTGACTCCACAACACTTTGACTAGCCCAACTTCTCTTCTCCGAAGCTTCTTTGTGGATCTATCCAGGATACGAACCGGTTCGACCACAAATGTAGCATTTTCCTTCACCTCAATGGTGCTATGATCAATCACATGTGACTCATCTGGTACATACTTCCTTAACATGGAAATGTGGAAGACATTGTGAACACCCGACATACTAGTAGGCAAGGCTAGGCGATATGCTAGTTCGCCCACCTTCTCAAGTATCTCAAAAGGCCCAACATACCTCGGTGCCAATTTTCCCTTCTTGCCGAATCTCACTACGCCCCTCATAGGTGAAACTTTCAAGAACACATGATCACCAATCTCGAACTCCACATGTCTCCTCTTCAGGTCTGCATAGCTCTTCTGTCTACTCTGAGCGGTCCGGATTCTGTCTCGAATGATCGAGATCTTCTCCGTGGTTTCCTGAACCACCTCTGGACCCATCAGTGCCTCATCACCAACTTCGGCCCAACAGATCGGAGATCGACATGGTCTACCATAAAGTGCCTCATAAGGTGCCATGCCGATGCTAGAATGGTAGCTGTTGTTGTAGGCAAACTCAATCAATCTCAAATGATCTTCCCAGCTACCCTTGAAATCCAACACACATGCTCTCAACATGTCCTCCATCACCTGATTCACCCTCTCCGTCTGTCCATCCGTCTGAGGGTGAAAAGCTGTACTCATATCCAAGGTAGTGCCCATCGCCTTCTGCAAACCACCCCAGAACTTCGAAGTGAAACGTGCATCTCTATCGGAAACAATAGAAACTGGAGCACCATGAAGTCTCACTACCTCATCCACATATAGTTTCCCAAGCACGTCCACTGAGTACTTCATCGACACTGGGAGAAAATGAGCCGACTTCGTCAATCGGTCGACAATTACCCATATGGCATCGTGACCCTTCCTCGATCTAGGCAACCCGGTCACAAAATCCATAGATATCTGCTCCCACTTCCAAAGAGGAATAGTCAGTGGTTTCAACATGCCAGCTGGTCGTTGATGTTCTGCTTTCACTTGCTGACATGTAAGGCACTTCGATACAAACTCTGCTACATCTTTCTTCATACCGTTCCACCAGAATTGTCTGCATAGGTCCTTGTACATCTTGGTGTTCCCTGGATGGACGGTATAGCGTGAACGATGTGCCGTACGAAGAACTTCCTCCCGAAGATCATCACAATCTGGGACACACAACCTTGCCCCAAACCTCAACCCTCCATCGGGTCCAACTCTCCACTCAGAAGGACACTCATCAAGCGTATCAACTACAAGATCCGCCAACTTGGCTCGTGAGTGTCTATCCTGCGCCTGACCCTGTATGATCCTCGTGATCAATGTGGGTTGCACTGTGACACTACCAAGAAAGACCCTTGGTTCTCCTCCCGATGGTACCAAATCAAACTCTGATGCAGCTTCTAGCATGAACCATTCCTGGACCATAAGAGAAGCTACCACACCTCTCGGTTTCCTGCTCAAGGCATCCGCCACCACATTTGCCTTCCCCGGGTGGTACTCTAATGTGAAGTCATAGTCCTTGAGGAGTTCCATCCACCTCCTCTGCCTCATATTCAGCTCCTTTTGTGAGAATAAGTACTTCAAACTCTTATGATCTGAGAAGAGTTGAAATTTCTCCCCATACAAGTAATGTCTCCAAATCTTCAGTGCAAATACTACTGCCGCCAGCTCTAGGTCGTGTGTCGGATAATTCTTCTCATGAATCTTCAACTGTCTCGAGCCATATGCAACAACTCCTCCATTCTGCATCAACACACAACCCAAACCTTGGAGCGAAGCATCACTGTAAATGACATAGCCACCACCACTAGAGGGAATCGTCAACACTGGAGCTGTGGTCAGTCTAGTCTTTAGCTTGCTGAATGCTTCCTCACATGCATCCGTCCACACGAACGGAGTATCTTTCTTGGTCAACTTGGTCAATGAAGATGCGATACTAGAAAACCCCTCGATAAACCTCCTGTAGTAACCTGCCAACCCGAGGAAACTACGTATCTCTGTAGGGTTCTTTGGACGACTCCAATTCTTCACTGCCTCTACCTTTGCTGGGTCCACTAGTACTCCATCTTTTGAGACAACATGACCAAGGAATTTGACCTCTTCTTTCCAGAACTCACACTTCTCTAGCTTGGCATACAGTCTCGCCTCCTTCAAGGTCTGCAACACTGTTCTCAGATGCACCACATGTTCTTCTTGTGTCTTGGAGTATATCAGAATGTCATCCACAAACACCACTACGAACTCATCCAAGTATGGACTAAATACTTGGTTCATCAAACTCATGAAGACAGCTGGTGCATTCGTTAGACCAAATGGCATGACAACAAACTCATAATGTCCATACCGGGTCCTGAAGGCTGTCTTCGATATATCTTCTTCCTTCACTCTGAGTTGATGATAACCGGATCTCAAATCAATCTTTGAGAACACTGTAGCACCTTTGAGCTGATCGAACAAGTCATCAATCCTAGGTAAGGGATACCTATTCTTGATGGTCACCTTGTTCAGTTCTCTGTAGTCCACACATAACCGCAGAGAACCATCTTTCTTCTTCACGAACAAAACAGGTGCTCCCCAAGGTGAAACACTAGGTCTAATGAACCCTTGGTCTAATAGCTCATCGATCTGCGCCTTCAGCTCCTTAAGTTCATTCTGTCCCATTCTATAAGGCGCCTTTGACACTGGTGCCGTACCAGGTACTACATCAATGCAGAAATCTACCCCTCTTCGAGGAGGTAGTCCCGGTATCTCTTGGAACACTTCACCGAACTCAGATACTACCACAATGTCTGCGATAGTCACTTTCTGATCCACCGACTCCACGTGTGCTAAAACTCCTGATCTCATGGCGTTATCTGACCTGAGGCAACGATAACGAAACACTGGCTCCCCAGGTCTATGAAATGACACCACCATGTCAAAACAATCAATCACAGCATGCTGTGGTCTCAACCAATCAATTCCCAAGATCACATCATAAGTGTGGTCCGGAATCACAATCAACGAAGCAGAGAACTCTCTACTTCCAATCAATATAGGACAAGCTTTGCAGATTGTCTCTAACTCCAGTGACACTCCAAGGGGTGAAGTGACACATAAGGCGTCCCCGAGAGGTGTAGGAATCAATCCTAGCATCTCCACTACTGAACTAGCAATAAATGAATGCGATGCTCCCGTATCGAACAGTACTCTAGCAAGGTAGTCAAATAGTGATAATGTACCTTCCACCCCTGTGTCTCGCTGACCCACTGCGAACACTCTAGCTTGGCCTGCTGGTAGCTGTCTCTGCGGCCGTTCATGTCTACCCGGAAGTGGTCGGGTACAATCTCGAGCTATGTGCCCCACCTGCCCGCACCTGTGGCACCCTCCTCTCTTCGGTTTCGGACATGCTGAGGCGTAATGTCCCATCTCATTGCAGCTATAACACCTCACTGCTGCTAATGGTCTGACTGGTGCTGCCCTGATAGCTAGGGGCGGTGCCCTTGTTGGGGCCTGATAGTGGGGTCTCGGCCTCTTCCATGACCTATCCTTCGGCCCTGAGTACTCGCTGCCTGTATAGACCGCCTTGCCTTTCCCCTTGGCATCTCTGTTCCCCACATCACCTGCTGGAGTCTTCTCTGCTTGCTCCAAGCTCATAGCACTCTCAAATATCTGCTCCCGTGTAGTCAGGCAAAGGACAGATATCATGGTCTTGTACTCTCGTTTCAGCCCGCGTAGATACTTCTGAGCTAAAGCGGTCGTACCCATAGGCCTGACATACCGATACAGTTGCGAGAATCGAGCATCATACTCTCTAATGGTCATGTCTCCCTGTACCAATGCCAGAAACTCCAACTCTAAGTCCTCCTGTACTGAGGCTGGAAAGTACTTCTCTTGGAATATGGTGGTGAAATCTCCCCATGTGAGTGTAGACACATCCACAGTCTGTCTCATGCTCTTCCACCAATCTAGAGCATCACCCTTGAGAAAGAATGTAGCTATCTTTCTCTTCTCAATCTCTGGGCACTCTATCATCTCAAAATAAGTCTCCATGCCCTCGATCCAATGGTCAGCTACCATATGATCTAGTCCCCCATGAAATGTCGGAGCTGACAGTGCACTAATATCCTTGATCAGCTTCAACACTCGACCGTCATCTCTAACCGCAGGAGCTGGCTCATCCTGCTCCTCCTGCGGAGCAGCCTCCTCATAGAGGTTCTCCACGTTGCGGACTCGACCTGTGGCCCTACCTCGACCTCGGCCTACCCGCTCTACCTGTGGAGCAGCCTCCTCATAAAGGTTCTCCACGTTGCGGACTCGGCCCGCGGTCCTACCTCGACCACGTCCTCTCGCCCGTCCTCGGCCCTGTCCTCGGCCCTTATCAGCGTTCATCACCTTCAAACAACGAAACACTTAGTCAACACTTGTGAAATCTCGAATTCAACTAAAACAGATTCAATAGGTATTAACATGAAATTTCAGCATATGATGAATCATCGAAGTATCATCACGATACATCTCGGAGGACCAAACCATTAGGTATGGCTCCTAAAACACTCTCGCGTACCCGACGACATATCAATACCGAGGAGCATGTGATGGGGGCCCGCCTGCAGTCGGATCATCGCTCCCGGATGATATTGATAATCGCCAAATACGCACTTAGGCTCTGATACCAACTGTAACGACCCTAAAATTTCGAGCTTCAAAACTCAAAATCTTAGGATCGTTAAACACAAAAATAATCTCAAATAAACCGAAATCATTTTAATGTCGCAGCGGATCATTTCTGAGTTCTCAATACAACTCAGACAACCAATTATTACAACCCAAATTATAATCCATACACAAAATGGAAATGTAATAATTCTCACAAATCACTCACAAATCTCACAAATGAAAATACACAAATCCTCACACACGAATCCATGCTAAAATCTCACCACAAGTAGGATCCGAACGACTTCGAGCCTCTGTAGTCGTCACTCAACCACCACTAATCAGCACCTGCAGAATTATCCCCTACACCATCGAATTGGTGCACCGGGATTGTAAACACAAACCCGGTAAGCTTATAGCTCGTATGAGTAAAATCACAATACAGTTCGCATATCAATATATACGAAAGATCACAACACAACAAATATAAATGCCCCCATGAGCCAATGGTCAGCCCATCTGGTTGACCCAAAGAAATAGGAAATGAAAAGCTCATGAGGAAATTAAGTAACCCTTCTGGTTACCCAATGCATTTATAATACGGGTACCAAGAACGCTGGTACACATCTGTTACCCCTCTCGTAATACACCGTTGATATTGGATAGCCACCCGCTACCCAACATCCAAAATACACCGAGTACCCATGAGCAGATAACCACCCGTTACCTCACATGCAGTACTAAGGCAGACAGACTAGAGCTCTAACTGTATCGTAACTTTCGCCCGGCCAAAGGCTAGGTTCCGACTTGCCAAACACGCACAATAATCTCACATCATATTGTGCCAAAAATCAGGTCCGAAGACAATTCACATTTTAACAATCTCAATGTTAAAAATCACGTACAATAATCCCACATCATATTGTACCACACATCACGTCCGAAGACAAATCACAATTTTTTTTTAACATTCTCCGTGATAAAATCATGTACAATAATCACTCATCATATTGTACGTTTTAAAACTTTCACGATATCACCACAATAAAAATCATAACAGTATATTATATAGCAAACTATATATATTCGTATTTATTACCATTTATACAATATATACATAGTCCACTATATCCTATACATGTCATATTTCATAAACACCTGAAGAATTACGTACAATATTCTCACATACTCATGCTCAATTTTCCGTCACCGAAATGACTATTTTTAATGCATTAATAACAGTACGTAATTTAATGAACTATATATATATTATGTACCTATTACCATTATACTATATATATGTAGTCCACTAAATTATATACATGTTATAATTCATTTGATACACACACATGCCAAATGTTGAATCACCACAAGGGTAGATTCGTAAATTCAGTGAGATTTTACTCACCTTAATAACTTGAGCGTAATCCCACAATTCCGAAGATAATTTCCTTGCCTCGCTTTATAGATCACCTTGAAAAGATCAGAAAGGAATTTAGAATCGTTTCGTAAACCTTTAAATGCCAAAACAGTAATAAACGGTTACTGTTCAGCAATTTTGGTTTATACGAAGTTACTGTTCACTGTTCACTATTCACGGTTACTGTTCAATACTCAATTAATACGTATTTCTGTACGTATAAGTACTATGTACGTATTTCTGTACGTATAAGTATTAATACGTATTTCTGTACGTATAAATATTAATACGTATTTCTGTACGTATAAATATTAATACGTATTGCTGTACGTATAAATATTAATACGTATTGCTGTACGTATAAATATTAATACGTATTTCTGTACGTATAAATATTAATACGTATTTCTGTACGTATAAATATAAATACGTATTTCTGTACGTATAAATATAAATACGTATTTTTAAATGTAAATACAACCTCAGTAAATAAAATTTACTAATTACATTTTTACATTCACCGAAGGTAATTTATAATTACATTTACCGAAGGTAAAATTTAATTACATTTACCGTAGTAAATAAAAATTACATTTACATTTACCGTTACACAGTAAATTACCAAAATACCCTTTCAGTCAAAACTAACTACACCGCCTCACCCGGCGGCGCGTGTGGCACACGCGCCACCTCCGGCCGGCCGCGCGTGGGGCCCACGCGCCGACGCCAACCAAGGCGCGTGTGATGCCACCGTCGCCTCCAAACTCTCCCCCTCCTCCTCCTCTACCTTCCTACGGCTTCAAATCCCTCCTACGCTACCCTACACCCTCCCACGCGCCGCCTTTAGGCGGCGGTACCCAATCTCCTCCAAACCTCCTCCAACCCCCTCCGATCTCCACACATCCATCCCAAAATCATCCAAAATCCACACACAACATCAATATCATCAATCCTTACCTTGAATCTCACAGTAGAGCTCTTGAATCGACGATGAAGGTGGAGGAGATCGAGCAGCAGTGGAGGCTAGTGGCTCATCCCTTTGGCGCGGGTGCGAGGGTGAGATGGGCGGTGGCGAGCTCGCCCGAGCTCGTCGACGAAGGAACTCGGGTTTGAGCTGAAGAGAGGGGACCTCGAGAGAGGGAGAGAGAAGAGGAAAGGGAGGAACTCGGGTCGAGAGGGAGAGGGAAGAGAAGAGAGAACCAAGAGAGAAAGGGAAGAGAAGAGAGAAGAGAGAAAGGGAGAGCGGCGGAATGAGAGAGAAGGGAGAGAAAGGGTTTCTGATTATGGAAACCCTAATCCCATAATTATCTATTTATACTAGTTTCCAAATCGGAAACTAACTTCCGACGTTAATAACTTTTACTTCCGACGTCCGATTCGAACGCGTCACATATACACGAACTCGTATCGACGAGCTCTACAACTTCCGTGAAGAAAGTTTTCACAACCGAGCGACGAAATGAAAGTTGATAAATTCGTTCGGAAACGTAACGTTTTCTTATTAAACGTTCTCGGAACGCTTCCGTTTCCGTTTCGTAACGATTGCTAACAACTCAAATTCGATTTAAAAACAAACTTCACAACTCAATAGAATTTAATTAAATTCAAATATTGTTTGAAAACGTGGGTTATTACAATATCGAAGAGGAATTAGACTCCAAGTCGGGCACGTTTTGCCTACTCTGAAATCATATATTTCTAATTGATCGATCAGCACATGTTCTAATACATTACGAGAAAACGATGGAGTTATACGTAAACTCTAAACTGATAAATGATAATAGTCAAGTTTACAGGGTTAGTGAGAACGGACACAGGTTCAAAATGAATGGGCTATATCTTTTGATTTCGGGCCCGTCCTATAAGAGGCCCAGGCTTAATCTCTCTTCTCCGCTCCAAAACCCCCGAGTCTGCGCCGCCGCATAATCTGAGAAATTTCAGGCGGTGAGTGCAGCCAGAGCGCTCTCCAAAACCTTGAGAAACTTTCCGGCGTCAGCTCCAACACGTAAGATACCAAGTTCCGTGCTCTCCTTCTTTTTACAAAGAGCTATTCTCTTTACTTCTGATTGTTACTATGTTTGAAGGCGATTAGATTTCGTCCTAGTTAGGTTATTGATAGTGTGAGAATTGATTCTGAACTTTGATTAGGTTTTCCATTAGCTGTTGTTTTGTTTGCCCAGTAATTTTTGGGGTGTTTTTCATGCTTTTGGGTATGTTGAAATTCAGACTAGGAGGCAAACCACAACACCATTGTTTGTTTTCAAATTTCACTAGTTGAGATGGAACACAGAAACCTAGATTTTGTTTTCGAAGCAATGACGTAGTGACATTACATGGATATGGTGCTAACCTCAGTTAGTTACTATGACTACCTGTTGAGCTAGATTGACTTCAAGGTTCAAACTGTAAGTGCAAGGAATAAAATTTCACTACTTGTTTATGGGTTTGACCATTATGAAGTGTTCAGTTAGTGAATGATTTTCTTCTATCTTCTCATGGAACGCTTCTTACTGCACACCTGTGCAGCAGATCACAATTTCTGTACTTCTCTTTGCGGTTTTTACATTGTTCATTGCATTGTATTCTTCATCTTCCGTAGGAGACTAGTTTCATGAAGAATTGGTTTGGTTAGAAAGTTTAATATTTGGATTATCTTTGCATTTTATGTCCCCCTTTATACTGAACTTGCGGTCCCTTAAGGTTGCTACTTTGTATCTGCAGTTTGCTGAAAAGGTCATGTTGGAAAGCAAAGTACAACCGACTCATAGCAAGTCCACTGGTCTGCCCCGGAAGCGTTTCTACCGAGCAAGAGCACACAGTAACCCTCTGAGTGACTCCCACTTTCCAGTGCCTGTCGCCCCAAGTCATGTGGACTACTCTCTTCATTACCCGCAGCTCTTCCCCTCTACTGATGAAGCCAGTAGTTGCAAGAAGATCCAGTTTGCAGATATTGGCTGTGGTTTTGGCGGGCTTCTGATAAGCCTTTCAACCCTTTTCCCCGAGACTCTGATGATTGGAATGGAACTCAGGGATAAGGTGACAGAGTATGTCAAGGAAAGGATTTTGGCTCTGAGGTCGACAAATCCAGGTCAATACCAGAATATCTCAGTGGTTCGCACTAATTCCATGAAGTACATCCCGAACTACTTTGAGAAAGCACAGCTGTCAAAGATGTTTTTCCTGTTCCCTGATCCTCACTTCAAAGAGAAAAACCATCGCCGTAGGGTGATCAGTCCATTCTTGCTGGATGAGTATGCTTATGCTCTAGAAGTTGGTGGCATTATTTACACAATAACTGATGTTGAAGAACTTGGAGAATGGATGAAGACTTGTTTAGAGAATCACCCAATGTTTGAAGCTCTCACAACTGAAGAACTCAAAGCAGATCCAGTCACAGAACTCTTAAGTTCTGCAACCGAGGAAGGCCAGAAGGTGGACAGAAATGGGGGACAGACTTTCCGCGCAATTTACAGACGCATTGCTCCATTGCTATGATTTTTGTTCTTCTGTACCAATAGAATGATTGATTACTTGGAAGTGTTGTATTCTTCTCTTTTATTTACTATTGTACTGAGCTAGCAACTCTCAAAGTAGTCTTTACTCTTTAGAAGGATTGTGGTTTCTGAAGTGTTGGATCCCCCTTATTTTATTCAATCTATACATTGTCTTCACTTCACAATCACACTGTTATCATTCTCAAAACCTGAAGGATGGGTTCATCATTATCATAGTTATAACTTGATGAAGTTAGCAATGTAATGGGTGACAAAAGTAAAACACAAGTTATAAAAAGGAGGATTAACCATAAAAAGATCCGAATCAAATCCGGCTTTATACATAACCGACCCAGAATGGCTTATATAACCTATATAGTATATATATATATATGAGTTGGAGCAGAAAGAAGCTCTCTTTTGACGGTCATAGACTCATAGGAACATGGCCACAAACAGCAGAGAAGCCAGAAGGAGGAAGATCCTGGAGCGAGGGTCCGACAGGCTTGCTCTAATCACGGGTCAAATCCAAACCCTTCCCTCCTCTTCTTCTTCATCATCCGACCCACAAACCCAACTTGAACACACAACAAACCCATCTTCTCCGCCGCCAGTTTCCGATGTTCAGGACCAAATCACCGGTACCCTCTTTAGCTCTTCATTATTAAAGTTGTAATCTTTCTGTTATTCTTGCTTCATGTGTAGTTGGGTTTTTTTTTTTGCAGAGTCACCTTCTGAGATTGAGGAGAAGGAAAACGAGTCTGATTCAACATTGCCAAGAAGCCAATCTGACACAAACACTGAAACACTGAGGGCCATTGATTCACAAGTCCAGCAGCTTATCTCCTCATTAACGGCTCAAAGTGCACCACCGCCGCAGTTAATTCGACCACAAAGGCAACCGCTTTTTACTGCCAGTGGACTATGTAATGCCATTGCAGAAACAGAAACAACCCGCCTTTTGATTTCGGCAGCAGTAGCAATTATGGTGGTTCTGGTTCATGTGGGGTTTCCATTGTTGGGGAGTAGTAACATTTTGAAGTCCCTGTTGGGGTTTAGGCCGTTGTATCTGGTTTTGCTGACCAATGTGACATTTGTGCTGGCAAGGATTCTTTTTAAGCAGAGAGTCTTTGGATTGCCCGGAGAGATTGGGAGTTCTTTTGAGGGAGGTGATTGGTTTGCACTGTTGGGGAAGGCTTTAGAGATAGGGATGGTAGTGCAAAAGGTACTTGATGCTCTGTTTATGGATTGTGCTGTCTATGCGATTATAGTTGTATGTGGTCTCTCTTCTTCTGCGTAGCAGTTGCTCTAGGAAAGTGTGTGTTTTCCTTAGTTGTATCTGCTATTTTGAGTGAAACCTTGTTGAACTTGGAAGCGAATTTCAAATACTGCTGTTGTTGTTGAGATCATCTTGTGTACTTGCTCCCCATCTTTATATAGCTTACACTGCAGGATAGCAAATGTGACTTCTTTAAGTAATTCTTCTGCATGTATCGACTTATTGATAATAACAGATCCCTAATTCTTGCTACCCTAAACATGAACATTTCGGCTAGAGCATGCCTTGTCACCTTGATTTTACCACAGTAGTTGACTGCAATCCTCTGGCACAGCTTCAATGCTATCATCTTGTATGCTTTCGTCTGAAATGAGCAGCTCTAGCATGGAAAAGATGTCTTTTGCGAATGGTTTCGTATCATCCCCTGATACGAATTCTAGAACTACATTGTTAACTTCAATCAAACTGCAACCGGGGATCCTCTTCATGTTTTTGCTTCGTATCAGTTTTCTAATCCTGGACACATCCTTCCATTTCCCCAGGTCTGCATATATGTTGGAAAGTAGTACATAGTTCCCTGCATCATCTGATTCAAGCTCTTGAAGTTGCTCCATTGCGACAAGAGCGATCTCAAGATTGCAATAAGTCCTGCAAGAGCTTAACAAGGAGCCCCAGATCTTCGAGCTTGTCTTCATTGGCATCTGCTTTATCTTGTTGAGAGCCTGGTCAAGGTGTCCGGCACGTCCCAGAAGATCTACCAAACATCCATAATGCTCGATTCCTGGCTCTATTGTATAATGTTCTCTCATACAATCAAAATAGTCAAGTCCCTCCTTCCACAGACCAGCATGGCTGCAGGCCGATAGAAGACCAAGAAATGTAATCTCATTAGGTTCAATCTTCGCTCTCTGCATGCCTTGAAAGAGTTCAACTGCTTCGCTAGCTTTACCATTATTCGCCAGCCCTGCAATCACTGTACTCCAAGAAATTACATCCCTCCCTGACATGTGATCAAACAACTGCCAAGCTTGGTCGATGCAGCCACATTTCACATACATTTCAACGAGCGCATTGCACACAGGAACTGACTGTAGTAGCCCCTTTTTATCCGAGAACCTATGAATCCATTTCCCAACCTATAGCGCTCCAAGCTGCGAGCATGCCGGCTAACACCCAATTCGGGTGTACCCTGAAACCATCGCTGTCCAAGACACAATAGTCTTGTCAGTCATTTCCTCAAACACCGCTCTTGCCTTCTTCAACTGCCCCAACCTAACATACCCAGTAAGAAGCATATTCCAAGAGCTCACATCTTTCTTAGTCATTTCCTCAAACACCTTATGTGCATCCCTCATATTATCACACTTGGTATAAAAATCCATGAGTGCATTCTCAACCAGCAAATGCGACTGTGGCCCAAATTTACACACCTGACCATGAACTTGCCTCCCTAAACCCTCACAATACAGCCCTGCACAACATTTTATCACAAATGGGAATGTAAATTTGTCTGGAAAAATCTGGGTTTCAGATTCTGGGTGTCTCAGCATTTGCTTATACAAAGTTACAGCGGAACAATATATATGATAATGGGTATAAGCTCTAGCATTGAACAGAAACAAGTTTGGCTCTAACACTTGATGGAATAGTAAGCTAGCATAGTCAACATTTCCACTGTAGTCACACACATCCACCATTTTGGTCACCAAGAAATTGCTTTGGGATAAGAATAGCTTCACCATTTGAGCATGAATTGACTTCAACCCTGTTTTGGTTTTGCAGTTTAGCAACTTGGGTACGAACGAGTTCTCCAATTCCCTGATAGTTAAGGCAGCGGTTCTCGTCGTGGTCATTTAGTGTTTAGGGTTTTGAGAAATGAATGAGAGGCAGAGATTGGCGGATTTGCTGAGGAAGTGTTCGAAGAATTTGCTGGTTGATAAGGGAATGCAAGCTCATGGGTCAGTATTGAGAATGGGACTTGGGTTTGATTTGATGTTGAACAATGACCTTGTAGCTATGTATAGCAAATGTGGTAAGATAGAGAATGCACGTGAGGTGTTTGATAGAATGCCTGAGAGAAATGTGGTTTCCTGGACAGCTTTAATGTGCGGCTATTTAAGCAGGGGCGATGCTAAAGAGTCATTAACTCTCTTTACTGAAATGGGATGTTCGGGAGTTAAGCCGAATGAGTATACTTTATCGACTAATCTCAAGGCGTCTGGGATGTTGGGCGTTGCTGAGAATGGCATGCAGATACACTGTATGTGTGCTAAGTCTGGTTATGAATGGGTTGCAGTGGTGAGCAATGCTATCCTTGACATGTATGCGAAATGTGGAAGAGTTGGTGAGGCGTACAAGATGTTTAGTGTTATGCCGGCTAGGAATCTTATTACTTGGAATGCAATGATAGCTGGGTACACGATTGAAGGAAATGGGGAGAGAGCTTTGGTTTTGTTCAGGGAAATGCAAGATCTGGGGGAAGTTCCCGACGACTATACTATTACAAGCACACTCAAGGCTTGTAGTGGCGTTGGAGCAATTCAACAAGGTAGCCAAATACATTCTTCCATGATCACAAGGGGGTTATTGTGTTCAGTTCCTATTGCAGGTGCTCTTGTTGATATGTATGTGAAATGCAGGCACTTAACTGAAGCTCAGAGAGTGTTTGATCAAGTTGAACAGAAGAATCTAATATCTTGGAGTGCCCTGATCCTTGGTTATGCTCAAGAGTGCAATTTAACACAGGCCATGGACTTGTTTGGGCAGCTCAGAGCTAGTATATGTCATCAAGTAGATGGGTTTGTTCTGTCGAGCCTTATGGGTGTGTTTGCTGATTTTGCTCTAGTAGAACAAGGTAGGCAAATGCATGCTTTCACCACTAAAATCCCATCTGGTTTAGACATATCGGTATTTAACTCTATTCTGGATATGTATCTCAAGTGTGGTTTGACAGATGAGGCAGAAAGACTTTTCAATGAAACTCCATCGAGAAATGTAATTTCTTGGACAATTATGATCACGGGCTATGGAAAACATGGTTTAGGGAAGAAAGCTATGCATCTTTTCAACCAAATGCAATTGGAGGAAATGGAACCTGATGGAGTGACTTACTTGGCGGTGCTCTCAGCCTGCAGCCATTCCGGACTAATTCAAGAATGCCAAGACTATTTCTCAAAATTGTGTCGCCAAAAATGGATTAGGAAAACTGTAGAGCATTATGCTTGCATGGTTGATCTCCTTGGTCGAGCAGGAAGATTAAAAGAAGCTAAGAATCTGATCGACAGCATGCTGATAAAACCAAATATTGGAATATGGCAGACATTGCTCAGTGCTTGTAGAGTACATGGAGATGTGGAGATAGGGAGAGAAGTGGGAGAATTGCTTCTGAGATTGGATGGTGACAACCCCGTCAACTATGTGATGCTGTCAAACCTTTACGCAGAGGCCGGCTACTGGAAAGAGTGTGAGAGAGTAAGACAGTTGTTTAAGAGGAAGGGGTTAAAGAAAGATGCAGGGCGGAGTTGGGTAGAGATTGACAAAGAGGTCTACTTCTTCTACAATGGAGATGAGACTCACCCACTGACAGATAAGATACATCAGGTATTGAAGGAAATGGAGAAAAGAATAAAATCTGAGATTGGTTATATTCATGGGGTGAGATTTGTACTACATGATGTAGAAGAGGAATCGAAGGAAGAGAGTTTGAGATTTCATAGTGAAAAGCTGGCAATCGGGTTGGCATTGGTAAAAGGTGAGCTTGAGAAAGGGAACAGAACAATCAGGATTTTCAAAAACTTGAGGGTATGTGGTGATTGTCATGCTTTCATTAAAGGCTTGTCAAAGGTTTTGAAGGTGGTTTTTCTGGTGAGAGATGCAAATAGGTTTCACAAGTTTGAGGATGGCTTGTGTTCCTGTGGAGATTATTGGTGATATGTAGCCATTTGTTCAACTAGTTTTCACAAGTTTGACTAGTTTTCTCTAATCCTTGTTAGTTTGATATCTTTATAGTTCATCATAGAAAATACCGACTCGTAGTCCCTCGTGGACAAATGAATCATCTCTTATTCGCACAGGAACACCTATGTGGAACGAGTTTATCTTTAGGTCATTTTACCCAATACTGTATGGGATTGAGAATCCATTATGATAATCTGTTAAACTACGAATTTCGTACTTTCTTCATCGAAAAAACAATTACAACAATCTCGGAGTTTTCTTTTAGATATTTCACACTATCTAATCAAAGCCTACAAAGCAGCAGCGGGGAGAGGCATATTCTAAAGATATCGGAGAGGGCAAAATCACAACATTCATTCATCCGGTCTCTGTCCATGTACAAGTTGCCTGCTGTCCAAGCTCTCTGGTTTGTTCACCAGAAATATGCTTTCACAAGTTTGTTAACCAACACTAGCATATGGTTAACCAAATTCAGATCACGGTGCACCTCTTAGATAGAATTTGATTGTGGCTCATCAGGCTGTAATCTTAAAGAAGGGATGAGCAAGCGCCTCTCGAGCTGTGAGTCGCTCAGACGGATCATAGTTCAACAGCCCATACAACAAATCAGTGAGGGCTGAACTGGATTTTGAGGACCCTGCATGTCGTGATACCATATCCTGAATACAAAGGCAACACAACATGTCAGCAATACATCATTTCTAACGTGATATCAACGTATTATAAGCTACCATATCAGCAAATAATTCTGAAACCAACAAGAGGATAGATACCTTCAAACTATCAAGCTTCTTTACGGCTCTTATACTCTCCCGTGACACCGCTCCTAAAGGCCAATTCAGCCTTGCACCCCGCCTAAAATACTTTTCAGCACCATGACTGCAAGGACAAAAAGTGGACAACATATAAGTATGAATGCTGCTCTAAACTATTCAGCAAAAAGATCAATAAAACTTCACTATATATACCAAGCCCGTTGAGTCATATGCTGGGGCAGAGGTCCCAATACCCTCTCCATCATTGCTAAATGCTCCAAGTTCTCATGTGTTTGAAACAGTGCTTCACCCTGACAAGATTTCACACTTTAAAACATAGTCCCAAATGGATGATCCATATCCAAAGCATTTGTACAAAAAAACAAACTAACTAACCGCGCAAAGTTCAACGAGGATGCAACCAACGCTCCACAGATCACAAGGATAAGTCCATCCTAGACCTGCAAAATACAGATACAGCAAGAGGGGTCAAGCACTGAATGCACAAGGCTAAAAAATGTTGTAATAAAAATCCCAATATATTAGTCTCTTAAAAAGCAATAGACCATGTTTAACAGAACACATAGCTTGCCAAACGAAACAAAACAATAAAAACTTGCTGAACTAACTCTCACAGAACCAATCGGGTCAAAATTAAAGGCGACTGCACACCAAATGCCAATATGCAAAATGCACCTACATACTTTATCTAGTTGGGCCAATTTAGTACCCTATATCATTACGGAGACTAAAGGATCACTTTCTTTTTTGTTTCTTTAAAACTTTCTTCAAAATCAATAGTGCTTGCTACTGTCAGACCTTTCTTGATTCTTTTCATTAACGAAAGAATTGCTTAGTTTTGTTGTAGCCGGAACACTGATAAATGAAAAAAAAGAGTACAATATAGAACATCTGTCTGCTGGCCAACACCATAATCAGTTACCTAGAATTATCTCAGGGGCTCTGTAATGCCTTGTGCAAACAATCGAGCTATGATTCTGATTTTCAAACACTGTACTACCAAAATCAATCAGCTTAATTGCACTAGACTTGGGCAAGCACCTGTATTGCATTTCATCTGAAGAAAATCTCTGTACCATTTTCAAAGAAGTTTTTATTACATGAGTCTACCCAAATATGATATGTATATGAATTCTTGGATTATAAGTGCCAAAATACCTTAAAGCCAGGAAGCTTTACATAATCAGAAGACACAAGAAGTATATTTTCTGGCTTCAGGTCAGTGTGGATTAAGCGTAAATCATGCATATCTGCCGAATAATAACAAATAATAGAAGACAAGTTAAAGAATGCGACTCAATTGAAACACCCTGTTACACTCCCTGGACAAAAAAATCAGGCCAAGAAATATATTTGGGTGACTGGTTAGGAGAAGAGGAAAAAACAGGAGAATGAAATGAAGAGCTATCCACACACATGCTACAGATACCAAAAGCTGTCGTCCAAATTCCCGAACAAGATCCACAGGGAATGGGCAGTATTTATTTCTCTTTAGAAAATCAAATAAGCTTGGTCCAAGCTTCTCAAACACCTGATAAAACCATTAAATTCATTCAAAGGAAGGTCTCTGTTTAGTTCCAGGTTCTATGAACACAGTCTTGGACATACTAATATCACATTGTAACTCAATTCTAAGCTCTACTGATATCAAGTGCAGTTCATTGTAAACTTGTAAATGCTTAATCAAATAAAAAAACACCAAGAGAAGTAAACTATCTTTTATCTAAGCCACACTATCAGCAGAACAGTCAATCACAATGTAACCAAAGTAATATAATGCAGCAAGAAAGTTAATTTGGATACTTACTATGCATATGTGATTGCGGTAATCAAACCAATCGCGAATCTGCACACAGCTGCAGCAACGTATTTCAATTTGTTAGATTACATCACAACAATGAACTTAACACAATCCTTAAATCTGTGCAAAACACCAGAAGACATAAGTACCATGAGTTGCCATTATCATTCTTGGCAATATGATTAAGCACATCCACCTCAATCATGGCCGCATCCCGGTACTTTCGTATGCTCCTAATAACCTTGATGGCCACATACTCTCTCGTTTGACGATCCCAACATTCCAAAACTCGACCAAATGTGCCTACAGCACTAGCAATATGCTGAGCAGAATGAATCAAATTTATAAAACCACACTCAGGGCACTTTTTGACAGCTAACCTTCACCCATCTTGTTCAGTATCTTATCTGCCAACAAAAACAATCCAAATCAAAATCCAAACTTTCACAAGAACAGCATAATTTAACTCAAAAAGAATCCAACTTTGTTGATAAAACAAATGCAGCAAAATCAAGCTCACATCTTGGAGTGAGATTCTCGCCGAGATTGTATACATAATGGCCTTCACGATCATCGTCACGTTTTGGAGGCGATCCGTTTCTTCCATTGGCCGCCAGCAATAGCCGTTGCGCCTACAAAACGAGCAAGCCCTGAGCTCTCAATTCGGTTCTGGAAACCCTAACCCTAATTAATATTGGGGATCGCTAAACCAACCTCTGGTTCGCAATCCGAGGGGCCAACGTCCCAGGCGGAGCGAGGTCTTTTCCCGATTCTCTTTAGCACTCTAGAGTCTAGTCCCGCCGCCGCCATTTAAACCGATCTCCGGTGTCTGCAACCAAAATTTTGAGGGGGAAAAAATTGGGGGAGAATTGGATTAGGGTTTTCTGGGGGAAAAACCGAAGAGGGAGCGTGAGGTAGAATTAGAGAGGGAAAGAGATTAGGTAGCGATGAACAGTAAAGACGGGAGAGAATCCAAGAGGGTGGGTTTGTTATGTTAAATTCGTCGGCGGCTGTAATGGGCCAAAAGACAATACGACGTGTTCGGTCCACAAATCTTGCGTAGGGTTCATCTTGACCCAACCCAGCCTTATTAACTTTGGACGACTCAATTTCAAACCCAAGCTGTTTCAATTATGGTTTTTGTTTGACATGCCCCACGTTGTATTGTATGCTTTTTGTACGACTTGTTTTTTGATCGGAATCACATGGTTAGGGGATTAGGGCCGGAAAATGAAGCAGGAATTCTACCTCTCTCTCTCCTAGTCAGTAAAAATAGAATGGATTTAACTTTCATAAGCACAACGAGATTCGAACAATCGAACATAAATATAAGGTTTTTACACTTAATTTCTTAACAATTCGATCACATGTTGTGGTTTTATTATATTCCGTGTAACTTATGAATTCGTCTATGGTGCAGCGCTGCATACCATACATACCAAATTCAACGGTGGATAGAGTGTGTCTTGAAATGCACGTGGAGTCCGTATGATGTATGAATGGTGGATTAAAGGTGCAGCGCTCTACCATAGAATTTCCTTGTAACTTATCTATGATACCGATAAATAAAACCCGACTAATTTTCCAACAGTTTACGAATCTAGAAACCTCTCAAACTTGCGCCGCCCTCTATCCAATTTTCAAATGAGACAAAAATAAAAGTTCCTTTTGTTAAATACATTGCAATTTGCGAGTAGTAACGACATGGTTAGCTCATAGTGTGCCATTAGAGAACGAAAATAGAAGTAATGAAGGAAATAAAACAGTGACCACCCACAGTATTGAGGTTCTCCGCTGTTTTATTGGTCAGCAAATCAGAATCAGACTCGGATACTTCACGAGCGTGCAAGCGACGCGACCCCGTATATAACAACACCGCCCTCTTTTTTCCGGCCACTAAACTCAACTGCAGACGCCAAAAATGCAGTCTCTGCAAGCCAAGGCCTCCGAGTGGAGCGGAGTCGACTCGGCCGACGCTTTCGCCATCGACGACACCAACCTCTTCCAGAAGCTCGGCCTCCAGGCCTTCATCAATCTCTCTACCGATTTCTACACCAGGTTTCCTTTCACTCTCTCTCCTCTTTGCTTTGATCATCCAATTGATATTAATCGACTGTGAAGTTACAGTTCTGTCCTCGCTACTGTACTGCAGGGTTTACGACGATGAGCAGGAATGGTTCAGATCAATCTTCGCGAATTCCAAGAAGGAGGACGCGATTCAGAACCAGTACGAGTTCTTCGTGCAGCGAATGGGAGGGCCGCCTCTCTTTTCTCAAAGAAGAGGTTTTCTTTTTTCTTTTTGGATTTTGTTTTGTTATTTTTGTCAAGTTTAGCAGAAAAAAAATGAGAGTGAAAGACTGAAACTTTGTTTGTGTGTGGTTTTTGAAGGCCATCCTGCCCTGATCGGAAGGCACCGGCCATTTCCGGTGACGCATGAAGCGGCGGAGAGGTGGCTGCATCACATGCAGCAAGCATTGGAGAGCTCTATGGATATTGATGAAGATTCGAAGCGAAAGATGTTCAATTTCTTCAAGCACACTGCTTTTTTCCTTGTGGCTGGAGATCAGCTGAAGAAGGGTCAACCTCAGAATGGGACTCAAACTCCGACCCAACAACAATAACGACAGCAAGTTCAGTCTAGTGTTCGAAATGAATTACAAGACTTCTGTAGTGTGTTGGTTGTTAGTTTGTTACCTTGGCCCATTATTAATATAAAAGCTCCAAAGGTTTACTCTTACTCTGGTTAATGTGTTGCTGAAGTGACTATCTGCTTGATTTAGAGAGCTGCAATAGTTTCAGGATTTAGGAGTTTAAGGATCTAAACGCATAACAATTAACCCAGTTGTTTACTTCTTAGCACCTAAATGTAAATAACTGGGTCAGTTGTTATGAGTATAGAAGTAAGACTGATTATTTTGATTATATATGACAGTGAAGAAAGCCTTGTCCTTGTTAGTCTGCATGTATCTAGAACCCACAGGCCACAGCATAAGGAGTCACAGGCTAGCTAGGTCAGAAATGCACATGAAGTCTGGCATTGCAATCTATGGTTAGGATGTGGAGGTTTTTAATACTGTAGCGGAGAGCTCGAGATAGTGGGGGTGTTGATTCCTATAGGAAGTGGGAATCTCCATGCCATCCTTGGTTTATGTAATTCCCAGTAAAGCCAGTAAAAGACGACTACAACATGTAAGAACCCCATGAAGTTTTAAAATACCTTTTTCATCATAGTGCCCTCCACAAGAGAGGCCAATGAGCCCAGGCCCCTGCAAGCATCTTATCTAGAGCCCTGAGCCCAAATAAAGATATAGAGTTGAAGCATCCAAGGTTCTCTTTTATGTCTTGTACATGTTTCCCTAGCACTGCTAAAAAAACCCAGAAATTCCTTAAGTTCTGTACAAACCATTCAACTAAGATGAAGAAATCAAGAAAAACCATCGGGAGCTTTCATATGTTTTCGGTTTGTTGTTTACAACACAAGGTATCCTACTGATATTTACAATGAATTCTCTAGGCTAGTATTGTTGATTATGTTTGATCCACAATCATCTTAAACTGAAGGTGAATTGAACTTAATCAGGAGAGTTTGAGAGAGATACAAGATGAAATTTAATCAGATGGTTTCTAATGCAAGATCAAAATATACGTTTTCATAGAATTTCTTTGACATCCACAACATCAATCTAACAAGTCAGTCCTATGTACAACCCTTGATGGATTAGCAAACCGAGCTGAGAAAGACCGCGACGAGTTATCAGGCTCTGTCCACCCCATGCCTCTATCAAAATTTTTGGAGTATGTTTTGGGATCATAACTAGTCTGCTGCGAATGTGATATATCAGTACCTGCAGAACTGAATTTCTTCTTCTCCTTCTTGAATTTCTTCAAAAAAATATGCCACTTTGGTTGAGGCTTAGTGTACGTAGTGCTTGGCTGTCCCAACTTGATGCTTGGAGTTGGACTACGTGAACCGTACCACTCTTTGATCCCCATTTCTATCGCAAATACCAGGTTTCGTTCACCTCAAATATCTAAGCTGTGTAGAGAATTAGCTTATGCATCTGTTTATATATACATGTAAGAAGACTTTAGGATGTAGATTATGTATTCGTGGAAAGCACATGTGTGTATATAAAATGCAAGTATGGCTATGGTTGTTGACTTGGCACAACCTGGCTGCTCTGAAAACTAGATGAAGTGGGAATGAGAATCTACTGGGAAAGAGAAACTAAATGAGAAGCCTCTTGTTAAGACCTGTGTAAATCTTCGTTCATTTGAAAAATAGATGGATTAAAATCATAAAATAGAAATGATCTTCAGTTGAGGAAGCTTCATTATTAGAAGCGATGGCCCTTTGTCAGCAAACTTTGAATAATTGGTCAGAGTCAGACAGCCGAAAGAGTCATCCTCTGATAGCTGCTTGCCAACCTCTATTTTTACCATGCACATTCCTTTTGAAAAGTAAAATTATTCCAAAATAATCAGTAGTCTTTGAAATGTTCCAATGCTCAATGCCTCAATCACAGTTGAGCCCAACTTATATATTAAAAGTTTAAAACTGGCTTGAAATATGTCATGGAGGTCATCTTCTTCAAAAAAAAATGTTATGGAGGTCATCTAAATTAGTTTTACTTATACAGAACAGTTCCTGGACAGCTTTTTCCTAATGGAGCTCAAATTCTGATAATAAAAAAACCCATGTACAGTCTGATGAACTGAAGGAGCTGAAGCATATCTTCTGTTCTTTGTGCTAGCTGCAGGCCACCCACTGTTTTGACTACACTAATGTAGCTCGTGTATGGAGCTTCTTCAAATGTCACCCACCAGAATCTGGCAAAACAAGGGTCATGGACTCGTGGCTTTACCTCAACTAATTGGAAAAGGGGTAATCTTTACTTATTTGCCATCTTCATATTGAACTCAATACATAAGTTGAACATTCTGCCATCACAAAATGACATCAGTTAAATTATATGGGTGGTATAGAATTTCTTCCTTTTAATGATTAATAATTGAGTTGGCGAAGAAGTGACGGCCAATATGGTAGGGACCATTACCAATTTACTAGTATTGAAAGCTGACCTTTCTCTAGATGGTCTGCTCTCCTTGGGACCAATAAGCAAGAATAGATTATCAGTACCCTATAGAGTCCTAGAAAGATTTGCAATTTAGGGATGATCTAGCAATCAAGTCAGCAAAGCAAATTCAAGGCCTGATAGATTCAGGAATATGAATTTCCACTATATTTCAAGAGAATGAAAACATGGGCTGTTCCCAGTTCCCACCAATTGAGCTTTCTCCTCACAAAGTCGAAATGCCCCTTGCAGTTTTAAAGTTTTCCTCAGAATCTAATGACTAGAAGAAAGAAACGAATATGGAACTGTTTAGTTGCATAGAATACTAAGCATTGGATTCCGAAGTGAAAAACAAGTTTTGTCACATACAAGAAACACTTCACTGTGGTTGAAGTTGGATAAACTTACTAGTTACTACTATCTAGCAAACTGCAAACCGATATTACACATGGGAGTTACCATTTGAAGCCTGTGGTGTTGTGATGAACCTAAGTTTTCCGTAATTATCAGCACATGATTGAGAATAGTCTGACATAGCACGGAAGAGCTCAGGCAAGCGAGTTTTGAGACTCCCGAGCGATTTCTCTCGGACCTGGATACAGTGTCTCTGGTGAGCTTCTGCTTCCTCTTCCATTTTCTTCTTCAAGCTCTCAACAGCAAATTGCCTCTCTGCAACAGGATCCTTGTGATTGGCATCTTCACTTCTATCCTGATCTGCTTCACCAGGCCCCTTACGCAGCATGTACTTCTGGTACCAGTCATCAAATGCCTGATTTTTACGCAAGAATTCCTTCCTTGTGTTCTCATATTGTTCTTTCAGCTTCATCTCTTCCTCCTGATGAAGTAATATAGTCTTTATGACAGCCGCAAAGGATGATGTAGCAGATTTTGCAAGTTCGTCAGGAAGCTTTTCAAGAAAATCATGCCATGCATGAAGAAGTGGTTGAATTGGGGGACGCTGAACTCTTGGTGGAGACGAGATTTTCTCTTTTAAGCTGCTTTCAATAGGAACCAGATTCAACTTCAACCAGCTATTCAAAGCTTGGATGTATTGTTTCTGATGAAGCACAAGCTTTTCAAATTCGGAATACCAATGTTGGACAACATTATATAGCTGTTCAGTGCGTTCATGGTGGTGCTTGGTCGTTTCCATAGGAGTATGGGCAATGTCAAGGGCTTTCAGGTCCAAAACTATCTTCAGCTGGCTGTTGTGATGCGCACTCATATCTTCCCACATCTTTCCCATTCTGTGTCACAGAAATGATATGAAAACTTCTTTCAGTCTAACAATCATATCCAAAAATCAAACCAGGCAAACTAGCTTATGCACCCAAGATCTGTGAATGAGATGCCTCTGACTGGTATGCAAGTCTAATGCAATAAATATGGCCAAACTTTGTGACAATACAAAAGAAAAAGTTAGGACTTATGATTTGCCTTCACAGTGACCTTTAGTAAGGAGGGAAAGATGGAAATTTAATACATTCAAAGAGGAATCCGTTCAATTTGTCTCTCTAAAATGGTTTCTGTAGTGTTACATTATGTATGAAGGGCCTTTTGTTAAATGAACAGCTTTACATTAGTTAGAACTAAAAAAATACAATCAAGAGACTATGAAGTACCAAGAGTTAAAATGATGAAATAAGGAGATTCAAAATATATAATTTAACCAAAACTTACGCGTCAGCCAGAGAAACAAGTTTAGGGTACAGCTGCTCATCCCGTATTTGATTCACTTCTGAAACTGTAGAGTCCATTGACTGCATGTCAACAATATACCTTGTATGCAAGTGACTTACAGCTGCTTTGGTTTTTTCCAAGGTTTCAGCACTAGCATTGCGTTTTTTCTGCTTGTTTAGGAGAGCAACCTTTCTCTGATACTCGACCTTCATATGCTCCCCTTGCTATCAACAAAAAGGAAGTTAAATTAATTAGGTTCCACAAAAGTGAATGAGAGTAAGATGGTCATTATTCTGATTCTACAGTCCAATCACCTCCATGACTTGATTTTTTATGAATGCAGAATGATGATATTAGATTAATATGAAGTAACAAACAGATGAGATGGAACAAACTAATGCAATATAACGCACCTTTACTTCATCAAATAGTTTCTTCTCCCATGCTAACAACTTGTCCAAAACAGTGGCATGAGTTTCATAATCATCTGAGTCTTCCTCCTTTGCTCCATCACCATTTGGTATGCCTCTGAAGGATCTATTCCATGTAATAACACGCATGACCCGTGCAGAATGATCAATGTGTCCTGCAAAACATTGTGATCCCAAATAAATATCTTAAAATGAATGACCGTTACAATGAAGTAGGAGCACTAATAAGAAAATTAGCATGCTATGTGTAGAACTGCCATTCAATTGTAGTTTCATAAGGTAAAAATTTTTGAATCCTGATACATGAATTAGAAAAGCATCCATTTTTACAGCAGAAAGGCTATGTACTCATAACTATCATACCTTAAAGGGCGCAATACAGACAAACATCTTCAAGTGAAACACTTTTGCTCGATTAGAAACATCAGAAAGTGAAAATATCTAAGTTGGATATCATATGTCTAAAAAGTAGTTTGAATCACTAAAGTGGCCTGGTTTTTATAGGGCAATAAAGGTCTCTTTCAAGCCTCCACATAAGCAAAGGAACACATTGCATCGCAACTTAACAATTTAGATAGGAATCAAATCTAAGAACAAACCTGACTTGTGAGGATTTCTAAAGTAAAAGTGAATCAGCAACATATATCAAGCAACCGAAACCTCACCTCGATTATCTGCAAAATTCGAGTGATAATGCAAACGAGTGGCCTCAAGCATCTTGGAAACCTCCTGAGCACTCTCGGAGGCCTTTAAGAAATGATCATCAATCTGATTCAATATGTCCATCAAAGTAAAACCAGGCATCACCATCCTCTGGAAATCCGGTGGGGCTGTCTTGGAATGCTCAATTGTCGCCGGAGTCACCGGAGACGCCATAATCTCCTCCGGCTTCACCTGAATCTCCTCCGCCTTCTCCGGAGTCTTGGGCTCATCATCATGCTCATACTCCACATTCTCATCATCTCCAAACTCCTCACCTTCTTCATTCTCACTCAATGTATGCCCTGCCATGTTATCATCCACCATGAAGAAATAGTCCCACGCTGCACCTTTGGACTCCGGCGGCGGCACCGCCTTCATCCCCGGCGTCATTGGCGATGAGGACCCCGTAGCATTCGCCGCGGCGCCCATTTCTCCGGCCACATTTCTCGATCTCCGGCGAAACCCTTCCTCCTCCTCCTCCTCTTCCTCATCCTCCTCAGCAATGGCCAACCTCACCCCCTGCATCCTCGTCTTCCGAGCCTCCGTCGGCATCGTCGGCAGGCTGGAGGCGCGCTTGATCGGCGGGCTGGGAGTGAACGTCGGAAGCGGCGGAGGCGGCGGCGGGAGCGTCTCGAGCGGCGGAGGAGGCGGTGGCGGCGGCTCGGTGGCGGTGGAGGCGAGTGGCTGCTGCTGGTGGTGGAGGAGTAACTGCTCTTGCGACGGGAGCGATTCTCCGTGGCCGTAATCGCTTAAGGCGGCGCCGGTGTTCTTCAAGGCCATGACGTAGCCGCAATGGCCCGCGGCGAAGGCGTTCCTGGCCACCACCGCTTCTCTCATGAGGTTGCGCCGCTCCTTGCATCTCGACACCGATTCCTCATTGTCGATTCTCGATTGGGCGCACCCCATTTTTTTAACTTTGCGCCCAGTAAAATACAGAAGGTTTGATTTTTACAAAGCAAAGAGGAGAAAAAAAGATGGGAGTATGAGAACGAGGCTCAATAAAGGTGTGTGCTTTAGGACTATTGGAGCAGATGGGCGTGTCTAGTATGGTGTTGGGTTTGATAATAACACAGAGAGTGAGAGCTTTTACAGTAAAAAGAGCTTCAAGCTTTGAGGAACCGGAGAGTTAGTAGTGATAAAAAGATGAGATTTTGAGGTATAAAGTTGGGAGCTTTGGGTCTTGGAAGTGCCGGGTGTGCTTAAAATAGTGTGGCCTTCAATCTTTCATCAGTTCATGGATGAGAGAAGGTTTTAGAGTGAGAGAAAGAGATTAGAGAGAGAGAAAGAGATTAGAGAGAGAAAGGGAGATGGGGGGGGGTTTGAGGTTGAAGAGGAAAGAGGGGAGAGTGTAGATGGGGAAGGACATGAAAAGAGAGTGAAGCCAAAACTGGTACAGAGGGATGAGCATTGAGCAGACAGCAGCACTTGCAGAATGCAGAGAGAGAGAGAGAGAGAGAGAGAGAGAGAGAGGGTTTATTAGTCTACTCGCTCACACTAGAGAGCTCGATGTGTACTCGCGCGCTTTGATTACAGAGTGTCCTAATCAAAGATTTTATTATAAGTAACGGTCACATTTTTTGAGGCAGTACTAACGATGTCGTTTCGCTAACCAGTAACCACCGCTTCAAATTTGGTAGTTATCTGCTTCGGCCTTGAAACAATAAACGAGTAGCCTAATTATCAAAAGGGATCCCCTCAGGCCTCAGATAACCAGGACGATCCCTCAAAAGGGACATGACTAAACAAGAAAAAAGACCCCAACATTTTTGAGTCCCAGCTTGACTGTTGTCTTGGTTTGTGCATTTAAGAACTTGAGAAGCTCAGCAAGGTGCTCGTCGTCACCAATCCATTTTCCTCAATCAAATAAATTAATAATTTTAAAAAAAAATTAACCTCACTCTATCAGCAGTTTCTAGTCAATGTAAAATGAGCTTATTATTGACCATTTGAAATCTTTTTTTGAGAAATAGGACTCATACAAAAGATACAAATCTGTGAAATTTTGCATACTAGGCCCATGTTATATAAATATCACTTAACAGTATTTGTTTCTAATTTTTTGAAAATTATCCGAAACCCTGATGTCCTAAACTAAAAAACCGAAAATCAAGAATCTACGACTAAATTCAACAACTAAAACAACTCTGGTAACACATTTTGCCATTAGATTGCCATATTGGTACGACGAAATGCTGTACAAAAGCTGGATATTCATTAACCCAACATGAATTTACATTTGATGGAGCTCGGATCGACCGGGCTGTCTGGTGATTCCCCGCTCAGAAAATTCAGATCCATTCCACAACCGCAGGATATGGGTTTTGCACAAATAAGATTGAAAATGCCCTACCAAAAAGTTATCCGTTCCTGGAGTTATACACACCTTCCATCAGCTTTCTGCCAGATATTGAAGCAAAAGAAAAAATACCTTGTCAATTTTAGTTTCTATTCAGAAAAGTGGCAAGACGGTCAACCATGGAAAGATGAGTAGACTTTTTTATGCAATGGAGAGACTGTAATGGAATTAATATCTATACAGCAGTAGTAAGCCTAGTGTGAGCACAAAGCTAAGGCGGTGTACAGAGGAAACTACATATTTTGCATGCCTTGGCTTGTGTACTGACTAAACATAGTTCCCAATAAAATATTGTGTGTTCCAGTGCCAGTGTGAGAGATGGTGGCAAAAAAAAGTCATGGATATAATTAATTAGATGCGGAGGCAGGAATTTTTCTTAGTTTTAAGACTTACTTCAAAATGCAAGTTTTGCAATCCAAACACTGCTCATTTTGCCTCCAGTTTAGCTTTGAGTTCTCTCACCTCCTTCAATTGTTGCTATAAAAAGAGGGGCAAATATATTTAGTTTGGCATGGGAAACAACATGCAACATTGATCAACATTGATTGAAACAAACATGCACATAATTCTAATTCATATCTAAGTTGGAGAGGTGGGGAGAATTTCCAAGACCTTAAACAAGCTGTTCCACAATACATCTGTTTTCTCTTGTTGTGCACACCATTCCATGGACATATCATATTCGATAGTGTTGGGCTGAGAAAAATGTGAAGTAGAAACAGCTTCTCTCTGCACAAAAAAACAAGAAAAAAAAAGATAAATATGTTAAGGGGGAGAAGTATATTAAACAGGAACAGAAACTATATACTTCAAGTATGTGTGTCTATAAGACAAAGAGTTGTGAATGTACCATTTCCCTTTCATTTAGCATTGAGTGCCGAAGTTTATCAAGGACTAGATGACCAAAAAATTTTGGCTTCTTTTCAGCAGAACAAGAAGTTTCTGCAATGCTGGCAACAAGAGGTCTACAATTTACAGAAATATTACAGTTACCCCACAATGCCATCATAAGAAAATGATGATTGCATGAAACTTAATTCAATGGACGTTGATGTTTTAGCAACGAATAACATAGGGAAAAAGAATGCAATATGTCAAAAGAGATAAACAGAAACATTTCATGCATGAGAGAACATCAACATACCTTCCATTTGGCAATAACAAACAGCCCTGTTCTAATTTTCTAACAACCTTCTTAGCTGTTTCCCGATTTTTTAAAATTACAAGAGCTCGTCCTGCCACACAAGCATGGATGTCATTGAGATTCACAATGCAAAAAATAATATAAAATAAAAGACTTCAGTTGTTTTATGTTTACAAATCAAAGTAATTATCCAACAGGTAGTTCAACACAGTATCTGAGAGAGAGAAAGGACGGAATATCAGCTAACTTATAGATGTCATTACAGAAGAGAGGCACACCAGAGTAAGGGCTCGAATTTGCAGTCTGCTGAATCATCTTAGCTGTGCAACTTTCCCCTAAACCATTCTGTACTATATCCTGGGATGCAGTACCAAAAAAAAAAAGAGATGATTCTATTAAGTAAGCACAGAGCACCACTTAAAAGGAAGCTTGAAGATGAGCATAAATATTACAAGAGTTGATATGCTTGTGCCTTGTGAATTTACAAGATTATTTCAAATAAGACACGAGCTTCAAAATCATACTAGGCCACAACAATAAGCTGCTAAAACTTTTATTATGATCACTACCTCCACTT
This sequence comes from Argentina anserina, assembly GCF_933775445.1. NCBI lineage: Eukaryota > Viridiplantae > Streptophyta > Magnoliopsida > Rosales > Rosaceae > Argentina > Argentina anserina. The sequence goes on along the minus strand of NC_065873.1, from coordinate 27,671,408 downwards.
CTGCTGAAGTGTATGCTGGATCCAAATTCTGAAGCAGAATGAGGGTTCCTTGCTCGTTTGCAGCTTGCATTTTCTCTTGCCAGGGCTGACATTTAAATCAAATTATTAGTCCTGCATGGCTCAAGATACTATACATCCCAGCCTTCATTCAATTATTCACTAAATGCCATCCATATTTGTTTATTGGTGAAAGAAATTCAGATTAGACTTGAGGTTCAAATTTAGAAAGTTCAAGGCTAAAAATCAAATGTTCACCACAAACACGAAAGGGAATCACAAAGAAATCAAGCAAATATACGTTTCAAATAAAAATAGAAGTGAGAATAAAGCACTCACCATATTCTTGAACCACTTTTTTTTATCCTGTCAGAATGGAAAATAAAAGACAAACAAACTTGTGAGAAGAGTAATAAGAGAAAATCCCTTTTAAGAAAAGTAATATTGTAAAATTAAAGTTTAATAACACAAAGTAGCCGCACACCATAAAAACGGATTAGGTAAATTAACAAACACTACAAATAAAAAATGAGAGATACATCTTTTACTAATTACAGAGATATCATGAGAGAGAGAGATAGAGAGAGAATTGTGTTGGGTATAAAAATGATCGGTAGTGTCATAACCTCTTGTTGGTCTGACAAATATTAAATCAACACTGTAAACTAGGTATCTTAGGCTCTTAGCCACAAAACATCTCACATCTTATTCATGCATATTTTGTTTCTTTTTTATTGTTATTCATCTTATTTGCATTGTTTATCCCTTGATTGCCATTCGGTATCGACTTCCACAGTTTGACTTAGGATTAGAGTTCCCCAACCTTATCAACCACAATAAATATATTTTAAGTAACACGTTGGTATCAGTTCTTCCAGCAACAAATTGGGGTAACCACAAAGGGCACCTAGGTGCTTTACATGAACTTTAACTCATTGCAAGCTCAAGTGAAAGATATTTTCATCAAACAGGCTTGCAGAAAGGCTCAAATATACAAAGGAAACTAGTGGAGATAACAATTCAGAGTTGTTGGAGCATACTTTAAATACTTATCACCATCTGGTTGGGATGGCACAGTATGTATCCTTCTTGTTGCAATATCCCAGGTGAGCAATGGGACAGATGAAAGAGAGTACAAAATGTCTAAAACTGAAAAGCTGATTTAACTTACTATATATTGCATTCGAAGGAACCAAGATGGAAAACAAAATAGGCATGAACGTGAAACAATTCCAACAGTAATAGCATGCACTATTGCAATTCGAAACACACCAAAAACAATACAAAACAAAAAAAAAGGGGATGAAATTTAGTTTTGTGTGGGTCAACACTACAATTAAGAAAATAGGATTGATTGGTGTCTAATCAACTACAATTAAACCATTGAAGGTCAACCATATATTCAATACGAATATGAAAAGACACCAAATGAACCACTACATGTACACTACAGTGAAAAAGTCGGGTGAAAAGGGTATGCAAAGCTATAATACTGTGCTCATTTGGACAAAGCTTCCCAACTTCGCCAGAGCACTTTTAATAATCATAATTTGGGAAGAAAAAAAACACCTTTGTGAAAGCACCTTGCACCTTGCACCTTGCATAAGAAAAACCCAAACACAAGTCACCTTGGTCAAAAGGAACTGTAATTATGGGAGATCAATACGAGTTGATGAGCTTATAACAAATCAATGAGTTTATGCAAACATCAAGTACATGAAAATTGTGTCCCATCACTTGTTTCCAAGAAAGACGTTAAGAAGTTGAGTGAATACTCAATGCAATTTTAAGATTAGTTACAAAAATTAAAATATCAGAATAGAACTTGGACAAGAGGTGTCCATGATGGCAAAAAGGCATGGAGATGAATTTCGCAATGCATGAAACCCTCGACATGATCCAAGTACTAACTCACTACTAAGTTTGTAATATTTGTGTACCAAACTCAAACATGTTGACTTCTAGTGAACTCACCAAGTACTAGAATCAAGAGTCAAAACTCACGCTTAATCGTGCGCCTATGCAAAAGTATAAGTGCCTTTCTTCGATCTATGTGGTGTTCCAAAATAAGGTAATGCCAAACCTTAAACAATGACATTTATACTTAGTACACAAACACTTTTTGTGCTTTCTTTAGACCAAAACCGTTGAGTCTCGAACAACCATCGTGCACCAATATTGGTTGTGCGTAAAATGTCGTACCAACTATTAGAAACATCAAAGGGAATAATAAAAGGCATATGAATGTATCACTTACCGCATCCGAACGTTGAGTGCCTTCCACAACTTGACCATCTAACTTTTGAGACTTAATTTGCAATTGTGCGGTTGATTGTCCTTGCAACTCGCCATTGGAAAGTCTCGAGGCCTTAACGGCGGACTTTGCGTTCATCTTCTCGAGAGGGGCTTTTTGTTTTCCAAGAGAATCATCCGATCCAAAAGCAATCGGTGATGAAGCCTTATTATCATTCCCAAAAACATTACTCTACACGAAGTAAAACAATCAAGGCAATGGTAAGATCAAGGAAATGATATGCCATATATGACGTGGACCATTAAAGTCCACGTCTAGGTTATGACATTTTTATGGTTTGATTCCCCAAACGATATAATTCTCCACACCCAACTAAGTGAAATTCTCTAATAAGAAGACCATGAGAGGACGATTAAACTAACATTAAATGAAGGAACATTATTGCTTACCGCATCCGCACATAGGTTGACTTCCAACACTTCACCATCAAACTTTTTGGCCTTACTTTGCGGCAGCCTTGGAGATGGTCTAGGTGGCTTGCCAGACAAAAGAGTTGCCTCATCACAAACTTTCACCTTCTTCTCAGAGTTTTTGTCCACCGGCAAAGAAAGATTTATTGCCTTATCGCCAACCTTCATCTTCTTCTCAGAGTTTTTGTCCCCCGGCAAAGAAAGATTTGTTGCCTTATCGCCAACCTTCATCTTCTTCTCAGAGTCTTCACCCACCACTAAAGGACAATTTGTTGCCTTGTCACCAACCTTCATCTTCTTCTCGGAGTCTTCGCCCACCACTAAAGGACGATTTGTTGTCTTGTCGCCAACCTTCATCTTCATCTTAGAGTCCTCGTCCACAGCTAAAGGAAGATTTGTTGCCTTATCGTCAACCCTCATCTTCTTCTTGGAGTCTTTATCCACCACTAAAGACTCCCCTCCATATTTACGTTTACATTTATCATCGCCAATGGAGCTACTCGGTAGTGAAGCCTTTTGGACCTTACTCTCATCGTCTCCATGCGATGAGTTGGGCAACTTTTTATTGGAAGGAATTGATGTGTTACCCTCGGGCTTCCTCTTCTTGGTAGGGCGTTTATTTGTTCCGATAGTATCCTCTAGACCTTTGAGTTTGCATCTTTCATCAACTTGAGAAGCAACAAATGATAAATCATTCATATAACTCCCATTAGCATTGATCTTGCGTCTATGCTCACTACTTTGGTTTCCGTTCATGTTTGCCTTCTTGGGTTGTGCGTGCTCCAATGACGCATTACTCTTTCTACCATTGTTATTTTCTTCCACCTCAACATGTCTTTGCTCATGACTATTTCTCTTGTCACTAGATGTTTCACTAGTAGCAAACTCCACCTTAGTTGGTCTATTGTCCAAATCACCAACATCATTGGTAGACCTTATTTCTTCCACATCGAGCTTCCTTGGAAGAACTTTATCGAGAATCAACTCTTCATCCCTATTTTTACCTTTAAAACTTAAGATAGTCTTAGGACTTGAGGCATCTTGTTGTATCTCAACAGTTTTATCAATCTCACTTGGTTCTAAACCTACGGCTGATATCTGCTTTTCATCATTAAGTTTAGGCTTATCAACAGACCTTCTCGTTGTCTCTAAGTTCATGTGTTCTTTAGATGAGTTTAGCTTTGAGGGAACCATTGCTTCACTACTTGTTGTGTCATTACCACAAACTTTGTTTTTTCCTAAATCAACATTCAGAACGCCAGCAGGCTTCTGAATATTAATTCTGTTAAAAAGAAATTTAACTGCAGCAATTTTGTAAACATATAAGGTATAAGAATTCTATATTGAAACGAAAAAAATATAGGTCAAACTAATTGACTCGGGCTTGACAAGTTTACGTACCATCAACATCAGCAATTTTCCCCTCTAACTTGTCCATGATTTTCTGCCGTGAAACATCAAAGGTTCTGAAGAAAACAAAATCGGCCTTTTGAAGCTCCTCATCTGAAGGTTGAGGGTTTTCCTTTTCCTTTGAAATGCACACAACATTGCATTTTCCAGCAATGGCTTCCTGTTTTGCATGTCCATATTCAGCGAGTATGATATATAGCATTAGAATACAAAATAATTCTAGAGACATTATGTCTACCAACTGCTGTAAGATAACAAACAATAAGCAGAACTGAAATAAGCGGTGGCGTGATTTAAGTAATAATAAAGACAAAAAGATACTTCAGTTCAAATTAATTTATACAAGAAACCAACACCTTATATAACCCTTGCAACAAAATCAAGCAACACTTATATCTCTAACAATATAAGCAAGATAAAAACTAATCAAATTCAGTTACCAGTGGATTCAGATTACAAAGGCCAGGACCCGCACCGGATGCCAAAAACAACTCGTTCTCTAGACTCTTTTCATCACCAAGAAAGCTGGTAATCTCACAAGGACGGAAAAACCACAGGATTTTCACTTTCCTTAACTTCTGCGGAGTCTCCCATATCTTTATTATCTTGCCAATCTCAGGCTCTGCCTCACCTTCCTTGTATAGATAAACACAGTCATAGAGGTCGTACCGCTCCCCGTCAAACATAAAAGATTTATAAAACTTAACATCTCTGTTTTTTCCACCAATTCCCTTCAACATTCCCCACTCAAACTGGAGAGCTTCGGTCCCATCAGGTTCTGCCATATTTTAGGAGCAGGCTTCTCCACATCCGATCTTACAGTCTAACACTCAGCCTGAAACACAACCTTTACCATCATACACTATACTGCTTCAATGACTGAGAAATTCTTAACATCAAGAAACAAATTCGAATCGGAATCGTAACACTGAAACAAAGAGAAAACCTAATTTGCCTGAGAACTAATTCCGCACAACTGATAACGCAATTACTGATAAGATTTCCGGAGAAAAATAAATTGTCAAACGAACTAGCTAGTAATGATTTATCGTAGTCAAAATAGAGAGAACAATCCGTGCATGCATGAAAGCCTGGAGCTATGAAATCCCCAAATGAACAAAATTAGAGATATAATCCCTGATCTTCGACCCGGTAAAGCTCGGAGAGTTCTATGCAAAGGATTGAAAGTAATGCGAGTCGAATAAATAACTATGAGAGAGAAATCGAACGGCTACGGAAAGAAGATAATCAAGGATTTTTCTCACAGCTAGTGTTTTTGATCGAGAATCGCCGTCTCTCCTTCGCGCCTCCACAAATTCTCTGATTCAGTGTGTTCCGGCAGTTATCGCCATTCGGTTCATTTATATACTAATTAACTTTTTTTTTCTATTAGGTTTATCAAATAAAAAATAAAATAATGAACAAGATATAAATTGAATTTTTACCAAAAAGTGTATTAATGGTCAATGAAACAATTTTGTGGTTTTTTTTCTCTTATTAACTCAAGCATAAATACTCTTAATACCTTATAAAATGTGCATAAAATAAGGACAAATGACTAATTCATATAAATTTAGACTTTTTATTGACTATTTGAATGGAAAAAAAAATCAAAAAATAACTATTCACTCTAAGAGTATCAATGACTATTTGAAACCCTAAACTCAAATGACTAATTCATATAAATTTAGACTTTTTATTGACTATTTGAATGAAAAAAAAAATCAAAAAATAACTATTCACTCTAAGAGTATCAATGACTATTTGATCAAATAGTACAAAAATTATGATATTATATATTTTTTAGATTATTTTATTTTTATCTATTTAAACACTTATAGAGATAAAAAAAATTATGAGTGATATTACCTTGTCGGACTTCGAGCTCTGATCACCGGACTTTGATCCCTGTTGCCGGACTCTAACCACTTTCGCTGGAATAAATTACTGACCTTCATTAAATCACAATTATAAATTATTGACACCTAGTAATCATATTACTGATTCTCAGTAAAATCTAATAATAAATAACTGACCCACAGTAATCATATTATTGACACCCACTAATCCAACAAAGTATAGAAAGAGGATGAGTCAAAATCAATAAGAACAAGAACTAAACGCTATCTACCTAATCATATAACCCATAACCACACTAAAACACCATCACTCGCACTAATGACGCTCTAGATTCTCCAGAATCTCAAATCCTCATCATCATCAATGGCTATCCCTCAGCTCATTACCTCTCCTTCTTCCTCTTCCTCCCTTCACCCTAAACCCTGCTTCACTCCCTATCCCCTAAACTGTAACCCTAATTTCCTCCATTTTCCCTCCTCCTCCGCCACTGCCATCGCTCATCCTATTTCAAATGCTCTGGATCCTACTTCTCCGAGCGCCACCACACGAACTCGAAGTCGGACGACGTCATCGAGCTCTCGTTGTTCCCCTTGCCGCTAGTGTTATTTCTCGGCGCGATTGTCCCGCTGCAAATCTTTGAGTTCTGGTACAAGATGATGATGCACTTGCTCCTCCAAACGATCTCTGAGTCGGCATCATTTACAGCGACGTCGTCTCCGGCACCGCCAACGCATAGGTCGTCAAGCACGAGCGCCTCATCGACGATCGGTTTTTCCTGATTTGTAAAGGCTAGGAGCGGTTTATGGGTACATATATTTGGTATGGACCAAGCCTTATCTGGTGGTGGAGGTCAAGTGGCTCGAGGACCAGCCCTCCGGCGACGGCGAGGAGGGCTTTGACACATTGGCGACGGAGGTGAAGTCATTGGCGGATCCAGGATGGCTAAATTGGGGATGCTTGAAAACTTTAAACCAAAGAAGAAGAAAATAATTAAAATATTGGCATTGCGATTTTTTATTTATTAATTGAAACAAAAATATATGTGGTTCGTCATCAACATTTGGATGTGTCATCATCAAGATTTGGAGAAGTTATGGAATGAGTATAATTCAGATTGGAACTTCTATACTCAACATCCCTTGAAAACTATGAAGTAATTTTTTTTAAACGCTTCAATTTTGACAGAGGGTCTGATATTTTACTGTCTTAGACTAATAACTTATAATCATTGTATACCAATGCATATATTAGACAACTAGAAATATTACATCTATCAAATTGACAAATGCACATAGCACAATTTGAAACAATTCAATATCATAACATCATGCTTATTACTAATTTTCACTATAGATAAAATGACTACAATTATAAAACATACACATCTTTATCACTAAATACACTCATTTCAAATCAGTAAACATTACTTTAAGAAGAAAAAATCAATAAAATTTCTTACATGCTCAATTTGTTGGAATGTTGGATAATGATTCTCTAAATTATGGTCTCTAGATGTAGATTATGTTGGGAAAATGAAGTAAATCAAGTAATGAACTACTAGATTTCCTATCCTGAATCACCGTAGAATTACAAACCGGAAAAAAAAATCAATTGTTTTTACAAACTGAGAATTGGATTTGATGAGCTTACGAAGTTACGATAAGGGACTATATGAGAGGGAGTGAGAGATAATCTCAACGAGACCCTAAAACTCTTGGAAGAAGGCTTAGAGGGTTGGAGTCGGAGTGTCAAACTTGAAGCAGCAACAATACCTTCGCAAAATCACCAAATCAAATTGTTGACGAAGGTTGGAGCCCGCCATACCCTTACGGTGGTGGTTTGGTGGAGGACTAAAGGATCGTGGAGGTGGAGATAACTCGTTAAATTTGAGTTTGGGGATTTCAGGAATTTGAGATTTGGGGTCAAGGAAGAAAAAGAAGGGAATATGGTCTATTTTGTTCTAATTATTCAATTTATAATATAATATAATGGGAAATTGGGGCAGTTTGGGGATGATAGGTCTACACAAAACCAAAAAACAAAACAAAATTAATACTAGGTTTTTTTTGTTTTCCTATTGGCTGGAGATGCTTAAGTCACCCCCTTTAACACATAAGATATGCCCATGGGTGGAGTCCTACATGAAGGATGTGATTCGGCTCTCGAACTGGAGTGTCATTGACGGTGTTGGCGTGTGTTTGTATGGGTCGGCGTCGACAAGCGTCAGGTGCCAAAGTTGAAAGAGATATAATTTGAGGGTGACAGATGCGTGAGACATATGGAGTTGGAAAAAAAAGGTAATTTTGTATTTTCCAGAACAAAAACATTGAAAATGGGAACATTGAATTGGACTTGTCATATTTTTGAGTGTTTTTGTTCATTTGGTCATTTTCCCAAGTAACCTTTTCATGTTTCTCCTTATATTCGGTAATATCACTACATTTGCAACGCTGAACAATCGTCATCATCCTTATGCCCTGACAGCGTGCGTGATAGGTAAGATGACAAACTCTATGAAATAGAGTTGATTCTTACTCTTGTTGATTCTCACATAAGAGAATAGCCAAGAATAAGAGAACTATGCCTTGTTGATTCCTAAGGAATACCAAGTTGATAGAAGAGAAAGTTTCTCTGTTTATTTTAATCTCCCCAAAAACTACATACCAAAAGCTATACCATAGCTTTTAAACAGAAATCTAAATCAGTTACAGAAGCTTTAAGGCTTCCAGTAAACCAAAACTGATTTAGAGGAAAATAAAAGACTCAGCTAATTAAGACAAAACATTAAATGCATTTAACATATCAGTTACGACCCTTGCTCTTTCGACCATCCAGACGAAAGAGATAGTTGTCTGCAATGCAGGCTGCATCATCCTCCCCAGGGTGTGAAAAATTCGCCCTCGAATTTACTTCTTCTTCCTCACTATTGTCACCACGATAAGGTGATAGATGCTTAACATTGAACACATCAGCAGTGCGGATGTGACTGGGAAGCTTCAAACGATATGCATTCGGATTTATCTTCTCTATAACTTCCACTGGTTCAACCTTTCTGGCAGCCAACTTGTTGTACTCCCCAACTGAAAAACGATCTTTTGTCAACACAGCCCATACAAAATCACCAACCTCAAATTCCACATGTCACCGTTTCAAATCAGCTGCTTGCTTATACTTTGTATTGGCGTCCTCAAGTCGCTGCTTTGTTGTGGTATGGATTAGTTGGAGGTTAGCCACAAAGTCTTCAGCCTTCACATGAACATGTTGCAGGTTCGGAGTAGGAGCAAGGTCTAGAGGCGACCTTGGGTTATAGCCATAAGTGATGAAGAATGGGCTGAATCCAGTGCTCCTGTTGACATAATGGTTGAAAGCAAATTCAGCCTGACTTAACTTCTGATCCCAAGACTTGAGATTGTCTCCTACCAAACTCCGCAACAGATTACCAAGCAACCGGTTGACAACTTCAGTTTGTCCATCGGTTTGAGGGTGATAGGCACTGCTGTAATTAAGTTTTGTGTTAACAAGCTTCCACAAGCACCGCCAAAAATGGCTAAGAAACTTAGTGTCTCTGTCAGAAACAATGGATTTTGGCAATCCATGAAGTCGATACACCTCTTGAAAGAAAAGCAGTGCCACATTAACAACATTTGTGGTCTTCTTACATGGAATAAAGTGTGCCATTTTTGAAAACCGATCAACCACCACACAAATGGAGTCCTTACCTCGCTGAGTGCGAGGAAGTCCCAACACAAAGTCCATGCTGACATGCTCCCAGGGTCGTTCAGGAACTGGTAATGGCATGTACAAGCCAGCATTAGTTGCTACACCTTTGGATAACTGACACACCCTACAACCTTCAACAAATTTAGTGACTTCACGTCGTAGGGTTGGCCAATAATATGAATTCATCCCCAGCTGCAATGTCTTATCTCGCCCCATATGACCTTCATTGTGCAGCTCACTAATGATCTTCAAACGCAAACTGGACATCGGAATGCACAATCGATTTTCTTTGAATAAAAAACCATCATGAAGGATAAAGTCATATCGTAGGCCTGATTCCACATCCTTCAATATAGGTCCAAAGTAGGAATATATAGAAAATAAGTCACGCAATGAATCAAACCCAAGCACCTGAGTATTCATGGTGGTGAGAAAATTCGCTCGCCTACTAAGAGCATCCGCCACTTTATTCAAGGCACCAGATTTGTGCTTAATCACAAATGTAAACTGCTGCAAATATGATGCCCATTTAGCATGCCTAGCAGAGAGCTTATCTTGTGCATGGAGATGTTTTAACGCCTCATGATCAGAATATAAGATAAACTCGTTATGAGCTAAATAAGAACGCCAATGCTTGATGGCTTGAATAACAGCATAAAACTCCACATCATATGTGTTGTAGTTCACCTTGGAGCCATTTAGCTTTTCACTGTAAAAAGCTACTGGTCGCCCCTCTTGGCTTAAAACAGCCCTAATGCCGACTTTGGATGCATCACAATGCAATTCAAATGGTTTGTTAAAGTCCGGCAATGTCAAAACAGGGGTAGTAACTAGCTTCTCCTTGATGGCTTGAAAAGCTACAGTGGCCTCCTCAGTCCAACTGAATTTCCCACTCTTCATACAATCGGTTATAGGCGCCATAATAGAACTGAAGTTTTGTATAAAGCGTCTATAGAAAGATACTAACCCATGAAAACTTCTGACTTCTTGTAGATTTCTCGGCATTGGCCAATTCTTGATTGCTTCCACTTTGGACTGGTCTACAAGAATCCCATCTTTTGACACCACATAGCCAAGGAACAGCACCTTGTCAGTCATAAAAGAACACTTCTTCACTGCTGCATAAAACTTCTCCTTTCTCAAGACTTCTAGGACCTCTCTTAGATGTTGTAGGTGCAATTCAATGCTTGGGCTGTAAATAAGGATGTCATCAAAGTAAACCACCACACACTTTCCAATAAACCGTCGAAGCAACTCATTCATTGCCCGCATAAAAGTACTAGGAGCATTAGAGAGGCCAAAAGGCATGACCAACCATTCGTATAAGCCTTCACGAGTTTTGAAAGCTGTTTTCCACTCGTCCCCATCTTTGATCCGAATTTGGTGATACCCACTTTTAAGGTCTAACTTGCTGAAAACAGTAGCACCTGACAATTGATCTAGCAAGTCATCCAAACGAGGAATGGGAAAACGGTAACGTACCGTGATTTTATTAATGGCTCTGCTGTCTATACACATGCGCCATGTCCCATCTTTTTTTGGCGTAATTAAGGCCGGAACTGAACAAGGACTCATGCTTTCCCTGATGTATCCTCTTGCCAATAACTCTACTTGTCGTCTCAGTTCTTCATGTTCTTTGGGGCTCATCCGATAATGCGCCTTATTTGGTAAGGCTGCTCCAGGGATCAAATCAATTATGTGTTGGATGTTACGAGAAGGTGGCAGTCCTGCCGGCATTTCTTCAGGAAATACATCTTGAAACTCCTCTAATAAAGCTTGTACAGGGACAGGGATATGAGACAAATCACTGGATTTCTCTTTACCAACCAACAAGTAGACCACCCCGGTATCATGAATTTCTCCCACGAATTTCTTCATTGATAATAAAATCATCGAAGACTTACCATGGGTTGGCTTTGGGACTTGTTCCCGAGTTGGCAGGAGAGTGATTTTAGTATTATTGAACATGAAGCTATATGTGTTCTTCCGTCCATCATGTGTCACATGTCTATCATACTCCCATTGTCGTCCCAAAAGAATATGGCAAGCATCCATCGGCACAACATCACACCACACCTTATCTTTGTAGCTTGTACCAATAGAGAAAGGAACAAGAGCCCTCTTTGAAACTTTCACATCATTAGTCTTCTGCAGCCATGAAAGCTTATATGGATGAGGGTGTTGTTGTGTCTCCAATCACAGCTTGGTAACTGCTTCCTTAGAGATAACATTTTCACAGCTGCCTGGGTCAATTACCAACCTACACACCTTTCCACCAATTGTACAAGTGGACTGAAAAATATTATTGCGAAGCCACCCATCACTACCTTCTACTTCTCGAGGGGTAAAATATGTCCTTTGTACAACAAGCAACGACCCTTCATCACCCTTCACAAACTCCTCAGAAACATCATCATCCCCACCATAGTCATCATAAATAGGAGCCTGTGCGAAATCGGCATATTATTGTAGTGAATTTTCTTCATTCTCAATGAACAAGCCCTTACCAGCCCTTCCTTCTTTCTTGCAATCAGCCATATGGTGTCCAGACTCACCACATTTGAAGCAACGAGTACCAGCACGTCCAACCCCCACATCTTGTATTTTGGCTGGAGGTTCGCTCATGTATGGTTTCACATTCTGAACTTGTGAAGCTGGTGTGCGACTAGGGGCTGAGTTGCTGACAACACCTCGATTACTTGGACTGCTAGGGGACCAGGTCCCACCTCTGCCTGTTTTTCGAGCGATTTGCTTCTCCAATTATAGGGCTCGTTGTTGTGCTTCTGCCACAGTAAATGGATCTAGCAAATTTAATGTATCTTGAAACTCGGTACAGAGACCTGCAATATACCTTGACACTAGCTGCTCATCCGTTTCCCCAAGATCGCAACGAGCTATCAAATGATAGAATTCGGTGGTATACTCTGTCATTGTTCGGTTTCCTTGCTTTAAATTTTACAGCTGCTGATAGATCAACCTGGAGTAGTTGGGTGGTAGGAAAGAGCTGCGCATGTGCTTCTTCATTTTCTCCCACATTGTGATCTTATTTTTGCCTTGTCGCGAACGAGTTGCTTTCAATTGTCGCCACCAAGCTGAGGCACGCCCATGAAATCTGGTAGCTACAAGTGACACTATTATGTCTTCAGGAACCTCCTTGAACTCCAAAACCTCCTCCACATAATTTAGCCAATCCACGAATTCCTCAAGCTGAAGACTGCCATGGAATTCAGGAATGTCAATCCTCATGCCCGTCTCCCATCGCCTTGTATCAACATTCTGAACCAGCCTCCGCTCTCCTCTCTCACCTTCTTCACTGAAAAGATTGATTTCGTCATCAAATTCATCTTCATCATGTTGTTGCTGAACTAAGGCCTCCACCTATTGGGTGAGGCGCTCAACTTGTTGAGCCAAACGCTCAACCTCTTCATCGTTGCCACGTCCCTGAGTCGCTCCTCCACGTCCCCTCCTTAGAGGCATAATGGCCTGAGCTCTAGATACCAATTGACAACGTGCGTGATAGGTAAGATGACAAACTCTATGAAATAGAGTTGATTCTTACTCTTGTTGATTCTCACATAAGAGAATAGCCAAGAATAAGAGACCTATGCCTTGTTGATTCCTAAGGAATACCAAGTTGATAGAAGAGAAAGTTTCTCTGTTTATTTTAATCTCCCCAAAAACTACATACCAAAAGCTATACCATAGCTTTTAAACAGAAATCTAAATCAGTTACAGAAGCTTTAAGGCTTCCAGTAAACCAAAACTGATTTAGAGGAAAATAAAAGACTCAGCTAATTAAGACAAAACATTAAATGCATTTAACATATCAGTTACGACCCATGCTCTTTCGACCATCCAGACGAAAGAGATAGTTGTCTGCAATGCAGGCTGTATCATGCCCACATCACCACCTAACAAGAACACACCACCTTTGCAAGGGCTAGCCAAGGTTGCCAGACACAACCCACCAGTCTCATAGTTGTGCCCAAAGCAACCATACATCTCATTCTTCCTAAATCAAATTGAATGAAACCCGATTTAATTAGTAGACTTGAGCCGCAACACCACGTTTGTAATGGTAGACAACCCACGCCATACTTTTGACACACCCTAATATGACACACCCAACCACATTTGCAATGTTAGACAACCCACGTCATACTCATGCCCTCATCACCACCTAACGTGAACTTGCCACCTCTGCGAGGGCTAGCCAAAGTTGTCAAACACAACCTCGAGTCTCATAGTTATACCAAAAGTAACCGTACTCCTCATTCTTCCTATGTCAAATTGAATGAAACACAGTCCATTCAGCCAAATTGAGTAGACTTGAGTTGCAACACCACGACCTTAACACTCCTCAAGACCCCAATTTTGTGCTATTGTGTATTTGTTGAAAAGGACCGATGGAGGGTCCACTAGACTACAACAGCAACCTAGATCTAGCTCCATCACTTAACCACTAAATATGATTCGATAAAACGTTAATTAAAGAGGCCATATTCATCAGCGCACCACCCAAGGGCATCAAAATCTCATCCGTAGTCTGATATTAGTGATGTAGGGCTAGTTGGTTTACGTTCTTGTGAGTTCACTCAATATTTTGTCTTGTCGTCTCTAAATAAGCAACGAGTTCATTATTTTGTCAAATGGTCGATAAAAGGGAAGTAGGCGGGCTAGCCGGAAGTTAGGCGGGTCTGCGTGGGCTTTTAAAAGTTCACTTGGCGGGCTCGGAAAAATAAAAATAAAAAGCTCGTAACATTTGGGTTTGAATTAAATACCGAAATAATAACGGGCACAACTGCAAAGAGGGGTCCCCAAAACTTGAAATTCCCGGGTGCGTCCGCTCTCAAAATCACAGAATCTTGATTTCTGGAATACTCTTCCCACTCTCGTCTCCGCCGGAGCTCAACAGCCACCTCATCTCCGTCGTCGACTTCAGAGCACCAACCGCCTGAGATTTCTAGCTTCCTCCAATCGCAGTGGAACCGCCGCGCTTTCCACCATGGCGTCTGGCTCGCCTCCTCCCTCGCGCATCAATCAGGTTTGGGCTCCCTATCCAATTCGCAGTACAAAACCCTAGAAACTCACATCGCACTACAAATTCGACTATGTGTCTTTATTTTCATCGAATTATTATAAGAATTCAAGATTTTCTAGGTTCGAATTGGGCGCGTTGAACACACTCCAGTAGCCCTAGATATCAATTCTATATCTGATCAAACGCACCGTTTTGTATTCATTGGGGGGTTTTTTGTTTCACTATGTGTTGCAATTTACAGTTCTTTGCTTCGAAGAAACGGAAGCCTGTGTCACCTGCAGTGAAGTCTGGGAGAAATGAAAAGGATGTGAAAACTGTAGAAACTTCACCAAGTGCCAAGGGCACACTGGACATTTATCTGCAGACATCGCCGGAGAGTTATAATGTTGCGAAAGCTTTGTGCAAATTCGGTGATTCAGTGGCTCAGCAAGATCAAGTTAGAAGGAATTTGGCAATGGAGATGGATAGTTATTCAAGAAATGAAACCATACATCTCCGTTCGTCTTCTCAACTGTGTGAGGCTTTCAGAGCAAATCAGAAGGAGATAGGGGAGGGACTAACCAAAGCTGTTGATGTTTCAGCTGGGGGTTCTTCCAAGGATTGCTTGGATTCTGCAGGAAGTGTGGAGAATGTAGAGATGAAGAAGTTTGCAGATGACTTTTTGTCTTTGTATTGCAGGTATTGTAATGTACTTTGTTTTGTTGTATGCTACTGATTTATCAGGTCATGAATTGCGAGTTGGTTTTTCCCTTAACCTCTTCTAAATTATTTATGCACTATCTCTGTAATTGTTATTTTCTTTTAAATTCTATTGGTTTTTATATGTAGTGATATTCAGTCAAACAAAAGTTCTATTGTGGAGCCGAAAGTGAATGATCATAAGAGACATGCTAGCCCATCTTTGCTGGATGGGGAGGGTAATATGTGTAAAAAGAGGCATTGCACTAGTGATAAATCTCGTGAGGAACGTGAAACAAGCAGCTCTTCAGAGAAGCACTGCGAAGCAATGCAATCTGTATGTTTTGATAAAGATGGGGTATGTGCTAAAGGCTCTTTTAAATTTTTGGTACCTGTGATTAAACTTGGTTACTTCCTTATATCTTATACTTGTTTTTGAAATATTATCTTATTGACGTGATGGCCAGGCTACCAATCCTAATAAGTTGCTCGAGCTTCGACAAACCTTAAAAACGTGCAGTAATACACATAAATTGTCTGTAGACCTAGTTGACTGTCACACACCAGGCTCATTGATTAAATCCTGTGTCCGCCAAACCCCCAATTCAACACGTGGTAGTTCATTATCTTCACCCGGTGAAGCCTTTTGGAATGATGCGATTCAACTTGCTGATGGTCTATGCGCCCAGGCAGCAGAAACAACTACTGCTTTGGATAGCCAATATCATGGTAAAAACTCGTGCAATTTAAGAAATGCACACTGTAATGGGAAGCCGAATGAAATGTCAGACAAATGTGAACATATGGGTGATGGTGCTGATTTGGATCCAACTGCAAAGCACAGGAATGACTTCTTTAAAAAAGTTTCCCCACTGCCTGTTAAACATTTTGATTTCTCTCGTGAGGACAAGATTTCGAATGGAAGTATGCCACATCATATGAATGTGTTTAATCTAAAAATCACAGCTTATGCAGGTGGTGAGCAATCTGAATCCAGTATTGTAGATCCCAAAGGTCTAAGACATGATATCACTATGGGTCGTTGCAACAAATCTCAGGCAAATCAAGTGCAAGATGCTGATCCTGTTAGTGCAGTGACCAAACTGAAGAATTTGTGTACCAGGGATAATGGTGACCCGACATTTTCTTCACAAGGTGATGAAGTCATTAAGTTGAATGGTATGTGTGAATCGAGCGAAGCGAGTACACCTTCCAGTTTTGTGCCACTGAAAGATTGTCTGGATCTAGATGGTTGGCTTGCTCCAGAAATATGCAGCATATATAGAAAGAAAGGAATTTCAAAACTTTATCCTTGGCAGGTATCTTTCAGACTTTGTGAACTGGCGCCCAAATTGATTATTATTAATTTATTTTTTCACACAAATGTATTCCATTTCGTTAAAATGTTCTGTGTTGTGGTTTGGTCTTAAGCAAATGATTGCTTGTCTTGCTGTTTGACTAAAATTTCATTGATTCTGGGGCTTAGTATACTGGACATGCATCTCTTTCCTATAGCTATGTCTGGCTTGTTGTGTTTACCAACTAGTTTGAAGTGTAATGTATATCCATTCTATCTTTCAGGTTGAATGCCTTCAGGTTGATGGTGTGTTGCAGAGAAGGAATCTTGTGTATTGTGCGTCAACTAGGTAGTTATGCAATTGGTATTTTACCTTAGCTTTTCTATCATGTGAGCGCTTTTGAATGCTCCTCTGTGATATGATTAGTTTCTTCTAGCAGTGTTGTGTATGCTATTTCTTTTGTATGATAAGGCTCATGTAAAGTCAATATCTGAGCAAGTTGCAGTGTTTTTATTTATTTATTTATTTTATTTGATGAGTTAGTATAGATAATCTTTTATAAATAGCTGTTCCACATCTAAAATTTGGAATTATTATGTGAAATTGGTATATAATTTCTTTTCATTGGTATGGTATTTATATGTTTCATAATCGTGCTCCCTTTGCACATCCACAGTGCAGGTAAAAGTTTTGTTGCAGAAATTCTGATGCTACGGCAGGTCTTGTCATCTGGAAAAATAGCTTTGCTCGTACTTCCCTATGTATCACTTTGTGCGGAAAAGGTAACATTTTTAGCTTCTTTCAAAATTTGTAAGATGAGATCATTCTTCTGGCTATAGATAATCTAATGTTTTCAATTCTCTTTCTGGATTGGCACAGGCAGAACACGTGGAGTTACTTCTTGAACCACTTGGTAAGCGTGTTCGTAGTTATTATGGGAACCAAGGTGGTGGTACACTTCCCAAAGACACCTCTGTAGCTGTCTGCACAATAGAAAAAGCAAACTTTTTAGTAAACAAGCTGCTAGAAGAGGGCCGTCTTTCAGAAATCGGGATTGTCGTGATAGATGAACTGCACATGGTACTTGAGCCATATCTCTTGGGTTATATATCAACAGCCTGTTATGGATTTACAGTTTCCCATCAATATGCCTTTGCAGTTTGCTAATATCTTTTTGGGTCTATTTTTTTTGGGGTGGATTTTATTAACGCTTTTCATGCTAACAATGACAACAGGTTGGTGATCCAAGTAGAGGTTACCTTCTGGAACTTCTGTTGACAAAACTTCGTTATGCAGCTGGTGATGGAATATCTGAATCAAGTAGTGGAGAAAGTTCAGGCGTGAGCAGCGGTAAGGCTGACCCTGCTCATGGTTTGCAAATTGTTGGTATGAGCGCCACTATGCCAAATGTGGCAGCAGTGGCTGATTGGCTTCAAGTAAGTGGAACAATATATATTACCCTCCTCTGTATCTTTGTTGAGCAGATTTTTCATTGTAGTCGCCCTTAACACCTGCAACCTTTACTCCAACTTCACAGCAAAGTTTGTAAAAAAATGAGATTTGCTCAGTTGGAACTGAGGTTTACTCATGATTAAAAGTTCTCTATTTTCGAGTGTGGAAAGGATCTTATGGTGTTATAGAATACATTTTCCCATTTTTGTATACAGAACCCACATTTTGTATATTTCCGTACTATTGACATGTATGCACGCAGGCTGCCCTCTATCAGACAGAATTTCGACCGGTACCACTAGAAGAATACATTAAAGTGGGGAATATCATTTATAACAAGAAAATGGAGATTATTAGAACAATCCCAAAAGCAGTTGACCTTGGTGGTAAAGATCCAGATCATGTTGTGGAACTGTGCAATGAGGTAGGGAAATTATATAAGGAAATTATTATTATTATTTGATTTTTTATTGAATCTGGCTCTATTTTCAATTTGGGTTCAATTATCCTTCGGGAAAAAAAATTTAGTTTGATCAATTATGAACTGAAATAGTGCATCTTCAGGTTGTACAAGAGGGATTTTCCGTGTTAATATTTTGCTCTAGTCGAAAAGGATGTGAATCAACAGCGAGGCATATTTCAAGATTCCTTAAGAAATTTACAGTCAATACTCGCACTGATGACAATGAATTCAATGATGTGACATTGGCTATTGATTCCTTACGACTGTGTCCTGCTGGTCTGGATCCAATATTAGAAGAAACCCTTCCTTCTGGAGTTGCCTACCACCACGCTGGGCTCACGGTATTCTTTTAGTATTCTCTTCCACGTGCTTGACCATTTAGTTTTCCTATTTGTCTCCCTATAATTTTTTTTTCCATTTTGTATATGATCTCTGTTGCTGATGGGTTTGTCTGGTTTACTCTTAGGTTGAGGAAAGAGAGATTGTTGAAACCTGTTACCGTAAAGGCCTTGTACGCGTCCTAACTGCCACATCTACCTTAGCAGCTGGTGTTAATCTGCCAGCTAGGAGAGTCATTTTCCGTCAGCCCCGTGTTGGTCGTGATTTTATAGATGGGACTCGGTACAGGCAAATGGCTGGTCGGGCTGGTCGTACTGGCATAGATACAAAGGGAGAAAGTGTATGTCTTTGATGGACTTGATACTCCTTATGTGACTAACTGACTGTATTACTTAACTCCTGTTTGACTTTGTTTGTTTTATCATATTATTTTTATTCTTTTATTATCATCGTTGTTGATAAATTTGTCCATTTCAAGTCTGTTTTATTGCATTTTCTCATTTAATTTTACCAGGTACTTATTTGCAAGCCAGAGGAGATCAAAAGGATCATGGGAGTTCTTAATGATAGCTGTCTGCCTTTGCGCTCTTGTTTATCTGAAGATATGAACGGAATGACTCACGCAATCTTAGAAGTTGTAGCAGGGGGCATTGTTCAAACTGCTAAGGACATTCATCGGTATGTTAGGTGCACACTTTTAAACTCCACTAAACCTTTTCAGGATGTGGTGAAATCAGCACAGGAATCTCTCCGGTGGTTGTGCCATAGGAAATTTCTAGAATGGAATGATGATACGAAACTATACAATACTACACCCCTTGGACGTGCAGCTTTTGGCAGTTCTCTGTGTCCTGAAGAATCACTTGTATGGTTCTTTATCGTGTTGTTTAATTACTTCCAAATATCTTTTGCAATTTGTATGGTATTAATATAAAAGTTATCAGTGGATATTGTATTCTTTAATCATTTCGAAATATCTTTTGCAATCTGTATGGTATTGAGATAAAAATTATCATTGTTTCAATTGTTGGCGACTGGTTATGTTGTTTTAAGGTTTAGCTTATCCCTAGTAATTGAACTTTAGGTGTTGTAATAAGACATTGATCATAGTTTTTCTGTTGGTTCTTTAGATTGTGCTGGAGGATCTTTCAAGAGCAAGAGAAGGCTTTGTACTTGCTTCTGATTTGCATTTGGTTTACCTAGTAACACCAATAAATGTTGATGTTGAGCCTGATTGGGAACTGTATTATGAACGGTTCATGGAATTGTCTTCTCTTGACCAGGTAAATTGCTTCGTACCAAGTTACCATATGACTAATTCTCTCTCTCTCTCTCTCTCTCTCTCTCTCTCTCTCTCTGTATATTTAGAAATTTAATGGAGCCTATGTTAGTGTGAGCTTGTTCTATGCCATGAGCTTATGAGTTATGACAATATCTAAAGCTAGAAATTTGAGATGAGTGGACCACACCTGATCAGAGTGGTAAAAACTTGAGGTGGTTTGAACTTTTACTCAATTGCAGATGCCTTTTTAGCACACTTATAGTCATCAGTATCCTAAAAAACTGTGAGATTTTGTTCTTTTCTTTAGTATAATTTAATGGTAAAGTATCACACCAAATATATCGCACCAATTGCAAATGCCTTTGATCTGTATGGATACATGTTCTAGGAGATGTCGCATCAAATAATATAATAATATCACTGCTCATGTTCTTCACAGATTCATTAATAGAACTCCTATAGAGATTATATCATGGAATTCACAATTGTTGCGGTCTTGGGTTTTTTTTCATGATTATTCAGTCTGTTGGCAATCGCGTTGGAGTGACAGAGCCATTTTTGATGCGAATGGCACATGGTGCACCTATGCGGTCATCAAATAGGATGAGAGAAAATATGAAATCGTTGCATAACAATTATGAAAACCGACTTGGGACTACAAAGAATACTGTGCTTCCGGATGATCAAAAAGTTCGAGTGTGTAAAAGGTTATATGTTGCTCTCATCTTGTCAAGGCTAGTTCAGGTACCACTCTTGTCTTCCTGAGTCTGATATACGCAGGAAACGAAATTTGATGTCATTGCCTGATAGACAAACAGATATGCTGTGTAATCTGCATTCACAATTATTCCCTTGTGTTCACTTTCTTTTCCCTCTGGTTCCCAGTGTTGGGAAGGTGACATCCAACTTTACTGGTCGCTTGCCGGGTGTTTTGTTTTAGTGTCCTGTACGAGGTTTAAAATTAATTTCCTTTTTATATATGAAGTGGCTTTTCTTCTGCATAAGTTGTAAGATTTGTTGGAATTTTTTTATTTGTTTGGTTTTATGTTTTGCTAAATACATACTCTTTAATATGGGTGTAGGAAGTGGCTATCAATGAGGTCTGTGAAGCTTTTAAAGTGGCTAGAGGTATGGTCCAGGCGTTACAAGAGAATGCTGGAAGATTTGCATCTATGGTAACTATGTTTTGCGAGAGGCTTGGATGGCATGACTTGGAAGGCCTGGTTGGAAAGTTCCAAAACCGTGTCTCATTCGGAGTGAGGGCAGAGATTGTAGAACTGACTACAATTCCATTTGTCAAGGTACTATTTCATTTGTAAATTGTGGTTAAACGAGATATTCATTGTCAAATGCCTTTAGTTTATATATCAGTATTTTCTGACTAGATCTGGTATCTGTAGGGCTCTCGAGCAAGGGCACTATATAAAGCTGGTTTACGGGCACCTTTAGCTATTGCTGAAGCATCCGTCCCTGAAATCGTCAAAGCTCTTTTTGAATCTTCATCGTGGGAAGCCCAAGGTAGTTTCATGGCCTGGTTATATGTAGACTGTAGTTGTTGGTTCATAATGATTAGTGAATTTAATAATTTTTAGTGACATTTCACTTTCCTGATGAGGTATGCATTATCAGCTAATGATTGATTTGTGATAATTACAAGGAACATATGCTGTACAATAGTTTCATAGCATGGTATTAAAATCTATTTACAATGAAGGGCATTCATTGTTGAGGTCATGGGTTTAAATCTCACGGACATATGGGTGGGTTGGGTTTAAAGATTTCGATAAACAATTTTTTTTTAAAGTATAACTACTGAATATCATATTACCCTTCTTCCAGAATTGTTTTTTTTAATCTTCTGTGAAATGTTGAAGCGTAAACATTTAAAACCTTTATGTGATGATGCTCCTTCTCATTTTGCAATTAACTGCGCAGAAATTACTAGTCCCATCATATATTCTGAAAGTAGTTGTTACCTGCTTGTATGTTTCCTCAAATGCCTAAATTTGTACTGTGTTGTGGCAGCCTGGCAATTATTGCAGAGACTATTTTCTTAATAAACAATAGTTTATGTAAATGATGTTTTTTTATCAGAAACTGTTTCTTTAAAATGCAATTCTTCATCGTTTTTGTAATGTGCATGCACTCCTAATATTGGCAAGTTGACTGTAGAAGGTTCAGCTCAAAGACGCATCCAAGTAGGAGTAGCCAAAAAGATCAAGAAGGGGGCACACAAAATAGTTCTTGAAAAGGCTGAAGAGGCCAGAGTTGCTGCCTTCTCGGCCTTTAAATCTCTTGGATTGGAGGTCCCCCAGTTTTCTCAACCATTATTTCCGACTGCTGGTGGAAGTCCCAGTATGCAAGGAACAATAAATTCCTCTGGTGATGAAAATACTAGTAGCTTTGTTAATGACCATGTGGACGATGCTCCTAAACCATCTTTGGAAAGAAGGGCTCCTTCTGATAAGGTTGTATCAGGAGAGAACTTGACAAAAACATCAGATATTGGTATGGTGGTGGCTTCAGGAGAAGTAAATTCAAGTGGTGCCATGAAAATGAACTTTGGGGCTGAAAATTCGGTAGTACCAATTGAAGGGTCTGGTTCCCCTAGGGAGGAGCTAAATACTGTTCATCAAACCAAAATTGCTGACTTGACCAATTCGATCAAGGTAGACAGCTTAGGCGATAGAAATAGGACATTCCGTGAATCATTAGATCCTAACAAGCTGGCAAGCTGTGAAGGGAAAAATTTGTCTCTTGGTAAGGGTCCGGCTTGTGAAAAGGGCCCTATTCATGCAATATATACTCCTGGTGGAATTGATTCATTTTTTAATATATGGGAAAATACCTCAGAGTTCCATTTTGATATCCACTACAACAAAAGATCAGAATTGAACTCTGCTGCTCCTTTTGAAATACATGGAATGGCTATCTGTTGGGAAAATTCTCCTGTATACTATGTTAACATTCCTAAGGATCTGCTGTGGTCTGGCAGCAGCAGTAAAGATGAAGGCCTGTGTTTGACTGCATCAGGTGATAGAACTAATGTGTTACCTCTTGATGATATGTTGGGGCTGGCTAGATGTAGATGGAGCAGAATTGGTGAAATCATGGGGAAAAGAGGTGTCAGGAAATTTACTTGGATGTTGAAAAGTCAGATTCAGGCACTAAAATGCCCTGCAGTTCAAATTCAGAGATTTGGTTGTCCGAGTCTTGCGGGGAAAAGTATTTGTTTTCAAATTATAGACACCTCGTTCATATTGTTGCCACCGGTTCACATACAAGATGGCATTGACATGTCCATTGTGGCCTGGATTCTTTGGCCTGATGAGGAGAAAAACTCCAGTCCAAACCTGGAAAAGGTAAAATAGAATTTGAGCATTTTCTTTTGACTTTTGGATGAGATGTCCTTTTGTTTTTCCATTAAAGCATATCTTACTGGCAAAAATTGTTAACTGCTTGATCTTTTGAATGTTTTTGTTTTAAGTAATACTTTGGTGTTATTCTTTATCACTTTGCCTTATGAGGCTTTTAAATGGTTGTAGGAAGTTAAGAAAAGGTTATCTAGCGACGCTGCAGCAACTGCAACTCGAAACGGCAGGTGGAAAAATCAGATGCGAAGAGCTGCACATAATGGTTGCTGCCGTCGAGTTGCACAAACACGAGCCTTATGTTCAGTTTTGTGGAAGTTGCTTGTTTCTGAAAACCTTACTGAGTCACTTATAAATATTGAAGTTCCACTGGTAATTTCCTTAATCTTATCTGATTTAATTTATATATGGTGCTTTTTTTATGTCGGTGCATACTATCAAATAATTCAGGATATTGGAATAAAATCAGACCAGAATTTGCTGATTCCAAAGTGATCTTTTTGGAAAGTGTTAAGATAATACTTATGATGAACCTCGTAGTAAAGTTTTTTTAGAAGTGTCTGCTTTCCCCATTACACCACTCTAATGATTCATTTTGAGTGGAAAGGAAACATATATGGAAATAACTTAGTGAAGTACCTTGAAATAGGTGTAAAATTATTCCAACAAGGCTGCCTGCCTCTCTTGTAGTGGCTTATGCTTGTATAAATTCATGCAGAAATTTAATTGGGTGCTTGGGGACCAGTGCCCAACCACTTATGTCGAATAAATCACTTTTCTCCCCTTTTTGGAATAAACCAGAACCTATCCTTCTTTGCTAGTGTACTTTGACACTATCTTACTGCTTCATTTATCCTTAAGGTTAATATTCTTGCCGACATGGAGCTTTGGGGAGTGGGTCTTGACATGGAAGGATGTCTGCAAGCACGTAATGTACTGGGGAAAAAGCTGAGGCATCTTGAGAAGGAAGCTTATAAACTGGCTGGCAGGACTTTTTCATTATCTACAGCATCTGATATTGCCACTGTGCTGTATGAACACTTAAAGCTGCCCATACCAGAGGTGTGCAACAAGGGAAAACAACATCCAAGTACTGACAAGCATTGCTTGGATCTACTAAGGTCAGGAGTCACTTCTTTTCTATTGTTTTACTTCATTACATTACCTGTTCTAAGGTTAATTTGCATCACTATCGTTGTTGTTTAAGCACTAACTAATCCAGTCTATTTGTTTTTTTTGTTGTTGTTTGCATTGCTTGAATACAGTGATTCATATTGTTGTCCTATTTGTTTTGATATCTTGACTGGATATGTAAGTAGAGAATACATGTGCCTGACCTTTCCTTTTTTATCATCTTGGTCGTTATTTTAAATCTTTTGTACTGGAGCGCACTTCCTGTCAGTCATGTAGCTATATAATGATCGATGTTCTTCTCTCATGGTTGTTGCATTTTGATATATTTCACGCTATCTTTCATTTAAGCAGCTTTGATTTAATTTCAGGGACGAGCATCCTATTATACCCGTTATCAAAGAGCATCGTACATTGGCAAAACTCTTAAATTGTACTTTGGGATCCATCTGTTCACTTGCTAGGCTGTCAGTGAAGACGCAGAAGTACACATTACACGGTCATTGGCTCCAAACATCAACAGCTACTGGTCGGCTTTCAATGGAGGAACCTAATCTCCAGGTATGTGTTTTCAGGAGAAATCATTTTGTTCTTTCCCCTGTTGCTTTGGAAACTCGAAATTAAATGGTCTTATGAGTCATTTTATTTTATTTTTATGGGCTTTGCAGTGTGTGGAACATATGGTTGACTTTGAAATGAACAAGGATGAAAATGGGAGCAAAACTGACATTGATCATTACAAAATTAATGCTCGGGAGTACTTTATACCCACTCAGGTACGATCTTTGCTCATTTCATCAAAGGCGCTGTATGTGTGATTATTAGATTTCTAGCGCAAACTTGGAGTAATCTGGAACAGAATCAATCCCAAAGAGATCCTTCATTTTTTTTTCTCTCTGATTCCTTGGCTAACATCCATCTTTCTTTAAAGTTTAAATACTGAGCTTATTTTAATAGAATCCTGCTTACTTGCGTTGGAGGATATTGGTGTTCTGTTATTTTTTTTCTTTGCTCCTTTTGATGTATGCTCTGTTGTTATAAGCGTCTTTAGATCTTAATAGTTATTTGCGATATAAGCAAAGAAGAGTAAACAGAAACACACCAAAGTTATAGTGGTTCAGCTGAAGCCTACCTCCACTGTGATCTCTCTTGAGAGATTTACTAGTACTGAAGAATTTAGGTACAAGTACTTATTGTAGACCTTAACCCCTCCCTGTCTAGCTCCTATCTCTCTATCACCCTTAGCTCTCCCTTTAGGATTTCTGTCTCTGTCTCTAAAAACCTCCCTGCAGCCCTATTTATATCAATAGGGGCTGCTTGATACAATATGGACTAGGATTACTAAACCTAACACAAATCCTAATAGAATATTGGAAGATATACTATCCTAAAACATATAGAAAAGCTGTGCTAACTTATTTCCTTTCTAAACCTGGATTTGATTACTGAATCCTAACTCCAACATGCATCAACGAGCCAAAAACACAACAATCTCCACCTTGGTGAGTTGATACCAAATGATTGTTGCAACCTTCAGGATGTCTTGTATCTCTTGAAGTAACCCTGAACAAACCTCCAAGATCATTCACCTTGGCAATACTCCTCTTGCCTCATCACACCTCAAGTGAGGAGGTGCTCCACCACAACTCAGCATGTTGTGACACTAAGCAAGTTCAAGCAGTGCTTGAACTTCTCTACAGAAACTGGCTTTGTTAGACAATCTGCTGCATTGTCATTTGTGTGAACTTTCTCCACAATAATATATCCAGCTTCTATCCAATCTCTGATCCGGTGATAGCGAACATCAATGTGCTTTGTCCTTGCATGAAACACTTGATTCTTCGCCAAATGTATGGCACTTTGGCTGTCACACTTCACTACCACACCTTCCTGGTGAATACCAAACTGTCCTGCCAGTCCATTCAACCAAATAGCTTCCTTAGAAGCTTCTGTCAACGCCATATACTCTGCCTCAGTAGTAGATAGAGCTGTAACCTCTTGAAGATTTGCTTTCCAGCTCACAGGCCCTCCACCACAAGTGAAAACATAACCTGTTGTAGACCTTCTTCTATCTAAGTCTCCTGCAAAATCAGAGTCAACAAAACCAGCCACACAAGCTTCTTCTTGTTTTCTTTCAAACTTGATTCCAAACTGCCTAGTTCTCTTTAAGTACCTCAGAATCCACTTCACTGCTTCCCAATGACGCTTTCCCGGATTTGACATATACTTAGAGACAACACTCAATGCTTGAGCTAAATCTGGTCTTGTGCATATCATTGCATACATGAGACACCCTACTGCATTAGCATATGGAACATTCTTCATCGCATCAATCTCCTTTTGATTTGATGGCTTATGCTCTGCACTCAGCCGAAAGTGTGCAGCTAATGGGGTAGAAACAACCTTAGTTTCATCCATGTTGAACCGTTCAAGTACCTTCATAATGTACTTCTCTTGTGACAGCCATATTTCACTTGTGTTTCTATCCCTTCTTATTTCAATTCCAAGGATCTTCTGTGCAGCTCCTAGATCTTTCATGTCGAATTCAGCCCCCAACTTTTCCTTAAGTTTCTGAATTTTCAACATATCCTTGCATGCAATCAGCATGTCATCTACATACAGTAGTAGTAGAATTACCTCCTCATCTTCGAATACATGGTAGTAAACGCAGCAGTCATATTGACACCTTGTGTAGCCTATCTTCAGCATGTATGTGTCGAAACGCTTGTACCACTGCCTTGGCGATTGCTTGAGTCCATATAGAGACTTCTTTAGTCGACAAACCAGATTCTCTTTCCCTGTTTCGACAAAACCCTCCGGCTGCGACATGTAAATGTCTTCTTCGAGGTCCCCATGAAGAAACGCAGTTTTAACATCCATCTGCTCAATCTCCATATCATACTGAGCTGCTATAGACAACAACAACCGTATTGAAGTATGTTTGACCACCGGAGAGAAAATCTCGTCATAGTCCACTCCCTCTTTCTGCGAATACCCTTTTGCCACAAGACGTGCTTTGTACTTTATGGCATCATCATCATGTATTCCTTCTTTCTTCCTAAACACCCACTTGCAGCCAACAAGTTTTCTTTCTTTGGGTTTAGGAACCAGCTCCCACACGGAATTCTTATGCAGAGATTCCATCTCTTCTGCCATAGCACCAATCCAACCTTCCCTTTCTTCGCTTTCTATAGCTTCTTGATAAGTAGTTGGATCACCTTGACTTATGGTCAGAGCATGACTCACATCTTCTTCGGTTTCAAATCCATACCGTTGTACCTTCTTTAAATTCCTCTTTGGTTTGTCAAGTGCTATGACTCGCCTCATTGGCTCAGGTTCTTGTGGGATGGGAGGATTTTGACCCCTACGTGGGGACTGCTCCCCCTGAGCCCTAACTGGTGACTGTTGTTGCTGCTCTGGTTCCTCAATGGCTACTTGATCATTCCCTACTTGCTCCACCTGAGCTTGAGAATCTTCAACTGATCGTTTAGCTAATGATATCTCGATTGCTTCTTCATCTTTTTCAGCAACAGTCATCTTCTCCTCCTTACTATTAGCTTCTATATTTAACGGCATAGTCTTCTCATCAAAAACAACGTCCCTGCTGAGCACTCTTTTCTCATTGATTATATCCCACAACTTATAACCTTTTACTCCTCTCTGAAAACCAATAAACACACATTCAAGTGACTTTGGTTCCAGCTTGGTTCTTTCATCCTTGGGAATATGCGCAAAGGCGCTGCATCCAAACACTCTTAAATTGGAATAATCAACTGGTTTTCCAGACCATACCTCCTCTGCACACTTGAAGTTAATAGCCTTTGAAGGTGATCGATTAATCAAGTAACAAGCATGATTAAGCGATTCTGCCCAAAACTCTTCAGGCAACCCTGCATGAAGCCTCATGCTTCTTTCTCTCTCCAAGAGAGTTCTGTTCATCCTCTCTGCAACACCGTTTTGCTGGGGAGTTTTCTTAACAGTAAAGTGTCTTGTAATGCCTTCATCCTTGCAGAATTGTAAGAACTGCTTACTTATATATTCACCTCCATTGTCACTTCTCAACACTTTGATTTTCCTGCCCGTTTGGTTCTCGATTTCAGCCTTCCACTCCTTGAACTTTGGAAAGACCTCATCTTTTGACTTCATAAAGTAAACCCAAACCTTCCTTGAAAAATCATCTATGAAAGAGACAAAGTATCTGGCCATACCCAACGATTTTGTTGATGCAGGCCCCCAAACATCTGTGTGAATATAGTCTAATACTCCTTTGGATTTGTTCTCACTGCTGCTCACTTTGAATGATACCTTGGTCTGCTTGCCGAGTGTGCAATACTTGCAGAAGTCAAGGCTGCAACTCGTTATGCCTTCTAGCTTATCTTGCTTATGTAATTCTTGCAGCCCCCTTTGACTCATGTGCCCTAGCCGTCTATGCCAGAGCTCAGTCTTGTCTTCTTCCGTACAAACTGATGCTCCACCTACTATTGTAGAACCTGTGAGTTTATACATATTATCAGGCTGCAACACACCTTTCATGTAGACCAACTGACCCTTTCCGACTTTGAGCACTCCATTGTTACCTTTATACCACAATCCTTCCCTATCCAATAGACTTAGAGAAATCAGATTTCTGCTCAAATGTGGAATGTGTCTGACCTTTCCCAATGTTCTGACAATGCCATCATACATTGAGATCTTTACTGTGCCGATTCCCATGATTCTACTTGGTGAATCATTCCCCATCAAAACTGATCCGGTGTCCCTCTCTTCATATGTGTCAAACCAATCTCTGTGTGCACACATGTGAAATGTGCAGGCTGTGTCCAAGGTCCAATGTCTAGGCGCGCCGGAGCTGGCTGAGATTGCAAGGAGTTCTCCATCATCGCTATCATTCCCAATAACGACATTGGCTGACTGGGAGCTTCCTCCAAGCATCTGCGCCTTCTTCTCCTTCCATTGTTTGCAATTTCTTTTCCAGTGGTCGGGTGAACCACATACGAAGCAACCATCCTTCTTCTTTTCTTTGCCTTTTCCCTTGGATTTAGACCTGCCCTTGTCTTCAAATCCACCACCTTTACTCTTAGACCTTCCTCTCTCCTTCCCTCTGACACTCAGTCCTCGTGCTTGGGAATTATCGTCTTCCCTCTGCATCCTGACATATTGTTCCAGGTTCTCACACACTCCTGTAAGTGTGATGGTCTCTTTGTTGAATATCATGGTGGTCTTGAAGTGTTTGAATGATGATGGCAAAGACTGTAGTAACATCATAACCGAGTCCTCATCTCCCATCTTATCCCCAACCTTCTCCAAGTTAATTATGCAGTTCTGAAACTTGGATATATGATCAGTAAGATCATCCCCTTCCTCCATCTTGAGTCCAAAGAGTTGTTCCTTCAAGAGTAGCTTGTTGCTGATGGTTGTACCCATATAAACGCTTTGCAGCTTGTCCCATGCCTGCTTTGCAGTCAGCTCCTCTCCGATCTGCAGCACAGCATTATCAGCAAGATGCAACTCAATGCAACTCTTTGCTATCTTACACTTTTCTGCCCAATCTGCATCAGACATTGCTGTAGGCTTTGATTCTTCAAGAGCTACATCAACCTTATGCTGGATCAGAACGTTCCTCATCTTCCTCTGCCAAAGCGTGAAGTTGTCCTTGCCATTGAATAGCTTTATGGACGCTCTCACCTCTCCTGCCTCAGCCATTCCTTTGCCAATCGACATCGCAAAATAAACCAGCTCTTGATACCACGTGTTGTTATAAGCGTCTTTAGATCTTAATAGTTATTTGCGATATAAGCAAAGAAGAGTAAACAGAAACACACCAAAGTTATAGTGGTTCAGCTGAAGCATACCTCCACTGTGATCTCTCTTGAGAGATTTACTAGTACTGAAGAATTTAGGTACAAGTACTTATTGTAGACCTTAACCCCTCCCTGTCTAGCTCCTATCTCTCTATCACCCTTAGCTCTCCCTTTAGGGTTTCTGTCTCTGTCTCTAAAAACCTCCCTGCAGCCCTATTTATATCAATAGGGGCTGCTTGATACAATATGGACTAGGATTACTAAACCTAACACAAATCCTAATAGAATATTGGAAGATATACTATCCTAAAACATATAGAAAAGCTGTGCTAACTTATTTCCTTTCTAAACCTGGATTTGATTACTGAATCCTAACTCCAACATGCATCAACGAGCCAAAAACACAACATGCTCTTCATTTACATCAGTTGATTCTTTTTTTATAAAATTATGCAGGACAAATGGATACTGCTGACCGCAGATTATTCTCAAATAGAACTGCGGGTAATGGCCCATTTTTCTAAGGATTCCTCACTCATTGAACTCCTTAGTAAGCCCCATGGCGATGTCTTCACAATGATTGCAGCTAGATGGACTGGACTGTCAGAAGATTGTATTAGTTCTGATGTACGAGATCAGACCAAAAGGTTGGTGTATGGAATTCTCTATGGAATGGGTGCCAATAGCCTTGCTGAACAACTGGATTGCAGTCCCCAGGAAGCTTCTCAGAAAATTCAAAACTTCAAAAGTTCTTTTCCTGGAATTGCTTCTTGGCTCAATGAAGCAGTTGCATATTGCCGCAAGAAAGGGTGAAGATTTAATTACTGTTTTTTTTATACTATCAATTTGTTTGACTTATTTAGATAAAGATAGCTACTGCTTACAAAATCCATGTAGATTTGGTTTCTGTTACTTACACGTGAATAGGCTTTTCTATGTTGTAGAGAAGGTATCATATCTTTTATGTATTAATACTTTGTTGTTTTTCTTGGTGTACTAGGAAAGTAGTCGCGTATTTTATTGTTTTTGTTTTGTACTCAGAATTGTTTTTTGTTTCTTGTTAGGAAAAATAATGTAGGAAAAAGCCTCTCACCATTAAAAAGAGGGGTTGTGTGAATGTAGCATTCTTTTTGTCTTGTTAGTTTCTTTCAGGGATGAAAATGTAATGCACTGTTGCCAACTCTTCACTTATAGGCTAAAATCATAAGAAAGATACATGAGCTATGCCAATAGAGAAAAACGGTGTCTTATTAGCACTGTAAAATTGTTAATTGCCTACATATTTTTGTGTCACAGATATGTGGAAACCCTTAAAGGAAGAAAACGATTTTTATCAAAAATAAAATTTGGGAACAGCAAGGAAAAATCAAAGGCACAGAGACAGGCTGTAAATTCTATATGTCAGGTACAACTATTTCCCTCCCTAAGGTGTGTTAAGTGTGCAATAGTCATGGACTAATGTCTTTATTTGATAGGGATCAGCTGCTGACATAATTAAGATTGCAATGATAAATATTTACTCCGTAATAGTTGATGGAGCTCAGTGGCCGGATTCAACTTCTTCACTTGCAACAAATATTCATAAACTGAAGGGTCGCTGCCGAATTCTATTGCAGGTTGCTTGAAGTTTCTTTTTACTTAATCGTCTATTAGTTTCCTTACTAAAAGTTATTGATACTATTTGAAGTAATCCTACGGGAAACATAGAAACGTAGAAGTGATATGAATAGTTAATATATATGTATATTTATCTGTGTGTGTGTGCTTGTATATATTCTGAGTGAAACTGATTAAATCTGTTAGTGCAGCATGTATCACTTTACTCACGATAAGACACATACTTGAACATTGAGAGATTCTTTATTTTTTTCTTTTTTTATGTAGGTACATGATGAATTGGTACTGGAAGTTGATCCTACTGTGATAAAGAAAGCTGCTTTTCTGTTACAGACAAGCATGGAAAATGCTGTGTCGCTTATTGGTATATATATTTTATTGTTTCTAAATGTAATACTTAGTCCAAGTACAGCTTTTAATTGTTCAACTATTTGTTATCCAGTTCCTCTGCATGTCAAATTGAAAGTTGGTAGAACTTGGGGTTCGTTGCAACCCTTTCAGGCCAACAAATATGAAGATCTGCCGGATCCTTAATTTGACCAAGATGTGTTCCTGTTCAAACAGGCAAAAGTTTCATGACCCTGGAAGGTGATTATAAACAATCTATGCATGTCTGGTTTTAAATTACCATGCTTTACATGTCCTCTAGTTAATTATTGTTTTTTTATTCCTAATTTTTCTAAATGTTCCGATTAGAATTTTGTCTTTTGCACATGTGAAACTTCACTCTATATTCTTGTTGAGCAAATTCCTTGGAATGAGCTATGACTTATAATGTTGTTTGCATATTTCTGCCTTCACTTCAAATTATAATGATTATAGGAATTTGCATGTGCATAAGAATTGGCTTTTGAACTTGTGCTACCTCAGTGTATTTCATTGAAAGACAGCCAAAAGTGGTCTTATAGTAACCATTCTTCATGTTTCCGTTATATTATGTGGCATATGCACTTGGTTTA
Source organism: Argentina anserina (assembly GCF_933775445.1). Lineage (NCBI taxonomy): Eukaryota > Viridiplantae > Streptophyta > Magnoliopsida > Rosales > Rosaceae > Argentina > Argentina anserina. The sequence goes on along the minus strand of NC_065873.1, from coordinate 27,638,265 downwards.
ATATTGTATTGATACAGTTGAATATTTTTGTCTCAGTTTCACGAACGTTATCAGCTTTACGGGATGTACGAAGCTTAGTGGAATTGCTGGATGTACAAAGCTTAGTGGATGACAAGTAAGCTTGCTTAAATTGTTTCTGTGGAAGTAATTTGGCGTGTTATGATTTTGTGATAACTTTGTGACAGAAATGTGTTTTGATTAATACATAAACAGATGTGATGGAAGCTAATGGTCTAATGCTTATCTACGTCTTTCTCTAAATTAACAGTTACTATAATGAGATTTTTTTTTATTGCAGCAGATATAACAGTTCAACACTGAACCATCGGAGATAACATAAGTAGCACCAGAAAGCCAAGGCTTATTATGTACTGGATATATAACATGTCCAATATAGCATGCTTTTTTAGTATAAGCTGTAGTACATAGCGACAAGAAGCAAGTCGATTTTCAAACTATTGGCATTAATACCTAAATGCCAAGCTAGAACAACTAATGAATTCATCTTATGTGGATTTCTGGGTAGGAACCCAAACAACATGATCACTAGGTAGAAAATGGCAGATGGGAACGGTTCCTGGCTTCACTTTGAGCACTTGGAAGGCTAAATGCTTCGGGTTCCATTCTGAGGTATCCGTGTGGCAGACTGCTACTGCTTGGGCGTTCACTCCATCAGCACCTTTCAGTGGCACTATATAAGCTCTTGTGGTTGTTGTGGCGTGACAGTAGAAAACAGCATAGGCATAGTTCTGCTTATGACATGCAACCGATTTTTCGCCTGCCAGCTTCTTCACTCCAGGCAATATTGTGTACTTCTGCATGGTGGTTCCCTTTTCAACCTCTGTTGAGACTGCCTTAATGTTTTTTCCAAGCATGGACGTGCCGAAATCAACCATTGACTCTAAAGAGGTTGCACAGTATTTTTCCTCTCCTCTAATGCTTGGTTTCTCACACTCTTCAATGGTTTGCTTGAGCGTGTCTGCTTCCACAGATTCTGGTTTTACTGAAAACTGGTTCAAAATTTCAGGCAGTTTATTAGATGAGAAAGGGATTGATTCTGCAGTTTCGCGTGGAAGGAAAGTTGCTGCATTTGAACTTGTAGTGAAGTGCAAGTTCATCTTTGTGCCAGGATGCATGTCCCTCTCCAAGAAGAAAATAGCAACCTGTGGATTTTCATGTAGGTGAGTCTCAGTAGCAGCATAGAGGTAATTGAATGGGTTTTTGCCTGGTGTTACTCCAACATATACAGGTCTTCCCTTGTGACCTGTGCTTACATGCACTCCTCCTTTGCCAACACTAACATTGGTTCTCTTGCCGGGCTTTCCAGTGTGCACTCCAACACCACCTTTTCCCCCTACGTTGACATTAGTACCGCCCCCTGGCTTTCCTTTCCCAGTATGCACATTTACGCCTCCCTTTCCAACGTTGACGTTGGTACCACCACCTGGTTTTTTGGTTGGAGCGTGCACGTTCACCCCACCCTTACCGACATTCACATTGGTACCTCCAGGCTTTCCTTTCCCAGTGTCAACATGAACACCACCCTTTCCTACCACAACTGAGGAGCTCTTTTCTTCGCTGAAGTCTGCAAAATTTAGCGACATAATGGAGAAGAAGTGAGCAGGTGAGTAATATTCACGTAAATTGAAACATGTCTGCCAAACTCTTGAATCTATCCTGACTTGTGTGACATATGCAGAAAAGTACATGATTGCTATGCCTAAAGGATCAAATCACTTTTCAAACAGAGTAACAGATTTAGGTCCTAGTCACAAACCAGATTGCAGAAGTTCACTCAGAGTTTTGGGCATCGGTGTGTTTGGCAAGGCAGAGTTCCAGTAAAGTTGAGGTGATAGAGCAGCATGGCTTACCACCAGTGTGAACTGCAACATTGGAACTCTTATCAGTATAAATCTCAGTAGAAAATATAGACTAGATAATAGAAACCAGGAACACAAATGTTTTTCTTACAGTGAGGAATGCAAATACGTGTGGAAGATGGAACCCCATGGAATAACTTGGATACTGGAACTCAAAAGCTAAGAAGCAAGGTATAAACTGAGAGCTGAGCTAATTGGATGGTGAAATAGAGCAGGTGCCTTCACATTTATACTATGTACTGAAAGTTGGGTGCAGAGGTAACGTGCTACCATTATAGTGGACTAAACTTAAATACTTCAACTGCCATTGGCTTACTCACTTTCATTTATGTCGATTATTATTGGTGAGCCCATGGGGGAGGTCTGGACAAGTGTACGAGGGTAAAACTAAGAAGCAGTTGCAGTTTGGTTTTCAATATGATTTGTTAGTCACTAACTGAAAATCAAGAAACCAAAAGAAAGGTTCTTCCCTCTATGGCTGGAACTGGTAAGGGTTTAGGCCCCGGCCATTAATTTGTAGAAAGAAAATCCGTCGTTTATTTATTGTACAAGAAACTATTGTCAATGGATCAAACCCTAACAACTAACTGCTCCATTTATTAGGGTTTAGTGGAGGTTGCAGGTCTCAGTCTCCCATTATATGGTTGCCAGAATCTTTTACGGAAATGTTCCCATTTTCGATTGTTTGCGACTTTTCAAGTCCCTATTTATGTGTACAACAGTGGTGAGTAGATTGAAAAGTTGCAGATAATGAAAGCAGGATAATACATGAAAGTGTTCATCATATCATGGAACTCGGTACTGGTGACATGTCGCAGCAAGTGCTGTAGGCTAGTAGAGTTTAAATGCTAGAAAAAATGGGTGGGTTTGAGAAGCTTATGGTTCTGGGCCATGGTTCTGTTACTATGAATAAAAACCCAGCCCAAGAAAGGTGGACTATGGACATCCTAAATTCTCTGAACTACTGAATTTCAAGTTTCAATTCCGATCTTCCTAAAAGGGCGTACGATCTACGTTATACGTGTTTCCTCTTTACGGTAACTAAAACCTTAGGTCGGTGCCCCCCTTTTGAAAATGTGAGGGAAATGGACCTTCTTTTTTACTTTGAATAATTAACCCACCTCACAATATCACCCTTCTCTTTTACTTTCTTTCTCACAAGTCATAAATCACATGTATGTATCTAGAGACCCCACTGATGATAATGTGCCTTTTATAGGGCGTTTACTATAGCCTTTATTTTGTTTTTGTGCAGGTAAAACTTTGGTGGGGTGCGTTCTCCACTAGTAAGGGGGATTTTGTGACTCATTAAAACAAATGAGTGATTTCTCGTGGGAAATTTGAATGGAAGCAATTTTATTGGTCGGGTGGTTATCCTAGTGATTTGGTTTCTTAGGTACATGTGTTTGGAAATAATTGCATTCCATTATGCTTTATTTGTATCCTAATCGATACCATATGTTGCAGGAAGTGAGCCTCCTTGTATAGAAACCATGCTATGTGTGGTCACTGTGGTGATCATTATACTTTCTTCTTTCCAATCCTAAAAGTAGAAAATATGAAGAATATTGAGTGAATTTTTTTGATGAAGATCCTTTTTCATTATTGTAGCTCCCTTACTCTATTTCATTTATCATTCGCTGTGAAAACTTCTATCTTATCTCAGACTCAGACATGTACCTACCGTTCTTCTTGATATGTTTATAGCCATAGATAGCATAGCTCTAACAAGGTGTTTCAAGCAAGCAATAAAATGTGTTCTATATATACACTTGCCGTCATTGTTTCTTAATACCCCTATGGAATGGAATTAAGGTTGCCAATCACAGCTTTTTCCTTTCCAATCACATATGCTTTAGTAGTACCTCATGAATATCTTTGCTTTATTCAGTTATTGCGCGCGTATGGAACTACAGATATGTATAGATATACTCTTGTAGTCTTGTATGTTTAAACTAAAACACTCACAAATTATTTATACAACAAGTGACCCATATAACAACTTTGCAAAATCTCATCTGATGCCTCTTAAAGCCAAAATAATTGATCAATATCTCTCATGGAACAGCTATGTGCAGTGTATGCTCTTTGCTCATGTTGCCACAGTTTGATCATTACGAAACGAAACGGATCAATCGCACTACATTAGAAAAGAAAGAACGAAGACACAATGCAAGTAGCTAAAATTTAGTATAACATAATCATATATTTATGTATACGTACATATAAAACTGATATCGACCAGATGTTTAGTTCCAATTGGTTTCTATTAGTTGTATTGTAATTACATATATAAAATTCTAAGTTGAGGCTATGGAAAAGCATCCCCATCTATTTGAATGATTGGTTATATAATTATAATCCTTTAAGCTACTAGTTTCCTCTTTGGTATAAGCATCTTTTCAAATACTCCAATGGGTACAGGCCTTTGAAATATTATCTCTTGGCACCAAGTATAGCTTGGGTTTAATATAGCTTATAAAATGAACAACTGGAATTAGTGGGATATCGATACCGCTAAATTATTCTACCAAAAGGGGATTTATTGTAGATTTTTTAAATCAGAGCAAATTAGTTCATCCGATACCCACCTCTGTCTAATCAATCTTTGAGAGATTAATTAACATATATGTGATCTTGCAATGGAGGTTTATGGAGCTCTTGAGGGAGTGGGAGGCTTGACCCGCACTGATTCTGTCTCTTATACCTAGTTGCTCCGATCCATGAAGGGGAGAGTGCATGCATGATAAGCTAACAAACTTCTCACTGAAGCCAGATCGATGATCTCTAAAATTTACTCTAATATATTACTTTTTATATGCTCAGATGTAATTCTCATACTTCTAAGTTCAAACAAATCAAAAAAATAATTGATCGAACCACTTTAATTAATTAATCAAAACCGATGGTTCTAAATATCAATTCATCATCATATATCCAACAAAATAACGAAATTAAGTAAACCCTAATTCATAATACAGTATTCGGGAAAGCAGGTATCTTTCTGGTGCTTGTGTTTTTATTAATTTGCTTATTTCGCTTCTCACAGTAATTCAATAATTAATTAATTAACACAAGGGTGTCTCAATCAAATAGATACCTCACTTGTACTGTTGTACATGATCGATCACACATGATGGAAAATAAAGTATTATTGTGTCTAGAAAGGGTTTAAAAAGATCTCGTTTGAACTTATTAAATTAGCGGATCACTGCAATCATCACCAGGTCTAGTGAGAATACTTGAGAGCCGGAGATATACAGAAACTCTAGCTCATTAGCCCTTAGTAATTTACAGATGGGTAAAAGCACGATCAGATCAAATGTGTCTGTGTAGATCGATTTTGAGAGTGCATATGCAGCATCTTATCATCCTCTCTGACTGTCTCTGACCGTACGTCTCCAATATCGATCTTCTGAACCGCATGCATTATTACTTCAAGCTAGCAAAATACCAGAATTAAATACTCATTCTTAATATTTCAACTACCTAGAAATTACAGAAAGCTTGAGATGCAAATCTTATATTATATGGATCATCCATTAAAGGATATAAGTTTATCGATCCTGATCGAAGATCTAATCGAAGAAGAAGACACGTACATAACTTATTTCTTAGTTTTCACTATCACTGATTGCCTGCAACCCTAGCTCGCTTACTACATGCTAATTAATTAAACTAATTAACCCAGAACCTCACACATACTAATTGTCTATGATTTAAGCTAGGAACTTTCCATCAGCCCCTGCTTTCGGAAAGACAGAGGGCTAGAAAAGAAATTAGGTTCGACAAATAACTTCATCACATTGTCTAGTTAGTAATTGATTCATTCTGTAACCAATTGCAAGCCTTCAAATAGACCCTGACTTCATATTGAAGTTAAATTCAACTTTTGATAGCTGCAATGAGACCTAATTTCTACACTACTATATATTGCGCGCCATTAACATATATTAATAACTAAATCATTCATATTTAGTGCTTAAATTTATTTTAAGCACTTCTAAAGTGAGTTTCTTTTCCTTTCGACGTCATGTACCCACTTAATTTCATGATGATTAGATCGGTTTTACAAATATATCCATATATAGTACAACTGACAATATAGTGCTCAATTTACAGTACAACTTCAATTCCATAATGCTTTTGGCTTGAGTAATTATGTCTAATACTCTAATCAAAGGAACAAAATTAATTTAGTGATCATTGTCAACTTAGGCAACATTCTAGAGTACTTTTACCTGGTTAAAGTACTCACTTGTGCACGCGAGTCTTGATTTCAATGGTTAATTATGAATCTGAGTACCGATTTGTCTCTTTAATTTTGTTCTTAAGAGCTGAGTTTTGGCGCATTCATACGACTACTTACATATTCTAGCTTAATACATATACATATCACAAATTTAACAATTTAGAGTACAATAATCTTGATTTTGATTCGACGAATATAGAGGAGAAAATGACAACAGACCAAACATGAATGGTATTTTAATGATCTAGAAATCATAGGAGGCCACATACTCAACGTATCATCCTTCACAAGTAGTTATTTCAATGATCTATTATTTGAAGTACATGCTTCTTTATTTATTTACCGAATTACTCTATCTAAAATGAACAAACGAAAATGCATGGTGATAGGTTGAGGTTAATCGATATATTTGAATAATTTGATAGATCTTGCCTTTAAATATCTATAAGTTTGTTGAGTGATCGACTGCTACAAAACCTGCCTTATGAACGAAATTAGGAATCGGAAGAATTATTGACTCACATTATAAGCAGACGGAAGCTAGTGGAAGCATGTGAATGCTTTTTAATTAAAGTGTGAAAGCTTATATCAGTTATATGGTGCTAATTATTCCGATAATCTTTTCTTTTGATTGCTAATTAATTTATGGGAAAATTAGAAAAAAAGTGCAATTACACATTATAAATTAGAAAAATATCACAACTTATTTTCTCATTTAAAAATGATCTCATTTTAATTGAAATTATAAAATAGTCAATAATGTTTAAACAAAATTAAAAAATAATCACTTTTTTATATTTTCTATACTGTTTTACTTTTTTTTATACTTTTTTTTTTCTTATTACAGTCATAACTTTGCTGTCCGGCAATGGATTTAAGTGTGGTTGGTACTGTTGGAATAATCTATCTCCCCTCTTTCATTTGATACCCTACCCACTTCAAACTAATCACAGTACAAAGCGTAGCAACCCTCGCAAGGGGTTGTCACAGTCGATGGCGGTGTTCTAAGCAATTCCGACGAAACCGGAGCTTAAAGTTATCTAATTCTAGTTATTCTCTTCATCATGAGCATACTCATACCAATTTCATTGCAATTTTAACATAATTTCGCATATTTAAAAAATCCATCTCGGCATGTCACATTATTTATCACACAAACTGTCACACTTGTTGTCACACTACCTATCACACTAACTGTCACACAACTTGTCACACTCGCTATCACATCCCATGTCATACTACCTATCACACTTGCTGTCACACTCGATGTCACACGCGCTGTCACACCCCATGTCACACTACCTTTCAGACTAATTGTCACACCCGCTATCACTACCTGTTATATTATCTATCACACCCTTTGTCACACTGTTTTACATGACTATATTGTGACGAGAAGAAAAAGAATGACTAGAAATAACGAACTTTTTGTTTACTGTTATGTGATCTTGAACTTCTCAACTCAACTCATACGATCAAAATATCGACACTCATGTTGTCGTACAGAACACCACCAGTCACACTACATGTCACACTAATTATGTGTCTATAACACTAGCTATCACAATACACATCACACTACCTATCACATTACGTATCACACTACCTATCACAGTAGAAAATTAGTGTGGCTAGTAGTGTGATGGATAGTGTGATAGGTAAATATGAGACATAATACCAAATCAGAACACACAAGGACGGAAGGACTAAAGAGGTTGAAATTTGGATTTTTGATACGTACCCAGATAATTGCTCTGGGCACCCATATAGGCATTTTCCCCGATTAAATGCAGTGAATTTGCGCCTCCACCCCACGTCTCAACCCCGCACATCCACCCGGAGCCTCTATGTCAAACCCGTCTGATCTTGCGTCTCAACCCCGCACCTCCACCCATGTCCCCACCCTGCACCTCGACCTCGCACCTCCTCTACGTCTGTCAACCACGACTCCACCCTTCACTGAAGATCTCGTACCTCCACTCTGCACCTCCCCTGCGTCTGCAAACCATGTGTCAACCCCGCGCCGACGATCTTGTGCCTCCATTGAGCATGCAAACCGCGTCGACGAACCGCGCATTCACCTTGCGCCGATGAACCCCGCACCTTCTCACTTAGGAATCTACAAGCGTAGATGCGATATTGGTTCAAAGACTGATTGTTGTTTCAAGTTGAGAGATAGTCATAGTGGCATTTTTGTAAATACTTTCAACTTAAGTGGCAAAGTTCTAAGAGATTTAGGAATATGACTTTTTCTAATTTTGAAATCTTACCCGATTTTTTTTCTAATTTCATATATGGAATGTAACTTTTTTTTATAAGAAACTCTTAATTTAATGTATTTGATGATTAATCGTAGCCTAAGCTAGCCAATCCAATCATTATTACTTCCAAATATATGCTTTAGTATGATGGAATCATTAGCTAATCGTCTCGCCTATATATAATCAATTAACTGGTAAAAAGCATCGTAGCTAGGTTGACTAATACACACACAGAGAGTAAACAAATCGTTCGAGTGATAATTATGTGGTATAATTAGGGCTTGTCAATTGGAATAAACTATATCAATCAGATAACACGATGGAGATCGATCGAGAAACATCATGGTGTGTGCTCATCATGAGATCTCATGTGGGTTGTAGGTATATGATATGCAATTTTTAGGGAAGCAAATTTGCGACTATCCTAATTTGCGGACCATCCTAATTTACCTACTAAAATGCTCATCCTCTTATATTGACACATGTACTCTTTTCTAACTATGATTAATCATTTCCACATATGAATATTTGCAAGGCAATTATTAAAACTAATGCTCACATATATACAATGGAAAAATGGTTTTCAATTGCCCAGATCCATACGGACCATACATATATATATGTAGAGACATCAAATTTCAACTTTATTGTTTTACATTTTTTATGGGTTTTACTTATATAGTCACAAAGGTCATGTAAATTTCATTAGAGTATCCATGTTTCATAATTAAAGTGGTTGTGATTGATTCATTATTGTTGATTTTACATGTATATATATTAGACCCCTGATGTTAATTTGATGTGAGAAGAAATACTAGGTGGTGAGGGAGATACGCAAGGAGAGAGAGAGAGAGAGAGAAATATATATATATATATATTTTTTTTCAGAAATTATTTATATTAGTTATTTAATCATGGTTAATAAACAAGACGTGTGTCAATTGAACAAGAGAGTGGGCAAGGTGTTCGGCAAATTTATTTATATTAATACTGCAATTCAGGACTAAAGAAGACTAGTATATATGCATCGATCTATGCGTCAAGAAGAAAGAGTGCATGGCATTCTTCATGTCAGGGTTTTATTATGTTGTGCTTAATTAAATTTCTCCAAGATTTCCAAAGAACGTACAAACAAAAGATCTTAGGTATAATAGAATGATTAATTAGTGACACCATGATAAAATTGTTACAGTAAGATGAGTACATGATTGGAAATAATTACAATTTTAATCTTTGCAATACAACGCCATGCTTAAACATAATATATAGTATACGTAGCTATCATATGCTGCATGATATATAACTCACTTTAGTAGCAAATCACTCGCTTTTCATATCATCTGGCATGGAGAATTACCATAATTGTAGGCAACGTACGTACTTCGATCAACAAATTATTGTTTTTCGATGATATATATATAATTAAGATAATCGACACAAATAAGTGAGAATTAATATCTCCCTTTTACGAGTTTAACACCACGTACATAAAAGTAAGTTTTAGTCCGAAAGGGTACGCGTGCTTAAAGAAACCTAATTAAATAATTGGTTCATGCCTTGATGGTTATAGCAAACTGAATAACATCTATTCAATTGTATTGCGTAACCCTTTTACAATTCGCATAAAGACATAATTATAGAAATATAGTATAGTTGAGAACTAGGCTTAGGTTAGATTCGACTTCTTAGTTCCCGTATGAGAGGGACGAAGGAATGTTACTAATTATAGTAACAACTTTCTAATCTCTTAATTAAGTTAGACTCACTCTAGGCTCTAGGCTCTAGCTAGCTTCCATTCAAATTGGAGATCGTACGATCGATCATACCACGATGTATGTTCGATTTTATTTTTGTAACACCTCAAAAGATTATATACATTCACTACTGTATGCTTTCGGCTCGTTCCACCTTAATTTGTTATTAGCTACTTCATGCAAAGCTAATTGTATGGTTTTCCTAGATTGCTTTTCTACTTCTGCATGCCTTTTCCTTCCTAATTACAATGTTTCCCCATTTCTTTTTGTGATTTAGCTCTAGAACTCTAGTTATCTCGAGTACGTATTATCATGCAAGATAGTGCTAGCTAGCAATCTATAAAGTTAAATCTTTTGGATCACAAAGTTACAAATAGAAGGAAGATTTTGTTGATTTTGATGTGTTTGACATCAATCAGCGATTACTGATCGAGGATTTAATTGTTCCAAACCATCATACTAATTGTAAATAATATGGATGCAAAGTATGTAATGAATATTTAACCAGTTTGATGCTGATGTGATATATGTACTGGAAATCCCATTAATAAGAAAATTTAGGAAACTTGAATTGCATTTGGCTGGAATGCTATTAAGTTATGGAACACCATAGTGGCTATGAAATATTTAGAAGGACCTGTCAGGAATGGGGCATGCATGTATACAAGTCCAACTCAATCACCAATACATGACCTAATTATTATGCCAAGACGAACACATGCAGCACTCTGATCTTGAAAAATCGTCAATCAACTACAGCAATGGCCATCTACAAATATATTTGTGTTAATGTTTTTGTTTTGTTTGTAGCAAAAACGTTAATTACTTTGAAGAGTTTTTTGTCCTCCTCTCGAACTCGTTCTACTTAATTAATTCAGTTCATCGATCAGGATATTTTTGGTGACTTCCCAATCGTGACCCTGATCCTAAATCATCATCAAAAAATGATCGAAATAGATTTGGATCATGACTAGCATTGGTATATATAGGCTAACTCGATCTAGCTACCTTAATTGGTTATTCAGCGGGATTTCACGTACCAATGCACCAAATTAATTAATTGGTCGCCTATATAACCCTAATACCAAACGCGTCCTCAACACAGCTACACAAGTCGATCTCCAGGGCATTGCATGTACGGAAACCATGTGAATATATATCGAATGTGTATGTGGTGTATAAGACCAAAACAAAAGTATGTATGTATACTGTTATCGAATTCTGAAATTAGACCTTATGTTCTTAACCTAAATAATAACATATAAGCCATAATCGACCATCGTAATTGTATTGTACATTTGTACAATATATATAATATATATAGTTTTAAGTCGGAATGTACACGCACGAGGACAATAGGTTAGTGTTTCAGATATGAACATAACAATTAGGATTTGTCCATGGTGAAGCGCTGCATACCATATATACCGAATCAGACGGTGGATAGAGAGTGTCTTGAAATGCACGTGGGGTGTGCGGAGTATATGAACGGTGAATTAGGGGCGTTACACGCATACAGCGCTGCACTATAAAATTTTCCATAACAATTAGGGCAAAACGTACTATGTATCGGCTAGAATCTTCTAGTATATATGTTTGGTTACTTTGGTACGTATCATAAGTTGAATATAAGAAATGATAGTCCATCTCTAGATCATATATGAATCTCTCTCTCAAAAGTCAAAACTACAACAATTCACTTCTTTATAATGGTTATAAATTTATGACAACGTACCCTAGCTAGCTTATAAATTATAATGCAGGAAGGGACATCAGTCTTATTGATCGAGATGACGTACATCATTAATTTGCAAGAATTCTAATTATTTGTTGCGATGGCGATATATGCATATATATACTGCATGTATGAGCTCCTTCTTCGTCAGCAATGTGGTACCTTCCCTGCCCTAATTATGAGTTAGACAGTTGACAGGGTCATCATGCATGGCAGCACTATGTCATCAAACTGCACATAGATACTATCTCCAATTCCTACCTACTCAGAATTCTCAAATAATTCGTGAACCAATAATTGTAAATTTGGCTCTCCAACAAATAAATAAAAGCCCGAGATATCGATCTTGACACAAATAGCAGAAATGTACGTGGTTCTTTTTATTTTTCCACTTAATCTGTGTGCTATTGTAATTATCAGACGAGGACAAACAAATTGTGGTTGGATGAAACCCTAGCAAAACAAACGATTAAATAAAGAGAGCAGGCGGGTTTAAATATGCATGTATATAAATTTGTTTGTTTGGAAAACTTAGTGCCTTGACAACCTATATAGTTAAATCAGAGATAAACTGTAGATGAATCGCTTGAGCCTTGAGACTTGTCAATTGAGAAGGATCAAGGCATATGCATGTATATTCGAACTAGCTAGAGAATCTAATTAGCTACTTCAATTGATGTGATCGAACTGAACCGTTACCACCTACACATTACCTGACTCATAACGTACATACTAGCCCTCAAGGTTGGCCCTCTATTAATTCATACGTTCAGTGATCAATAATTATATGGGCCTGCATTCCACATACCCCGTATGTTGATGTTTTCCAATGATTAGGTATACTAGCCTGAGATAGCTAACATTGATAATAAGTGGATCCGACTTCGATTTCTTTCGATATTTGCCTCTTTGGACCAACATTGTAGAACAAGATTGTTGATACTCATAGAGTAGCTAGCTTCCCTCAATTTTGATGTAGTGTACTTTAACGTACCGTTCCCAAGCCTCAAGTATGTGAAAACAAACGAGCACTTGGTAGACTAGTCATTATATTATTGAGGTGTAAGTGAGTCAACATTTAATATTTAATACTAATCACCAATTATTTACAAGGCAATAATATACGTGAGTTGGCCAACGGCGACCCAACCATTGAGGCGTTCAAGAATACTAACGAAGTTGACAAGAAGGCTAACAACATATATTCATGACTTGCACACTGTTAATGTGCAAGTGCACTTTGATGCGTGAAATCAGATAATTGCCACCTATTTATCTCGAGTGAACACTTACCATCAAGTGCTTCATACATTTACATATTCAAATACCTGCAAAAACTGAGTATCAAAAGAAAATCAAGACACACGTTGTCATTACTACCACCATAATATTGCTTTCTAATAGACCATCGATTCCATGGACAATAATCATCTGACCATCAACTGCTTATCCAACTCATATTAAATGCAACCCTAATCTATCCAAACGAAATTAACTGAAGTATGGCAAAACAGAAAAGAGATCGAAGTTCTATCTCTTTCGTCCAAAAGAAGTCTAATTCGACTTTGTTTCAACTGATCAAATAGCAAATAAAAATTCGGTATTTAATTAGTATGACTAATATTTATATAACTAATTAATTACCTTATAATTGCTATATATTCAACCACTGAATCGAATACATTACAATAGTGCGTGAATGACATATATGTTATAGTTCATGTATACTTGGAATCTTGTCGAAGAATTTATGTCCTGTTGGGATTAATTCTCAATGTCCAACTCTATAATCTATGATATATTTTCTGGCCAATTACTTAAAAATATAAATTTACAGTATATGCGTCTTTGCGAGGATTAGGTACCTGTATAAATGTGTGGAGATTCCATCACTTAGTTCTACTTTTATTTTTGTTGGAAAATCTCATTGTCAAGATAAACAAGTTAAATTTTGTATTCAACAGAGAGTAATTAAGTAGGACATATGCACAATTGACACAATTAATCTAACTAGTGAACTAAATGTTCTTATTCTGGCCTAACAAGCTAGATCATTTTTATTCAACGTACAATACGAGCTTTTCTTTCAATAATGATTCTGTCGACACACACACACACTATATCCATAAATAAAGTTAATAAATATTAATTGAAAAGCTTAGGTTATAATGCTAATTGTAATATTTAGTGGAATAAGCTACAAAAAACATTATTATTATTTATATTATGGTGTCCCCACTTGAGTTACTTCTCTTTATCGATCACACTTGGCCAAACCTCATATAAATTCTTGAATGAGAGCAAGGAATATAAATAGACATATCACCATCTATTTTTCTCTTCCCTCCCTTCTCTCTCATTGTGTTGAATGCTGATTTAGTCCCCTAGTTGTTGCTCCCTTTCCTCCGCTTAAACTCCACATTTGAACAACAGCAGAGAGAAAAAGATTAGAAAAACCCGATTTCCTTACTCATTCCTAGCTGATCCCTCCTCCTAGATCACAAATGGATAAGACCTTCTTAATCCATCCCATAATTCTAGGGACAATTCCCTATTAAGCCTAATCTTCTCATTCCCCGTTTCATCAGTTAGAACAGAGAGAAGAGAGAGTGTGAGAGAGAAAAAACAGAAAACAAACACATACAGTTTCACACACTTAATCGTATCAGCTTAATGTGTTCTTCTCCTCTTCACTTTTAAACACTCCCTCCCTCCCAATCCTAGCGCTTCGTTTTCTTCTTCTATCTTCTTCTTCACCTTGCATTGTGCAACATGGAGTACACAGAAATCCAAGGAAAGGAATCCAATGATCCTATTTTGATTCACAAAATGAGTGACCTGTCTTCCTCAGCATCTTCTCCTCCTCGATGCGTGGTGTGTGTTCCCGGCCCGGTTATAGTGGGTGCAGGTCCATCGGGGCTCGCTACGGCAGCGTGCCTGAAAAACAGGGGCGTCCCTAGTGTAATCCTGGAGCGATCCAATTGCCTAGCCTCTCTGTGGCAGCTCAAGACCTACGATCGCCTCCGCCTCCACTTGCCTAAGCAATTGTGCGAGCTCCCCCTGGTGCCTTTCCCGGCCGATTTTCCCACTTACCCTACCAAGCAGCAATTCATTCAGTACCTTGAAGATTACGCCACCAAGTTCGACATTCAGCCTCGCTTCAACGAAACCGTCTCGACCGCCCAGTACGACCCTGCGGTTGGTTTTTGGCGGGTGAGGACCTCAGGGTCCGAAAACGGGGTTGAGACTGAATATGTCACCCGGTGGCTCATCGCGGCCACCGGTGAGAATGCTGAGGCCCTGGTGCCGAGGCTGGAGGGGATCATGGAGTTCGGAGGGCCCATTAGGCACACGAGCTTGTACAAGAGTGGTGAGGAGTTTACAGGAGAGAAAGTTTTGGTGGTGGGGTGTGGAAATTCAGGCATGGAGGTCTGTTTGGATCTGTGTAACCACAATGCTAGGCCTTCACTCGTGGTCAGAGATACAGTAAGAACAACCCTTGCCTTTACTGCTCTTTTTCTCTCCTTACTTTCTCTCCCAAATATGCCATTTTTTTGTCCCACAGTTTCAAAATTTGTGTGGAACAAGTTTTCGGATTTAACTGCCCTTTTCATTTAGGCTTCTGCTTTTAACGATTTATACCCCAGCAATTTTTCAAGTTTCTTGTCTTTAAAATCAAAAGCAAATCTTCTAGTGGTCTTTGAAACACAAAGTACAAATATAAGAAAACCCAAGTTCAGCTCTTCTGGTCATTTTAGACTGTTAGAAGTTTTTTCCTTCTTTCTGTTAGCACCAAAGGAAAAAGAGAGGCCAAACTGCTACTTAGTTCAAGTTCCAACGGTTGGTTGGCCTGTTCAAAGATGGATTAAACATGCATATTTAACTCTATTTCAGGAAAGAAAATAAATTGGGTTTGATCAAAACACTTTCTTGGGACTTCCCAGTAAGCATGCGTAACATTGGTTATAAGAAACTTATATGATCTTCTATGTGAGATCCCTTCAAAGTACCCATCATACTTAACTTTATATTTTTGTCTCCTGGAAAGATATGGATTATGGGATCAAACACCTCATTCTTAGTACTTGGCCTATGAAGCATGGCCTGGAACTACTTAGCTAAGCTCTTGTTGCTAAACTCCATAACTCCACGAGTATGGGGCTCACACACATCACTTCCTCCATGTTAATTTCTGAGTACATTTTCCAAGTCTACTAGTTCTTCTTTTTTAGTGTTAGTGTTTGAACTTACTTTATGCGTTGTTTTTGATGTGTTTGAACTTACAAAGGTGCACGTCCTACCACGAGAGATGCTGGGAAAATCGACTTTCGGGTTGTCCATGTTGTTGCTCAAGTGGATGCCCATACGCCTTGTGGATCGCCTGTTGCTGGTGGCGTCACGGCTGCTTCTCGGCGACACGTCCCGGCTCGGTTTGGACCGGCCTAAGTTGGGTCCCTTGGAGCTCAAGAATCTATCGGGGAAGACCCCGGTATTGGATGTTGGGACCCTAGCCAAGATCAAAAGCGGTGAAATTCTGGTACATGCTTCCTCGTCAAATTAATACTTCAGTTCATTTCCTAACCATTGAACTTAAGGAAACTATGTCGACGTAATTAGGTCTTGTCAAACAGTTTGATTTATATGTTATTATACGTGCTAGTTCATAAACCCTAATTTTTTACATACTGTATATTGTAGGTACGTCCAGCAATCAAGAGATTAAAACAACATCGTGGTATAGAATTCATTGATGGAAGAACAGAGCAATTCGATGCCATTGTCTTAGCAACAGGTTACAAAAGCAATGTGCCCTCTTGGCTAAAGGTACATATACTAATTTTTGGATAATAAACTGACTGAGAATGATGTATGTAGGGGTTATTCTAATTAATTAATTCATCCCTTAATTCATTTCATTTTGTATAGGAGGGAGAGATGTTCTCAAAAGAAGACGGGTTACCAAAAATGTCATTTCCAAATGGTTGGAAAGGTGAGTGTGGGTTATATGCTGTGGGGTTTACGAAACGAGGACTACTTGGTGCATCAATGGATGCCAAAAGAATCGCAGAAGACATTGAGCGGTGTTGGAAAGCCGAGGCAAAGCATTCTACTCCATTTACACGGTCACATTTGCCGTTATCATCATCGCCGTAGTGCTGTTTTTCCGATGGCGGTAACCTCTCAGCGAAGAATTGATTTAACTTGAATGTCCAGTGAAGGGTTTTGGTGATGGGTTGGTACCAAGCTGAAGATACAAGAGGAACAAAGGGGGTTGATTAATTCTCGAACACAGAAGATGCTTATAGCTAGCTTGGTGATTTGATGGGGGGTGTCAAACGTTGCACACCGTGCATCTCGTACATTACCATTAGTGATATCTAATATTTAGGTATGACCTTTACAAATGGCTTAAAAATGAGGGATCTTAAAGATAGGTTTGGTGGTAGTCTTGAAATGTACGTATTTTGCTATTGTACTAATTCCAACGTGGGGGTTGGGATATGAGAGTTGAGAATCGAGTGTTAACACTAATGTAGCTAGCTAGTCTTGTGTGGATGGGATGATTCTCTATTAATTTAGGGCTTTTTGGATTGAAAAAAAAAATCGACATTTTCGCTTATGAGAATGCAATTCTTTGATTTATATCCATGTTGCTTCTTCAGTTCTTCTTGCACCTACCTTTTTCCTTACCTACTTGGCATGTAAAATGTTTAATTCGTACCAAATATCTTTGTAGTGGAGGCTAGAACATCTTCCATTTTTATTACCGCTGCAGCTGCAGTTTCGCTTTCAAAATCATTTGTCTCTCAACTAGAAGATTGGACCAGCATTAACTTAATTTCTTTCTTCAACCAAATACTTAAATTCACCGGATCCCATTTGAGCAAGTGAGATATTACCAAGTTAGAAATTAAACAGATACTGCAGTACAGTTCTGATCCCCAATCCTAATGACTAATGTAGTCAAGACAAACACATCAATCGTGTATAGAATTCAAAAGTAAAATTTCAGAGAAACATATAGGATGGGGAAAAAAATAGCATATATGTTGTCAGGGAAAACAACAACAATATATATGTTGTCTTCACTAATCGACCTTGGCGATTTCTGATTTTTAGTGTGTAGACAAGTCCGAGAGTTCGTCCACTGTCCACTCGTTGTCGTCGTGTTTAGAATGATCTGAAGGTGTTTGTTTACATATGTAAGTGATCTGTAGCTGTAGGTGTGTAAAATCCAAAAGTTAGGGATCCCAACTAAATTTCAACATTGATACTCTAGTGAATTATCCACGCGTTTGTAAATAAATGAAAGTCATCGTCAATGCTTATCTATAGTTCTCGCCTATTTTACTCTTAACACATGTTAGGAGCTAGGCTAGCTAGTATATAAAAAACAAATTTGCCGACCACTTTTTATTTTCTCACATTATGCTCATCTTTTTAAACTCATATCATGTATCTAATTACTCAATTATTATCTAACTTTTAGTTGAGAAAAGACACATGACATGAATTTAGAAGAATGGGCACAAGGTGAGCAAATGAAAAGTAGTCGGCAAATTTACTTTCTTAGTATATATAAGTGACTAAAAGCCCTCGGTTAATTGATACTAACTCCAAAAACTTTAAACTAATAGTTAAGATGTCAACATGTTATTTTAGAAACTAACTACGTATGGCGTATCACCGTGATCCGCGAGATTATTAATATTAACTCATTGTCCGCAAACTCATGATCTATCTTATTCATCACGTAACCCTAGTTCTTATTTACTCGTTCGGATATAGGTATGTTATTGTACATATGGACGTAACTAACGTAGATCTATGGGGGTTGACTATGTTTCGGATGAATGATTCTTAGTTCGAGCCGTTGGAAAATTCGTGATGGTAGGGTTTGTCCCGACCGAGTTGCCTTAGTTATTGTGGCGACATACAAATCGAATCTGGGGCTTCACAATAATGACAACTCGCTCTTTAATCCTTCTGTGGCAATAATAATACTAGAATAATAATAGAGCCGAAGTGGAGGAGAGAGATATTTCAACGTCAGTAGGTTTACTTCTCAATATGGTGAAAGACTGGAAAGCACCGTGTGGCCCATGAGATCACCTACTGGTGGCCACCTGCATAGATAGGGCCCCATTGGGCCTTTACGTCGAAATCGTTGGGCCTTTACTCTTCCATCAATATCAGTATTCTTTTTATTTCTTGATTCGGTTACAAATTGATTTCACCAAGTTTTACTTGGGCATTTTTAGTTTCACTTTCATCACAGAGGTACTTGGACTCGAGTTTACATGATCACCCGAGTCCGATATTCTCGTATGAACAGGAGTTGTGTATATCACGAGCCTTGATGACTTGTAATCAAAGCAATATGATGGTACTTGTTATAAACTTGGTAACATTATTTCCTTGAAAGTACGGTACGTGTCCGCAGACGATTGACCGTAGCGTTCCACTTCGAATTATTGATGCATTTATGATCTGTTTTGATTGATTTTTTTTCTCCTTCTTTTATAGAAAGGAAAAAAGAAAAAGAAAAGGCTAGGGAGTATGAAATGAGAATGGCCTGATGTAAACGCTGATAGAATCCAAGTACTTGAGGCAAACGGAATGAACATAATGAGGTATAATTAGAAGTCTGATAATCAAGGAGAAAGCGATTAGGTTCCTTGAACAATCTGAAAAAAAAAGAAAGCAATTTGGGCACTAAAAGAGGCTTTTAGCTTAAATCACATCTCAAATTAAAAGAGTGGTCCTGGTTAAGGTGTATATATATCATCCACAAGCCTCATGATAGGGAGATTGCCAAATTGGCTAGGTACGTATACATAGTCATTTCACATGGGTCGTCAATCTGGACCATCAATTTCTGATGGGCTGAAATTGCTTGCCCATTTAATTTCTTGTGGTCCAAGAAATTGATGAACCCTAACAACAGTGATATGTACATGGATGAATACATGGTGACGGACCATTTCCAGCCCTTTATGAAGTTGACCGCGAGTCGGTAATAGATCGGATGGTTGAGAGTTATTCGTCAATGCCATAAAATGGTCCACAAATCGAATTGCTGCGAGTTCATGATAGCCCTAAGTCTAACCATGATGATCATATTCTGAGAATGTTTGTCACAAACTAGCATGATCACACGCCAGGATGAGTGAACGTTTCTGCCGATAAACTGATTTGGCAATTTCATTGTATGGATTTATATTGATACTCTTTTCAATATCTAAGTCAAGCCTATTGTCCACATCAAACATTAGCTGAACAAAATCATAACGAGCACGCAACATTGATTTTATATAAATAATTTTCGACGCCAAAATAGAATTGGCCTCATAGCTTGATTGTATGATCTGAATTAAGAAGTTGTCTAGTTTTCAAGTAATTTTACATGATCTCTTCTTACCTAGGCTTTGGAGGTGGAGTGTGTTAATAATGTTGATTCATAGTTATCTGGCAAAATTGTTAAAATACACTATAAACTTGGCTGAAATCGTCAATTTGCATCCGAACTCGCATTTGAGTCAATTTACCCTATAAAGTTGATAAAAATTGCCGATTTGCATCACATCCGTTAAATTTAATTGTTTATATCCAATTTTGCGTCACATGTCATGCATACGAGGGGTAATGTTGTCATTTCATATTTTATATTTTTCTTAAAAATAAATAAAAATATTTTTTAAACTGAGGATTAATTTTTTAATCAAATTATTTATTTACATCTTTTTTCTACATACTTAACCCTACTGCGAACTATATATTCAACATACCCACTATTCAAATATAGTGTGTTGTGTATATATATATATTTTTTATATGTACACATTTATTTTTAATTTTATGTGTATTTATTTATATTTTCTAATATATTTTAACGTATCATATCACGTAATATAATAAATATATAAATTAATAACATGTTTAAAAAAACATAATAACAAGTGTTCCTCTTAAGTAATTTGTATTAATTTATTTAATTATTAAATATAAATGATAATATTGCATCTCAAATGCATGATATGTGACTTAAAAATGGATTGAAAACATTAAATTTAACGGATGAGGTGCAAATCTGTAATTTTTACCAACTTTATGAGATAAATTGACTCAAATGCGAGTTCGAGTGCAAACTGACAATTTCAGCTAAATTTATAGTGTATTTTGACAATTTTGCCTAGTTATCAATATAAGACTCCGACGCTTCTATTTTCATGGAAAAAAAACTCACAAGCGGTTTCAATAGTTCTTCCGAACCCCACCTCCGGCCAAAATTTGAAGTATACACCCTCGCATGTAAAATATATAATGGAAGAGTTTAGACTTTTTTGTAATGAATTTATGTGAAAAATAGATGGTTTCACGAACCAATGCACAAGGAGTCAAGTTTTAGGCGGTTTTGGCATAATGGAATTCGAAGTGAAGATATAGTGAATAAGCAAAGAACACTTAATGCGGTGAAGGTGGATCGAACACCTGACCTTCAGATCTTCAGTCTGACGCTTTCCCAACTGAGCTATCCCCGCAATTGCCAACGATACATTATTATATTTTATTAAAGCTAATTTCATTGATAATGTATGGGCCTTTTAGCTGACAATCTACGTATTTTTTAATAAACCCATTAATCAAGCGGGCTTCGTGTTATGAAGTCTCTACAGCCCACAAAACCCAGCCCGCTTCAAGGCCAATTTCGTCCATACCACCCAAAAATCAAAGAGAAACCCTAATCTATATAAACCCACGACGATTCTTCTCCGTCAGTTTTCCCGCACACACTCACCTCCAGATTTAGGGTTTCTGCAGCCAAGCAACACAATGGTACTCTCTCTCTCTCTCTCGACCTTGATCATGAACATGTTTATAGATTTGTAACTTCGTGAATGTGAAATCTGAACATAGGGAAAAGGAACCGGCAGCTTTGGCAAGCGCCGCAACAAGACCCACACTCTCTGTGTCCGATGCGGACGCCGGAGCTTCCATCTCCAGAAGTCACGCTGCTCCGCCTGTGCTTACCCCGCCGCTCGCCTCAGAAAATGTAACTTTCTCTCTCAATTTTTACTATTTACTTCTTTGATTTGATGGTAAAAACTCGGTTGTTTACTGTTGATTGAGCTATGGATACTGAGAATTTGAGTTCTCTCTGGTTTCAGATAACTGGAGTGAGAAGGCTCTGCGCAGAAAGACTACCGGAACGGGGCGCATGAGGTACCTCCGCCACGTGCCGAGGAGGTTCAAGAGCGGCTTCCTTGAAGGTACACAAGCTAAGCCAAGGAGCAAGGGAACTGCTGCTGCCTAGATTTGAGAGAGGAAGAAGAATTTCAAGTTTGATTTGTTTTGTTTTCGCTTTTGAGATAGTTGTTCTGGATATTGTGGAATCAATTTTGGATCATTGTTGTTGAATGATTTAAGACCGGCTTTTGTTTATTTGCTAGAGAGTTATCATGAATGCCAAGTACTCTATCGTTTTATCTAATATTGATTTGCTAGAATTATGTGTTTTGAATTGATGATTTACTGTTCCTAGTATCAATGTTGTCTAGTTATCAAACCTTTTGCTTTATTCAGCATTTGAATGCTTACATTCTAATCGGAGCAGGTGCTCATTAAGTTGGTGATACATTTAGGACTTTTGTTTTGTGGTTTTGATTTTTGAGTTGATGTAGTTTGCTGTGACCTGTGAACTTGTTGCTTGTTGTGTTAAGACTAAACTTGTTGCTGTGACCTGAGTGATTGTTGGATGCATTCAGAACCTGTACATTTAGTATTTTATCGTTTTGGTTTGTTGTGGCAAGTCATTATGTTAAGACGAACTTCTCTCACTTATCTCTGTTGTGCTCATGACACTTGCTGCATCATACTGTTGTGATCTTTATTGCCTAGACACTCACATGAGATCTTGGGTTATTGTAAATTCTGTAGTACTCAGTTCGTGTTTAGTGCAGATAAGAACATGTTCTTGTGTTTCGGAGTTGTTTTTGATGAAGTAGATGTGGTAGTTCTGGGACTATGCTACTGGCTCACGCTTTTTCCTCCGAACTCTATCTAGTTCAGTCCATCACTGTTAGGTGAACCTTTTGACTTCCAGGCATCTAGAGATTTGATACATTTCCTTGTGTATTGCTGCGATTCAAAACTGCAGCCGCTGAATTAATCATCCGTTGAGTTGAACATCATTCCACAAACTCAAGTTCCTTGCACTTGCTTATTCGGCTAATGAGGGATAAATTTGTACCGAAACTGGCACAAGTAAACTGAAGCTCCTCATACTTTACGCCTCCCAACTTTTTCACATTTCTGTTTACAACCAAAATTTTCATTTCATCAACAAAGTTATAAACCAAAAGTTGTTGGATGCCCTTAAAACAGAATTATACTTGCTGCAAAATACTAGTACAACATCCTACATCGTCATGCCAACAAAACTAATCCACTACTGGCTTTCACGATTGAGCAATGCCTGCAACGGAGCACATCTGAATCTGCTCGATGAAGGAATTTGCAGCTGCCAAAAGTTAACATATTACCATGTTTGCTTTGCCATACGTACATCTGTAGAGGTGAGGTTTTTAATACCAGCCTCTTGTACTTGGATGCCATGATAGCTACTTGAAAATAGGAAGGCATACTTCAGATATTCCTAGTGCTTGAGCCAATAATTCCGCAGCTGAGCCATATGCAATAACATCTCATCTCGACCCTGATTGGTAAGACTGCTGGTCATAATCCATGGTGGCGTTGTCTGGAAGTAGCCTCGAATTAACTCCTGAAAGTCATTCACATTTTCTTCTGCTCTTTTTCCTCCGTTTTTCTTCTTCTTCCGCTTGTCACATTTGGTGAATATTAATGTCATAGGGATCTGAAAGCAGTGGGCAAATATAATGTCAACTCTTTACATCATTCCTCAGTAAAACCAGCAAGATGCATATAGATTTCCATAGAGTTTCGTGTTTCAACTGTCCTGAAGGATAAGCTGCAAACTTCTATGTAAAGTTGCCCCTTAAGGTGTATGAAACCTCTCAGTTATTTTAGTTTGGAGAGGCAAAATCTTACGACTACCATGTACTTTTGTACTTTTTGCCATTGGGAAGATGCGCAATGGACAAAATTGTAAAGTGTTCTGTCAAAATCTCTAGCATGAAGAGATACTAGGCAGCTAATATCAGTAAAGTGAATCCATGGTATTACACCATATCTTCCTTTTCATTCTGGTATTCATGTAATGAGATTGTACCTGATTCTGGCCCAGCCAACTAGCATACTCCAGATCAATCTTTTTGGCAGGAATGCTGGCATCAATCAGAAGAAAAACGGAAACTAATGTTGACCTATTCAGGAAGTAATCTTTAGTAAACTTCACCCAATCAGTTCTAAGTTCCTGTGGTGCAGCTGCATACCTGTCCAAGTTAGAGAACACAAAAGCATAAGACTATCATTCCAAATCAAGCATGAAAGACAGACAACCATATAGACCAACCCTGATGCTACGTTTGAGGAAACTAAAGCCACTACGGTTTGCACCACTACCTTTAAGGGCTTTCATCATTGCAGTCAACAATCACTCCAAATGTCAAATTACATATCCACATTTATATCAGCACATGAATCAAAAATCAATTATACACAACATACCCGTAGCCTGGCAAATCCACCAGATACCAGCTATCATTGATCCGAAAATGATTGATGCATTGTGTCTTCCCTGCAAACAATTACGAACGCGAATCAAAATGAAGAAGCAATTGATCAATCATTTGAGCACACTCAAATCAAGCATCAATAATCAAAATCCAAACTTTAACCAAAGTACCAAACTCTAGTTATAACACTAACAATGCTACAAGCCTACAACACAAGGAAGCAAAGCTACACCAGTAATCTTCAACTCCTCAAATCTAAGGCATTTATATTCATCACATTCTCTCAACTCTAGCAATGTTCACCATATAAGAAAAGATTCTTTCAAGACTAGTTACGACTGACCAGGCTTCTTGGAGGTCAAAGCTAGCTTCTTTCTTCGCACAAGAGAATTAAGCAACGATGACTTGCCGACATTAGACCGTCCGACGAGCGCAAACTCCGGCAACGGATTCCCGGGGCAATCCTCAGTCCTCACACTGCTCTTCACAAACTCAGCCTGAGTCACCTGAGCGTCCCTAGCATACTTGCTCAGCAAAATATTCGACCCCTTCAATATTCTGGTGCTCAGGGCACCGGACTCGGTGTACTTGAGCTCGGTCTCCGGCGGCACGAAGAGCTTCTCGACCGGGATTTGGAACTGGGTGTGGAAATCTTCGAGGGCTGTTTCGATGTGGGATTCTGGGAGAGGTGAGGTGGGGATGGGGTCAGAGATTGAGAGAGTGGATTTGGGGGAGGAGAAGAAGATGGGGTTTAGGGTTGTGGGGGGTTTGGGTTTTGAGAAGTGGGTGAAGTGGGTGAAGAGGGAGATGTGGCTACGTGGAAGATGATGGAGTAGCACCATTTTGTGTTAGAAGTGTTTTTTTCTGGGTTTCTCTCTATGTTGTGAGAGAGGCCATGAGATTCTCAGCTGGCTTTTTTGGGCTCTGAAATTGAAGGGGAGTAGTGAACTAGTGATAAGCAGGAAAAAAATAAAAATCTTTGCAGCGGCGACGATGAGATTAAACGTTGCGTTTGGTAAAACTGATATTCGGGTAAATGTCCACAACACTTACCGAAATTGTAATTTTGGATAATTTAGTGTCATTTTATACCATCGAGACTATTTTTTTTTATTTACCGGAAAATTTCTTGTTTTTTGAGAGATGATTATATCTTCGAGCCGCGTTGGACCGCCGGGTTATGGCGGGAAAACTCTCCTGACAGTGATTGTTTCATTCATAAGACTCGAACTCGAGACTTTACTTAAGGATAACAAACTCATTTCCACTTAAACCACCAAGTGTTGGTATACCATTGAGACTGTTTGCGACAACTCAATGAGTCAGTCTGATACAAGCATGCTAGAATGAGAGTGGAACCTAAGCTCCGGTTCGTTCACGGTTCCTTCAAAAGACTAGTTCGAATATCAATATGTGAGAAACATTCCTCAAAAAGTGTCATACCTACTCTGATACCGTCGTGATAGCAGTATTGCAGTACTCTCGTGAACAACGCTATTAACTCATCTTTTATATCAAAGCATATGTGTCGTTCCCATCTATTCATACTCGTTACATTGCATATCCTCCGGTTTTGAAACTAACTACCGTTCAAATTGATTTTTCGGTCACATATTGACAGGTTCAAAATAAAACTACTACACTAATATAGTTGTGGTAATAACATGATAAGAACTTAAGAATGCGGAATGAATAAAACTTTAGGAGCATTGTTACATTTTGATGGTATGCACAACTAACTATGCATTTTGACAGATACAATTGCATTTTTGACGCAATAATTTTTACTATTTATCTTTATTATTTTCATGATTAGAGATGAGACACGGTGGAGTAGAGTAGAGGAGGGGCGAGAATTTACAGACGAGGAATTTGAGCTAGCCACGTCAAAACCAGCCTCTCTCTCTATTGGAAAGGTTCGTAAGTTCAGAGCTTCTCTGAGATTCAGTGACCAAATTCTTGTTCTTGGTTTTAGATCTCCGAACGATAGTGTACACTACAGCGCGCGTAGCCGGACCTGACCTCAATTCGGATCGGTCATGGCTCCTCCGGCCATATCTTCTGCCCGATCTTCGTCGCCGTCGCAGCCCTCCGGGTAAGTCTCTAAACCCTAGTCTCTTCGATTACCAGTCTGAGATAATCAGATAAAGGAAAGACGACCACTATAAGTGAATTTCGATTAGGAAGTAGCATTTAAAGCATGCATGCTTAGCTCCGATTCAGATATCAGTGATCATTATAGTGAATTTCGATTACATTTTGTTTGGTTCTATTGATTTAGTTGCTGAAAACTTGTGAGAGTTAGCTGAATTAGAGTTCTAGAGTGACATTGCTATGTTAGGCTGGTTTGATTGAGCTAGTACTTAAATTGAGGTAATATAGCAGATTTGTTTGGTTGAATTAGATGTTTACACAGTGAATATGTAGTTGAAATTTACTTTTCGGAGCAGAAAAGGCGAAGTTGCCGATGTGAAACAGCAGCTCCGCCTGCTGGCTGGCAGCCGAGCACCGGGAGCGGATGACTCCAAGCGTGAGCTTTTCAAGAAGGTTATCTCTTACATGACGATCGGCATTGATGTGTCGTCTGTTTTCGGAGAGATGGTGATGTGCTCAGCGACGTCGGATATTGTGTTGAAGAAAATGTGTTATCTTTATGTTGGGAACTATGCAAAGGTCAATCCTGACCTCGCACTTTTGACGATCAATTTTCTTCAAAGAGATTGCAAGGATGCAGACCCGATGATCCGAGGACTTGCTTTGAGGAGCTTGTGTTCGTTACGAGTGACGAATCTGGTGGAGTATTTGGTCGGGCCCTTGGGTGCAGGGTTGAAGGACAACAGTAGTTATGTGAGGATGGTGGCAGCTATGGGGGTTCTGAAGTTGTATCACATATCAGCTTCAACTTGTGTCGATGCAGAGTTTCCTGCAATGCTTAAGCATTTGTTGCTTAATGATCCAGATACACAGGTAAGTCCATTTCATTTATCTCACTATTAAACTTGGTAATACTGTGTTGTGGATGAGGATGTTTTTTGACTTCTTTGTTTATACATTTCATATGGCGTAGCACTAGAGTAAAAGATCAAACACGTTATGGATGCCTGAACGAAAGAATTTTAATTACCTATGTTAGATTAGACTACTTTGGTAATCGTTAGTATTGGTATAAAGATTGTTATGCAAACATATGCCTTCAAATGGTAATGCCTTCTAGTCAACTATGACGTAATTTGGCACATGTCTGCTGTTTTAATTGCTAAAGGTGATATTGTAAGTATATGAAGAAGAACCGACTTTCACGTTTTGGAAGTAATATTACAATAATTATCTTTTTATTCTATCATTTATCTGCTTTCAAGCTTTTTGTTTCAGTTTACAAGACGGATCTATCTGCTTTCAAGCTTTCTATACTATAGATCTTAACATTTGCCTCAACCTATTTACCATTATATGTTGAGTGCTCTGATGATTTAGGAACGGTTCTATCTGTTTGAGAGTTAGGAGAACCTCATATTATTGCATTCTCAGGTGGTCGCAAATTGTTTATCTGCCCTGCAAGAGATTTGGTGTTTAGAAGGAAGCGGCTCTGAGGAAGTATCCAGGGAGAGAGAAATCTTGCTTAGCAAATCAGTTATATATTATCTTTTGAATCGGTATATCTCTTTGGGCTGGCCAGTTTAAATTGATTTCATGTTGTTTCTGAATTCCTTATGTGATGCGCATGGTACCTTTCGTTTTATTCATACTAGTTGTAATATGAGGTCAGTGCGGCAGATTTAGTCATTTTACAACTGATTTTCTAGAAATGAAGGTCAAACAACTTAATGAAAAATAAAAGACTTTCAAACTTAAGATGTGATAAAGATTGATGGAGCTCATACCTTTAGGGATTAATTATGGAAATTGGTGTGATTAAGGATATGATAATGGAAGTGAGCTGTTTAGCGTTAAACAGTAGCTGAGATTGGTTCACATTATCTTATGCAGGATTCGGGAATTCAGCGAATGGGCACAATGTCTTGTGCTTGAGTTGGTAGCTAAGTATGTACCATCAGATAGCAATGAGATATTTGATGTTATGAATCTGCTCGAGGATAGACTTCAGCATGCAAATGGGGCTGTCGTCCTAGCAACCATCAAAGTATTTCTCCAAATGACTTTATCAATGACTGACGTTCATCAACAAGTAGGCACATATCTTATATTACTCTTTTTTTCCTTTTAAAAGTTATCTTTTGCATAACTATATATGACCTGCATAAATGTGGAAAGTCTTTTGACACTAGTCTGCACAACTGAAAACGCTAGGACCTACGTAACTATATGACACAATGATTTACTATTGGAAAAAGAAAAGGGTCTCCCATTTTGGTGTTCATGTAGTGGATGTATCTCCATATTGTATTTTGTTGTTCTTATGACAACCATTTCTCAAATGAAACTGTTTTTTGGCTAGGTTTATGAACGTATCAAAGCTCCTCTCCTAACCTTAGTGAGCTCGGGAAGTCCAGAGCAATCTTATGCAGTTCTAAGCCACCTGCATCTTTTGGTGATGCGTGCGCCTTTCATTTTTGCTTCAGACTATAAACACTTTTATTGCCAGTATAATGAGCCATCATATGTCAAAAAATTGAAGCTTGAGATGTTGACTGCAGTGGCAAATGAGAGTAACACATATGAAATCGGTAAGAAAAGATCATCAAGTTTATCACAAGTCTTTGAACAAACTTTTTGCACATGATATGGTCAACTTTGAATTTCCTTATGGGTGACCCCCTTGGATACTGTGCTATTATTCTTTGTCCGGTTCAAGTTTACTTTCATACATTAGTTTGTGAAGAAGTTTATTAAATCCTTTGTTTGATAAAAGATCTTATTTTCTTTAATTTTTTTTTTGTTGCGTAGAAGTTTGCTTCCAGTGGTTTGGCAAAATTTACTTTCATTCTTTTAATAGAATTGTTTCCACTTTAATTTTTTGATGTCTAATAGTTTACATAATTAACTCTTTTTAAACAGTCTACCGTCATATATTTGAGCAAACTTGCTTTCATCCTGCATTTAATTTATCGATAAACTTTTAATTTCATGATTCTGTTTCAGTGACGGAATTATGTGAATATGCTGCGAATGTTGATATTCCCATTGCAAGAGAGTCAATCCGTGCAGTTGGCAAAATAGCTCTTCAGCAGTATGATGTGAATGCAATTGTTGATCGGCTTCTTCAGTTTCTGGAGATGGAGAAGGACTATGTAACTGCTGAAACTCTGGTAAATTCTTGTTTCTCCCAGTTAGACACCTATACTGGTAAATCTAATCATAATAGTTTACCGTTGTACTTTCATGTGACGGATGTGTCAAAAACTGCTAAGAATTGTGCTATCAAGTTCAAGAGAAAGAAAGTGGAAAGAAGAAAGAAGCAACAAACTACTACGAAATAGACTCACTAGTTGGCCAGGTTCACTTTTAAGTATAAAGTTCTGTTTTGTAGGTTCTTGTAAAAGATCTGCTGAGAAAATATCCCCAATGGAGTCAAGATTGCATTGCTGTTGTTGGTAACATAAGCAGCAATAATGTCCAAGAACCCAAGGCCAAGGCAGCTCTTATATGGATGCTGGGTGAGTATTCTCAAGACATGCAGGATGCCCCTTATATATTAGAGGGTTTGGTGGAGAATTGGGAGGAAGAGCATTCCGCCGAGGTAATATTTGAATCACTTTTTCTGTTCCAGCTTTGTTTTACACACTTATACAATTGTAACCTATAATTTATTTCAATAGTTTTGATTATTTTTTGTGTTTGTTTGGTGCCATCATTCTCCATCTTATAGCTAGAGTTGATTCTAACGGTATAAATTTATCAATTGAACAGGTACGCTTACATCTTCTCACAGCAGTAATGAAGTGCTTTTTTAAGAGGCCGCCTGAGACTCAAAAGTCCTTGGGAGCTGCACTGGCTGCAGGTCTTGCTGATTTTCACCAGGTGAATGTTGCTCTAATTTGCTAGTTGATTCATTATGATTATTAATCCATTTTGTAACTTCATCTGTATTTTGTTTAAGGAATATTCCATAAATATCTCAGTTGGTTGCAGGATGTTCATGATAGAGCCTTGTTCTACTACAGGCTCTTACAATACGACACAAGTGTAGCAGAACGAGTGGTAAACCCTCCAAAGCAAGCTGTTTCTGTCTTTGCTGATACCCAAAGCAGTGAAGTCAAAGATCGGATATTTGATGAATTTAACAGTTTGTCTGTTGTATATCAAAAGGTAATAATATTAAAACGGCACTCCCCCTAGTCTCTTCCAAATATATCTATACATATGCTACAAATACACTAATACTCATACTTGCAGTTCTTGCTTTACTTCCAATACACTGACACACACGTACATATGTTATGGACTCTGTTGATGGGAGAACTCAAATATACTGATATGTTTATATGCCTGCAGCCATCATACATGTTCACTCATAAGGAGCACCGGGGTCCTTTTGAGTTCTCGGATGAAATTGGACATGTATCTATTGGGACAGAATCTGCAGATACTGTTGTTCCAGCTAATAGAGTTGAGGCAAATGATAAGGATCTGCTTTTAAGTACATCCGAGAAGGAGGAGACAAAAGTTCCCAATTACAATTCGTCTGCATATAATGCTCCTTCATACGATCTTACCTCTGTGTCAGTTCCTACTTCTCAACTATCGGATTTGATGATTTCAAACTCCACAGTGCCAGCACATGCTTCACAGTCTAGCTTTGCAATTGACGATCTACTTGGATTGGGTTTACCCGCTGCTCCTGCACCTCTGCCTCCTCCGTTGAAGCTTAATTCAAAAGCTGCTTTGGATCCAACTACTTTTCAGCAGAAATGGCGTCAACTGCCCTTATCATTATCACAGGTCGACCTTGTAATTCTGGATATTTAATTGTTTCTTTA
The DNA here is from genome assembly GCF_933775445.1 of Argentina anserina. NCBI lineage: Eukaryota > Viridiplantae > Streptophyta > Magnoliopsida > Rosales > Rosaceae > Argentina > Argentina anserina. Next base: position 27,606,789 of record NC_065873.1, on the reverse strand, counting down.
CTGGATATCTGTGGTTATAAAGATTAAAGAACAGAGTTCCTCAAATATTTCTAACAAATGGCATCTATAATTCGGTGCAGGATTATTCTATTGACCCCCAAGGAGTTGCAGCTTTGACGACGCCCCAGTCACTCCTGAAACACATGCAAGGCCATTCCATCCACTGCATCGCTTCTGGTGGCAAATCTCCCAACTTCAAGTTCTTCTTCTTTGCACAAAAGGCAGAAGAATCTTCAACATTTTTGGTAGAGTGTATAGTCAACACATCCTCCGCAAAAGCTCAAATAAAGATCAAAGCTGATGATCAGAGTGCAGCAGAGCCCTTCTCATCTGTATTCCAATCAGCTTTGTCCAAATTCGGCATGCCATGAGGACATAAAAAATAAAAATCTTAAGCGGAAAATAGATTGTTAAGAAGTGAGGTCCTTCAATCAATGTTCTCATCAGATGAAAGAATATAGTGATTTTGTAGCTGTAGATGAAACTACAATTGAGATTTGCATGTGGGTTGCTTGTTTCTGCTGTGTACCTCAACCCGCAACTCGAACATTTCTGGGGTGAAACTTCTGTGTAATATTACATGTAAAATACTGGTATGTTTACGTTTCTTTTTTTTTCCTTTTTTTTTTGTATTAGCAAAAGCAGTGAGCAGAATAAAATTTCATGGTACTGTACAGACCTTCAGTACCTATATAATGGAAAAAATAGAATTCTCCAGTTTCGTTGCAAGTCAGGTACCGTAAGAAGAATTTACTCAATATTTTTGTGAAGCTTCAGAAGCAATTTTGTAAGGAAAATTCTCTGCTGCGAACTTTAATCAGAAAACATTTTTATTTGCGAACTTTCTTCAGAAAATAAATTTGTGAGAAAAGTTTTGTGAGGAAAGCTGGGGTTTCATCCTCTTCTTCTATCTCAGGTGGCTTTGGTTCTGAGTAGTGTGTAGAGTAGAAACAGAGCCATGGCGTCAGTGTCGAGAGTTTTACCGGCGACGAGAAGGGTTTTGTTGATTCCGAGTACCTCTCAGTCTCGGCGTTGGCTAAGCAGTAACCAATCTAGCTTGCTTCTGAGGTTGATGGAGGAACCCACATCCCGAATCAAAACCCTACTTGCTTCTGCGGCGGAGGAAGACCCTGCTCTTTCCTGGGAATCCCTCCTTACTTCTCTCGCATCTTCTTCCTCTCGTGAAAAAACCCACTTGGTAATTAATCAGTCATTTTTATCTCAACCTTTAACATATTCATGAATTTATTTGGGGTTTAATTAGTGTGTGTGTGTGTGTGTGTGTTTTGGTCAGGTTCTGGAGTGGAAATTGGAGAAGTTGGTAAGGGAGAATGAGAGAGATAATGCTCGCTACTCGGAGCTGATATCTCTGTGTGGAATAGTGAGGAACCTCCCACTTGCAATGCAGGTCTTTTCTTCTATGGAGGCTAATGGAGTTAGACCCATTTGTGCAGTTTTCAATTCCCTCATACGTGTTTGCTTCTCTTCTGGGAACTTGTTCACAGCTATCAGCCTGTTTGAGATTATGGAGAGCTCAGAGGGGTTCAAACCCAACTCCGACACATATGATGCTTTCATTTCTGGTTTCTTGAAGTTGGGGAGAACGGAGAAGATGCAAGCTTGGTACTTTGCCAAGAAAGCTGCTGGCTTGGAATCTGATATTGAAACCTATCAGTCTTTGATTTCGAGTTGTGTCAAGTTGAGGAATTATGAGCTTGCTGATACGTTTTACAGAGACATGGTGTCATCAGGAATCATGCCTAATTTGCCCATATTAGAGTGTATGCTTGAAGGGCATTGTAAGAGGAGAAGCTGTGCAGATGTCAAAGATTTATTGGTAATGGTGTGTGGTTATGGGTGGAAGGTTAGTGAAAAAATGGCTGAGATGGTTGTGGGGTTGCACATTGAACTTGGGAAGGTGAAACCATTGGAGGAGCTACTCGAGATTTTAAGGGAAACAGATCAGAGTTTGGAGGTTTTGTCGTCGATACACTGTGGGATTATAAGGATGTGTGCCATGATGGATAGATTGGATGATGTAGAGTACTCTGTGGGAAGAATGTTGAAACAAGGATTGTCATTTAAACACAAGGATGATTTAGAGAAGGTGATATGCTCGTATTTCAGGCTCTTGGAGTACGATAGGCTGGAGTTGTTCTTGGAATGCATCAAGGGTTCTTATGAACTTACAGATTCAACTCATGATTTGCTGGTTGCTGGGTATCGAAGAGCTGGGTTATCCGACAAGCTGGATGATCTGAAACTTGGTCGTGGATCAAAGCATCCCATACATTACAAGAAAATAAGTGCTTGAAGAAGAAGACAGTACTACATTCCTACTCTTGTAACTTAATCGTGGGCACCTAGCTTAGCTTAGTTGTCACCTTCTCCATCCAATTGCACATGTTTGTATGTTTCAGCAAGACACTGCCAATAAGAAAAGCCAATCAGAGTAGACTTCTATATGAATATGAGAATATCGGTGGTCCTTTGAGGCTTACATGTTTGCTCAGTCTGACTTGTCCAGAATGGGTGAGAGCTTTAGGCTCCAGTAGCATGATTGCTTGTGCATTCTGAGCCTAAAGTGGTACACACTACCAGTTTGAGTCAGTGGAAAGTGAACTGGAATTCCACTCGAAACAAAACTAGAGCAAGCAGCAACTAGTAGTAGTGATCACAGATTCACAGTTCACGTCCTCATTGAAATATAATAAGAAAAGGATTAGTTGTATATCCTTGGAATAAACGTTAAAAAATGATCAATGTCGTTCACGGGCGCCGTTGAGTTATTCTGCATTTGCTATAGGCTGTTAAGGATCTCAAGTAACAAATTCCAACAAGAATCTTACTATCTTACTTACAATGTCCTCACCGCCGTGGTCTCTGCCTCCGGCTGCCGCTCCTATCACCACACAACCACCTCTGCCACCTTCACAGTTACCAGTAATAGGAGCACCTCCGGCATTGCCTCCACCATCCCCACAGTCACCACTTTTCGTGTCCCCGCCATCTCCACCTACTAGTCCTCCTGCCCTGTCTCCTGCACACAACTCTATTCCTCCTGTTTCATCACCATTGCCAACTGTGGTCACACCTCCACCACCCTCAGTCACATCTCCACCTCCGCCTTCTGTCATCTCTCCTCCTCCACCTTCACTAACCTCTCCGCCGCCACCTTCAATATCACTACCAACTCCATTGCCATCAAAACCTTCTCCAGCTCCATCTCCACCTCAACAGCCTACAGTATCACCACCACCATTACCAACACCAAAAACACCACATCTCTCTCCTCCAACAAAACCACTAACTTCTCCACCGCCGCTGGCATCCTCAACAACTCCAATCAACAACTCTCCACCACCTACATTGTCAGCTCCCCTACCTCCCGTGACCGCCATTACTCCTCCACACCTACCTCCGGTGACTGCTAGTACTCCTCGACCTCTTTTAGCCACTCCAAGCAGCAGCCCTCCTTCACCTGATTTAGCAACTCTGCTTCCACCAGCAGCCAGCTCTCCTAAACCGCCGCTCACGTTGGCAAGAAATCTGCCACCGTCGCCAAGTAATACTGTAACACCTTTGCCAACAACAGCATTGCCCCCACCTCCGTTGTTCCATTCACCATCACCCTCCTTGTTGCCTGCACCCTTGCAAGTTCAGAAGCCACAACCAAAAGCAGCAGCAGGTCTCGTAGTTGGATGTGTCATTGTAGGATTTGTTGTATTTTTCATCCTTCTCGGAATTGTACTCGTTTGCTATAAGCGTAGGAGTAGAAAGAACAATACTATTCCGGATGATTACCATAAATCACCGTCCTTGGGACCAAAAGGTTATAATTCTATGAATTCATTACCTATATAAGATTTCTATTTTGCTTTTCCATACAATGTAGCATGTTATGTAGTTAGATTATTTGCCATTCGGATGATCATGCTTAGTTTTTCTCAATTATCAGATGGCTCTTATGATGTGGTACAGCCCCATCAAAATGTTCATCAACTTGGCGTCCATGTTATCAGGGTGCTATCCAGTACCTCAACATCTCCAATGCGTCGTGTCACTGGCTCTGATGTTTCATATGCACATCAACCTCAGTGGCTTGGTTTTCCCATGGACACCTCAAATGGAACTTTTACCTATGATCAGTTGTTGGTAGCCACAAATTGGTTTTCAGATGCCAATCTTCTTGGACAAGGCGGTTTCGGGTATGTCCACAAGGGGGTACTTCCAGGTGGGAAGGAAGTTGCAGTGAAGCAGCTAAAGTCAGGAAGCCGGCAAGGGGAGCGGGAGTTTCAGGCAGAGGTTGACATCATTAGCAGGGTGCATCACAAGCATCTAGTTGCATTAGTGGGGCACTGCATTAAGGGGGCTGAGAGGTTGCTTGTATATGAGTTTGTTCCAAACAACACCTTAGAATTCCACTTACATGGTAAGAGTAGTCTATTTTGGTTGTTCTTTAGTCCTATTGAGAAAGTGATTTAAGAATAGATTGGATGTTATTAATGTGTTGCAATGGATAATTGCATTGCAGGACTAGGACAGACTGTTTTGGAATGGGACATTCGATTGAAAATAGCTATCAGCTCTGCAAAAGGACTAGCTTATCTCCATGAAGATTGTGAGTTTTCTCCACTTATCTTTAAATGAATTGCACAATTTTGCTCAAGACATGAAAAACAAATCTGTGGTTACTGACATTCTTGGCTGCAGGCTATCCGAAAATCATTCACCGCGATATCAAGGCATCTAATATTCTTGTGGATCAGGATTTTGAAGCAAAGGTAGGATCCGGTATTAGTACTTTAGTGGTACTAAGCTACTCTATGTATCTAGTCTAGTTTTGTCCATCTAAGTTTCATGATTCTTTTGCCTCCTTTGACAGTTTATATGTAAATGATGAGAATGAACTTCGGGTTTATGTTCAGGTTTGTGATTTTGGACTGGCCAAATCGTTCTCTGATACCAACACTCACAATACTCACCTTTCCACTCGAGTGGTGGGAACATTCGGGTAAGACTATGCTATAATGTACTACGGCTATGTAGTCATTACTTGTTTGGTTTCACTATTTACTGAATTACTGTCAGATGCAGCATCCCTTATGCATTAGTTCTTTACACCATATAGGTACCTTGCTCCTGAGTACGCATCGAGCGGAAAAGTCACAGAGAAATCAGACGTGTATTCATATGGGGTTGTACTTCTAGAACTTATAACTGGCCGTCCGCCTATCAGTACAATAGAATCCTTAAGAAATGAAGGTCTGGTTCAGTGGGTGAGTTCTCTTTTCATCATACTGCGAGTTTCTTTTCCTCTAAAACCTAAAAAAAATAGATAAAAAAATGGTTTCATTAGTGTGAATTGAGAAAGTAAAACTTGCAGAGTATTGATTCTTACATAAGCACCCGTATTTAGGTGAATTCTGGTTTGACAAGATAGGTAAGGGGTATGAAATTAATTGTCTGTTAATACATGAATTTTGGATGGTAATCATTTTCGGCTGGGGATCCTTTGTGGTTCTTGAGTTTAGAAATTGAGTGTACAAATGACTGAGGTTTCATTTTGGCAATGTAGGCAAGGCCATTGCTCACTCAAGCACTGGAAGAAGGTGTCTTTGATGGTCTTGTGGATCCAAGATTGGAGACAAATTACAATGAGAACGAGATGGCTAGAATGGTTGCCTGTGCCGCTGCTTGTGTACGACATTCAGCATGGCTTCGACCACAAATGAGCCAGGTAGTTCCTTTGTCTCCCTCACCATTAACGGTTTAGCTGACAGAACACTGTGCAGCAACTTGAATTGACTCATTCCTTGCACTTATTCCAAACCAAGCAGATAGTCAATGCCTTAGAAGGAGTTGCCTCATTGATGGATCCAGAAGGTGTTACACCAGGAAACAGTGCAGTATACAATTGCTTGGAGAATTCATATTACAACTCCCGGCAATATGAGGAAGATTTGAAGAATTCCACCATAACAATGCCAAGTCAAGAGTATGGCATTAGTAGGTACACTGAAACTACCAGTGAGTATGGTCTTAATCCCTCAGGCTCCAGCAGCGAAACACTACAAACAATAGGCTCTGAGATAACAAAGCTACACTAATTGTTTTGGTAAATAGTTTAACAGCAGGCTTTCCTCTTGCCGTTTTTGGGTTTAATACAGAAGTTAGTGAATCTGTGATTTGCTTGTTCATATCTGTGTGAGAGTTGTGACACTTAAAAGATACCAAAGAAATGAGACAATGAAGGTTTTAATCACTGAAGATACCAGAGCCCCTTGCTCCCCTGGTTCAGGGAGCAGGGAATACAAATTGAGATTCCTAATAATTATCTTCCTTTAAAACATGTGACTATGGTAATATCAGAGAAAACTAAATGGAAATACTCAATTGGAATCAAAGAAAATGAATTTAGTATGTATGGAAACATGTATTGACAGTCACGACTCAGTAAATCTCACGACTAGTGAGGACTGCACAAGGCACAAGAGCAAATTGATCACTTACTAAGTCCTAACTTCAAAAAAAGCTTAGTTAACACCTAATAATAAACTGAAAGAGTAGTTGGCGGGCAATCATCCACCTTTGCCTTTTTATTCGGTAAAACTTAAGCAAGATTTCAACCATTGTTTCCATGGAACATCCTCCTGTTGCTCAAGCCAGGACAGGAAAGAGCTATCCAACAAGCAGAAGAAGTTGGCATAGAGGAGTTGATACCTTACAGGTACAAATCGGAAATTTACTACTTGCACAATTGGCCATATTCCTCCTTCCAAAACAAAGGCCGGGAGAAAGTCCCTTTTAACATCTTCCTTGATTTGAGGAACACTCTTTCCAGTAGCGAAACCCATGTAAGTGAAAAATGCAAGTAGATCCAGTGGCCCAAAGAGAAATCCATCAATCGCTACTTTAGAAGCAACAAACCGAAATGAATTTTGTTTCAGTAGAAGGCGTGATTTAATATATCGATCCAAACCTTCATACCTGCCAAAGATGATTAAAACCAAACTGATAACCTGAAGAGAAGAAACCCATATATCTAACTCTTATCTCTGTGACAAAAAAGGAGGGGAAACATAATGCATTGCTGCAGTTAATAAAGTGCTGCCTCAAAGGCCCATAATTATTGATTAGTGGTTCCTTTATTTTGTAAAATTCTAGTGTATCCTTCAAAATACAGTCAAAGTTTCATGCCCACATATTCAGAATGTATGATTTTCAACCCCAAAAATGCTTACCAGAGGTGACCAACTGGCCCAACAAATCCAAATCCAAACAAGCTAGTTGTAGCCACTCTTCTCCAATTGATCTTCAACTCTTCCTCTTCTCTCTATGAAGTATGAACGAAAAGAGATTACTTTATGTCATTAGAAGAGAAAGGTAATTAACAGTATGTTGCTAGCAATGTTGGTCGAAACATTCATCACCATGCCTAGTTTTGGAAGACAGTCGCGGTAGATACTAGATACATACATTATATCAGATGAGCCGCAGACCAATTAGCTTATAATATCACATCACTGATATTATATATCATCAACTATTACAGAGATTAACCGGATGTTTGTGAAGTTCAAAAACAAAGTTATAGGCCGAGAGTTCACAACATTTCAGGGTCTCAACCACATTTTTACCCAGCAACCGATGTTTATAAAAAAAATTGTAGGAACTCGGTTCCTATAAGCTTGAAGTCGAGGATTTACTTCATCCTGGTGCAACAACCGATTCATTAAGCAAAAATCAAACTTTATATCCCTGTTGCAAAAACAACCAATATTGACAGATGAAAGAACGAAGAACAAACCATCCAAAGCATGAAAAAGCAGGCTTCAAAGATGATATGCACAAAACAATACACACCCATTCTGGCAAATAGTAAGAATGTCTAAAATGTTGATAAAATTTCAGAGTTATTAAGACTCAAAGTAATGGGTAGTTTTACCTGATGAGCTTGAATTTGATTGTCCTTGTTGGCTGTGGAGTGAGTGATGGTCTGGGCAGCTATATCACCAAACCCCCAAATCAAACCAGAGCTAATCACCTGCGTCTTAACTGGGTGAGACCCCAAGCAATTCTGGTACCATTTCCACAGCCTAAACATTTGAGATTCCAAACTATTTGCAATGTTATGGATTGTGGGTGTTCCTCATCTTGTCAAAGGTTGAATATTCAAAATGAATCTAACTTTCAAACATGGTACTGTTTTTCTGATCGTAAAAGCAAACGAAGAAACAAAACATCCAAGAAACAAAAAGAGGATGAGGAACAAAGATAGACAAAGACTGGTTGTTTTGATTCTGCTCTCTCTCTCTCTATCTTATATGAGTTATATCTCATCTCCGGGAATTCATCTTAAACATCAGAAAAGTCGCGTGTTCCTAAAAATACTGGATATAGGGGTCAAACAAGTCTTTTCCTTTTGACAAGAACTTTGCATATTTAGTTATGAGGAAAGTTCACCAACAGTCCCTGAACTCATGTGGTAAGGACAGTTTGATCCCTGACCTTTAAAAAGGATCAAATAGATCCCTGAACTCTTATTCTGATATCAATAAGGTATTTCTGTTAAAACTTTTGGAATATTCCGTTAAAATATTCTTTTTCTGTTAATTTTGTCATTTTGTTATTTGTTAGTTGGGAATTTATTTATTTGAATTGATCTAATCGAAGATTAAACCTTTCGCGTTGTTCTGCAACTTTGTTATTGCATTTTTCTCTATATAGATAATCTAGAAATTCAATCCGGCTAGGTCTTAACGGATCAATATCTGCTACTCCAATCTCTTTTTGGAGATGAATATGTTCGTCGTATAGGACATTTAATATTCTACAAACGTATTCTATGGAGTACTGACTTTCTTGAATATGTTTTGAATGAAAGCACATTTGCCACTTATCAGTAGCTTTTTCAGTACAAAAAGACTGGTAATTTTTATGTCTGACTTCTTTTTTATTCGATAAAATGAGCCAATTTTGTGGCATAAGCCTGATCTTCACTTGTTTCTGAGCGAAACAAGCTCTGATACCAGCTAGGGCGAATCTAACCGATGCTCAAAATGTGAAGAGGTTTATGATCTTCTTCAAAAATTTCTTAAAGAACTTCAATATTTTCTTGGGATGCGTAGATTCTACGCTGTATTCTGTAGATAATATCCTAATAATTTTTGGTATTTCTTGGAAGGTTCTTCCTATTTTGTTATTAGTTTTTTATATTTTTCTTTTTCTTGTTGCAGTTTTTTTAAAGACAGTTTAGCAAACGCTAAAAGCATAAGTCTAGAAGCTATGATAATTGCTATGATGATAAAATAACTGTTTACCTTTGAGTATAGAGGGTAGATTTAAAGATTAGTAAACTTCTTAGAAAAATAAATTTTAAGAATTAGGTCCACCATGCTCCGTCAAAATTTTAACAAAATGACAAAATTAACATAAAAAGAATATTTTAACGGAATATTCCAAAAGTTTTAACAGAAGTACCTTATTGATATCAGAATAAGAGTTCAGGGATCTATTTGATCCTTTTTAAAGGTCAGGAATCAAACTGTCCTTACCACATGAGTTCAGGGAGTGTTGGTGAACTTTCCTCTTTAGTTATTTAGATATTTTCAGAACCAAAGAAAAGAAAATAGAGAAAATAAGAGAGACAAATCTTCTGAAAAATTAGGAGCCCCTCACTTTGGCTCTTATCCCATAATCCCATATCACTCTTGTCTTTGTCTGAGATGGGTTGATTATATTTTTCCCGTTGGCCCTTTTGAATCTGCAAGCACTGTAGCACATCCCTGCTTCTGCCTGCAGTAGTAGTCTGCATTCTGCAATACCCAAAGGTACAACCTTTCTTCTGTTTTTGGTTTGAAAGTTGTAACCTTTCTTCTAGCTAGCTCTTCACTGATCAGCTCGACTGGTTTAAAGACTAGAACTTTGAAAAGATTGGAGCTTTTTCATGTACTATTGGGTTAGTACTGTACACAGTGTTGTTTTCTGGGTTGGACTTCTTATCTCCTTGTGATTAATCTTTGTCTTAATCTTCAAGTTTCTTGACCATAAAAGACCCAGCTTGATTTTCTTGGTTGCCATATACTTTAGGAACCCAGAAATGTAAAAGTGAAGAAGGAAACAAAGTAATCATTTTTGTTCTTGTTTTTTCAGTGCTATGACCCATATGGAAGAATCGAGGAAAGTGAAGTCTTTTTCTAGAGTAACTATAAGGAGTGAAGTAGATGCTGTTACCAATGGACGTGTTCAATCGCTACCAATCAAGGTACCATGCCATTTGATTGTGATTATGTGTTAGATAATTGTACTATTACTAGTTTATAATTTGGCAAGATAGGTTTGTGTAGTGAGAAAACTAATGCTAGTTTTGGTACTTTTAACCACACAGGAAACTTGTCCAGATGATAAGGATCGATTGCGTTTAGATTCAAAGTCATTAGATTCATTGAGCCAGCCCCATTGCCTTGTATGCATGAATAGAGATAGCTGCCGAATTGTGCGTTCAAGGACAAAACTAATGAACACTTTGATAGAGAGAGGGAAACCGCAGGAAGTCCAGTCCATTTTTAATGCTTTGATTGAAGAAGGACACAGACCATCATTGATATCCTACACAACACTCCTGGCTGCCTTGACATCCCAGAAGCGCTTTGAGTCCATTCATTTGGTTATATCACAGGTGGAACAGAATGGTATGAAGCCTGATTCTATATTTTTCAATGCTGTTATTAATGCTTTTTCTGAAGCTGGGAAAATGGAGGAAGCAATGGACACGGTTAGGAAGATGAAGGAGAGTGGATTGAAACCCACTACTAGCACTTATAATACATTAATTAAAGGGTATGGGATTTCGGGTAAGCCTGAAGAGTCTATGAAACTGCTTGACATGATGTCCAGCGAGGAAAATGTGACACCAAATATTAGGACCTTTAATGTACTAGTCAGAGCATGGTGTAAGAAGAAGAACATTATGGAGGCATGGAATGTGGTGCATAAGATTGTAGCTTCTGGGTTGCAACCAGATGGTGTAACTTACAACACATTAGCAACAGCATATGCTCAAAACGGAGAGACATGTCAGGCCGAAGCATTGATTGTTGAGATGCAGAACAATAGAGTGCAACCAAATGATAGGACTTGTGGTATCATTATTGGTGGGTATTGTAAAGAAGGTAAACTGAAGGAGGCCTTAAGGTTTATGCACAGGAAAGATCTTGGACTGCGTCCTAATGTTGTTGTCTTCAATTCACTTATTAAGGGTTTTGTTGACACCATGGATAGAGATGGGGTTGATCAGGTGAGTTATGATCTAAAGAAGTGTCTAATTGTTTCATCTTGTATTCGCAAACAAAATGGTGGTAACACTGATATTATTTTGCACTTGCAGGTCCTGAAGTTGATGGAAGATTTCGGGGTAAAACCGGATGTCATAACATTTAGCACTATCATGAATGCATGGAGCTCAGCAGGATTTATGGAGAAGTGTAAGGAAGTCTTCGATGACATGGTGAAGGCTGGCATAAAACCTGATGTCCATGTGTACAGTATTCTTGCTAAAGGTTATGTTCGAGCTCAAGAAGTAGAGAAAGCCGAAGAGCTATTGACAGCCATGATTAAAGCAGGAGTCCATCCAAACGTTGTGATATTCACAACCATCATGAGTGGATGGTGCAGTTCTGGCAGAATGGAACATGCAATCAAAGTTTTTGATAAAATGTGTGAATATAGCATTTCTCCCAACTTGAAGACATTTGAGACCCTGATATGGGGATTTGGAGAAGCAAAGCTGCCGTGGAAAGCTGAAGAAATACTCCAGATCATGAAGGAGTTTCGTGTTCAGCCAGAGAAATCTACAGTCTTGCTTGTTGCAGATGCTTGGCGTTCAATTGGATTAACAAAAGAAGCACATCGGATACTGGGTGTTCTGAAAACTAAAGTCAAGACCAACCAGGTGAAAACAGAAGAAATGACCTTCGAGAGCTTGGAGAAAATTTATCAAAAGAAATCTGCTAGTGCCTATCAGCCCAATATTCTACAGATACCACCAGTAACAAATGATCAAGGGCCAACTTCAGCAACTAGGAAAGGAACAATGATGATGAGAGATGGTGATTTTTCATCAGCAGTATCATCATTTGCTGCGAAATCTATGAATCTGTCTCATACTTGTGGATTTGGGGAAAGATTGCCGATCATATGCCAGAAGCAGTCTCGTGGGCAGCTTGGTGTGTATGGTCAGTTTGGACAGTCATGTACAGTTGGGTTCTTGAACTGAAGGAGAGATTCTGCTTTGGATTTAACACGGTTTATAAAGTCTTCACGAAGTTTCAGCATATTATTGTTGTAAATACTAAATACTGAAAACATCTATATGCTTTTTCATGAACACTGCTTCTTGTGAGCACGCTGAATATGTACTGAAAACCAATATGTTTCACCATGTATCTTACACCAAAAACCAAAATAGCTTTAGTTCAAAAACTGAAACATATATATGCTTGTTTTCTAACCCGAAAAAGAAGTATCCAAGGGCCATGGATAAGGGTATCCAAATTTATTTGAAGCTCTGCTCATGAAGATAGGATATCAACATCATATAAACTCCAACAAGATTCAGGGCATAACCATAAAACCCCAATTGGGCTATTTCTCTCTTTTCTTTTGAATCAATTAGTATCAGAACCATATACAAATGATCTTATGATCACCAAAAATTAGAATACAAAAGATAGTGGTGCATTAGTGGCACATCAGTTCCAGACGTACTCCCCTTATGATTGATCTCTGCCTATTACTTTTTCAAATCCAATCCTTCTTGTTCTGGAGGTTCAGAAGGAATTCTACCAAGGAGCCAAACTAGAACCACGCCAACAAGAGCACCCGAGAGATGTGCAATGTGATTGACATTCATCAAAGAGGAGCCTCCGCGGACAGCTAATCCTGTAGAAGCTTGGGCTGCTTCCATAACCTAGTCATGGCCATAAGTAGCAACATGAAACTTCTATGGGTAATCTATGCTTTTACACGCATCATAACATTATTAAAATGAATTGAAACATACTGAACCAAAAGAACGAAAATGCACAAAAAGATATGACATTGCTTTAATATAGTGCGAAAATGCCTTAGCTCAGCTCACCTTGTCTATGACAAACTGGCCCAATATAAGAACTTCAAGGATCTTCCTCCAGTCCCAGGACATCTAAATGAAACAAAACAGGGGTGAGTTAGTTAAGCATAGACTGATTCTCTCACGACAAGTCATACAAATTCAGAAATAGTAATACCTTTACAAGGACACTGATAGTAAACAGTCCAAAGACGGCACCAGAAGCTCCAATAGAAACTGCATTTGTTGGTAAAACAAGCCATGAAACAAGATTTGCTCCAACACCTGTAAGAATATAAGAAAGCCACAGCGCGAGATTCCCTTCGTCTTCTTCAACTAGCTTGCCTGTAGAACAAACAAAAGGCCGTCACTATTTATCGGATACCTACCATATCTAAACTTATGCATCTAATTTAGTATTTCATTGAATCTATTTGGAAATGGAAAACATACAAACACTCACCGAAAATGTACAAGAAGAAAAGATTGCTCGAAAGATGGTTCCTGAAACGAATGCATATTAAGATCTTAAGCTCAATGTGTTACATGAGCATTATGACATACTGGGTTTTAGAGGTCTCACCAATTAGCATGGCAGAATGTTGCAGTTAGAAACTGGTACCATTCAGGGTAACTGTGATACAAGTAGAGCATTTTAACTGCGCGAACCTAGAGATAAAAAGCACATAATCAATTCACCCTAAACTCAAATACAGTTCAGTACTGCATGAATTACTTGGACAAAGAATGATAATTTATCACAGTACCTGAAAAATATGATCAGCCAAGTATATCCCAATGTTAACAAGTAAAATCCAGAAGATTCCATTGGCGCGTCTGTGAGGTCTTCTTCTCTCTTCTGGCTGTGATAGGATATCAAATTCTAGCCAAATTGAACAGTTAACAAGGTTGGTTAAATCCTTGGACATTGAAAACCCGAGTAGAGTTAGTTAAAGAAGAGAAATTACCTGAGCCGCTGGATTTGCAGACAAAGCGAGATCGGAGGGCGGAGGGGAGAGAGAGGCGGAGGGGTTTAGTGGGTTTGGTAGAGGGGTTTTGGTAGGTAGAGAGGGAAGGAGGGAAGGAGAGAGTGAGGTTGGGACGGTGAGAGAAGCAAGTGATGGGGATTGGGTGGTGGGAAGAGTAAGAGAAGAGAGGTTTAGTGTTTAGGGTTGTTTGAAGATGGTGGAAGTACTGAAACTGATGACCCATTCTTGGGGATTCCAGAGAGGCAGGAATTCCCTTTTGCTGTGTCTGCTCCCTCCTTCTCCTCCAACCTTGTTATATTTTCCAGTCCTTTTTTCTATTCTTTTTTCTCCTTCTTTCTTTGGTGGTTTCATTCGCAACATTCACCTAGGTGCTCCAAAATAAAAGCGTGTCGTCTCACGATCTTTTTACCTGACGTCTATACAAGATTTTCTGACGTAAATATCTTAAAAATCGCCAAATTATATTTTGTTTAAAATATTGTATTTATTAAATACAATTAAATAAAAAAATTGTGTTAAAAAAATCAAAACGAATAAATCTTCAAATAATAAAATAAAACATGTAACGACAAATAATTTTTTATTTATTTTTACACAATAAATTCGTGCGATAAATTAACATCTACATTATAAGGGTGCGAGAGTCTAGTATCATATAAAATAAGAAGAATGACGATTTTATATTAAATAAATTTATGTTGTTATTCAGTATTCGTTTCGAAATACCTCTTTCTAGGAGCTGAAAACTAAAATGACTTCCCATACCATAACTATAGCAAAATCCTTTGCCCCTCATTGTCCTCCGCGATTTGTTTTCGTTCTCTCAAATGAAGCGAAGTCTCTTGTGCCCATATGATACAATCTATATTTATTTTGTTTAAATATCACCATAACCATTGTGCATATGTCCTCACAATCTCTTTTCGTTCTCTCACTTAAAACAAAGTCTATTTCCGTTTGAACATGCTATCTATTTTTCGGTGTACGACATGTAAATACACGTCCTAATGCCGGAACATATAACGGTTAAATTGATGTGTGCATGCAATAATTTCTAAGAAATGTGATACTTCGAGTTGTCCAATGGCACTGTGCATCATAACTATCATTTACTGTACTTTGAATAATATGTTTCACGGTTGAAAGTAATTACTGCCAGTAAAATTGCAGGATATTTGTTTAGGCTACTAATATCCGACACGGCAAAACTTGATTGGAAGCGGGGCATCGACCTACGTGGCTCGTGTAAAAAGATCCGAACCCGTCATCAACTTTGTAACTGGCTTAACGAATCTGCAATGTTGATATCAACAGCGACCACGTAACTATTGGTAAAAACAGGCCAATAACATCTGCCCACGTATCCTTGACCCACTCGTGAATCTACATTCTGACCAACTCTCATTTCTCATTGGCTGTCACCCAACCCCTACCTCACAGCACTGTCTGCTTGGTCAACTATTGAATTACCACACGGCAATGTTCAACAGGTAAAACCCTAGTTCTGCAAATTTTATCAAAATCAAAATCCAAAAAATCCCAAATCTCTCTAATTCTCTCTCTCTCTCTATCCGATCTGTACGGAACGAATCCCGGTGGAAAATTCAGGTGCAACGCGGCCCACTGGTTCGGGTAATTTGTCTCCTCTTACAAACCCAGACCGCAATTTCCGTCGATTTTAAATTCGAGATTGTAATTTGGGCATCCGAAATTTCGATTCTGATTTTTCTAGGGTTTCGTCGCGGAGGGGAACACATTCAGTGAGATTCAAATTCGATCTGAATTTCTGTTCTTTACGTCAAAAACGATGAAGAACATTGAGCGTTTTGCCAATATCGCCTTAGCAGGTTTGTTCTTATAATCCGAATTTGAATTGTTGAATTGATGTTCTTGTTAATTTTTATTTTGCATGTAGAGAATTGAGGTTGAGTTGTTCATTGTATGAATTGGGCGGTAAAAATTCAATCTCTTATTGAATACGAATAGAATTGTTGTTGTTGTTAGGGTATCGAGTTTAACAGTACTCAGATTAGCCGGATTAGTCTGTAATGAACTTGTTATAGCAATGCTGTTAGTGCAGAAAAGTAGGCGCATGTTTTGGTGTTAAAGACCCATATATAGAGTGCTGGACTTGGTTCTATACTCATATTTTGTTGCTCTTTGTAATTCATATTCAAGGATGGCTGTAGTTTCCTGGGACCAATGGCGGATCCAGGATTCACAACTTGGGGGACTTAAATTTTTTTCTCAATGGCCGAAGTGATAAAAATTTATAGTGCATAAAATATTCAACTATAATACATTAAATGTATACCTTGTTGATGTGAAAATAGAAATCCATTAAAAATTGTCATAAGTTTAGTCAATTGCAAAAGGAAATTTTTGGAATTTATCAAAGACCTTAATCAAAATTCATGCACAATGAAAATAAAATAGATTAATTACATGTTGAAGAAATCAAGGAAGATTGGAAGTAAATGGAAAAATAGACACAAATATGCATTTGTTGGGTTTGATCTTGGGCGGGCTTGATATTAACAAAACTTCAAAACCAAGCATGCAAAACTACACCATATGAATATATGGCATGTACTTAGGTAAGTATTTCCCCCCCCCCCCCCTCACCAATGCCCTAGATCCGCCCCTGCCTGTGACTGATTTCAGTGTAATAAGTGCAATAGATTCTTATGTGTCTAGTGAAATTTACAATGCATGTGCTTGCATGCTAGAAGATTAATGAGCTATCCCTTAATAGTAGTGACTAGTGTTTATATGTGAATTAAGGGGCCCCTCGATATCATTTGGTATTAACTAGCTTTATGTTAAAAGTTTGTAGTGCCTACAAGAAGTGAGCTTGACTATGTTTCTTTTATATGCAGGTTTAACGTTAGCACCACTTGTTGTGAAGGTAGATCCAAACTTAAATGTAGTTTTGACTGCATGTCTCACAGTTTTTGTGGGATGCTACCGGTCTGTGAAGCCAACTCCCCCCACAGTAAGCACAGCTGCTTCTTTTATCTGTTTACTTATGTATCTGTTGTTCTCTTGATTACAATGCCTGGAAAATTTGTAATAGTGCTCCTTCAATCGTGCAGGAGACGATGTCTAATGAACATGCCATGCGTTTCCCGTTTGTTGGGAGTGCGATGCTGTTGTCACTGTTTTTACTCTTCAAGTTCTTATCCAAAGACTTGGTTAATGCTGTTTTGACGTGCTATTTCTTTGTTCTTGGAATTATCGCTCTCTCGTATGTCCTTTTCTCATCTGTTTAGTACTTTAGTTTAAACTGCTATATTATTGTTAGTTTTAGTTTTATCCTTTGCAATTTAAATTATAGTGCAACATTTATTTTATTTTATTTTCAGGGCGACGTTGTTACCTGCTATTGCACGATATTTGCCAGATCGTTGGAATAATGACCTTATCATCTGGCATCTTCCATATTTCCGTTGTATGTGACTTGTTCAATTTTGCTCTGAATATCATCATAAGGTTTCTCGTATCTTTTTTTATGGCACCATTAGTTACAAAATTTTATCTTTATCATTCTTATCTTGTGTTTAAGTTTTCAAGATTTTGGAAATCCAACGTAGATGTTTTGTACATGAAAAGTGCTATTGTAATGTTAATGTTTGCTCGGGTGTTATTGGCTCAGACTATAGAACAATCATGGTAATTTTATTCAGTGTGTCCTGTCTGCCTGAGATGATCATGCTAACTTTACTGTCCGAGTTCTCACTCGACATAGTTGACACTATCTTACTTGAAGCATGTTGATTGATCTGTTATCTTACACTGTTCTTACACAGCTGTTGAGATTGAGTTCACAAGGTCTCAGATATTTGCTGCAATCCCTGGGTTCTTTTTCTGTGCTTGGTACGCTTCGAAGAAGCATTGGCTGGCTAACAACATATTGGGGCTTGCCTTTTGTATTCAGGTAAGTCAGATAGATATTGAGTAACTTTTATGTGTGCTTACTTTTGTTCTCTTGAGTTTTAGTCTTCTGTTCTGTATTTTGTGAACTTTTTGAAACCCATTGGTTGCGAGTGGCATGTAACGAAGATTTTCATTTTTTTCTTTCAGGGAATAGAAATGCTATCTCTTGGATCTTTCAAGACAGGAGCCATTCTTTTGGTAAGAAATGTGCCCTCAATTGTGCTCCTGTCTTCCTGTACTGATTTTTAAATCATTTGAATGTGTTCTTATCTGATGTCCTCATATAAGGTGTACTGTAATTTAGTTCTCAACTATTTATGCGTTGCAGGCTGGTCTTTTCGTATATGATATATTCTGGGTTTTCTTCACTCCAGTTATGGTCAGTGTTGCAAAATCTTTCGATGCTCCTATTAAGGTTGGTAAATCAAATCAATGAGCATTTTTCCAGTGTCTTGGTCTTCTGAGTTTTGATGTGTTTTAGAGCTCAAATACACCTGTTGACATCCTCATTCAACTTGTCCTGCAGCTGTTGTTTCCTACAGCAGATATTGCACGTCCATTTTCCATGCTTGGACTTGGTGATATTGTTATCCCCGGTGAGAGTGATAATGGTTTTTGTAATAGTCGTAGCCTACAATCTTCCTGTTTTTTGTGATTACTGAAGGTTGAAGGTTTTCAATGTGTTGTTAACCAGCAATTATGAAGTAGGCTAATGCATTAATGAAAAATGAATTAACTCATTTGCTTTGTTAGTTACTAACTTCGGGGGTTTATCTTCCCTTCAGGTATTTTTGTGGCGCTGGCATTGAGATTTGATGTATCTAGAGGGAAAGAAGGCCAGTATTTCAAGAGTGCGTTTTTGGGATACACAATGGGGTTGGTCCTTACAATAGTTGTAATGAACTGGTTTCAGGCTGCACAGGCGAGATTTTCTTCATTATGTTGCACGCATTCATGATGAGCATTCATGTTGAACTAGTACATGCACGGGGATCCCATTGCAGTAAATTTTTGGTTTCTCCAGTACATCTGAGTGAATTATTTTCCTGACCCTCCTTGTCGCGTTCTATTTGCAGCCTGCACTGTTGTATATTGTACCAGCTGTTATTGGATTTTTGGCTACCCATTGCCTCTGGAATGGTGATGTCAAACCGGTTTGTTCATACACCCTGGCATTTCCCTTTTTGTATATGTTTTGGTTATGCAATTACATGCATGTGGCAATGTAGTGTAAATAATGTTAAGTTTAGAAAAGTGACTGCTTGCAAGTTTTAGACTATCTACTTCAGATATGTTGATCACTTTGCTGACTGGTTTGTCAATTATATTATGCAGTTATTGGCGTTCGATGAGTCGAAGACCAGTACAAAATCTGAAGCAGATAATGATGACAAACCTAACAAGAAGACGGAGTAAGTTGAAATACAGAGAAACCACCGACACACCAAACCCTTCCTACTAAAAGAAACTGTTTCTCTCAAGGCTACCGAGTGCCTTAAAGCTTATCTTGGTAATTTATGAACCCGCACACATTTGTAACAGATTTTGAAATGAGGAAGAAATAATATAATTTTCAGTTTCGTACAATTTATAACACAGCTATGTTTCAACTTGTTCCATCTTCTTTTCTCATATATATATATATATATACAGTCCCTATCCAGAGTGAAGGTTCACTCTGAAGTTTCAGAGTGAAGTTCCAATTTTGACACACTTTTCGGTCAAATTTTTTCACCATAAGTGATTCAATATTTAGATATGCTATTCAAGATCATCTCTATAAAGTTTCATCCAATTTGACAATGATTTGAGCTTTCAAAATTGAGATTTACACGAACGGTTCACGTTGAACAGTTTTAATTCATTCATTGATTTAATCTAATTTCAATACCTTAACGATGTTTGAATTAGATGAAATTTTGTAGAGATGATCTTGAATAGCATACCTAAATATTGAATCATTTATGGTGAAAAAATTTGATCGAAAAGTGTGCCAAAATTGGAACTTCACTCTGAAACTTCAGAGTGAACCTTCACTCTGATATATATATATATATATATATAATTCCTAGGCATTTATCTTGTTTATGGATCTGATGCTCCCCCACCCTCGTAATTATCGATCACATGCAAATCCCCGTTTGGTAAAAGTGGGGTTTCTTTTCCTTACCATAGGAGGGAATGGAATTATTCAGTTTTAAGAGCAATGGAATGACCGAGTTCCTTTCTCTGAATCCATGTGTTAGGTGAAGCCAATGCTCCCCACTTTCATTGCAAAGCAATTTTACGATGATTCGCACCAGAATGTCTCAGAAGATGTTGAATTATGATCATGAGGCCGAGACAATCGCATAGTAATGATCCTAATTGAGATGGTTCGTGTGCAAATCTGGTTTAGTTGTTCTCGAGCTAATGACACACTCCATGGCCATTGCCGTCAGTGTCACCGTCCTATCCTTTCCTTCCCATAGGTGTGGTTGCGCGCCTCAACTCCAGGCTTGGCTGGTAGCACTACAAGGATCTTTCAATTTCATTATGGGGATAAGATCAAAGTTCATTATATTCGCAATGAGACCAATGAGGCGTTGACAAAAGCTAACGTACAACATGATCCTACTACGCTATCACATGAATTGAACGTGTGTATCTAGATTCAATGATAGCAAAAGGCCAGCCTCCAGGCACTAATAAAAAAAACCCTGTTGGCATGGAACAATATAATCCTCTGCAGACCTTTCAAAGGGAAAAATGAGAAGAAAAATAAACTTTTATACGTAAGCCGTACGATTACAAGATGCAATCTTAACCATATGTATATTGTGAAGTATATCTTAAAACTGGTATTTTGAAACGCTTTCTACACCTAATAGCTAATTCTCGGCGCATATGAAGTGCTCCAATTCTGCACTGCAGCATAGTATCGGCCACTTTAACAGCTTCATGAACTAAAATAAGGAATATACATGCCCTCGTACGTATTACTCGCACGAAATTACACCTTAACAGCTCTCTAGGGGATGTCTTCCTCTAGAGGTTTTACTTTGTTGTCAGCCGACAATAATCTAGGACATCAAATCACGATTCACATGTGTGGGTTTTACATGCAGCCTCCCAACCATTGCTAAAGAAATTCTAATGTATCTGAACAGTTGTGTGCTAAGTAACTTGGCTTCCAAGGTTTCTCCTGACTCGTCGTTCCTTTTAGCTCATGGAGTCGTGGACATGATGATGATAACTCCAATCCTGCTTTTCCATTTCAATGTTGCCAAATCTTCCATGAAGGTAGTGCCGTCCAGTAATGCTCTGTTTCTGAAGAAGGAAACAGTGCTGGAAAGCAAAGAGCAGTAAATATGGGACCATATTGCAAGCATGGTCGATCAAGATGGACCGGCATTCATTATAGTTGAGATGATCACATGCGAATTGGACCAACGAATGAAAGCACAGATAGCGCAGCACAAGTGGCGCCATTGCAAAATTGACTGCTATTTCTCTGTTGAATATGAGCAATGATTGTGATCTCAGATCCTGAGACTTGTTTAGGGATCAATAGAGGGGAATCATATGGGACCAAAAACAGACAAAAGAGACAAGAAGGTAATGTTATTTTTGCTTATATACAAGTCATCCATGCGTGTCGATGACCGTGAGCCATTGAATATTCCATTGGATCTACGTAAGATGCAGAATTGAGTGTATTAAATTGGCAAATGGTTCATACTTGGGATGTTGATGCTTATACTTAGTAGGTTTTTATATATAGTTACGTGAATTGGTCAAGAAAATCGTACTACTTCATTCAGTTCATTGTTATTTTTCATCCGATTACTTCAAACAGACGGATATAGATTCAATTCTAAAATTAATATATGATGAAAGATAGAAAACTTGGTAGCTACTCTTTACTCAGTTAACAAAACATTTGAGCAACTCCTTTACTCATTTCTTTTTCTCTCTTTTGATAAACGTTCTTTCATCTACTTGTTTATATATTGAGCAGCTTACGACAGTAATAATATAAGTCAGATAGATACTTGGTACTTTTCAAATGGAATGAGTAGAGTAATCTATTCATCAATTTAAAAGTGCATAAAATAGTATGAGAAATTCATCGATTCTTTGTTTAGAAAAGAGTTGGCTTTTTCTTTATCAGACCAAGGTGCATCATGCTTGTTTCTTTTGGTTGAAGAGAATTACACGAATGATTCCATTCACACTTTTACAACCTTTTGGCCACATTTGATAACTGAAAAGAAAAAGAACTGAAATCAACCGGGAAACGAAAATGTTTTCATGGGGTGGGGAGGGAAACGTTTTCCACCCAATTTTTCTTTCATTTTGGAACCAATTTCCGGGTTAATCTAGTATATATCAATGTATGCTATACATCTCACATCTAACGGTTGACAACGGATATTATTTTTTTGACCCCACTCATAAAATAATATCAACCGTCGGATGTGAGATGTATAGCATACATTGATATATACTAGAATTTTCCCCAATTTCCTCCCCCCACATGAATTTTTCTTGGGTTGCCAAATAAAGGAAATGAACCCATGTACTCGCTAGAAATCTCTTAAGCACAACATGTAAATATACGGTGTAATTTTAGTCATTTATATATTGAGATCTCCGTATATCTTTATCAAAATTAGATCAGTATTACGCCGTATATTGAATATTTACGTATACTAATTTTATATCATATTGCAAAATATACAAGCAATTACCTCCTCTAGACAGTCTATAGTCTAAACGGATTAACTCAACTGCGAGTTACGATAGGGCATTAGTGCATGATGCGCCTACCTACTGACTTCCAGTAGCATAATGTCACTGTTAAGCTGGATTCATGGTGTCCTAATCAATATCACTCTTTTTGTTCTTTATCATTATTATTATTATTATTATTATTATTGTGTCAGTTGTATGTAACATGTTTCTTGTATTTGTCCTCATCATGAATCATAATTACATTTTAAAACTATAATTGGCTACCAAACAATTGCCCTTCACATCATAACATTATTTTCTCTATGTTTTGTGAAATATCAAAAACTAATTAGTTTTCTTGTCTCACGGTCTCTCCTAATACTATTATCTATGGGTGCACCTAATACATTTTTGTTTTCGTGCAAAGACTATTATCTATGAATGTACCTAATACTATTATCTATGGATGAACCTAACAAAGTTTTTGTTTTCGTGCATATTGAAGAGTATATCATATCATTAAGCAAAAGGTATATATCATACGCATGCATAATCAACAAAAAAAAAATTTGAATGATTTGTTTGGATGACATGAGGGATGATATCAAAGTCTACAATATCATTTAAACATTAGATGATACATGTTAATGTGATAACTGGTACAAGTTTATGTATGAAACCCCAATACCCAAATTTGAATTTTACCGATGTTAATTGAAATTAAATCTTAATCTATTTTTAATGGCAAGAATGTTGAAGTTTGGAACAATAAGCAACAACTTATCTAAAATAAAAATGGAATGTACTCAATCACCAATAATAAGTCTCACTAAATCATATCCGTAAATGAATAAGATATGATAATCAATTCCGCACTAAATCATAGAGAAATTATATAACCACACATACGGGTGATACAACCAAACCTTTATACAATGACAATTAAGCTCTTATCCACATTAACCACAAAAAGTGACCATACATTTTTATCCTAAACTCCATCTAGATTCCTTTTACACCATTAAAAAAAAAAAGATGAATCATTTGATAAGGTATCAAAATTTCTCTATGAGAAAATACATATTCTACGTCTGATCGAAGATATATATAAATACAAAAACCCAAGAGACCCGAAATATATTTCATTTCCTCCTCTCCTCTCCTCTCCTACCCTGACCTCCCTCCCTTGATTTTCTCTCCTCTTCGTCTTCAATCAATCAATCCCACACACTCTCCGAATCCCAACAACAACCAACGACGTCGTATTAGCCAATCCTCAACCCTTCACCTCTCATTGCCATTTATTATAATGCCTACGTAATCCGTGCCTGATACATCAAACCAGAGCCGTCGAGAACCAGACACCTTTTTCTTCCCTCCCTTCTGCCATTTCTGGCCTTTGAATCTTAAAATAAACACTCTCCTCCAATTTTTTATATTCCCTTTCTACCCCTAACCGCAAACGAGACATCATATCTTTCTTCCTCAGCAATCTTGTTTCTGCTTCGCTCGCTCTGGTGTCATCTTCTCCCGCGTTTTCCGGCTTATTTGACGGAATATCCTCCAGATTAATCGTTCGGTGGTGGTTTCAGTCTATTTGAGACGCTCGAGCTTCTAGAAGAAGAGCTGCGTTTGAATTTCGGGGATTGGAAAATGGCGGTGTTGGGCGCGAAATGGCAGGGCGTGAGATCCGTGTGCATGGTGATGTTAAACTTCGCCGTCGCCTTTGTGTGTATTAAGGCCGAGAGAGGGCTCAGGCTCGAAAGCTCGAGGCTCGCTGCGGCGGAGCGATCTGTTTCCGGCAACGATGCTCTGTTACGAGCAGTTAATTTCTTGTGGCAATCGGATAGAGTCGGCTACGAACATGTTTGGCCGGTAAGGATTGGTTTGCGTAGTGTGCATTGTATGTATGAATGGAGTCTGAAATTTTTGTAGGTAGTTTTTACATTTTTTTTTATAGTAGTTGTAATTTTGAGATATGTGATTTTTTTTTTTGGTCTACAGGAGATGAAGTTCGGGTGGCAGATCATTGTTGGGACTGCTATTGGATTCTTTGGAGCGGCGTTCGGGAGTGTCGGCGGCGTAGGTGGTGGTGGGATTTTTGTTCCCATGCTTAGCCTGATTGTTGGGTTTGATCCAAAGTCGTCAACAGCTATATCGAAATGTAAGCAACAGATTGATGAAGCCCTTTTTCTTCAATTGCGATGTGCTTTTGATTAACTGTTATATTGATTTACTGACTGGAATTACATGATCATGTTTTGATCTGTATCAGGTATGATCATGGGTGCAGCTGCCTCAACTGTGTACTACAATCTTAAGCTGAGGCATCCCACGCTGGATATGCCCATTATCGACTATGATTTGGCGGTGCTTATCCAACCCATGCTCATGTTGGGAATTAGTGTAGGAGTGGCGTTCAATGTGATCTTTGCTGATTGGATGGTCACAGTTTTGCTTATTGTTCTTTTTATAGGTAATGGTCAGCTTAGTTTTGTACTTGCTAGGCTTTATATCGATCCTGAATTGCCGGATTACTTATAATTGTCATTTGCAGGCACATCAACAAAAGCATTCTTCAAGGGTGTTGAAACATGGAAAAAAGAAACTATCATGAAAATGGTAACTCATCTATAACCGAAGCTGCCATGACATCAGAACTAGTTCCTTTTCATTGCTCTTAGAAGAGACCCAATTTTCTGTTTTTAGTATAAGATAATTCAAGAATTATAGCATGTTATTTCATCTAGTACTGCATGTTTGGTCATGTCATCCTAAAATCTAATCAGGTTCAGGATGGCATTATGGGGAGAAGCTATAGAATTTATATGATTTCCAACTTCTTTTGGTCTAACTTCTATCCCAAATTACTAAATGTATCTGTAACATCAATTTTTCTGAATTGTAGGAAGCTGCAAAGCGACGAGAGTCAAATGGTTAGTTCATTCATTGTTTGCCAACATAGTTGAAAATCTTTTGTCTAGTTGATCTTATGGTCATCCATAATATATCTGCTCGTTCAATTAGGTGCTGGTGGGGATGTAGAATACAAGCCTCTTCCAGGTGGCCCAAAAAGTGACCAACAAAGGGATCCAGATGTAAGTGCTACCTCAGAAGCTCGTATTGACCATTTAGTTTGGTTTTGAAACTAAATTTAGACGAACATTTCAGGTCTCTCTTGTGGAGAATGTTTACTGGAAAGAGTGTGGACTTCTGGTTTTTGTCTGGGTTGCATTTCTTGCACTGCAACTCGCCAAGGTTTTACTTCTTTCAACTTAGTTATCAGAAAAAAGTTACCGTAAGCTTCCCTGGATATATTATAATGTTGAACTAACAGTTAAATAATCATGTTATGTCCACCACAGCATCACACGTCTACTTGTTCAACAGCCTATTGGGTAGTGAATTTGTTACAGGTACTACAAGTAGCCTCCACTGTTTGCTTTGTCTGTCTGTTGACATATTGCTTTTTGTGCATATATAACATGTTAGAACTTAGAACCCTATACCTGAACACTGTCATCAATTGTTCTTGTTATGCAGATCCCAGTCTCTTTAGGTGTATCTACGTATGAGGCAGTTGGCCTATACCAGGGAAGGAAAGTAATAGCCTCAAAGGGAGAGGAAGGGACAAATTGGCGAGTGCACCAGCTGATTGTCTACTGTCTCATGGGCGTCATTGCAGGAATTGTAGGAGGATTGCTAGGACTAGGTGGAGGATTTATTATGGGTCCACTATTTTTGGAGCTCGGAATCCCCCCTCAGGTGTGTGCTTGTAATTTTCATCTGTGATATCAGATCTGTGTTCGATGCTTACAATCCCAATTTCTTAAAAAACAAATAAGCAGCAAGTAGTTTAGCTTTTTCTAAAGCTCCATGATTTGCCTGCAGGTGTCCAGCGCCACAGCTACCTTTGCAATGATGTTCTCATCATCTATGTCTGTTGTAGAATACTTCCTTCTCAAACGATTTCCAGTTCCTTATGGTAAGTTCCTCCCTCCGATTATTGTTACTTAATAGAGAGATACAATAAAATAATTTTCTTCTTGACAAAGTCCATGGCATGCTTTTATACTCTGCAATCTTTCTGCAGCTGCTTACTACACGGCTGTGGCATTCATTGCCGCCATTATAGGACAGCATGTTGTGAGGAGGCTGATCAATTTATTTGGGAGGGCATCATTGATCATTTTCATTCTATCTTTTATGATTTTTGTTAGTGCAATCTCACTCGGTAAGTATTTTAGTTTAAGTTTTTAACTACATCCTATATGTAAACTTCAAATTTAGTTTACAACTTCTAAGAGGTGCTCGTTCTTTTTGGCAGGTGGGGTTGGAATATCGAACATGATTTATAAGATAAACCATAATGAATACATGGGTTTCGAAAACCTCTGCAAGTATGATGGGTAGAGCCTGTGAATCATTCTTAAAATTTCTTTTGTTATTATTTTTTTCTCTAGAGGAAAAAAGAAAAATGTAGTATCATCAGAGATGACCTGCTTTACAAGCTAGCATGTCGAACTTGATGCAATTTTTATCTTTCTTAAATTTCTTTTTTCTTCTTCTTGTTTTCTCTAGAGGAAAAAAGAAAATTGTAGTTTCATCATAGATGACATGTTGTACAAGTTAGGTCACACCAGATGAAATCGAATAACTATTTTCTCTAAATGTTCTTGTTTGTGCAAATCTTGTATCACTAGAATGAACATATTGTATTGGTAAGAATATATTATGAACATACACGACCTTTGGACAATCTGAGGTAAGATCATGAGCATTTTTCGTCACTATGCTCTGTCTAGATAATGAGGGGGAACATGTTCTTCATTTAGTTAAGCTCAAGTGGAACACATAGATACATTGAATCTGAATGCTTATGATCACAGCAATTGCAAAGTCGAGCACCCTTTTGACCAAAAATAAAGTCGAGCACTTATCTATGACTAGTCAATTTTGATGATCTTTCCGCTGAAAAATAGTTGGATGATCCACTATGTGCAAGAGAACAAAAATGATTATCATTTG
This sequence comes from Argentina anserina, assembly GCF_933775445.1. Lineage (NCBI taxonomy): Eukaryota > Viridiplantae > Streptophyta > Magnoliopsida > Rosales > Rosaceae > Argentina > Argentina anserina. Next base: position 27,579,009 of record NC_065873.1, on the reverse strand, counting down.
CCAGTAAAATTGAAAGATAATGGAAGCCTTACCATCATTACTGGGTTCGAGATTAGAATTATTAATTTGTTCTATGAAACTAAATGACCAAACGTACAATTTGATGGATTTGCAGAGGTAATCATAGTGTTGCTCTATAAAATGAACCATTGTAAGTCGTTATTAAGCATACTATCAACTGAGACGAAGTGACGAAACTATAATTTCACCGATTTTTTAATTTTACAAATGGTGCTTACTTGTTTTGGTGAGAATATAATATTTTGAAATCAACATTTAACGAAAGAAGATTCTTAAGCGTGTAAATTGTGACAGAGTGAATTCATTTTTCAAATCGTGTCATATTTTAATAAATAAGGGGAATGAAAATTCTTTTCTAGAAGATGAAACGAACATAAAAAATTAAAAATTGTCCGAGCGTTCTTGATTCCCTGTTTGATTTGGTGAGAATACTTTGCAATTGGTAGGAGAATCCTTTTGCCAACTGTAACCTACTAACCTTCTGGGCGATTCGTAAACCCAACAGGCCCAAAAAGAAAACCACACAATAATTCGTAGTAATAAAAATGGAAAAGAAACCGCGTTCCCAAAATCCCAATTGGAAAGCTTGAAGGCGGAACGAAGCCCTAGCTCCTCACAGGCGCTCTCTCTCTCTCTCTGTGGTTGCATCGGTGGTTTCCAAGGCCCCAAAGCCAGCAACAAGAAGAAGATGGTGTTCTACTTCAAAGCCCGCCCTGAGGTCGGCGACTTCACCATCTTCATGGGCCTCGACAAGTACGAGAACGAGGAGCTCATCAAATACGGCTTCCCCGAAGACATCTGGTGATCTCTTATTTCCCTCTACTTTTTCAATTTTACCAATTTCATCTCGTAACTGTGTATATAGGATTCAGTTAGGTGTGTAATTGAGGTTTGGTTTGATTTGATTTATGCTGTTTCGGATTGAGAATGTTGTGATGCTATTGCAAATGTTGGAATTGAGGTTAGGACTGTTTGTTGTGGGGGTGTTGCAGGTTCCATGTGGATAAAATGTCGTCGGCGCATGTTTATGTGAGACTGCACAAAGGACAGACCATTGATGATATCAGTGAAGGTTTACTGGAGGATTGCGTGCAGCTTGTCAAAGCAAATTCCATCCAAGGCATAATCTAGATTGATTCTTCCTTCTTTAGAGTAATTTTGGTTTCGTTTTACTTTTCTGTTGACGCAAGGGGGCTTTTGTTTTTCTTTGGTCCGATTGGTTTTTTACTGCATTGGATGGTGTTTTAATGAGTTGTTGTTTTGCAGGAAACAAGGTGAACAATATTGATGTGGTTTACACTCCTTGGTCCAATTTGAAGAAGACTGCATCCATGGATGTTGGCCAAGTTGGTTTCTACAGTTCGAAGAATGTAAGCTTATTTGGATGGTAGTCTAGGTGCATTGTTCTTTGGATTCATGTATTTCTCTCATTGGGTTTAACAAACACGTGTTGATAGTGAGTAATGGTTTCTCTAGGTTCGAACTGTGAAAGTGGAGAAAAGGGTTAATGAGATTGTTAATAGACTGAACAAGACTAAAGTGGAAAGGAAACCCGACTTAAAAGGTAAACATATATTCTCAGCTTTGTTTTCTCTAAATGAAATTCCATTCGATATTCTACGGCTCTTTTTGGTAAGTTGGCGGTTTTGTATACTATGATTTCTTATATATCTCTATTCTCATACATGACGGCTTGTATGTAGTATGGTTTCAAATGTTGTGCTTATCTAACTCTTCCAGGATAGAGCTACAAGCCTACAACTAACATTTTTAAATACATTTTAACTTCAGCTGAGCGAGAAGCAGTTAACTCTGCAGAAAGAGATGAGAGAAAGCGGTTTTTGAGAGAGAAGGTAAGTCTCCACCGTTCAGTTTTGGCCAATACAAGGCTTCTAAGTTGTGACTTCTGAAACTATTTAGGTGCAATTTTTGGTTTCTCTGAGGATGATACTCTTACTTATCAGTAATATGTGCCTATAACAGCTCCATTTTTTTTCTCAAAAGTTTATTACCTCTTCTGAAAAGAAGAGGTAGTGGATTTGTGAAAGTTAAAATACAGAATATTGGAAACTGGTTGTAGTGGAATAGAATCTGGCTGCATTTTGTGTTCTTTTGGGTGACCTTTGTTATATTCTTCTCTAGAACAAATCGTTTCTAAAAGATAGTATTTTGCAGAAACGGCGTGAGGAGTTGGAAAGGCTTGAAAAGGAGAAACAAGCAGAGCTGAGGAGCTACAAAGGCTTGATGGTTCATGAAAATATGACATCCAACAAACAAATTGCATCTGCAAACAAGTCACTGCAGGAGCTGGAAGAGGACTTTATGTAAGCATCATGTTGTTTGTGTGTTGGGCAAGAGGTTGCTACCTGCCGCCGCCCTTGGAGAAGAATACAGTTTGTCATTGTGTTCGTGAGTTGGTCCTCACAGCTACTCCCCTTATTGAGTAATATATGTCATAAACATTTTATTTCTATTGGTATTGATAAGAGAAAAAAAAGATGCAAAAACCAAGGGAGAAAAAAATTTAATTATGGGTTAGGGTCTGTTGGGGCAAAATCTCTTTCTTGTCACCACCGCGTGTTGTATGTGAATCATGTTGATGATACACAAGTAAACATCACCCTGGATATTGGGAGATACATTTGTTGTTCTGTCGTCAAATTCACTTGCAAAAGGATTTGATTATGTTTTAGCTCCCTTGTTTATATTACAGAGTTGTTAGCTTTCTCCTAAATGGTAAATATATGGACATTGATCAGTTAAAAATCTGCGTTCAGAGAGAACAGATGGGAACTTAATTGAAATATACTGTGGCATTTCTCTCATTGTCTTTCTGATTCTGATACGTGTTTTCCTTATCATTCTTATGTTTCACGTTTTGAAACCATCTATCAAGTTTGTCTCCATTTTTCAAGTACACATTCATGTCCATGAGTATGCTGTGCTGGAGGTGAATGATAACGTTATGTAGTCATATGCTTTGTTTGGATCAAATTATAATAGTTCTTGTAATACTGGTTAATTTCCCCTTAAGGGTTGTACTAGCCTTTGGTGCTAATAGCTAACCAACTGCCTAATACTGGAGATTTTTTTAATCAATTGCCTGCTAAAGTATTACCAACCAGTGATTAGGTAACTTGCTGGATATGGCCAGGGTTACTTGCCACATTTGGTGAGTCAGGATTAAACTATTGAGTATTGACTAAAGGTTGAGCAAGTACGAGGAATCACGAGTACTCTACTTTGTGCGGTAAATACATAAAGAAGTTCTGAAGAAATATGAAAGTACCATTTACTCCAATATCTCGGTGCTTTGATCGATTAATGGCATATAGAGCATACACTAATTAAACAAGATCACAAGCATCGATCTCTTTCACCTTTTTGAAAGATTAGCAACTACCAAAATAAAATTAGTAGTCGCTTCGTCTTGCAACGTTTCTGGTTTAGTGATCATTCACTAATAGCAAAGTATATAGCACACACTAAAGAAGAATATTTAGAGGAAAATAACATAAAATGTCAAAAGCAGCAAATTCAAAATACTTTTAACATTACCAGAAACGAATTATTCAGCATATCTTCGCAAACATCAAGGGAAATTCAACTGGATGATGTAGTCGGAGCAGCTTCCCAAGTTGTCATTGTTGAACTAGAAACAACATCATCCCACTGCTCAATTTGATAATCACGGTCAAGTTCAACCCCTTCAAAGCTTTCCTGAGGGCCGGAAGGTTTCTCAGACAATTGGATTGCCTCTAATTCTGATGTGACCTCTCTCATTGTGGGGCGTTTCCTTCCGTGCAAAGCCAAGCATCTCTTGGCAAGATTAGCGACTACCAAAATACCATCTCTAGAGCCTTCATTCATCACTCGAGCATCAATAATGTCAAATAGAGAATCTTCCTGCATTGACATTAGGAAATATGTGGTGAGACTTTTGTACATTCCATCTTCGTCTGACCTTGTCACTGGTTTTTTTCCGGTCAGGAGCTCAACAAGCACCACTCCGAAGCTGTAGACGTCACTTTTCTCAGTGAATTGACTTGATTGGTAGTATTCAGGGTCCAAATAGCCAAATGTGCCATGTACTCTTGTGGTCAGGTGAGTTTGGTCGATGGCAACTAATCTTGATGTTCCAAAGTCAGCAATTTTAGCTCTGTATTTGTCATCTAAGAGTATGTTCGTGGACTTGATGTCTCTATGATAAATCGGAGACGAAGTTGAGGTATGTAAGTAGGAAAGAGCTCCTGCAATTTCTGTAGCAATTCGTAAACGAATCTCCCATGTAAGTAGAAACTCTTCAGTCTGTTCATGAATGTACTGAAACAAGTTTCCATTAGGGATAAACTCATATACCAAAAGAGGAACTTCGGTCTCTAAACAACAACCCAAGAGTTGAACGATGTGTCTGTGGTTGATTTGGGAGAGAATGACAACCTCATTGATGAATTCTGAAAGATTTGCCTTGTCTACAATCTTAGACTTTTTAACAGCCACAATTTTTCCATCCGTCAGCATGCCTTTATAAACAGTACCTTGCCCCCCTTGGCCAATAATTCTATCAACACTGAAATTATTAGTAGAACTTTGTAACTCCTTGGATTTGAACAATTTGATTCTCTCGACGTTAATATCACTGGACGATAATTGCTGCTCTAACAATAAACCGCCATTCTGTCTATAGAACAGCTCCTTACGTTTAATGCTTTGCAATTTCTTTGCAACTTTGTATACCCACCATGCACCACTGAGAAATAACAATAATCCAATACCAGCACCAAGACCTGCACATTTAACGTCCATTTGCATAATAATAGTGAGATCATAATGAATTAGCATAAGATCAATACGTTGCTACGTTGCTGTTCATATTATTGGTAAATCGGCCACCCGGCCCTCTTGTTCATATATATCAACAGATTGGATGTAGTTGGCAATTAAAGTACAATTAACAATTTTTGTTTTTAGTTCTTCTTTTAACGTACTACTACTCACAATTAACAATTTTCACCAGCTAGGATTGAGCTAATTGATGCCAACATGCATGCAAATTAGTTGACAGTACGTATGGAGCTTACCAGAGAGAATAGGCCTGAGCTGAGAGTGATGTCTACTTTTATTGAAGCATTGAGCTACGTTATTTCCGGCAAACAACTCGCAGGTTTGGCCTGTTCTATTTGAGTAGCAAGTATGACCCCCGATTGTGTTCTTACATATCGCATTACTAATATTCCGCATGCCCTTAGTTGTATTAAGATCAGAACCCACGCATGGATTACTATCCTTGCATTCATCAATATCTGAAACACATAATACATAAACGCAAGATAAACATCGTGGTGAACCCGTACACATAGAAAAATGTAGAAAAGGGTGTACGCAGCATATATGTATCATGAGTTTCAGTTGTTTAAAAAAAAAAAAGCATATACGTATCATGAGTTCAAAGGAGACCAAGATGAATTTGAATTGTCCCACACATCGTCACATCCCGCTAAGTCAGGAACATTATGTTCCCAGCAAGTCAACAATTGGTTAAAATTTGGATATAGAGATTATTGTTTGGCGGACTTACACAGGCGCGGGGCAAGGTTGGGGGTTTCAAGTCCACCCAAAAATTTAAAGGAAAATTACTAAGGATATATAGATGGTATCACTGTTAAGAATATAGGGGTTATGTTGAAAGGTTAAGGTTATTTCAATCAATAGGTTACATGGGACGATATAAAGAAAATGTTATAGTCTTTTGTTTCTAACCAAAAATACACAAGATGTAGTCTTTTTGAGATATGGTTTTGCTCTCCTTAAATTTCTTTTCTTCTTCTATACTCAACTATCACTACATATTTTAGTCTTGCAGCTTTGCTATGTTGTTTCATTGAGCACCAAACCCACCCAAATAATTCTATATTACATGTAGATGTATTTTTATCTTACTATTATTGGTGTTTTAAGTCCATACAAGAATAAATTGATTATTTTGTCTTTAATTTTGATTAAGTTCTATATATGCTTAATTCCAAAAACTTTATGTCCATAATCGATGATTTAATAGTAATGTTGGATGTATTTTTATTTTCAAACCGATAAAGTATATATTTAGTATATCATAGTAAATTTTTTAACAAGAGCTACATTTTTTTAATCACTATCAGTCATGAAAAAAAATTAAAATCCTCCCGTAGTATGATTTCTGGATCCGGCATTGGACTTGCATAGAGTTGAGTAGGCCGGGGCTGCTGTGCTCACTGAAAATTTTGTCTCTTTTTCCTTGTGAATAAATCATAGTAGCCTAATTTCTCTATAAAATCTAATAGTTCACCCCAATTTCCTCATTACTTTAGTTATATAAGTAAATCGCCCCCACTCACACCAAATCTTGGCTCCGCCAATTGGTTTATATAAGAGATTTCTTTTTTTTTTATATTGTAAAGCGTGAGTTTGAAAATGTTCAGTAATAATTTGATTAAAGAACATATGTTCGATCAGTAATTTGAGAAAGGATATAATTAATTTAGGGAAAAACTTACGTACAAACTAGTATGTACGCATGCGTTTAAATTCTCATTTATTTGCACATTTTGGGAATATAAATACATGATTTTAACCGTTCAAAAGTTTAGTTTATTATTAAAGATCATTTATGTAAAAGATCAACATAAACAAAAATCGTTTGCTTTGTCGATTGCATCAAACAAATTGACGGTTGATCATGAGACTACTAACTTTCACCATAACCGTTCATTTGTTTGATGCAATTGACAAAGCAAACGATTTTTGTTTATGTTAATCTTTTACATAAATGATCTTTAGTAATAAACTAAACTTTTGAACTGTTAAAATCATGTATTTATATTCTCAAAGTGTGCGAATAAACAAGAGTTTGGACGCGCACGTACATATTAGTTTGTACGCAAGTTTTTCCCATTAATTTATAGATTTACCTGTACAACGTTGGAGAAGGTAGGGATTTCCTTCAAAGCCTGGCGGACACGCACATTGATACCAATCAGACCATTGACCCAGGACATCAAAAGTTTTTATGCATGAAGGTCTCGAGTCATTCAGGCTCCTCTGATCTGGGGAGTGGACGAGTGCTTCAAACGATTTGATTAATGACTTGTTTCTCGTTAAGCTTAAGCCCCAATCCAAGTTTACAGCAACGACGTCCATTCCCTTTATAACGCTAGAGTTTAAGATGTCGTCAGTGTTTCCTAATAGATTTTTTTCAAACCATTTTTGGTTGACCAGGAATGCATAATCCTTGCAATCCGTCGCATTTCTTGTTTCATCTTGTTGTTTTCTGACAGCACTGAAAGTGGAAAGATATGGAGAAATGCCAGTCCAGCAACAGTTGACGCCCCAATCACAGTAGCCTACACTTCGATCTGCAACACACATCGACGAGCACGCAGCAACAGTAGTCTGGTTTGGACCTGAGATAACCGAGACAAGGAAGCCACAACTGGCTGCAACGAATTTGTTGTCAAGCGAGTACATGAAAGGGCTTCCGCTCAGATTTGCCGCCGGCCGAGATTGCTTCCCCTTGCAACCAAAGTAAGTGATAGGACTCGCAACCAAAAGCGTGATGTTTTCAACAGAAATACCTCCAGCTGTAGACGTCTCAAGACCGGCTTCGCTACTGGAACAGAAAGGTTGCATTCTACTTCGTACCAGTCGTTAAAGTAACAATGGTTTTTAGGTCCAATCCCGAAAGGGTACGGGATGTTAACTCCTCCGCAAACCGACATACAGTTCTTCTTTGCTATCTCTGGTGATGATGATGATGCTGTACTCATGCTCCATTTATATAACAATAGAATGAAAATCATGTATTGAACTAGCCATTTCATTGTCACTAGCTACGCACCTGGTGAGCTACTACTTCCCAGCAATATATCCTGGTTGGTTTACTGACAAACAGAAAAAAGATGCATCTAGCAACTAGTAGTGAGTTCAAGCAGAGATTTTTTAAACGAAACAACGAAACGAACGTATAGCTTCGTAAGAGCCAGTGCTTTTAATCGAATAGAGAAGGAGAAAAGATGGTGTGCGCGTTCGATCCATTATTATTGCATATTGATAATATCGTATTTGAAATATTGAGCAAGCTCTACCATCCTCTACTTTATGCTGGATGAAGGTCCATTTCCCACTAATGTAACTTTCTTCTTTTTCTTTAACAAAAGACATCAATTGAAATTATAGTAGATGTTCATAAAAGTATATCAACTTAGAGGCCGTGTAATACGTGTGACTGTTGATATTTTGCTTAATTGTATGATTTTTAGAGGAATTCATATCATTTGGGGTGATGCCTTCATTCAGTTCGTTCAGATTCGTCGTGTTTTGAGAGGAATTAACATGACCTTCTACAGGTCACCTTTTTAGTCGCTTGCTCATCTAAAAAAGGTAAGTGATGGTCAATTAAGATTAAAATGGACTAAATTATTAGTTTACATCGAGTCTGCCAACTTGCCAATACTGTAAATGCAAAATAAGTACTTTGGGAATCATGAGACTTTAATCTTAATTACCTTATTTACAATGTATCATCACTATCATGTAAATTAATTTCTCTCTAATACGAATTAACATGTCTAATCTGGAGAATTGTGATCACAATTAGAACTATAGAAACTACAACTTATCACCAGGGAGGCAGGGATAAAAAGGAAAACAGTGATAGTCCACAACAAATTTATGAGAAAAACTCAATTTCCAGGAAAGCATCACGAATTCAGATCTGCAACGGACACCGTGCGAGCATTTAGCTTAAATACACCTCTCTCGCATAATCAATGGAAGCAGCAACCTTGGAGATTGTGCTAGCTCTGGAAATAGTTTTCTTGGATGTGTACAAAAATTAGAGTGAGATTGATCATAATCAGAAACTATTGCAGGCTGCACTTCAGCTTTTCAGCCTCAAGTTCTTGTTTCAAGGCTTCCATTCCTTCAATCAAAGCAAAATTTTCCTGGAAATCAAGGACTTCCAAGTACAGGACAGGATCCGCTCTAAAGCAAACCTTTTAACACTCTAAAACAACTGATAATCAGAACTAACAAGGTCAAAGAAAAAGATAAAAGTTAAATGTGTCATAGAGTGCAGTTAGCACAATGATTTCATTTAGGGTATAGTAGAAGATGTTTGTAACACAAACGATTGTGATAATACGTACAAGCGTGTCTGATTCATGGTTTTTACAGAGTTCATTTATCCTAGTTTACCAAGAGCTTCAAAAACTGGATCTGTATTAAGAATCTGCTAAGAGGAAAAACTTAGAAGATTAAAGTTCTGAGGAAAAAAAAAGGTCACCTTTTGTAGCATCACCAATTTCTGATTGATATTAGCAGCATATCCATTATCTTTAAGAGATCCCTTTATCTGTCAAAGAGACAAATATTATTCATCAGTCCTCAAAGAGAAGACATGCACTGAATAATCAAATTATCACATGTGGGTGAATGAAGCATTGAAGGACGATACCACCAAGTTTATACATAAAAATTGTTGTTTTTAAAATACCTGCATGATAATATCATCAGATAATATACACCCACTCACCCTCTACAGCTAAAGACCCAAGTATTTAGATAGACAAAGTGACCGTATCAATGCATATCACTCTATTGTACATAATATACGAAGAGATCCTGGAAGAAATCATTTCACTGGTGACTACGCCAAATATGTGCTAGGAAATTATTGATGTTGGCAGGTGAGAGGAGTAGTGCATAAGAAAGCTAACTACAAGACTCGATTTCAAATCAGCAGTTTTACCAGTGCACCAGAGAGAACATAAAATGCTAATAATGTACTCGAAGTTCACTTAGTTACTCTAAGAATTTATTAATTCAAGGATGCACTTCCAAAGATTGGCCCAAATCACTTATATAATTGTTGGCCAGAAACCATAATAACATAGAAAATCAAATAACAGAAACCGAATACTAATTTCTGATGTTTTTTTTTAAATTTTTCTGAAGAAACTGGTGATGATGTGTTTTCAAAGATCTTATCGTCTCTATGTTTTGATTTAAAAAAAAAAAAAACTGTCATATTTAGTCATTTTCATCTGCTGATTCTGCTCATGTGAGCAGTGCCTCTGTTGTGGGTTGTTTATTTGTAAATCATCAACCTAGCTAAAGGTTATGGAATAATGAATTTGATTCACATATAGAATTCATATAAAAAAAAAGAAAAAAAGAGTCTCATATAGACTGGAAGGAGATAACAAAATCCTGAATACGCGCTCGAATTTTATCGTCTACCATGGCGGTAAATTAGGGAAAATAAATGGATATTTATCTTCCTTCTTCTTCCGTCCCATCTCATGGGGATGAAACCCATAAAATTCTGGTATGGGTATGTTTGTTTAGCTTGAATACATGTTTGGGTTACTTTCGAGTAAGGACGATGATGCCATGATTCTGGTTTCTGGATTTGAGGATATAAGGTTGACTTTAATGACTAAACTATAATACTGGTGGTATTTTTGGCAATGCTGGATTGAGGACAACGAAACTCAATTGACAAATTGATGCCCTCAATGGAAAATTGGATAAGAAATGAAATACTGGGTAGAAGAATAGCATCCGCATTTCCTTCCAAGGAAGAAGAACTAAAACAAACAACCATTTAGTGAAGGGAAATAATTAACATTTCTCTTCTGTAGTTCTGTAGAAACAAGTACTGTACCCTAGAGGACAGCTACTCTACAAAAAGTTTTTTAAATTAAGGAACGATCTGGAAGTAAATGACGAGTATGTCAATATATAGATAGAAAATCATGAAGTTTTTGTAGATTTCAAATCTACATAAAAAGGTTTATAGATTTTGTAAAAACAAAATTGATAACTTCACTTTAATAGTTTCGTTGATTTTCATTCATGCTAAGATGATTTTTACATATCAATGATGTCTTCCAATTACAAAATTTGCTTAATCTCTCTATCACGAGAAAACACCAAACTTTCTATATACACATATCGAAAATAAAAATAGTTCAAAGATCTTATCGTCTCTATTAGGGGTAGAATTCGGTTCAAACGGTTCGATTTTGAACCAAAACTGTAAACTAAACTGAAGTTTTACCTCGATTCAGTTCGGTTCGGTTCAGTTCACGATTTCTTAACATGTTAAATTAAAAACTAAACTGACCGATTTGATTCGGTTCAATTCGATTTTTTCATTTTTGAAAAAAAAACTGGACTAAAAGTAAAAGAATGCGTGTTTGCTACTCATACTAGTTCTAAGTTCTACAAAATCCATAATTTAACACAAATACCCAAAGTCTCAAAGTGAAATCCAAATTAAATTACACAATCTAGTAACTCCATGATGGCATAATCCAAGTGAATAGCTCTTTTTTCGTAACGGTAGCACGATCGATACTCTTGGTTGTAGGGGCTGCAATCAACAAAATACAAACCAAACAAATATCTCATCCCAACATAGCTTAATTAACTACAAACTAAGATCACAAATAGTTAACCAACGACCTGACATTGTTGTTGGCCTTCAACTCTGAATCAAACCAAATCACGACAGTGAAAATGCTCACTCAAAATTGAATAATATCACATTATCCAATAATAAGCTTAAAGAGTAAATCTACTTATAGCAGTGAGACCGCATCAAACATAAGCACAAACTACAAATTGCAGAAGCACCCAATTCCACCCCAAGAAAATGCAACTATGCAAGCAAAGAAGCGCATACATTAATAAGAGTACAAATTCAATAACCACTGAGCAGACTACAGAAATTCAAGAGTTTCACCCCTCATACAAATATGTTCAAACTGAAACAATTTCATCTAATAGAAAAAGTTTTGTTTTGAGCTTCAATGACTAAGTAACCCAAGAAACCATACTTTATTTGGTCGTTGATCAAAGATAAGAAAAACGAGACCAACTCGAATTTCTCTCGTTGTTGATCCCCCACTAAACTGTAAAGACAAACAATTTTTTTTTTTTTTTAGAATGGTATTGACCATTTCGATCATAAGAAAATTGAATACAGAGATACGCAGTAAATCCCGGTCAGCAAGTACTTAACCCGTGGGTCCCACCACTATAGTCAGACGTGACGCACTGTACGGGTTCAACTTAACCCGGCCCAATTGGCCTCGCTCATTAAACTTCACTATTTAAAGCAAGTCACCAATTAGATGCCCAAAACCTCAAAAATATCCCACTCTTCCTCCTAAAACCCTAGAAACTCGTAATCCTCTTTCTCTCACAGTCGCTTCAGTACAACCATGGCTTCCCTCAGCGAAGAAACCGCCAAGAAAGTTCTTCGCCAGGTTTGAAATTCGAATTCTATTTCATACGAATTCACTATGATATCGATCGATTTGGTTATTTCTTCAAAATTTGAGCTGAAGTGTGAGATTGTTATTTGTAGGTTGAGTTTTACTTCAGCGATAGCAATCTTCCGAGAGACGATTTCCTGAAGAAAACGATAAGCGAAAGCGAGGATGGGATGATAAGCATGGCGTTGGTGTGCTCGTTTGCGAGGATGAGAGGTCATCTCAATTTGGGCGATGTGAAGGCCGACGCTGTCCCTGAAGATACCGTTAAAGCTGTTGCCGAGACTCTTAAACAATCCACCACTATCAAGGTTTCCGAAGACGGTGAGTTTGTTATTTGGAGTAAATAGTTAAAAATAGTGAAAATTGAAGCGTATTTTGATTAAAACTACTGAGTGTTTGGGTACATTGTTTGTTTCAGGGCAAAAAGTCGGTAGGGCTACCGAGATTCTGAAGCCGGAGGAGGTTATTGAGCAAGTAGACATTAGAACAGTAGCTGCCGCACCGCTTGAGTTTGATGTGAAGCTTGAGGATGTCGAAGCCTTTTTTGGACAATTTGGCAAGGTAGTACTGTGTTGACTGTCGTTTTTTGCAGTACATGCTTTGTTCTTTGATGATTGTGGTTTACCGAATGCAAGCGTCATTGAACAATGCTGAACTAAATGATTGTTGTAAATTGTAATTGCTGTCAATTGGTTTCAGGTTAACAGCGTGAGGCTGCCTCGTCATGTTGCGGATAAGAAGTTGTTCTGTGGGACTGCTTTGGTTGAGTTTTCGACAGAGGAAGACGCCAATAAGATTCTGACCGAAACTTTGAACTTTGGAGGTGTTCAGTTGGAACTAAAACCTAAGTAAGTTTTCCTTACTCAGTTCAGAACATAAATAAAAACAAACAATATGTATAGTATCATTTTACCCGTATTATTCTTAAGAGAATATTATTGGCATCTGAGTGTCTGAATGTATTGTTTGTTGGTTACTTTGATTTCTAATGATGAGTTTTCTGATACAGGAAGGAATTTGACGCTGAAAGAGCAAAAGAGACGGAGGAATATGAGAAGACTCGACCTCTTAAAGGTTCAAATCGCAAGAATAACACAAACCAAGAGGATGAGTAAGTAGACAATGCTATCTTATCTCTTTTTCACTTTTCCCTTTTACGGGTTTTAAATGCTTAACTCCACTCTGGATCATTGCAGCTACCCTAAAGGCTTGATTGTTGCATTTACTCTAAAGAGCTCATCAGATAAAGATTCTGCTGAGAAGAACGGTTTTCCTGAAGAAACAAAAAAGGAGATGGGAGATATTAACACGGAGAATGCTGAGAAGGATAACAAGGAAAATGTTGATGAGAAAAGTAGTTTGGATGAAGAAGAAAAGAAAACTGAAGATGATGAAAAGCCTGTTGAAGGAGGAAAGGCTGGAGAAAAGGAAGAAAAACTCAATGCTGTAGAAACTTACAAAGATAATATGGACGTTGTTATGCGCGAGGATTTGAAGATTCTCTTTGGAAAATTTGGCACCGTGAAGGTACCACAACAATATTTTCTGCATTTTAGCTGTGATTTTTTCTGTGCCTCTTGTTTTGAAGTAGTTATTGATATTTCTTTGTTAGCTCAAGAATATTTTCTGTGTGCATCTTGTTTCTAAGTAGGTACTATTATTTCTTTGTAAAAGCACTACTAATCATCTTCTTTCTACCTGTACACTTGAATGAAATGAAATTACCATACAAATGCTGGATTGGTGTTGTTGATTTCTTGTGTCGTTCTGACCTTTTACCCTTGTTCTTGTCATGTGAAGTACATTGACTTCAAGATTGGAGAAGTATCAGGATTCGTTAGGTTTGAAGAACCCGAAGCAGCTCATAAAGCACGTACTGCTGCAGTCCTTACTGAGCTGGGAGGTCTTGTTGTGAAAAACTTCATTGCTATTTTGGAACCAGTCAGTGGTAAGGAAGCCATAGTCGCCTCCTTATTTCTATAAATTACCTTTTGTCTGTAAATATTGCACGAGCACTTGTTTTTCTCTTATTAATGAATGACGTACTGCCTATTATGCTTTCAGGTGAGGCTGAGAAGGAGTACTGGAAGAATTTCCGCAGTAGTCAAGAAAAATTCCGTGAAAGCAAGGGTGGCAATCGTGGAAGGTTTGTATTATTCATTGTATTGTAGTGATTTTCAGACCTATATGTATCGGTTCTTTGTTGATGACCGTCATTTTGTGCTTACAGGGGAGGCAGACACCATAGGGGTGGCTACAAACATGGCCGTTCAAGGGATGACAACAACGGAGGTCGCCCAAACAAACACCGGAAGTTTTGAGTTCCATGAATTAACCTGTATCTGGAATCAATTTTGTGCAATACCGGATTCCAGGCGAAAATGATGGCCTAGTGTTTCTTAGCTATAAGCCTATAAGTTGCATTTTTTTAAATAATATGTGAACAATAATGTATTCCATTTGCTATTAGTGTGACCTTAACAAATAATCTATATCAAGCTTTTGCCCTTTCTCCCTCATTTTTCATGATCTTTTCCTTCAATATTTCACAATTTTGCAAAATGTTTGTGCCAAGTGTGGGAATTTTCGAATTCTATAGTTTCATGTCACTAGTGATTTATAACGAATAAGGAGCAAAAATTTATTCTGGCAGGTGATGATATGTTATTAATATGATTAATATCTATCTGTGCGTGTCGGAATCCAACAATACTGTCTCTCATATCTCCCTCTAATAAATGCATTACTCTTAGATTTTGCATTAATCCCTGTAATTAAATTTGGAAATATTATCCAACAAATACACATTTAAATACGAGTGACCCGTCTATATAAAGACGCGGTCAACGTGGTGGAAAATCCGGTGCTACAGTTCAGAATTTCAAATTCCTAATTATTGGCCCTTAACAAAACAAAAACTAGAAGAAAAAAAAAAGAAAAAAAGGAAATTGTCCGTTGAACTTTTTAAAAAATAGACGGCAAAGTAGGTATAACTCATCCTCCCTATTAAATCTCCACCGTCCAATCCTGGAACCTGCTCGACGTTTAACCTCTGGTAGAGAAGGGTTTGAAACTCAAGGAGGTCCAAAGTCCGCCCCTTCAATTTTGAATAGAAGAGAGAGAGAGAGAGCTCCGGACCGTTTCACTCTCCTCTCTCTCTTTTTAAATCTTCACTGTTTCTCTGTGACCAGATCTCTCTCTCTCTCTCTCCCTCTCTCTCCCTCTCCCTCTCTTATTTCGGATTCAAACGCACCGTTTCGATCGAATAGTTGGCCTTTCTCTATTCTTTGATGCTCTCCACTTCGCTCCTCGCAGCTCAGTTCGGTCAGTAACTTAGGGTTTTCGATTTGAATCAATTTTTGAATTTGATCTTAACATTTCTTCAATTCAATAGATAAGAGAAGCTTTCGCGGTCCCGAGCTTGGTATCTGAGAGTTGCATTTCTAAAAAAAAATTAATTTTTTTTTTCGGTTCTGGAGTTTCGATCGTGTAATGTTGTTTTGTTGATTTGGATTGGATTTGAGTTTTGAGTTTGATTCGATTTGATTCTTTTGATTTGAACCTAATGAATCGCGGTCTCAAGTTTGAATTTTGATCAGTTTGAGATTGGTGAATTTGGTGTTTGGGATGTGTTTTTGTATGCTTGTGATAACTTTGATTAGCTGAGATTCTTCAATTGTTGACTTCAGGATGTCTGATTCGATTCAATAACCGCATTTGTTGTCGAGATTGAGCATTATGTATCTGAAGTTTTGTCTTTATCGATTCTTTTGGTTCAGCTTGTGGATTTGATGTGCGAAGGGGTTGGTCCTGCCATATCATAGGGGGACTAGTATGATTTGGAGTACAAGTAGTGGAGGAAGTTGTCGATTAGGGATCGGCGTATGTAGCTTTAACTGCCTGTTGCATAACTATGGGAAGTGACAAAAAAATTTCTACTCCTACTCCAGAAGGGCCTGGTGGTGACAGTCTTCCGAGAGCTCGGCCTGTTCACGGGTAAGTCCACTCGACGTTATTCATTCTTGGTCTTTAGATGTCACTCATGTCAGCTCTAGTTTGGAAATCTATTATATGCTTATTCTTGTCAACTTATTTGGTAAGGTTCGTCTAGTGAAAAGGGGATAACTGCTATAGTTCTGTGACCCTTAAAGTCTAAAAATTATTGAGATATAATCTTGGAGGTCGTAGTTCATATTAATTTGTATCAATGCAGAAGATCAGTCAATAGTAATGCTCAATCTTCTAACGTTATTGAACATCACTGTAGGAGGTCTACTGGGCCTACGAGGCGTTCTACAAAAGGACAATGGACACCTGAAGAGGTAAATCACTGATACCTCATACTTGTATGCTTGTAGTCTTACATGCTTGTACATAGTGTACCGGTATACCCCTTGTAATCTATTTTAGAATATGGATTTCTTTTCTTTTGCTGACTTGTTTGGTGTACCTCTTTTTCTTTAATCATTTTCATGAAGTTAATACGATGATTTCTTATATTTCAGGATGAGATATTGCGGAGGGCAGTTCAGAGTTTTAAGGGAAAGAATTGGAAGAAAATAGGTATCAGAATGTCATCTCTCTCTCTGTACACACACACACATATATATAATGTGACCCAACCGTAATGCTACTCTTTACTTTCATTATGCCTTGTACATTGGACATTGTGTAATTGTCAATGCTGCGTTCTTGCTATTTGTAGCGGAGTGTTTCAAGGAACGGACTGATGTGCAATGCCTGCATAGGTGGCAGAAAGTTTTGAATCCTGAGTTGGTCAAGGGTCCATGGTCTAAAGAGGTTGGTGATCCACACTATTTAATTTTTTTTCTGTGTGTCAATATCCTCGTTGCGTTTCTATTGTTGGTATTATTTGTTCAATCATATGAATCCTCATCTTTTGATATACGGTTGTTCCCTTACTTTTTTTGGAACATGATTAGGAGGATGAAGTTATCACTGAATTGGTGAAAAAGTATGGCCCAAAAAAGTGGTCCACTATCGCACAGCATTTACCTGGACGTATTGGTAAGCAATGCAGGGAAAGGTATGATACAAGAACCATGTATAGATAATGTCATTCAATAAATACTTATTTGTTTTTGAAGACAACCAGGATCAGATGCACCATGTTAACCATTTAGTGGAGTAGCTATTGTAATGATTATTTATACTGATTATTTCTTTACCTTAGGTGGCATAATCATCTTAATCCTGGCATAAACAAAGAAGCATGGACACAGGAAGAAGAGTTGGCTCTGATTCGCGCTCATCAAATTTATGGGAACAAATGGGCAGAACTAACAAAATTCTTGCCAGGAAGGTATGCCTGTCATCAGATATTCTACATAAGTTTGAAATAATTTGATATCCCCTTTTCTAAATGGGAGTGTGCACCTTTTACTTTAACTAGAGTATGAGAACAGGATGTTCTTCCATCATGTTGCAATAGAATCAGCTATAATTAATGTTTGTATGGTTGACAGAACGGACAACGCTATAAAAAATCACTGGAACAGTTCTGTGAAAAAGAAGTTGGATTCTTACTTGAAGTCGGGTTTACTACCAGACTTGGAAGGAATGCCTCATGTTGGACATCAAAACCAACCCATAATCTCATCTTGTTCAAGAGTGCAGACCAGTGGAGATGATAGTACTCCTAGAGGTGCTGAAGGAGAAGAAATGTCTGAATGCAGCCAAGATTCAAACCTAGCTG
Source organism: Argentina anserina (assembly GCF_933775445.1). Lineage (NCBI taxonomy): Eukaryota > Viridiplantae > Streptophyta > Magnoliopsida > Rosales > Rosaceae > Argentina > Argentina anserina. The sequence continues at coordinate 27,560,952 of NC_065873.1, read as the reverse complement.
GTTGCTTTCAGTCTGGAACAGAAATGGTCAATGTGGTATTACATAAGAGAGATCGTTCGCATATCCGTGAAGTATCCCGATTAGGAAATGACCCGAGCTCCAGTCCAGCGTCCTGTTCAGAACCATATTACCCGTCTATGGGGGATGCCAATTTTTCCATCCCAGAAATACCTCCTGAAATTGTTAGCTCTTCCAAATTTATAGAGCAGAGTTTTTCACATGATGCTGGAGAGTTGATGAGTGTGGATTTCCAGCTTAATATGCAGGAGTTCACTAATATTTCATCACAAGAATCAGGCCACGAGGCATCTGGGATGCAAACCCATTGTATGAGTTCTAATGAGATCCATGATGTGATGAACTTTCCATTTCAAACTGGGATATGTGGTTCTATTTCCATGGGGAATATGGCTGATGGTTCGGTAAAATCAGAGCGGATGTTGATATCCGACGATGAATGTTGCAGGACTTTGTTTTCTGAGGCAATGAATCAGGGATATTGTTTCTCTAGAGAGCTTCCAAATGGGACAAGCTTGGTTGATTTGATTACATGTGCAGATTCATTACTTTTAGAATCGTCAAACCTCCAAATGTCTGAAACCATTAGACCTTCTCAACTTTATTGTGCTTTGAACTCGGATGTAGTTGGAACTTCATGCTCTCAACCAGTTTCAGCTCATGATGGTCCACTGATGTTTGCTGTAGAGCCTAATCATTTACTCAGTGTTCAAGAACATGATTATATCACACATTCAGAGGATGCGTTGGTCTACACTAATGACACTGCCACATCTCCCAGCAATGTTGATGGAAATAAGAAAAGAATGGAAGAGCAATCTGATTTGGTTGATGATTCTTCAAATTTAGTCCCTGTAAATACATTTGATTCGGCATTGGACACACAAACTTCTCCTGCTATGGATGTGAGATCAGACGCGCACACAGAGCAGCAGGACGACAGAGCTCTATGTTACGAACCTCCTCGCTTTCCGAGTTTGGATGTTCCATTTTTAAGTTGTGATCTTGTACAATCAGGAAATGACATGCACCAAGAATATAGTCCCCTTGGAATTCGTCAGCTGATGATGTCCTCTATGAATTGTCTCACTCCATTTAGGTTGTGGGATTCACCTTCTCGCGACGGTAGCCCTGATGCTGTTCTGAAAAGTGCTGCTAGAACATTTACAGGCACACCATCCATTTTGAAGAAACGCCACCGTGACCTGTTGTCTCCATTGTCGCCATTATCAGATAGAAGGATTGATAAAAAGCTTGGAACTGATGTGACCTCCAGTCTGGCCAGAGATTTTTCACGTTTAGAGGTAATGTTTGAAGCCAGTGAGACACAGGAGGCACCATCGCCTTCTCCATCTTCAAATCAGCACATGACATCTGATGTGCATGAAGAAGACAAAGAGAATATGGAAATGTGTGAAACCAGAATAGAAGAAGGCATTGATACTGCTGCAATATCTGCTGATGAAATGGCACAAAAAGTATTTGATGACAGTGAATCACCAAAAAAGATGAAGCATGGAAATGCTGATGTTGATGGCACAACAAAGGCTACTGCAGTCCCCTCTTCCCATGATGTGAGTTTCTTCATTTCATGTATCACCTTTTTGAATCTTTCACTGTATCAGAGAACCGAATTAGGTCATCCCTGAGTTTATAGTGAACATAATTATGTTGGTAGACAGTCAGTATATGTAGGTAACATTAATTTTTCATTTGGTGGTGCCTCTTTTCTTTCCAGGCGCAACATTCTTCTGGGGTTCTTTTGGAACAAAACACAAATGATATGCTATTGTATTCTCCTAATCAAGCTCCTGGTAAAGCTGAGAAATCCCTGAGCTTGAGTGATAGAACTCCAAAAGTACAGCATTGTAAATCTTTTTCTGCCAAACAAGGTGCCTCTGTTATTACCCCAACTATAACAGTGAAGAAGCGAGAAAGTTATTTGGTTTCACAGTCACGCACACAATCCGATTTATGTGCAGCCCCCCTGGAGACAACTAGTGATAATCCCGGGAATGGTGCTAGTACTGAAACAATGTAAGTGAACTTTTCTCTTTGTAACTGCTGAAAGTGTGGTCTGTGGGAATTGCTCCATCTGTCTATTCCTTGGGGCATCTCATAGGGAATAGTCAATTCTCCAACTGAGACTTGCATACCTTAATAACTTACAGTGTGATGTTTCTGATACTGTTATATGGCATGTCTAAAGATTGAAGTCAGTATTGATTCATGTAGTGCTAGAATTACTTTCCATATCTGACAGGTTGCTTATGATGCTGTTCATTTCTCTAGATTCGGCGTTACACCACTTAAAAGAAGTATCGATTCCCCTTCAGCATGGAAATCCCCATCAGCTTGGAAATCTCCTTCGGCATGGAAATCCCCCTGGTTTATCAACTCTTTTCTTCCTGGTCCAAGGGTTGATACAGACATAACGATTGAGGTAGCACAAATTCCAGCAGACAATTATCTCCTTACTTGATGTGATGGGTGCATGTTTACTAATATGTGAGATGTCTCTGCAGGATATAGAATTCTTTATGAGCCCGGGAGATCGAAGTTATGATGCCATAGGGTTAATGAAACAGATAAGCGAGCATACTGCTTCTGCATATGCCGATGCTCAGGAAGTTTTGGGAAATGATACTCCTGAATCATTGTTGAAGGAAAGACGGAAAGACCTTGGCATTGTGGACTTGGATAAAAATCTTGCACCACCAGATCAGCTGGGAAGTAGTTCCCTTTCCGCTCCAAATGTTATGGTATGATTATTCTGCCAGTGTTAAATATTACTTAAATTTGAGATAATTACTACAAAAATTTAACCCTGCTGCTGTTGGTTAATGTTTCTCCTTGGAAATTGAGTCAAGCAATCTTAATCCTTGAACCTGTATAATTTGTCTCTTGAGTTTACACTCAGAAAGCTTACTCCACTGGTTTCATATCAATGCAGCTATGTGCTTTATCTATATGAGTATCTATTGTTGATGCAGGTGGAATGTCGCACCCTTGACTTCAGCGAGTGTGGAACACCCGGGAAGGGCAAGGAAAGCGGAAAACTTTCGAATACTATAGGCTTCTCAAGTCCATCGAGCTATTTGTTGAAGGGATGCAGGTAATAAGCTCTTGGAAGCCAACAAGGTTGCAGCCATTGGAAGCCAACTAGGTTGCAGCCATTCAATTCTAGTTCTTGCAACCATATATATATATATTGTATGTAAATTTTATTATTCTTAATGTTCATACAGTTGCCGAATTCAATTCAATTGATTCACTAAAAGAATTTGAATATTTGTTCGTGCACTTTCTGTTCTGATCCACTGGCGAATTTCACAACTCGTTTAGTTGCAGTTGCTCCAATTATAAGGAATTAAATATTAAAAGATATAAGCATCGGGCTCTTAGCCCCAGACTTGCAATGCTCAAAGCCTCAAAGCAAGAATAATACAGCGTTTCGTAATACAATTGAAAGGATAGTAACCTCAAGAACCATGACGATGGGAACAAACCGAACAAACTAGTATGTGCACGTGCGTTTAAACTCTAATTTATTTAAACACTTTGAGAATATAAATATATAATTTTAACCGTTTAAAATTATTACTAAAAATCATTTCTGTAAAAGATCAATATAAACAAAAATCGTCTTCATAGTCGATTGCATCAAACAAATTGACGGTTGATCATAAGACTACTAACTTTCACCATAACCGTTCATTTGTTTGATGCAATCGACAAAACAAATGATTTTTATTTATGTTGATAACGATTTTTATTAATAACTTAAACGTTTAAAATCATGTATTTATATTCCCAAAATGTGCAAATAAATGAGAATTTGTACACACGCGTACATACTAGTTTGTACGCAAGTTTTTCCCCATACGTACCCAAGGAAGGCACCATAATTCTCCTTAACGCGCCCTCACTACGCCTCATGTTGAGCGTGCTGGATCGACTGAGTACAGCAATCTTTGAATGGAAGCTGTTCTAACAGACGTATCATAGATTTATTTGAACAAAAAGACCTTCACTTACATCATTAATGTTTAAAACATTACATGGGTGTAGAGCAGAGTCCCTACGGTATGCTGCTTCTCTAGATGCTTATAATTCCCAACCATGTCCCAAAACCACTAGTTAACCTCATTAGATGAGGTAACAATTATTACAAAAAACAATTCAGAGGGTCTTATATTTAAGTTGAGTACAAGACTGTTCCCTTCAAAATGTTTAATCATGCACAACGAGTAACAGCTGCATGTATCGCTTCTGTAAGATGAGGGACCGTCCTGGAACTCAGACCAGCCATGCTAATCCTCCTGCAATTTTATGTAAAATGAGAGAGAATTTAGAAACATTTTTATTTGTGGAATCAATTCCATTTAAGGTCTTCAAGTTTAAGGCAATGTTTAGTTTTCAGGTTTAAGGTTTGGAACAAAGGACAGTTGTTTCACTCGGTGTAACACTTAAGAACAAACATAAAAAGGCGGTTACCCATCAGATGTCATGTATATATGGTACTCCTTAGTCATAAAAGCTACTTGCTCCGGATTCAATCCTGTGAAGGTGAACATTCCAATCTGCTTGATGATGTGACTCCAGTCACCCGGGGTGCCTAAACAATAAGAAAGTGGATAAGGCAAATGCACCTATGGATCATTGAAAACATTCAATTGGAATATAAAAGAGGAGATCTTGTAAGTTGGATCATTTTCTCCCTATTCTTTGCATTACTAATTCAACTATCTATGGAGCAAATTATGTCATTCATATAAAACGTATAATACACTCACCCTTGGCACGCAAGGAGTCAAATAGTTGATGTCGCATGCTGATAATTCGGTCAGCCATTGCCTTCAATTCAATTGTCCACTCATTGAACAGGTCCCTAATCACAAAATAAGATATAAGGTAACAATATTATTCAGGTTGATAAAAAGAGGGAGGGGAAGATCAATTAATAAGAAAGTTCTATAGTAAATACATAATAAAGAAATATAGTCCAAAATCGAAGATTACCTGTCCTTGAGAATGGTAGCTACAATAGATGCACCGTGAATGGGTGGGTTTGAATACATGGGCCTGATCACAAGCTTCAGCTGACTCTCAACCTTGGTCGCAACCTCAGAAGTCTTCAAAACCTATATATTTAAGTGCAACAGCAAATCAGGAGAGAGCTCAAGATGTATACTGCTAGTATCTCACGATAGAATTAACGTGCACAATTGACATTCACTTCTATTTGTAGCAATCTCTAAACCATGATACTAGTTTCTTTTGATTATCAACTGTAGTTACATAAATAATAAGCTCCAAGGGGAAGTTAATAAGCAAGTCTTACAATGCTTAGGGCACCAACACGTTCCCCGTACAGACCCATATTTTTTGCATAACTTTGAGCTACCAGCAACTCCCCACCATCAGCAGCAAACCTACGGACAGACTGTGCATCCGCATCCAAGCTCCCACTAGCAAAACCCTACAGAGAGGTGCATAGAGTGTGATAAGAAACCAAGAAACAACGAAATTATTGTGCTAAGAATCGGAACTTTATAAACAACATACCTGGTAAGCACTGTCAAAGAATGGTAATAAAGCTCTTGATCTCATAAGTTGTCTGATCTGCTCCCACTGCTCAAGGGTTGGATCAACACCAGTGGGGTTATGAGCACATGCATGAAGAAGTACGATTGCTCCAGCTGGGGCAGAACTAAGATCTTCTAAGAGGCCTGTTAACCACCGGAAAGAAATATCAAAACACAATGACAGAAGAATCATAAACATTACAACAGACAAGCGTGAAAGGAATTCCACTATGATACAGAAAATACAAACAATTAACAAGTTTCCTCAACCTTTAAAATTGAGGCCACGTGTTGCTGGATCATAATACCGGTAAGTTTTCACAGATAAACCCGCCAGAGTGAAAACTTTTGTGTGGTTCCCCCATGTTGGTGCGGGTATATATATGGTGCGCTGCAGTAAAATGGAGAAGGTCAAGTTCAATAAATCATAAACTTTTTTTTTAAGGGAAATCATAAACTTATGGAGTAGGCATGAAGTGAGGTAACAATTAAAGTACTTACTTCATGGTAATGCCTTGCCAAAAATTCACCTCCAACCCTCAATGACCCAGTTCCTGACAGACACTGGACAGTTGTAACCCGGTTCTCATTGACAGCAGGGCTGCATCAAGAAAGTACCATGCATGAAACCAACTTAAACAAGTGAAAAAGCGAGACTGGAAAACAATAAAACATTAACAAGGCCCTACCATTCAGCACCCAGAATCAGCCTAGCACTCAATTTATTGAACTCAGCCAGTCCAACAATAGGAAGATACTCCTTAACTCGTGACCTGAATATTTCAACAACTCGTTTATAAGTAACCACACAGGTCTAGTAACAAACATACTCCTCTAAGTAATGATTCTAATGACAGACATTGTTTTAATTACATTAACATAGCTTACATGTCATTAATGAGCTTCTGTTCTGCTTTTCTCACTACATTCAAAACGAGTGGCTTTCCCTCCTATCATGAGAACAAAATATTACAGGAAAAATAACCGGTGAGGAATTAACATATATCAGCACTATAAAATAGAAAACACATACTTAGTCTAACAGTACAAACACTACTGTAATCAAATCTTAGGAAAAGCAATTAAAATTCAGCAGACTCACCTCGGTTCGATAAGCACCGACTCCCAAATTGACCTTATTAGGGCTTTGATCCTTGTTATACGCAACCGTCACCTGTTCATTTTATTCAAATCAAAAACAAAACTCCATTAGAGATCAGAACACATAAAATAGAATATTCCTACACATCACGATCAAGTACTAGCTGAATGTCAAAACTCAGTTGCGTGAAGAAGACGTGCGTATCACGATCAACACCAACTCGAAGACGGTAAATGATCCGATCCACAACAACAACAGTAAATATTTCTAGCGATTCAACTCAATCAAACACCAACACACAGCACTCGGAAACGAAAATGAGCACGATTAACTGAAAATTACTAGAGTAAAACCGATCATCTGATAAACTAAATCAAAAGGTAAAACTACCGAGAGAGAGAGAGAGAGAGGAAGAGAATAGTTTACCCCAAGGATGGCATCCTCAGGACCTTGAACAACATGAGCGAAGACAGAATCGGCACGTGCGGCGGTGGGGGAAGCGGAGATGGAGTCCATCGGAGACGAGTCTCCAGCAGCGAGGTGACGCACGAGAGCGTTTAGCCTCCGATCACTAGCTTGAGAAGTAACAGAAGAAAGAGTAGAAGAAGAACTATGTGGGCTCATTTTTGTAGACGGTTTCGAATCCCGGTTTATAATATGCCTTTTCAGGGCTCCGTTTTATATAGGGAAATCTCTATTCTTGTTTACGTGTCAGGTTATGGAGGTGACGCTTGTGTTTTGTTTTACTTTTTCTCCAAGTTATTTTCTTATTTTGATAACCCGCCGTCCAGTTTATTCGGGGCCGTCGGATCGGAATTGTTATCAGCTGATGTGTCGCTATCTACTGGCACGTGGTTCGAGGTTGGATTATGGGCCGCTCCTCATTGACCCGTGACGGAAGCGCACTGATGTAACTTCTTACTGTTACTAGAAACTAATCTGGATAGTGTTATTATTTTACATATTTCGTAACTTGTCAAAGCTCTCGGATTATGAATAAGATTATTACCATTGTAAATGTGTTAATCTACCCACTTTTGATTCATCTCATTTAAAGATCAAATTTATAAGTTTTGGTTTAAAGTTTCCTCCAAAATCTCAGTTTTCATAGTAAGGTTTTTTTTTTGGGAGTTTCTTTTCAACTGTTTGATTTGATCTTTATGTAACATGGAGGCATGATAAGTGAGGCTTTTTCTGTGGTGTTTCTCTGTTGGTGTTTTATCCTGGAAACTGACTTCTGCTATATATAGTTGGAGAGCCTTGTACACAAGGCTCTTTCTAAATTTGTAGTTCTATATATCTTACCCAAGAAACAACCTGCAGTGATAATGTTACGAGTAGTTCAAATCAATACAATACAGGAGGTACTGGATGTCACCCTTAACATTGCCTCCTGAATTACTTAGAACTCTATCCTATCAGGTAGCTCCTTATAATTGGTAGGAACAGTTCTTTGGACTTCAACTTTGGGAAGTAAAATCTTTCGAATTTCATTCCAACTCCTGAAAGGTCTAGTAGACTCTAGGAATTACTTAAAAGATATCAAAATAAGTTCAACACCAAACTTAAGATCGGGTTTGTGTATTGATGATTAATTGCTAACAACACCAAACTCTAGGAGTAAAGTCACCACCAATATAGACATGATTTTTTATAGAGGTTTACATACAACTCCGGTTTACCGATTGAAATGGAGCATTTTGTATACCATACAGAAGAGGATACAACAACTAGATGAGATTGAGCCATTTGAGGTGTACCGGCAATGCAGTGACCAATTCATACACCGATGGTAACAGCAGCATGTATTGCATCTGCAAGATGAGGAACTGTCTTAGGACCCAGACCTGCCATGTTGATCCTCCTGGAAAGAACAGTAGATAGTAAACTTCAGATTGTAAAATTATAGTCCTAGTACACTGTTTTTAATAGCATATCATGTCAAGATAAATCAATTTGGGAATGTTACCCATCGGATGGCATGTAGATATGGTACTCTTTATTCATGAAGGCCACTAATTCAGTGTTCAGTCCTGAGAATGTAAACAATCCAACATGTCTGGTTATGTGCCCCCAGTCACCAGGAGTACCTGCCAGGCAATAGAAGATAGGGTACCAAACATGAGAGTACAACCAGCGAAAATGAAAGGTAATGCCTGACTGTGACTCAACAACCTGTCTACTTATTATGATCCAGACAGGTTGAAGAACAGATTAGATAGTTATTTCATGTTTTCACTTGTAACAGTCCAGAAAGAGAGAAGATTGCCTCTATCACGCAGAGCATCAAATAGTTGTTGGCGCGTGCTTATAAGGCGGTCAGTCATTGTCTTCACTTCAATACTCCATTCCTCATACATATCCCTGCAAATAAAGCATGCACACGTTAGAAGGACAAATTTAAGTATCTAACTAAGAAAAAAAGTCTATCAGCTATCTACTTGGCATGTCTCATAATTTGAAATTTACCCTGAGAAAAACATAATCCATACGCATACCCTCACCGTATAATTATTTCAATTAGTGTACAGCTAACATTATTCAAAAGAACCCCTACCACCATCGACAAAAGTATATGTATAGTGGTGCCAACCAGAATAACATATAATTTAATCACAGACGTGAAGCAATTTTTTTAAATTTATATATTGGTTATTCTGCCACATTTCACCTTACTTGGTCTTGTAATGAGCATTCATGAAAAAGAACTTCTTGGAGTTAACTACGATATCTGGAATCCCTGATCAAAATGTTTTCAGTGGAAAAGCCTACAGCAGACACAAAATCTGAAAATCATGATTTCTACCTATCCTTTAAGATAGTAGCCACTATGGATGCCCCATGAATGGGTGGGCTGGAATACATGGGCCTGATCACAAGTTTCAGCTGGCTTTCAACACGGCTAGTCACTTCTGCTGTCCTGCAAACCTATGAAACAATAAGCATTTCATTCAAATGTTCAATCGACAAAAGGCCATGAAACTGATGAAAGTTAAAGTGAACACATTCCCTCAGAAGTTCTACACGGAAACACTGATTGTTTTTTGCTTTTGTTTATGTTGCCTTAGGTAATTACTGCTAGGAAATGTTAGTTTCTTACAATGCTAAGGGCACCAACACGTTCTCCATACAATCCCATAATCTTCGAATATGACTGAGCTATAAGGCATTCACCACCATCAGCAACAAACAGGCGAATAGATTGTGCATCCTCATCCAGATTTCCACTGACAAGACCCTACATAGAAGCCAGGTCATGAAGGTATTAAGCCAAGGCTTTTACCAAAACAAAACAAAAAACAAAAAAAAACAAAAGAGACTTGCCCAGATGTTCTCAAGTGCAAGCTCCCACAAGCTTTCAAACTTGAGGCTATTAGAGAACTTCAAAATTTAACTGCTACAACCTTTGATGAAACACTTCCCTACCTGATAAGCTGAATCAAAGAAAGGAAACAGCCCTTTGGCTCTAATCAACTGTCGTATCTGCTCCCACTGTGGAAGACTTGGGTCAACACCTGTAGGGTTATGTGCACATGCTTGGAGAAGCACAATAGCTCCTGATGGGGCAGATGAAAGATCTTCTAACATTCCTGTCATTAACCAAAAATGGAATAACAAAATGAGAATAGGAGATTACACAATCACATGTGCAAGGGAAACAATTTCCAGACCTTATCAGACACATTGCATATTTTTACACTTACATAAACAAAAGATAAAGAAGCTACTGGAAATTACCCAACCTTGGAAGTCCAGTCCACATGTTCCCGGATCATAATAACGATAAGTCTTGATAGCTAGCCCTGCTGCAGAGAAAAATGCCGGGTGGGATGCATATGTTGGGTTGGACATGTAGACTGTATGCTGCCGAGCACGGTATACAATAAGGTTAAGTGACACTCATCCATAAGCATATAAGTTTCACATATAAAAGTTAAGTGCTTTACATGGTGGTAATGGTTTGCTAGAAACTCAGCTCCGATCCTCAGTGATCCACTACCAGACAAGCACTGGACAGTAGTCACTCTATTCTCCTTAACGGCAGGGCTAATTTCCAAGGAAAAATGAAACATGCAGTCAACAAAAATACAAAGAAACCCACTTTTCTGAAATAAGAAAACTCCGAAAACGAGTATAACAAGAACATCAGCAAGATAATGCATCATAAATATGTTGCTCAAAATCACTTAAACCTGTCAGCACCCAAAATTAGCTTAGCACTGAATCTGTTGAACTCTGCAGTTCCAGTAATAGGAAGATACTCCTTGGTAGTTGACCTGCATTTCATCAAAAAAAAAAAAATGTACACTCACAACTTGAAGCAAATTTACAACTGTAAAAACAATGATCACATCCACATTACATGTCATTGACTAGTAACCGCTCCACTCGTCTAACTACATTCAATTGAAAAGGTTTCCCATCCTGTAGTTGCATAAACCTTGAACGACATTAATCTCAGATAGTTATGCAGCTAACAGAGCACAAAAACAAATTGTAGAAACACAATGGTAACCCACCTCAGTTCTATAGACACCAACTCCTAAATTCAGCTTCAGTGGAGTTGGGTCTTTGCTGAAAGCAGCCATCATCTGTTAAACAAATATATTACCAAGTTGGTGGGCAAACGTAGAAGAAATCAAAGTTGAGAAAGAGTATATATTAACGAACTCATTTCCAGCCTACCGCGTAAATTGGGACTTCAGCAACCTGAGGAACGTGTGCGAACACTGAATCACCGTTTTGTGGCTCTGTAGACTCCATCAGTGGTCGGGGTGGAGGAGCTGTGCTTATTATTGTGGTCGACAGTTTTGAGAGTTCGGAGGAGCCTTTTTCCGTTGGTTTTCACCGGCGCGTCTCGGTGTCGGAGGAGTTTGGTGCTCGACCGAATCTTAACATTTTTGGTGGTAAAATATATTTCTAAATACGTTTGTTTTGCTAGAATCGCAACTAAGCTTCAACCAAAATTGTTTTTTTTTTTATGAGAAATGAATAAATTGGGGCGAACTCAATTACAAGACGAGTAAGGCCGAAAAGAAATTAATACAAAGAGTAGGAGACTCCAACTCAATCAAACGATAAAGATTATGAAGAACTCAATAATTCACACCGTCGGTTAAAAGTCCTACAATCACTAGCCTACTAATAATATAAAAGCAGCTGTACTAACAAATTTACCACACCCAACACTAATGTTTGCTAGCAGTGTTGTCACCATCGTCAAAAGCAGTAAGTAATGGGAGAGCTAAATCGAACCAATGCGGAGAACAATCAAAATCTTACCAAGTACAGTAATGAATAACTTGGCTCTAAGATGTATGTAAACATATTGAAGTTTTTATTAGAATAAATTATGAAATGAACGATCACATGCATTTGGAATTGTTTTTTTTTATTAGTTTTAGTTGTTAGTTTCCTCCAAAATCTCAGTTTTCATAGTTAAGCTTTTTTGTTTTGGTGTACACCAAATGATTCAGAAGTATTTCCATGATAACTAAACCACTAGAGAACTCATCTTACTGCTTTAGATCACAACATGTTAATGCATGTGTGGCCACAGTCAAAAAGTTTGTGATAGCAAGGAAAATGAGGTGAATGTGATCGACTGATAGTGCGATTTGTTTTGATGTGTGGGAGTTTCTTATCAACTGTTTGATTTTATCTCTAGGCAACAAGGAGGCATGATGAGTGATATTTTTCTGTAGTGTTTCTCTGTTGGTGTTTATGGTAATTAGGTCCAGCTCGCCACATCATATAGGCTAGCTCGTATTTTATCCTGGAAACTGACTTCTGCTATAGTTCAAGAGCCTTGTACGTCCCAGCGGTCCGACGCGGCTCGAAAGTATATTCCTCTCCCAAAATGGCGAGGGATTTCCTCGGAAACAAAAAAAAAAAGGAGCCTTGTACGCAAGGTTATTTCTAAAATTTTAGTTCTATATATTACCCGAGAAACAACCTGCAGTGATAATGTTACGAGTAGTTCAAAACTTCAAATTGATAGAAATAGGCACTGGATGTGACCCTCAACATTGCCTCCTGAATCACTTGAACTCTATTTTAGCATGTAGCTCCATATGATTGGTAGGAACAATTTTTTGGACTTCAACTTTGGGAACTAAAATCTTTACACTCTACAATATAGAAACATATATTCCAATTCCTGAAAGGTCTAGGAGACTCTAGGAATTACTCTAAAGAAATCAAAACAAGTTCTACACCAAACTTAACACCGGGTTTGTGTATTATTAGATGATTAATTGCTAACAACACCAATATAATTAAATGAAAAATCGTATGAACGAGGTAAGAGTGTATGCTACAAGACTTAATTAGGGAATCAAATCAGTATTCATGTACTATTGTTCTAACTAAGTGTGACTCTTCTATAGAATTGCATTCTGAAAAATCTGTTGATATGTGAGAAAAAGCTACGCCGTGGCAGATATTGGTATTGATCTGATCTTGGCAAGCCATTTCCTGTCATATTGAGTAGAGAAGCTGGGCTTGGTATCACCAAAAATGAATAATATCTAAACTCAGTTACATGATCAGAGTAGTTGCAGTGAGTGAGTGACTCGGTACCAATAGCCCAAAGAATGATTGCTAAAATTGTACATTTGACCTGCAAAATGGAACTGCAAGCATTAGTGTAATGAACTTCCTCTCACTTCAAACCAAACTTCAAAATCAGATCAAACAAAGTTGTATCAATACCTGCGGTACCAAAATTAGAATAGCAATGAGACGACACAAGTAAAGATGAAATATCATGAAGTTCTTGAACTTAGGGTCGTCTTCTATGTACTCTGCAAGCTTCTGTTGCAAGAAAACACCAAAATTCTAAATCAGAGTTGAACCCTTGTAGTGAATGTGATCAAGGTAATTAGTTGCTATATAGAAACCCGAAAATTTGGGGAAAAAAAAATGTTGCAATTTTTAGAAAGTGTACATACCGCTGCCCAGTTCATCTTGTAGAAAATTGCTACAACCACTGCAACTTCAAGGCAGAGAAGAGTGAGGATGGAGACTATGTACTAGTTAAAACTGGTCAAGGATCTCCATTTCTCCAATGAAATTAGTTTAATTTGACTAAAAGATAGTAAAATTTTGTTGTAACTTGTGCTCGGATTATGAGAAAGGATACAATGAGAAGAAGAGTAGAATCGGTGATGCAATGAGCAACCAGATAGCTGTAGAAAGTGCTGAAACAGACAGCGATTCCCACACCTAAACATGCATATATAAACCTGTCAAGCAGAACCAAGCGATAAACTTCAAGGCAATGAGCAAACATATCAATTTCCCTCTTCTTTTCATGGAGGTTGAAGAAAGTAGGCAAAGCATGAGAGCAAATAACACAGTGAGATGTATATATAGAATGAAATATTTAAGAGTAGTATACCATGGCTTAGGTACCATTGGGACAGGAGGCAGCTCAGTAACTCCATCCTGCCACTTCTTGAGCAGCCAGAGGGTGTAGATGATCACTACGACACCAAAGATATTGACAAAGAAATTCAAACCTCTCATGGAGTAGTGCAAGCAGCATCTTGCACAGTATACCATTCTATAAATGGGCGGGGTGAGTAGTAGTGATTCTCTTCTATCTGTTCTTCATCGGCTTCCGCATCATATGCCTTGAGAACAAATAGTTTGAGTCTTTATCAGTTGAAAATTGCAATAATGAAGATCAATGCGTATAGAAGAAGTGACTGGATCGAAAACGGGGGTTGGTGATTGGTGTAGGTTGAACATGTGGAATTTCATTTCTATGTATCTTTTGTATGCTATACATGATGGGATGGAATGAATGATCCGATCATAGTTCTTGGACCGCGTACATGATCGATCTGATGATCATGTGACCTGCTTTGTGATATGGTCTGGAATTTCGTTGAGTGTTAGCTTGCAGGTGTGAAAATGTATACTGATTCAAGTCACACCTACCAGCCTGCCATTCAAACATGTGTATTAACAACACAAGACTTCAATTTCACTACTAAGTGGATGACTTGTTCTCTTAGGAATTTCGAGTTGCACAAATTTTTGGCCTGTTATTTCAATCATGGAACACTCATGAAACTAAAAGTTACAATTTTACTGTTGTTTTAAACGAGCCCTACTCCAGTTTCATTTTCATTCTATACCGAAAACAGAAATTAAGTACATCAGACTCATTCTCTTGTTTGATAGTTAATTCTAGGCAAGTATACGTCTCAATCATGCAAATGAAAATGTCAAAGGGCAGCATCAATCGAGGTCTTCTGGTTAAACACTAAATGCAAACAAACAAGTAGTTGCTAGTTCCTGTCTTGATACATCAGAGATTTACAAGGCACTTCCTATCTGGTTGTAAAGGTCACACTCGGATACACTAGGAAATCAATTATATCATGGATAATTTTTTCTGGCCGGCTAGAACCAGAATAGCCCATTTCAATTCATGACTATGAAGCATATTGAGCTTTCCAAGACAGGCGAAGCATCACATCCATAAATAAATTGCAAATTTGTGTGGTGGCAAAATCAAGTACATAAATGCATAACAGGTATGATTACAATGAGATAGAGCTAATTCAGCTAACCACATCCACTAAATCAAAAGGACAGGCACATGAAGCATGGCTAATTCAAACAAAACAACCAATTCTCCAATTATCATAGGAAAATTCTAAATGAGCAAAAAATGGCAGGGGAGAAGTAGACTAGAAATTAATGGAGGACTCAATCCAGCTTTATCCTGTCCAGGTCGTTGATTGCCGCTTCAAGCTGCAACAGAAGAAGATTAGGAGTGAACAAACCAAAAAGGAGGATAATTAAAAAGGACATTAACACCGCTATAATGTCAATCTAGACCCAGATTAGTATTTTATCATCTTTCTGCAAAAATTAGTGTACTTTGACATTGCAAGAGTATTAATAACTCCCTAATAGCTTGCTCAATAGGATACAAATTTACAAAACATGAAATTGCCCGCACCTTCACAATCTGACGCAAGAAGTAATCCCCATATCTTTTTGGTGATTTTGAGTCAACAACGTGAACCCAATCCTGCACACGAATAATTTAGGTCACATCAATTGGCATTTGCCCCACGCACTCAATGTATATACAAAACTTTAGTCTATAAATATGCCCATGAACTTTGAGGTGCAATGCCTAGAATAACATTTTAATAAACAAGATAAGTGAACATTGATGAAATTTAACATACATCGTCCATATAGAAATCCACATCAGCATTGGAAATGGTCTTTCCATCAGTGTCAACTGAATGTGTCTTGTGTTTGTATGTCAGCAAGATAGTCCTGTAAGGCAGTAGCAAATTAACATTATTCCAATACCACACTAGAATCAGACAAGAAAGGTCAAGAGAAAATCCTGATTAAGCACCTCAACTTGGATTCATCCACTTCCATATACTTGGCAAGGTTCCCAAGGGAGATGGATGAGTATACTTTTAAGAAAGTCCGGACACCTGACAGTAATTGCTGCTGCTTCACTTCATAAAGGAAAAGTTTCAACTGAAGTCTATACGCATCCTGGAAATGTGGAAACGAATATTACACAAACAGAGAGCGAGAGAGAATGGGCCATGTAATGCTTAAAACAGAGGTAAACCTTCACCGCACCATTATAATGGTGTGTTCTCACCATTGTTTCAAATAACTGAGGAACTAACAATCAGGGAATCATGTCAAATGTCAAATAGAACCTTGAACTGACTAAAATTATGTGGCATTAGTCTCTGTGAAAGTTCATATTTTTAGGATTTCCTTGTAAATATCAATAACTGACTCACGGTACTTTGGGATAATTTAAATTACCAACTAAATGATACAATGGTCAATGTCATAATAACAACTCGAAGAACTGCACATTGGGATCCAAATTCTTACCTGGTTGTAATTAACAAGAGGCTCCTCAAAACTGGGAGCAGATGGAGTAATAAATTTGGGACATGCATAGGAGAAGAGCTCATCATAGATTGCAAATGCTTCATCATCATATCTTTGCATTCTGATCATCTTTTCACCATACTTCTCACGCAACTGAGCGTTCACTGTTTCTTCAACAAGCTTAATCTGGGGACATAGTGACAGGCTAATTGCCAGCAAGGCATACATCTGCTCATTCTTTTTCAGAATCTGCTCATACTGTGGAGATTTCTGATGATATTGCTTGGTCTTGTAGATGTACAATAGAATCTTATTGAATTCCCTAATTGCCTCCACATACCTATGAAAACCAAAGAGGCTCATCAGAGGTTTTCACACCTTCACCCACACTTCATTCTCATACTTTAGTAAAGAGAGAACAATTTAGATGCAAAAATATCCAAAATTAATACAGGACAATGACGAACAAATTTACAACACTGCAGTCATCTAACATAAATAAATGCATATACTGGGACACATTCGATCACAATGAACAAACAAAACGAAGCAAAGCAGCTTACCTCCGCAACATAAGATTGGCGAAACCATAATGATATATGGTGGTAATGTGGCTTCCAATCACAGTTGTATAAACCCCTTGCTGAGTAATTTCAATAGGCCGCAGGCATTTCAGACCAGTCTGATAATCCCCCAAAAGACAATGCACACGCAGCAGCCCCACCATGCTGAAATACCCTAACACCTTCAACACATTACTCCCACCGTCATAATCATACCCATCCGTGGCCGTAAACTGCTCCAAGCCTTCCTTCTCCTGCTCCAGAATCTGAATAATCGCCGACTTCTCCACCAGAGCTTGCAGGAAGTTAAGCACTCCATACACATTCCAAGCCTGCAAAAACACAACAACCGGTCGAAATTCGACATTCGAAGACCACAAAATGTACCGCAATTCGAAATCGAAACGAGGAGAAGGATTATTCACTCACTTGATCAAACTGGCGGAGAAGAGCGATCTCCTGCTCAGCCTTGTTCTTCATCTTAGCCCGAAACTGGCAGAAGCTCTGAAACTGGTACACGAACTCGTCAACCATGTCCCACAGCCACTGATTCGGCAGCTGCATATTGACGACGCCGTGGAGCACCACCTGGAACAGGCTACAGTAATTGTCCCAGGAGTCGATTCTCTGCTTCAGCGTCGGCTGGAGCCGACCGTAGAGGTGGCGGAACCACATCTCGCGGTAGAGGAGGCAGAACACGTGGTCGTTGTCGACGTAGTGCGCGACGGCGTCGACGGAGGGCCACGGCGTGTCCTTGAAGAACCGCTCGGAGATCGCCTGGAACGAAGTCTCGTACATCTGGTGGATCTCGTAGACGTTCTTCTCGCGGATGTGGCGGTAGAGGTGGACGACGAAGGATTTGACGGAGTCTGGGACGTGGTTCGGGTCGTATCCGGGCTCCTGCGACGGCGCGTCGGAGGAGGCTTGGCGGTGAGTCGCCGAGGGCTCGTCGTAGTCGTAAGCCGCCATGGTTGGTCGCAGCTTTTGGGAATTCGAGCTGAGAAGGATATGAGACTCCCAGAGTCCCAGTCACAGTTGAGACGGTGAGAGAGAGTGAGCGAAAGAGAGGTTAGGGTTTTATACTTCTACCGGGTCATGAAACGGATCTCCATGAACGATTGGGTTTGGGCTTCGTTTACTAATTAAAGGCCCAACATGCACCAAACAGCTCACTATTCGAGTTTGATTGCTTGCGGAGAGGAAAGTTATAACATGACCGTCCACAGTAAAGATTTCTAACCTTAAAGGTACCGTGTTCATCCCCAATTATTAACAGAGGTAATGCATGTGATAATCGAGGATGAGTTTACCGTATTTCAATTAGAGTTGGGTTTGAAGAAAGTATGAAGAAAATGAACAAGTAAAATACAGTATATGATTTGTATTCCATTTATGAGATAACCTTCTCCATAACTCAAACAAACAAAACCTGTGCTGTCAACTTTAGACCAAGTGTGTGAATTCGGAAAGCCAGAGCAGAGATTCAGAAACGAACGGATTGGTTTTCACTTTCAGACTGGTTTGATATTCACAGGCTATTGTCGATTGGCGAAGAACGCACATGTGTAGCGGACAGATTACAAAATGGACATCCTGACTCTAGCATTCCCTCATGTTACATCATCTGTTGAATCATTTTCAAGCAGGAAGATTCGATCAGCCAAAGTCTCAATACTAATCCTCTTCTGTAAGTGTGGAAAATTTTGCCGGAAAGCTTTGGTTCCAAAGGCTTCCTTCAAATGTCAAACCATTCGCCTGTTAGAGTTGGTGAAGTAGCACCAGGAAGTTCCTAATAATTGTCAGGTTCATCTTCATCGGATGATAGGAGTGAGGAGCCCATCCATGTTTTAAACCCTTCATCAACCCGCCTTTCCACGTCTGGTGTCACTTCCACCGGACTCTCCAACATTTCAAGCCCCAAGTTTCGGCCACCATATTCCCCTTCATCAAGGATTACAGCTGCTCTCCTTCTCAGGAAGAAGGCAGTCCCTCCATAGAGAATAGCAAGCCCCCAAGTGCCAGTCTCATAGCACCAAAATAAAGGCACAGAGCAGTAGCTACCTCCTAATGTCAGGAGGGTTGTACCAAGAAACAAGGCAAGAAGACCAAATATGATAGCAAAGACAGCATTCAGAATTGATAGACATCGAACCCCACCTGCAGATTGAAGTATGGGAGTTCAAACATCACAGAGGACAATATATCATGCAACACCAAGCCTTTTGGCCTAAATGCAATGATAAAAACAAAATGACACAGCATTGTTATTATTATTATTATGTTTACTCCGCTGAAAGATAAGACTTTGAAAGTCAATTAATTGTCTTGCAAAATAAAAGCTTTAAAAACATTACTTTCTCAAAAACAAAACTTAGTTGCAGTCAACATCTCTACAACACTAAAAGCCAATAAATGAACTACATATTTTTAATCTACAAAACATAGATGATATGATAAAATGAAATGACTATTAGGATCACATGATATGGCAATTGTATTGTTATGCTTATGTAAGGATAAAAACACCAACAATTACCAAGAGAATATGGGAAGTTTTAAGAAAGCAATGCAAACAATTATCAACAAATAAAATGCTGTCCTACCAAACAAATTAGATGCAAGAATCTTTGAATCACTTTCTCTACACTAACTAATTCACAACTAAATGAAGTATCAACAAAATGTGACGCACTAAATTCTCTAAATCGACAAACTATCAGCATGACAGAAGAAACAAGAATTACAAGCCACACACAAACTGAGACAGAGAGGTATTACCTCTTTTTGAAGCGCAGTAGTTATTTTCAACTACCATTAAGCATCCATTCCTTGCTGGGGCAGAATAAGCGACAGTGATTCCTGCAACCAGATTAAATCTATGAATACGTGAAATCCATTTAGCACATCCAAAACAAACATTGCCCTTAAATTAATTAGACGCCGTCTGTGCAGACCATATCCAAGGATCCAATGTCCCTCTCACAACAGTGCATGTACATCAAAACATCAAGATTCAAGATTACAAATAGGACCTCATGATCCAAACAAAAGCTCATTTGCTGCGGTCCCATATAGATTTATTAGGTGAAGTTGGGGTTTTGCTGCATTCTTCTTCATTGCTTTACGACGAATTTATAATCGTGATACAGAAAAATAGAACCACCCACATGTACTAACAATAACTCAATAAGCATAACATACATTCCAAGCAGATGAGACCCTATGTCGAATATCACTATGCTCCTCCTGGTAATATGGGCTTTAATACACAGCACCTAGATTATGTTTAGTCTTTCAATCAACTACAAAGCTATCAAATCCGTATAAGAAAAGAATTATTCATCATGCCGAAACTGTAATTCAGTAATCAGAGATAGATATCCTTATTTCGAAACTCTCTTATCATAACATCATTTCTTGATGCACTCATTAACTAAAAGTTACCAAGTTCCCACTTCAGTTTCAACTTGATAGTAAAAAAAATTAAATCGAACTAGAGGTTAAAACTTTCTTACCGGCAACCAGATAAACCACCGTGGCCAAGAAAATGATCATGGAGGGAAGGAACACCACCATCCAATAGTAATCCACAACCTCCTGGTCCGTCAGATCAAACGCGCCGCTAAACGAATCGGAGTCGCCGCCTCTCACATTCATCGGCAGCGAATTCAGCCTCCGGTCACCGCAGAACGGCCGCTTGGATGCGTCGGCGGGAAACACAATGTTCAAGCTGATAATCGAGCAGACGAAGATCGCAAGGCAGATGAAAGCCACGGACGCCATGAGCATCGGCCTCTGGAGCTTCCCCCACGCGCGGTCTTCTTCCCGGAGGCACTCGTACTCGCGCTTGGGCATGAACGCCTGGCGAAGCGCGTCGCCGATTATCTCCATCTGGAAACTCAGTCGCCGGTCAACAAAACCCCAGAGCTCCGAATTGGGGAGATGACTAGTAGCAAAACCCTAGGAATTACGATTTTTTTGGGGCCAGAATCTGGGGGCGAGTGATCGGAGTGTGATTGGGGGAGTTGGAAGTTGGAGATTAGAAATGGGTAAAGCCTAAGAAATGTCAAAGAGAGAAGTCGGTGGGTGTTGGAATTGGGATAAAGATGAACTCCAATATTTACGCTAGTTGCCGAGTGAGATTTGGCGGGGTTGGGCTGTGCGGTGGCGCGTATACTTCCACCAACTACTTGGGTTCGTTGGACTGTCCAGTGAATTGGTAGGTTATACGCGTTAAGCCGTTAATATTAATTGATTAGAAGTTCTAATAAAAACCGGCCGTCACTAACTATGGATGGAACGTTCTGAATTATTCTGATATATGATCTTCGGTCACAACTTAGTTAGGAATGTTAATGGAGTTGTATTTCTGCTTTTCAAAATAATTGAAGACGTTTACTCTTAATTTGATCTACCCACAAGGCCACAATAGATTGGGGATATGGCAGATAGCTCTGAGTTTTAGCCCGTGCAACATTTTGCTTTTATATGTTTACTTAGCAAGTATACATGCCTTGTTAATAACCATAACTAAGACAATTTTTAGCTCTAGTGCGTTTTGTCTTTGTTTATCTATTTAAATCAATGTGTATATATATATATAATCGATTAGTTTTTCAAGCTATATTATAAATTCGGTTTCATGTTCGATTTGAAATAACATTGTTCATATGCGCTAGTGCGGTTTGTCTATACATGCCTTGTTAATAACCATAACTAAGGCAATTTTTAGGTCTAGTGTGTTTTGTCTTTGTTTATCTATTTAAATCGATATATATATATATATAGTATGTTTCAGATGCTGACGTTTGTACTTTAAGTTAAGGTACAAAATTGTACTTTTTGTCAACTTTCTGACCGAGTTTTCACATGTTTACCGTCCAGTTCTTATGTGATAATGTATAGAGTACCTTTGCAAATTTTAAGCCAATTTGATAATCATTAAGTCACTTAAACATGTGTTTTTTTATTATAGACATGAACGGTTCAAGTTCGACATATTCAATCCGTTTATTGGTTTAATCTAGTTAGATACCTTACCGATTACCAAATTGGTTGAAAAAATTGCAGAGGTAATCTATATGTTATTACCTAAGGACTGGACGATGAAGATGTGAAATCTCGATCGGAAAATTGGCAAAAAATAGAAATCTGTATCTTAAGCTAAGATGCAGATACCCTTACCGGATAAAGAATATATATATATATAAATCAATTAGCTTTTCATGCTATATTATAAAATTCAATTTCATGTTCGATTTGATATAACATTATGCAGAGGCGCTACATAACTTACCGGTTTATATATGAAACTCATCATCTTTTTAAGTTTGAATTAACTTTTGTTTGCATAACAAACATCTTCACCCTTTTAGTTCCACATGGATTAGTGGTAACATTTTCACCCACATTTATTACTATTCAAGAACTAAAATCAATTAAGTCGATGAATGAAATAGTTCTATTCAATCTGAATGTAAACGACTTCAGCACAATGGCCATATTACCACTAATCTCCAAAGTTAGCCCTTTACCGAGTGTAATCTCCACGCGCCACCAAGTGAACTCGGTGATGTCCTTGTCCCTCCATTATGGTACTATAATTTATTTAATATGCTTCTGTGGCAGGACCCACCCATCCATATGATACAAGAGAAAGTACAAATAGAGACAACTTGATTACTCTTTTGATCTCCCGAGATGAAAATGAACTTGCCAGAATAAAACCCCAGTCGGTATCTAAACCTTGGAGCTTTCACAAGCATTCCTTTTATCAGAGCTCTCTGATAGCTTCCATGGCTTCCCTCCAATCTTTCTCAAAACCCGCCTCGCAAAATCCACATCTTACCAGAAAGCCAGTTGGTCCTTCGCTTAGTTCGCGTTTAGTTTCGCGAAACCTTGCATTTTCAGGACCTGGGTTACGTTATATTCAACATGGGTTGGGCAAAGAGATGAAGATCATCAGAAGCTCCAACCAAACCGAAGCTGTGACTGGTAAAAATTCACTCTTTTCTTTTTGGTCAAATAAATTCACTCTTTATGGTATAATTGGTATTGGTCTCTGCCTCTATGGTAATCTTTTTGAAAAAAAAAATACAGATTCTGTGTAACTATTGATTTTGATATTTACCAGTGAGACTAACCGAGTCATTTTGTATGCCAGATTACAGCATTCAAGCTTCTGATGTCCCACTGCTTACTTGCTCTGAGGTCCTTTTCTCTCACCTTTTTCAATTAAAAGTTAAAACCCCTCCTTAAGATAAGATACTACAATGTTCTTTGAAAGCAAACTGCGATAAGAGTGTCACAATATTTGGTTGACTTGGTTCAACACTTCTGGTGATTTATGTAAGAAATGGTGATTTAGTGATTGATATATACTCATCATGATTGGAAATGATGGTAATTTTGTTCTAGGTTGAGCATGTCTCCGGTTTTGATTTTATTTGTTCCTTTTTAGAAAGGCAATGAAAAGGCTAAAAACAAACCGCGAAAATCGAAAGGGCACGCAGGAGTTTCTAGCCATGTACTCTAGCATTTTTGGAGGTATAACTACAGATCCAGCTGCTATGGTGATCCCCATTGATGACCACATGGTCCACAGAGGGCATGGGGTTTTTGACACTGCTGCTATAAAGGATGGGTTAGTAGTGAACCATTCAATACTACTCTATGATCCTAAATGTTTAAAATGAGAGCAGTTTGGTGATTTTATGTTTCTGTGCTTATGTCTACATTATAGATATCTATATGAGCTGGACCAGCACATTGACCGTATTTTGAGGTCAGCATCCATGGCCAAAATTGGCATACTGTTTGATCGAGAAAGTATTAGAAGCATACTAACACAAACAGTGAGTGCTTCTAAGTGCAAAACAGGATCACTAAGGTACTGGCTCTCGGCGGGACCTGGTGATTTTCAGTTATCTCCTTCTGGCTGCAATCAGCCAGCTCTTTATGCTGTTGTAGTCCAAGACAAATCGCCTTTTAGTTCAAAGGGTGTTAAAGTAGTAACTTCGTCGATCCCTATAAAACCACCCCAATTTGCTGTTATGAAGAGTGTGAATTATCTTCCGAATGTGCTTTCAAAGATGGAGGCTGAAGAAAAAGGTGCGTTTGCAGCGATTTGGCTGGATGGTGAAGGATTCATTGCTGAAGGGCCTAACATGAATGTGGCTTTTGTCACAAAAGATAAGGAACTTCTGATGCCTAAGTTTGACAAAATACTAAGTGGCTGCACAGCTAAGAGAGTGTTGGCGCTTGCAGAAGGCCTGGTAAAGGAGGGTAAGCTGAGGGGAGTGAGAGTTGAAAATGTGACTGTTGAGGAAGGGAAGAAGGCAGATGAGATGATGCTTATCGGCAGTGGGATTCTTGTTCGCCCTATAGTGCAATGGGACGAGCAAATCATCGGAGATGGTAAGAACTGAAAGCTTAATTTCAATATGTCACGCAACTTTAGAATACTTAGTTGACTTAAACACAAGGCACATATATGCAATGCACTTTTTTTTTGTAGATTAACTGAATTGGCCACGTACACTTTGCACCAATTTTCTGCATAAATTAGTTTCTATGTTCATGAGGCTGAACCTAATCAGTCTCAGTAAATATTTTGGCTTTCTTTTGACAGCTTTCATTATAAAACTAGTACTGTTCACCGCGTTGTTATTGCATCTGTTGTCCTCCAAATATTGTGTCTTGGTAATGGGGAATTCCGGAATCATTCCCCTACGTAGTGTATTTAAACATACATCTCATGAAAAAGTAGCTTAGAGACTTTGACTCCACCATTTGAAGGTTCATATCAGTGCATGTTGTTGTCATGTTGAACTGGTGTTGCTTAGAAATGCTTTGAGTCCATAACTAACCGTTCTTGCTTCTTCTTTACAGGAACCGAAGGACCCTTGACTCAGATTCTACTGAATCTGATCGTCAAAGACATGGAATCCGGCCCCCTTACTGTCCGAACACCTATTCGTTACTAGTTGATGCCGTCTGATACTGTCAATCATGTTGAAACCTCAAGCACCAAACCAGCACTACCCAATTGTGACAGTTATATCCGCTGTAAGCTTTGGAGCTCAGCTCTCTTGTAATTGAGACTAATAAAGGCAGTTTACATAATTTGCATAGCTTTCGCTGTTTCAAGCATTGCAGCTTGAATATTACTAATGATTGGTCAAACTTGGATTTGGAAACCAAACTTGGTGACCGGAGAAACAATCAAACAAATTAATTCATAATAATTCTGATAAACCAAGAGGAATAGTAGATAATTTACTGCAACACTGCTTAAAACAGAGAGAAGAGCACATAAATATTCCAATGTTTTATAATATAGTGGAGCATATGTTATGGTGCTTGCTGCATAGTTGTTACCTAAGTTGGAGATTATTCCTAATTGCAAAAGGGATGGGTGCTTGTTTGTTTTGTACTCACCTTTCTGTGTTTGAAAATATTTGTTTTGATCCAGTAGTGGGGCGGTTATCAGAGATTAGAGGTAAAATTATTATCCACTTGTTTCTGTGATGGAGCTTTGTGTTTGGATTTTCTGTATGCTTAGCAGGTTAGAGATTGTGATGATGAGATCAAAGATTAAGACATCATTTTCATCAAAATTGGCACAAAATGTTGGGCTGGACTTTGTTTCCATCCAAAATCTACTATACAAAATTGATGGCTTTAGTCGAACCACTTAATTTTTTTAAAAGCATGTATCATGCTCAATTCTAATTAAATGGGACCAATAATTCTTTTGTATAATCGAGATAAGCCGACTATGGACCCGGAATATTTTTCTTCCGAGAAAAAACTCAGAAAATTGAATTGAAATATGATCGGAGTTGAAACTTGATAAGATGCATTCATCATGCTAGTTTGGTATTAGCCTCACTAAATGGAAACATGATTAGGATAATTAATGGAAGCCTAATCAGAAACAAATACTTGAATAACAAAAGTCGGTGACGAAGAGAAGACTTAACGGAACTTAAACAGTCAACCGTTAATAAAACTGGTAGGCCAAACAGACGGCGTAACCCAACCACACCTCTTTTAAGGCCCCCAGGCCCATTACGTGGAGGTTCCTGATTGGCAGTCAAATTATTTCCCTCACCGAAAGAAAGACACGAAGAAAAAGCAAGAAAAATCGGTTCCTCAACGGAAGAGAGCCTGAGCGATCTCACAGACTCCGAGAGAGAGAGAGAGAGAGAGAGAGAGAGAAAGCCGCCGGAATATTCCTTAAGCTATCAGCGATCCTGCCGGAAGGAGTTTACGGTGATCGGAGGCGCGTGTGCGTGTTCGGATCCGGCGAAGGAGCAGGGATGGTGAATTCTATGGTGGAGCGCGCCACGAGCGACATGCTCATCGGTCCTGATTGGGCCATGAACATCGAAATCTGTGACATATGCAACCACGACCCTGTGTATGTGCCGCACTGGATTTCAATCTCTCCTTTTGTTTTGGCTTACTTTGATTGTGGTCTGAGTTTTCTAGTGGTATTGGATGTGTGTGTCATCTGGCATATGAATTTTGAAAGTTAAGAGAAATAATGGTGGAGTTTGAAATGGTCGTTGAATTTTGATCCAACAGTGAATTGGCTGGAAATGTGAGAATAGAATTCAAGAAAGTTAGAATTTCGTGTTGTATTACTTGTTGATTTTGTTTGGATCTAGAAGCAAGCGGTACGGTTAGCCTAGGCTTTTGTATGTCTACATTTGGGCAGTTCCAACCTGTTCGATTCGATGTGTGTTAGTCAGTGTTTGCAAAAGGATTGGTTAGTGTACATTAGTGAGCTGAATGTTCATGATAGCATCGATTGTCGATTTATTTTATGGTGACTACGAGTAAAGTAAGCACGGGAGAGGGTGTAAAGTGATGAGAACTCTTTGAGTCGAAACTGTGATGTATAGGTTTTCGCGTTGATTGAATGTATTTGTTATGCTTATGATTGAAATTTTTCGTAATAGAATACCTAGATTTGAAGTTCTCCTTTGGTTCTTATATATCAGGCAAGCAAAGGATGTTGTTAAAGGCATAAAGAAGCGTCTTGGAAGTAGGAATTCAAAAGTTCAACTTCTTGCCCTTACTGTAAGTTTCTTATGTCTTGTTTAATCCAGTGTAGTGGCTGATTTTTTGTGTACTTTCATTAGTAAAAGATGTTAAATGTTAAGTCAAAGTTAGTTCTAGGTGTCATAACAAATATGCCCCGTCATATAAACAACCTGTGTATGCTTGTACTATTGTATGAGCTCCTGGCCAGTTCCTGTTAGTCTTCATTTAAAATATTTAGTTATAAGTTATAACACAAAATGAATGTCGTACTAGGATAAGGTACCATATTTTAAAAGTTAGATGTGGTGTAGAAGTAATATGCCAGGCTGTTGGGAATATCATTGAACTTGTATGTTAGTCTCTTATATTGTAAATGCTGCTGATACCTTCATACCTCTTGTTGTATATAATGGCTTTGTATTACAGAGTTCTAAAATTGGTTTTATTTTGGTCTGCTCGCTTTATTCTAGCTTTTGGAAACAATTATAAAGAATTGTGGAGATATTGTTCATATGCATGTTGCAGAGAAAGACCTCCTTCATGAGATGGTAAAAATAGTTAAAAAGAAGGTATGTGTATCTCTTCAATTATTTGATTGCAACCCAAATGCTTTCGCTATTCACCTCTATTGAAAATTGTTCATGGTATATTTGTATTTTGTAGCCGGACTATCATGTCAAAGAGAAGATACTGATATTGATAGATACCTGGCAAGAAGCTTTCGGTGGCCCAAGAGCAAGATATCCACAATATTATGCTGCATATCAGGAATTGTTGGTATGTTCTTGAAGAGATACCTTGAATCATAAAAAAAATAAACTCAACACCACAAGCATTGACAAAACTATAATTAGCAGGAAATGGTTACTTCCATTCCTTAGACAGTTGTAGTTCTTTATTCTTCAACATTGTCTGACAAAAATGATTTCTTAACCTCAGCGTGCTGGAGCAGTATTCCCCCACAGGTCTGACGCAGCTGCTCCTGTATTTACACCTCCTCAGACGCAACCATTGTCGTCACTCCCTCAAAATCTGCAAAATCTAGATAATCCGAGAGACATACCTGAGCCTTCTGCAGAGCCCGATTTCCCAACATTAACGTACAGATTTACCTCCTCCTCTGAATATATGCTTGATTTATGAACATTCTGTCAACATAATAGCATTTCTTTGCATTCAAAACGGTATTCAGTGGACTGAATAGTGTTTGCCAGGTTTTTTGTTCACCAGTATGATAATTAGTTTTTGCCCTTATAGATTTTTTTAATTTTGATTGAATTTTCACGTGCTGTATTGGGATTTGTTAGAGCATTAGGTGGATGGCTTGAAGAAACATCCAATAAAAGCACTTTGTTAGCTTTGCTTTGCTCTTGTGTTTCATATTTTTATCGTGCATACATCGGTGCAATTTACCTTTTATCTTTTTCAAAACTGAAGAATTTTGACTTTAGAGGACTGGGGATGATGTCATTTCCTATGTTTTGCATCTTTTATGGGGGAGAAGAGTACTTGTATCCCATTTATCCCAACCAAACTCCAAAGAAACCAGCAGCCGCAAATCCCATAGTGTAGAAGTCAATAGCATTAGGATCATTTCTCATTCTTTATGATATGCATGGTCAAAGTTTTGTATGTTATCATGGTTGTTTATTAATAAATTTGTCTTTTAGCTTGACTGAAATTCAGAATGCACGGGGTATTATGGATGTCCTGGCGGAAATGCTAAGTGCTATAGATCCAGAGAACAGAGAGGTACATATTCTGTTTTAGATATGAAGAAATTAATCTTGCAGTGTGATATTAATTAATGATATGACTAAATATTTAGTTGTATATATGTGCTTAGCTGTGTATTATATGCATTCACTTCTAAACAAATCTTGCTCCCTTCGATTTCAAAGAGAAAACCTCTAACCAGTCAAAACTCAGCGAGCATATATGCTGAAATATATAGTGAAGAACAGTCTTCATGATCTGGATTTTAATGTGTTGATAACTTAATATCGAGGAGTTTAAAATTGAATTAAGCAGTCTGCTGTTACGAATCCTAACAAAGTAATCTTCTGTAACAATAGAATACAGACTAATACTAGTTGGCTGAATCTATTTGAAATTTATATTCCATTGTCACTTCATCTAAGAGTAAATGTGACATGAAGTCAAAAAAAATTATATATATTTGGAACTTACATTTTTTGTTTTGTTTTAAAGTCCCAACTTTTCTGACATTTATTTATCATTGGCAGGGGCTTAGACAAGAGGTTATCGTTGATCTAGTTGAACAGTGTCGTACATATAAACAAAGGGTGGTACACCTTGTTAACTCGACCTCGTAAGTGCCCACTATTTGAGTAAATTAAATTCATGTAACATTAAAAAATGCTAAAAATTATTAAAGACATTACTAGGATGTGTTCTGTTGATTGTATATTTTATATATATATATAAGTATTTGCCATGGTATGGTAATCTAGTATTCTTTACTTATCAGAGTTTTTCTTGGTCAGGGATGAATCACTTCTGTGTCAAGGACTAGCACTTAATGATGACTTGCAGCGTCTTCTTGCCAAACATGAAGCTATTGCTTCAGGCAATCCAGTTCAACCAGATAAACCCAAGGCAGAACCTTCTGGAAATCTTGTAGATGTTGGTGGTCCTCTTATCGACACTGGAAGTGATAACAAACAGCTTGATGGGAGGTAATTGTAATTGCAACATATCTACAAGCTTTATATGATGTAGGACCAATCCGGCAGTGTATAAATAGAATACAACAGCAGAATTGTAGGGTCTTAGCATCCTATCTTTAATTTTGGCATTTATGATATATGGTTCTCATGGGGATCTGTGCCAATCATGTGTCTTCAGTATATGATTGGCACAGATCCCCATTTTCTGCAGTTGCTCAGGAGTTGGGACATTATTGAGAATATGCCTTGTCTTCCAAGTGGTTGATTGAGAATTAATGTACTGTGTTGGATGACCCGTGTGCTTTAGTTTTCAAAGTCGTAACTTTTAGAGCACTCTGTAGCTAAGAAAAGATAATTGTGATTCTTAAAACCAAAGAAAAGATAATCGTCATCTTTCTCAAGAACAAAATCAAGTTCGTCTTTTACTAGGTTTTTGAATTGTCTGTATTTGTTGGCTTCTTTCTACAGATCCACTTCAGGTGCTGGTGCAAGCTCAAACCCACTTAATCAGTTATTACTTACTGGACCTCCAACTACTAATGGTGCAACTCCTACGACAAAGGTTGATCCCAAGATGGATCTTCTTAGCGGAGATGACTTTGGCTCACCAAAGGCAGATTCGCTGGCTCTTGTTCCTGTAGGTGATCAACAGACAAGTAGTGCTCCTGTATCCAATGCCCTTGTTCTTATGGACATGTTTTCTGACGGTAACAGTGCCCCAAATCCTCCTCATGCGACCAACCAAACCAGTCCATTAAACCCTCAATTTCAACAGCAGCGGAATTTTCAAGGCACACAAGGGGGAACTCACCCAAATGGAATTGTCCCAAACATGGGAGCACCACAGTATGAGCAGTCACAGTACGCGCAAGGTGGTGGTCCTGCTTGGAATGGTCAGATGCAGCAGCCATCTTCACCAGGATATGGTGCATTTTGATAGTTTTTAGTCGTTTTGATCTTATTGTTGTTTTATGTGGCACAAAACAGTACATTGCATTCACATTCTTTTGCACATAGGCAGATACAATCACCGCATGCGTACATCATGATTATGACTTCATTTCCTTGAATATTGTTAGATAGAAATGTGAGATTGATCTCCTATCCACTTCTGGTGATGTGCCAGCAGTTGGTGATTGCATAAGGCATAAAAAATATTTATGCTTTGCTATTTATCCTGTGCTTTTGGATACTGTAAATTTACAATGCTCTTACATTTCACATGGTTGGGCAGGTTCACCAACCAGTGGATCACTACCACCACCCCCTTGGGAGGCTCAGTCAGTAGATGATGGAAGCCCAGTAGCAGGTTCTCCATATGCACCACCAATGCAAGTCACTCAAGTGGTTGTCACACATGCACAGGGTGGTTTCGTTCCACAGGGTCCTCAACGGTCAACTAGTGACCCGGTAGTTGGTATGTACATTCAACCAATTACAAGTAACCATTTGTCGGCAATCAATCAGCAGGTTGCTCCAAGCAGTCAGTTGGGTTTGGCACCTCCTCAACCACTTCAAGGTCCATCTATGGGTATGGTTCCACAGCCACCTACTCAAGCCGGTCAAATGTCATCTGCGTACCCTCAACAAATGTATGGCAATCAAATAACCCCCTATGGCTATGATCAGCAACAACAAGCACAATACTTTCAGCAGCAGCATCAACAAGGGCAATATTATCAGCAGCAGCATCAACAAGCGCAATACCTTCAGCAGCAACAGCTTCATGCGCAATACTATCATCAGCAACAGCAGCAGCAGCAGCAGCAGGCGCATTATCTTCAGCAGCAGATGCACGGTATGTCTGTCAATGATAATGGTATGAGAAACGCCTACCAGGCTCCTACATCATCGTATAACCCGCCTAGCAGGCCAGCCAAGCCAGAGGACAAGCTGTTTGGAGACCTTGTTGATTTTGCAAAACTGAAACCATCAAAACCGACTGCCGGCACAACTGGTAGTCTCTGAAATTGTTGGTGGTTTTTGCCCCTTCCCCATTATTTTGGCCACCTTAGTTGATTTGCCTTTTTTTTTTTTTTTTTCTCTTTCGTTATATATAATTTTTATATGAGATTTTGGCTCCAAATTTGGGTTAGCACATTGTATGGCATTGGGATCATGTACATTCTTTGTAGAAAAAAGAAAAAAGAAACCCAGACAAAAAAGGGAGGCCTTGTGGATTAGATTGAATTTATGAAATTTGCTTTTGTCAGTTTACTTTCCAATTAGTCTGAACCTTGTTTCCCATCTGTTTGATTCTTGATTGTTGTTGGGTAAGCCTGTGGCCGCCTGGTTTGACGATGTGAGGGTTTTTAACTGGTCGTCAATATGATTACCAACGCAACAGTGTAGATTCGAGATATAGCGATAACTTTCAGATCACAGCACAAATAATGTAATTCTCCATCCAGCCATGTAATTTGTTAATCACAACAGTGTAAACCTTCCTCATTTTAATTACATTGTAGTCTTCCCAACTCTGATTAGTAGTTGAGTTACTAAAAACCTCTTGATTAGAGTCCGTTCTTAGCCGTCAAGAGGAATAAGCGTTTTGACATGACCTCTCACCACGATTAATCTATTATTTTTCAATTACATGAGAGACGTAATCACATTTATTTTTCTATTCAATAAAAAGAACATTTGAACATGAAACCTCATTTATCGTTGAAGTCTTGAAGACCAAAACACGAAGACGCTAGAAACCTTGGTTTCTGTTTTTGGATGATAAAACTCGTCTACTGACGTGGCGCTTTGTCATTTGTAGACGAGAGAGTTCTTACAGTACCCCTTCCCGCACGATATATAAAACCCAATTCCTAACTCCATCGTAAAGAAAAGGGTTCCCTCGCAGATCTTCGACTCTCTCTCTCTCTCTCTCTCTCTCTCTCTCTCTCTCTTCCCGTCGTCGCTTCACCGGAAAAAGGTACGACTCGTAAAATCTTCAGTAGTTTCAATTCTGATAGAGACAAAATCAGTCGTCGCTAAACCATAATTGTTTTTATGTTTGAATCAAACTTTCAGCTCAGCTTTAATCTAACTCAATATCAGAAATCCATTCGCTTATGATTTTTACTGTTTGTTATGTACATGTAGGACCAATCAGAACCCGTTCAGGATATTGGGCTTTGCGGTCTAGTGCTTGTATACTAAGCTTTACCATTATTAAGATGCAGGTTAGTTGAGTTTTTGGGGGTTTTTTGTGTGTGAATGCTTTATCCTAATGCTGCTTAGGTTTAGAACATTAAGAATTCGATGAGGGTTAGCTTAGCTGATTAATACTAGTTTCGGAGGGAAATATGAGGCAAACTGGTATAAAGGTGAGATATGAGGGAGAATAAGGATCAGATATGCAGGTTGAACATAAGTTTTGGGAGCTGAGGGGAGAACGGTAACCGAAAAAAGACATAGGGGAGTTTACTTAATGATTGAGAGAGAACATGAAGAGAGTATGAAGCCTCCTTGGATGGTTATGAATGAAAGAAACTTAAGTGATTGTTATGTTGCGTACGGTGTCAGAGGTGAATTAACTGACTATGGCCTTTGTTGACGGATTAAGGTTTTGTGCAGGCATCAAGAGCTAGGCTTTTCAAGGAATATAAAGAGGTTCAACGAGAGAAAGTTGCAGATCCAGATATTCAGTTAGTTTGTGATGACTCCAACATATTTAAGTGGACGGCTCTCGTCAAGGTAAGCTCGGTTGTGTCAAGTTGAACTTGGTGAATTATATGGGTTGATCTCAACTGTGTACTTATTATGTAGGGACCGTCGGAGACTCCGTTTGAGGGTGGAATATTTCAGCTGGCTTTTGCAGTGCCCGAGCAATATCCATTGCAACCCCCACAAGTCAGGTTCCTGACAAAAATCTTCCATCCAAATGTGCATTTCAAGGTATGAAAACTCTCTGATATGTTTGAACTTGAATTACAGCTTCTCTAGAAGACTAAAACTTTCATGTGGTACCTTATGTTAGGTATAATCCAAGTTTCAAAATGTGGAAAGATTTCTAAGATGAGCGTGCGTTAAAGGCTCCAAGATATTTTAGTCATGGATTTCAGTCACCTTTTTTTAGGAGTACTTAAATTTCTTCTGAGTTTGAAGTAGCCTTTTATTCAGTAATGAAAATTGACTTATTTGAAGCTCTTTTACTTATTCTTGTTTTTATTGGGGTGGGGGCCACTCATTACTGTTAACTTCTTGAAATCCATGAGTAGTTGTTTCCTGAACTGGGTTTATCCTCTTACAACTAGTGCTATATCACCAACTGAAAACAACTTCTGATCCATATAATAAGTTGTTCCTCTAACGCAGACAGGAGAGATATGCCTTGACATCTTGAAGAATGCATGGAGCCCTGCTTGGACACTTCAGTCTGTCTGTAGGGCCATAATTGCTTTAATGGCTCATCCAGAACCTGATAGCCCGCTAAACTGTGATTCAGGTAAGTTAGTTATACATTTGAATTTATCAATTCTAGCAACCTCAATGGTCAAGAGCCAGAAAAAATAACGACAAACAGATGCTTGCTCATATTTATAATCTTCAAAGGATGCTTAACACCATAAATCTCTTGCTCTTTCACTTAAAAGTGGGCTAGTGACTGTTCGTTCAGTGAGTCGATACCTCCTATAGGGCAAAATGACAGAAAAAGGCAAAGTAGGATAAGATATTGTAGTTTTAGTTTATCAAAGAACATGTTTTGTGGGATATGAAAATATGTCAGATCCTGATATTTAGAGATCCAATCTTTTGATGTACCTTCTTTTATTCCTCAGCGATTGATGTTCCTTGCAGGCAATCTTCTGCGTGCTGGCGATATCAAGGGGTACCATTCCATGGCAAGAATGTACACTAGGCTTGCCGCCATGCCCAAGAAAGGGTGAAGTGTTGTAAAACTTCTCAATTGTTGTGAGGGTTTCGGCCACTGTGTATGGTATTGTGTAATAATACTGTCAAATTTCATTGGGGATCAGCCAGTCTTTCTGTTCATCACTTAAACATGTATAAAAATAATAGCTAGTAGCAACATTCATTTTCCAAAGTATCTTGGTTCTGTAAAAATATTGCTAGAATTTGCTGAAATATAGCGGCAGCTAAAACAAAATGTTATGAACCTACAAGAACCAGGATTTCACACTGAAAAAAGAGTTGCTAGATTGCAAAGACGGTTACCTAATGTTGTGAAGAACCAGGTAGGAGTAATTCAAGCTGAAATTAACATGGAAGTAAAGTCAACAGGTAAACCATCAAATACCTAACAGTGCCTGGAAAATTTCCTTTTGTAAGAACCTGTTGTGGCCGTTACCGCAAGCAATCTGATAACTTGAATCAAACACCAGCCAAAGTCTCCATATATTGAAAGTTCAACACCCCCTTAATATTGGGTAATCCAACACGTAGTTCCTCCTTACTTGCTCGCCTGGGAGTTAGCTGAAAAGATTTGGAGATGTTGCTTTTGAGATTATACCAGAAGATTTGACCAGGATTATGCAGTAGCAAGTATGAACTTTCATCTCCTTCAATTTTCTCTCGACTAAGATAGAGAACAGAAAATTTCATCTTTCTTGGCCATAATAAGGTAGTGAAAATGCGATCAAGTTCAATATGATACTTAAGACGAAAACCAGAGTAGTCTCTCTCTAACTCCAACACTTGGATATGTGAAGAATATATATCAATAAGATGCAAATGGCTGCCACCACAATGAGACTCCTGAAGAAATCCATACTTAGACTCATGAGTACGTCTGTCAAGCTCAAAGACATGTCCGACTCGCTCATCATTTATGTGGTAGTATGAGATCTGTTTAGGATCCCCTACCCAATGAACTGCGCCATTGCAGTATACCACTCCATTATATTTGGGATGACAATCGAGATTACTGAAGGAGGACTCGGCAATTCTCCAAGATTTAGTCTCAGACGAATATATGTCTATGAACAAATCCGAGTCCCAAAAGCTAACTCCCCGGAAGAGGAGCAGCTTGTAATGAGGTGATCGGGAAGGGTCAAATGCCAAAGCCTGATGGGAGATGTAAGTGCTTACATGACCTGGATAGATAATTGTGGAGAACTGATTGGTAGTGGGATTGAGAACGTAGTATCGTGGTGGTATAGTTGTGACTCTGGGACAACATAAGAAGAGGCCATTACAGGACTGGAAAATCATGATCTCATGCAGGTTTGGAACGAAGTTAAAAGGATGACATGAGTTGGTGGAACACGGTAGAGTTTGGTTTGCATGGTTACTACTTCTAGGGTTATGACCAAGAGCACCAAGAGGGATGAAAGATAAGGCAGTAGTGGATCTGGATGGATAAGGGAAGACGGCAGAGACGGAGGGGCTGAAATTTTGAAGGGTGTGGCGGCGACAGAATTTTGGGTCGGAGATAAGAGAGAGCCAATGTTTGGAGACACATTTGAATCGGACCAGAGGTCGAGCTGGTAGGCGCACAAGAATTTCAGTAAGGAGCTCTTCTATACTGGCCACCTGCTCCATGTCATCCTTCTTTTTCTTGGAGAAATGCTGCATGTTATATCTCAATAAAATCTCTCTGAAAGTATTTTATAACTCTTTGGGCTTTATATAGCCATCAAATCTGAAAAGTAATACTGAATTATAATGCATTACTAATCCTAATGAACAAAAGATAGCAGTCAAATGAATACGTCTATGAATCGAATTATTCATCCTTATTGATTCCTAATGAACAAAGGAAAACAAGCCGAGTCAAATAACCCGATTAAACTATGAGAACAATTTTCATACATGGCTATTTTACTATTGAAAGAAGAGAGTATCGGTTTAGAATTTAAACCACAAATAGATTTCTGCACGACCATGGCAACTGGCAAGTGAAGCTAAGGATATACACGAAAGGAGGGATGACATGCCACATCCAACGAGCTGTCCGACAGGCTCATCATCTATGTGATAGTACACCATATCTTTCTGAATCCCTACCCAATGAGCTGTGTCATTCCAGTATACCGCTCCATCGTAACACAGCTTAAAACTGTGAGATATCTCTTTCTGTCTCCAACTTTTAGTTTCGGACATGCGAGAATTAACATCACGTACGACTATATAGAAGAAAGAAGATCACCTTGTAATGAGGTGATTTGGAAGGGTCAAAAGCCAAAGCTTGCAATTGATTGACGATGTTACCTGTTTGACCTGGCGGAAGCATAAGTGTGGAGAATTGGTTGGTAGTAGGATTAAGAACATAGAAGTGATAGACCGATGGGGTTACTAGTTTTCTTCTGAAGGAACGACATAAAAAGAGGCCATTACAGGACTGGAGAATCTCGATCCACTCATGCAGGTCTAGAACGATGTTAAGAGGGTTGCCTGAGTTGGGTGAACCAGATAGATTTTGGTTTCCAGGATCAAGATCATTTAGAGGGATGAAAGATAAGGCAGCAGTGAATTCGAATATCATAGGAAAGACGGCAGAGACGGAGGAGCGGGGGTTCTGAAGGGTGTGGATCGGAGATAAGAGAGCCAACGCTTGGAGACACATTTGAATCGGACCAGAGGTCGAGCGGGAACGCGCACAAGAATCTCAAAGAGGTCTTCTATACTGGCCACCTGCTCCATCTCTAAGATTTTGTTGTTTGATTTAAACTTATAGCCCTGGTTTGATCTCAGATTTTGTTTATTGATTCCTAATCCTAATGAACAAAAGTAAACAGCCAAATTCTAGATGTATAAAATCAACCAATATTCATTCCTAATGAGCAGAGGTAAACAGCCAAATTCTAGATGTATAAAATCAACCAATATTCATTCCTAATGAGCAAAGGTAAACATACGAAGTCAAATAAGGATAACCGATTAAACTGACATACTCTTCTTACTAAGCATTTAATTTGTTGCATGGTTCTTACATACTTCACCAATAATGAATACAACATAAATGAGATAACCACAACTCTCACAGTTATTCTTACAAGCGCCAAGAAATGACAGACACATCTATTATACACTGGAAGAGAGATTTTAGACAACAATTTTCACCAAACAGCGCCTCACCACATGAGAAATTGATCAAACCAATGGCTTGCCTCTTTTACCATAAGAGCGGTCATTTGGTGGCCGATGCCGGGCTCTGCTATTAACTGAGTTTAAACAAAGTGGCGAATATACATCAGCTATGCCAATTAATCTCCAATTTGAAAAAAAAAAAAAAAAACAAAGGAAACACTACTTTGCATTTAACTGTAAAATATGGGATGTAGAGTTAAAACTGAATATCCCGCTTTCTACATATTCTGATGAAGGTAACTTGTTTAAAGAGAAGGGGATACCTTAAATTTATCTGCAGTCTTTGCAGCTTCGTAAGCCTTGAGTGCTCTCGCTTTAGGAACGTCTAGACCAGCGAGTGGACATCGAGGATCTTCTGCACCTAATATTTGGAAAAAGTTTACATGAGACTGGAATAAAAGATATGATCTTTCATGACCAGAAACAAACAAAAAAATTATATAGGTGATTATTCAATTGAGGGTTAACAGAAAATTTGACACATTTGAGAGCATTGTAGGACTTGTCCAGCCTTCAGTGGACAACAGAAATTTCAGGGGTTATAATGATAAATTTAAGTATTGTACTGCATTATAATCTGGGTATGATGATTATTGGTTAAAATTCAAACAAGGGCTTACCATTTAAGATCAATAGAGGACGCGGTGCAATAGCTGGAACCGTATAGGGAGAATCAAACTGAGAGGCCAGACCTGGAGCAATCCTATCCCACACCTGTTCAGATATGTAAAATTGGTAGATGCATCCAACTTCAGTATGCTACCAAACTCTATCCAGATATTACATCAGAACTCAGGAGAGAAGTATGCAACTAACCTTCTCCACTACTTCTTTGTCAATCGCACTTTTGTTTAGATCAGTTTGTGCTTCTGGAAACGCAACCAACAAAATAAAAGAATCAGAGAACCAAACACAAAAATAGCTCTGCAAATTGCTATTAAAATGGACATCAAAACTGAACATTATACTATTTTTTACCTTCAAAAACAGGTTTTATACTGGCAACTCGAGCTTGCCACTTATCATTCTCTAGTGCCCATCGAAACCCCTACCATAGTAGCATAAAGGGTGAATTGGTTGTACTCCTATTTTATAAGCATAGAGGTAAATGAATTAGACATGATACCTGAACACCAATTATAGGGACAACCACTGCATAGCGGGTGTCAGCAGCAGCAGCTAGCCATGCATGCATACCTGCATTGCGTTTTAACAAGATCAGTTCTTTTTTCACAAAATTCATGTTGAAAAGTTCCCATCTTATGAAGTAATCTTTGCACACCTCCCAGTGATTCACCAGTGATTCCAAGCCTAGCAGGGTCTATATCCTCCCTTTGTGTTAGATAATTTGCCAATTTTATCAAGTCCCAGACCTGCCATAATAAAACTTGCATCGTTCAAGAAACAAACCATCAAAGTACTAACCCTAATTATTTCACTAACAATACTTTCTCAGGGTAGAATTTCAACTATGTTTCGATTTAACTATTACATGAAGATCGTTAATAGTTGTGTAACTATCTAACTTGCAGACAACTTTATAAGGGATTTTAGTAATTACCGTATCGAATAAGAAAGGCATTGTATCACCCCTTTTCCATGCTGATATGAGAGCCTGCACATGAATAAGATTACCAATCAAAACCAAGCCTTGCTCTTAGAATCAGTATTTATATGATGCTTTATTTTTGCAGAGATAAGCCAATGAACTAGCTCTTAGACAGTAAATGTGTCAAACAAAACAGTTGCAGATTGTAATTTTAGTATCAATAAGCCAATATTTCATAACTAAAGTGCACGGCATAAGAATACCCACATCTCGGTAAGTGGTTCTATTGGTGGCACGTTCACCATGGTAGCGAGAATCAATGGCAATTGCTACATATCCCCTCGAAGCATACGCCTGGAAAAGAAAAGCCAAATACACCTCATTTCTACAAACTGTGGTTAAACAGAAACAATGATCATAAACAACTATTTGAGGGTGAAACAATAAAGATCAAACACAGCTACCTCAAGCAGTGGTCTTAGCCACTCTTTGTTCTTGTTAGTGCTATGCAGAAAAACAACAGCAGGCTTCTTCTGGTCACCATTCTCCTCCTTCATGCTCAAAATCAACACAGGTAACCTCCCCTGCTCTCCTGCCTATCAACTCAATCCAAAATTTACCAACACAATTTTTTAAATCATTCCATCCTAACAATCTCAAAACAAACACAACAATTACCTCAGTAATTAGGTAAAGATTTTCCTCCTGAAGCTTCTCCTTAAAGTTAGTAACGTTAGCCTTGGGGCAAGCATTCATTGCCTAATGTACAATACCCAACAAACCAACAACATTTGAATAATACAACAACAGAACTCAAACCTTGAATAATACAACAACATTAGACTTAGGAATCAAACGTTGGACGCGAGAACTCAAACCTCGCTGAAGCTTGGAGGGTTAACCTCCTGAAACAGAGGATCAGTCACCGGTTTCGCCGGCTCCACCGTCAACGGAACTGAAACAACGCCACTTTTCATGTCACTGGAAACTTAAAACTGATGACCGATCAATAAAAAAAGACAAATCACTTCTGAATAAGCTCACCTTCGCCACATCGCCTGCTACTCAACACTTTGTGAAACTCGGAACGAAGCTTCTGGGCGTCAACAGCTTCCTCGGCCATTTGGGTGATCTGAGTGTTGCGGTTTGATCTGTGTCTTGTCGACTGAGACAGGCACCGGGTTTTATAGGGGAATATTTGTGGCGGGTACGGGCCTTGGCGTTGCCACGTGTGGGCCAGGGGAGGTGACACGTCGGAGAGGGTGGTGGGTGGTGAATGGGATGATGGTGATGATAGAGTGGTGTGCTGCAGAGGTAGAGGGATGATGAGAGAGTGGGTCATTGTGATTTTAGGAGAGAAAGGTTGTGTTTGTGTTGGTGTAATTATTGAAATAACAATATTATTATTGTTTTTGGGGAAATAATAATTACAAATTGTGAAGGTGTTTTTGGAGTGTTGTCTCATTGATGATAATTCTGGGTTTTATGAAGCTCTTGATATGGTTAATTTGAATTTGGGGGGTTAACTTGATAAGTTAAACCTAAAGCAGATGGTGTTTTGGGTACAAATTCTTGCATGAGGTGAAGAGAGAGTTGATCTTCTTGGACTATAATGGGATTTATAGTCAATTTTTATTCGTTTTGTTAATGCATGATTCTGGTTTATGTGCCTTATTCTGATTCGATTCGTTTCTATTTTAATCTATACCAGCACACAAACTTTGTCCGAACAAAATAAATGCAATTTTGATTAGCACTCATTAAGATGCAAACAAAATATATTATTTTCATATGTTGAGAGGGACATCCTGCAATTTTATGCTAGAGAATAGGATATAACAAAACCCCAAAACTATCTAAGTCCACAAGCAACAGTCCGTTAAGGATTTGAGTTCAAGAGCTTGTATTTTTGGCGAAACTTCATTGCTGTAAACAAGTTTTTGTTTGAATGAAAATGACCAAAGGAAACGAAAGCAGTAGGAAGCACAATTCAGACTGATCAAACAAGAGTAGGAAGATGCAATGAAGCTCCACCAGACTTGAGTACAACAAGATTGATTTCATGAAAGTCATTTCGTGGATTTAAGAGGCTAAGGTGACGGCAATGTTCCAAGGCATCTATTTGGGACGCAATGAGAAAGTGGATAAATGAGTAAGGACTGTCTCCTAGTTGGACATGATGGGACGAAAAGTTATTACAACTGTTGTGCAACTTACTACAAATTCTAGACTTCAAAATTATCACAACTGTTGTGCACTATGCATGTATAACACGCAATTGGGACGAAAAGTCGAGCAATAACAAGGAAAAACCCAGCTATCTGGATCGACACAATGACATTTCACTAAAACATCGATAGGCCAGAGGTACATGAGTAGAGGCATAAACAGACAAAGAAACTATCATGTATCAAATTACTGAAGGACATAGAAGGAGTCATGTATCTAATAGCATAACAAACTATTCCCTGATATTAGTGTTTCAACTGGAGAACAGCTATGTATTATGCTCTCCTCTGCTCTGTAATTTTTTTTTTAGGGGAATGAAACAAATTCCTCAGGCATCAAGCCAACACGAGCACAAGGCTCTAACGATCACAAGGATCATGCAAAGGGTGACAAGCCATCCTAGGCAGGCACTATCTATTAGACAGAATAAAACTAAACTAAACGTAATATAGGGTCGAGACCCGCTACACTACCTACACTCACCAAAGGAGAGGAGCATTATTAGAGAAAATAAAAAAACTACGAGCTAGCACAATACGTGAAATCCACAAGGCCCACAGAAGACGGCTAACTCAACTATATCAACTATCTATATCTGATCTAATGTCGGATTTTCGGTGAAGCAAGTTCTCATGTAAAACTGTGACTGTGAGGAGCTAAATATTAAACAACAGCTCTTTTAGCAAGTTTAAAAGTTACCCAGATTTCACGGCATCATACATCAATATAGAAAGCATAACAAACATAGAGCTATTTTTGGGTTCAAATTCTGCTGAAACAGAAGGGTCTACTTGTGACTAGATTCTCCAAAAATGTTTTACAAGACCTAAGGTCAACTAATATATGACAAGAAATCATGCCCAAATATCGTGCACAGTGATAGCACTTGAACTAATTCTATCCTAAAGTAACGATTCTATTAATGTTAAATTTTATTGCCCGGTATTATTTTTCAAGGCCATTCCAACTCCCGAGACATAAGTGACTACTGACTGAAGCACTTTACCATTTGTGGAAGGAGATTTCCCAATGTCATTGCTGCATGTCACTTTCTGGCCCATGGGTTTCTTTGGGGTTCCACCCTCCACAAGATCCTTTTGGATTTCCCTCTCCCTTTTAACTACAGGAGAATACATTGTTTCTGCAATGTGGAAACAAATGAGTAAGGACTGTCTCGTAGTTGGACATGTAAAAAACATATGTGGTCGTCATATAGGGTCCTGCTTCATTTTACCATATTTGACATTTGGTAACTCGTTCAAACTTAGTTGGATCAAGTAATTCTACATTTCAAAAATGCACACCTTTGGGCCTTAGTTAGCAATTTCCCTAGTATATAATCCCATTTTGGCTTTCAACAAGTATAATTTTACAATTGAACTTAAGAAAGCTCACCTTTTATGCTACCACGAGTTATAAGAACGTTCAGGAAATCCCTGAATCCTGAGAGGACAACCCTCTCCTGCTCTTCATAAACCTCTGTGCAACCTATTTCCTGAGATTGATTCTGAGTTGTGCTTTGACTATTAGTCGTGTTTCCATTTGGCAGCTCAGCTGCCATAAACATCTTATCATCTTCATCACACATCAGGGCCAGTGTTCCAGGGGACATTGGCCTACTATTTTGCACATCACCTCCATCTGATCCAGAACCACTGCCACCATCTTTATCCGATTGATTCATTACCAAATGG
This sequence comes from Argentina anserina, assembly GCF_933775445.1. NCBI lineage: Eukaryota > Viridiplantae > Streptophyta > Magnoliopsida > Rosales > Rosaceae > Argentina > Argentina anserina. The sequence goes on along the minus strand of NC_065873.1, from coordinate 27,517,520 downwards.
TCGCCATGCGCAGAATTTTGCTCCTGTTCCCTTTTACTTTCTTTCCCCTCTATAGTGGCTGAAATGGTAGTAGTCTTATCAACCGTCACCTTTTGCCTATTTTCTGTACATGTTACGGTAGAAATTGAGTGTTGAATTACACAAAGGAAAGGACAAGCAACTCATAGCATATTAAGTTTACACAAGTTGAATGGAACTCAAAAGATAGCACATCACTCGATGCACATAAACAACATCTGACCAGACTCTAGTGATCCAGTAGGGGAAGATTGGTTATACACCAGCGAAGAAGTTATCTATTAGATGCTTATATGTATCAGTATATTGACTTGGACTACATGCCAAACAATAGGTCTCCTACATCGTAGTTCAAAACAAAATCAGAAATATAGTACCCTAAAAGAAACTAAAACACAATGGATATGACAAAGAAAAATACAAAATGGAAAAAGGCTATGCTTGATGTCAGTTAATAAACGTAACTCATTAGCTCCCCAGTCATAGGCGTAGGGAGGGTAGGGCGAGAAGGGCCAATTGACCCATCTCAGTTTCTGAAGCTAGGCAGCCATTGCTTGATTATTGTGCTAATTACATACAGATAACATACATAATGACCCTCCTCACATAAGAATATCTGGAAATGAAAGGAAGTTATGGCCCATTCATCTGTAGAGTTCGTTGCTTATGTAGTTTTTTACAGCATTTATTTATTAATAAATAATGATTTTGCCCTATAATCCATATATAATTTGTTTGATTATATGCTTCACTTTTATATACTTTTTTTTTCTTGTGTTCTCATGGTCACTATCTCTTTTTGTTTGACATATCTATTCTAGATATAATTAAATTAGCTATTGTATGTATAGATAAATTTGCGTGATAAGGAGTAGTTTAGATAAATAAGTTGATCAATTAATAGAATAGATTTATGATTTGACATACGCTACAAAAATGTACGTGTACAAGTTAATTAAAATATATAACTATACGAAGAATGTCCCTTTGAAATCAGAAGAATGACATATAAAATAATTATTTGTTTCTAATAACCGTTATGTTATGTTATTTCATAATGCTCGTATGCGTTTACTACGATCGGAATTATTCAAATTTTGACCCTCCTAAATGATATTTCTGGCTACGCCACTGTCCCCAGTGTTATTTTATTAGAGAAGTTAATTCTAGTAGCTCAAAAGAAAAACTCTGAACCTAAAAAGGTGGCCATTTCAACTGAAAGTTTGATTCTTGGGCACACAGCCAATGGTAAGTTCACCTACTTCCTAAGGTTCAACCTCATATTAACCCCTAAGTTTCCTTATAGGGTGCACACTGCACACACAGGCACACAAAGACACACATATAAATAAATTAAACAATATAGATAACAAAGGCTACAATAATGAGATGCAAAGATATCGTGCAGAAAAGAAAGATGAAAGTCTGTATATAGCCAAACCTGCAAGCGCCTTTGCAGCATCTTCTGAAACTACAACCAGACGTGAACACAGTTCCTTTATGTTCTCAGGTTGGATGATATTTGCCAACATAGATCTTCAGTAATAAAACTGACAACAAGTTATATATTGAAGGAAAAATGGAAACCAAAAAAAAATTTTTGACAGCAATTCTGAGAACCTGTATGTGGTTTTTGAAGATCCTGGTACTGAAACATGAGGAGTAGGAACAGATGACAAAGACGACGATGTCATCAGAGGTCCTAAGTGATTTTCCTGAGTTAAGTCAAAATTTGAAATAAATAAAAATTATTTATAAATAAATATTCAGCCAGTTGGCTAAAGTAGAAAAAATGAAAATGGAGAAGAAAAAAAAGGACCTAGTTTGAACTTAAAGAGATTGCAATGTTTCATTATTTTATGCATCAGTGACAATTTAACAGCAGCATAACCATTCATGGTGTGATCTCTAAGCCAGGCAATAACAAGTTTATTTAATTCTTGACACATTAATGGAAACATCATAATGCATCCTTCATTGTAAGCAATCAGTTTATCTTAGCAATACTCATATATTCTAGTAATCTAACAAACTGTACCTGCTGAGCCTGTGTAACACGTTGAGCTGATTGATCTCTGGCTCCAACGCCAGAAAAAAGTTCATCACTCGGTCTTTGTCTAGACACAAGAGGCCCATACCCAGAGGATCCAATGGCCCCACTAATGGCTGCATTTGCATGTTGCAAGTTGGCTATCGTATTGTGATCTTCATGAAAGATAGCCCTTCTTTCTTCACTTCCATCAAAGTTCTTGCAGTCCATGCATTTACAGTTTTCAGAACATAGAACATTGGCTTGGAAGCACTCACAATACTTCTTGAGACACCCAGATTTTCTGCAAGCACATCCTTTGTGGTGCTTTTGAACCTCGCCAGCCTCATCCTGAATACGTTTAAACAACTAGTCAATGCACTCTGAATTGGATCTGTTAGAGTTATCAATGCATGCTTGAACAAAATATATGAATACTTAAATTACTAAACAGACTGTACTGGCACAAGTTACTTACAAAGAAAATTATGTGATACTGTGATAAAAAGTATAGCCACTAACTACTCAAGATCCAAATAAGTAAAGATTAGATACCCAAGACTCGCGAGATTCATGTGGACTGCTAGCAATCTTTGGTCTGAATGCTTTTGGGTTACGCTCTAAAATTGCTCCAACCGCATCCTGCCTAGCAGCTTCATGGTCCACGTTATTATGACAATTCAAACAGTTGCAGCCTTTACAATAAATTCCAGCTGCAAAGCACTCACAGTACCTGCCAAATGAACAATCTTTGAATCATAGTCCAACCAGATAAATTATGAGCCACCTCTGTATTCATCTAAAGGAAGGTAGAGGCCTTATGTGATTGGCAAAATTCATGCATATGCCCTATCAGGCTATAACGCAATGCTATACTGTATCCCCAAGAAAACATTTTACTAGAAAGCATGCATGAGAGCAGCACAAAGCATTTCAAGTTTTCATTCAGGCAGATTGAAAGGATATGTAAACTGAATTGTACCAATAAGGCAATAATGTAAGTATCTGTAAAATCTCCATATGTAATGTGAGAGAAAATCCACAATTCCACATAGGTGTTTAAGTTCAAATTAACAAAACATCATAGGGGTAAAGCACAGATGGACCATTCTACATGCTAAAAGCCAAAAGGAGGATTATGTGTCCTTACAACTTCAGGCACCGGGAATTTTTACAATTGCACAGCTTTTGCTTCTTTGGAGTGTTGTCTTTAGATTCGCTGCGGGCACGTGGTTTAGGAGACTCATATCTCCTGAAAAAGCATATGCACAAAAAATGTCAGAACCAATATAAACCAAATATTACGCAACATTCAACATCAGTTGGATTGAAAAATATGCCTATTAAAACTGAGGTGAACCAAAATTGATCACATAAACAGTAAAGCAGTTGGAAGGCACGGAACTCCTACGAGGGAGCATTATGCACACAGACCAAAGACCTAAATCACAACCTCCTTTCTCCCTCTAGCCTCTTTGTACCAAAACAAAGCATTAAATGCATGTATAAAGTCAGGCTCTTCAGTCTTTACAATATTCTCTACGATTAAAAGAGCTAGTCTTTAATCTCACCGCCATTTTCCATAACTAATATTCTCTCTGATAAACCATCAATGTGCATAGCTAAAACAAGTACATAAACCCACACATTTGCACTTCACACTAACCTTACCTATTCTGCAATGTTTTCCAACCACAAAGAACATAAATTTCCAAACTTCACATACAAAATAACAGTAAAATTCAAATCTTTCAGCTATGAAATTTAGTACCTAGGTGGAATCTGAGCAATCCGGCCGTTCACCGGCATCGTCGGCCCCACCGGCCTCGCCTGGAAGTGCAAAACCGTCTGCGTCATATACGGCTTCGGCGATTGCGCCGCCGTCCCCTGCTGCTGCGACTGCAAGGCCAGCTGCGCCGCTGACTTATGCAACTGCTGCTGTGACTGTGTCTGTAGCTGTGGCCGCACCCACGGCTGCGTCTGTGGATGCGCCCGCGGATGCGGCTGCGGCTGAGAAACTGGCGGCGGCGGCGGCGGCGGCTGTAGCTGAACCGACGGAGGTCCAGACCGCTCCGGCAACGCGGCGTTGGCGGACGGCTGGACAGGAGGGGCCGTGAAATCCAATTGCCTCGCCAATTTCTTCGGCGCCGCCGCGCCGGAAGCCGTTTCGCTCTGCTCCATATAATCTCTCAAATTCAAAAAAACGAGCACGGAAAAATTGGCCTTCTCTCTCCAAATCTCACATTTAATTCAAATAAAAACTCCTCAAAATCGTTGTAAACACTCAGACTACTCTCACATTAAACCGATCTGCTTCCGTACCAGAAACCTTCGCGGACCGGCCGGAATTCCGCGGCGGTGAGATAACAAGTTACGAAGCAAAAAATATTTGAAAAAAAAAATATCGGAGATTTAGAAGGAGGAGAGAATCGAATTAGCTGAATCGGAAGCTTCTGGAAGCCCCGCCGCCGATGAGAGAGCGGCGAAGGCTGAACGGAATTGGGGGATTTCGGGAGATTAGGGACGATAGATAGAAAGAACCTCTCGCTCGCTTTTAGTCTCTTTTTTCTTTTTCTCTCCCTCTCTACGTTTTTTGAAATTCAATTTCCTAAATAACGAAGGGTCTGATGAGCCCATTGGAGGATCGGACGGTTCAGGTTGAATGTTTCATCGACGGTGGTGATTTAGCGTGGGAGTGAGGAGGAGTCGGGAGCCGTGTGATTTTGTGGGGTATTAGGTTTTTATCTGGGAAAGCGACGGGAGTGGAATTTGGCGCTAATTGGAGTCCTGGGGGAGGATTGAGGGGTTGGTGAATGGGGGCACGTGGAAGGTGGCGATTGAGTGTGCTTGACCTAGGGAGCTAATGGACGGCTGAAATTCAAAACTATGGAGAGAGAAAGGGCGAGATTTCTTTTTCTTTTTTTTAATGAATTGTCTCGCGGCGGCTCAGCGTAAATATTGTGCCCTTCCTTTATCTACTGTATAAATATTTTTTGAATTATTTAGAAACATCATTTGGTCTTGTATTTATTTTGTTTTGGATTACACATTTATTCGGTATTGTCCAAATTTCAAAAGATATATAGAAATAAGTGTTTATTATTATTAATCCAAGTACACGTTTGTTACAAGGTTTGCATTAGCCCTAGCCTCTTTTAAATTTCAATTGTCCTTATTCACTTAAATATAAGGGCGGGGCCATATTTTATCATGAATTAGGTTAAACAAAAATTACAATTATTTATGAGTTAAATATAAAAATTTGAGGTTAGCTACTATTTAGATTTTAATTTTTACACTAAAAATTAGCTAGAAAAATAAATTTTGTAGTAATTTGAAATTGACTATTGAGCCCACCGTAGTCATGTGTGTAGCTACGCCCTTACTTAAATACAATTAACAAAACACTCATGGAATATCTAATACGTCCTCTTCATTTTCTGTTTGGATTCCTCTGCTCTTCAATTTCCTTTCCATAGTAAATATAACTATGATTTTATGATTTACTATGAATGCTAGGTGACGGTCGATGTTGGGTCTTCATTATTTTTGAGTCATGGTTGTTCTTAAAAACCAATTTCGGCACCCGGGGTGTAAGGTTATATATTTTCAGGTAACTCTCGTTGGGATGTCTCTCGATGCGTCAGGTAGCTCCAAAGGTTTTTTAGAGTAACTTAGGTCTCACTTGGTAAGAAAGGTTTTGATATTAAGAAAGTTGGTAAGAAAATCTGTAAATTTGATTAGGAAAGTAAATTTCACTTGAGATCACCACTCAAATGACCCTTTAATTTCACCTCAACAAAATATTACACATGTTCTTATTGAACTCACACCGTGCAACTATATCAGTTAGCATGACTGAGGGCGAGGATGAGTCACCCACGGCGTGTCGGCAATGGTTCATATTGCGGGAGAGGAGGGAAGCCAGGGCGGCAACATGCTTGAAGAAGAAGAAAATCTGACCAGTTACCTGCTCTGGTTTTCCTTAATTGGAATTAATATATGGTTTGGTTATTGTGTAGCTCGGCGGCGCCACTATGAGTGTTACGACTACAATAGTAGATCGGTAAAGTACGTCGAATTGCATGTACAAGGAGGCGAGAATAATGAGAAAAGATTCAAAAGAACAAACTAAGGAGAAAAGTGAACGAACTTCCCAAACATTATGCTTTCATAATCACAATGAGTTTTGGAGGTTTGGAGGTACATGGGTCCATCAGTCCATGAACTACATAAAATCAACTTGAATGAATTCCTATTTGGCCAAAACGTGAATTATGTCTCAAATCTCATTCTATATCATGTAACAAATTAACCTGGTCTGTTGGTTCTAAGAAAATGCATCATGTGAAGTGGCAGTCTCCGCTTAGAGTCGGCTTAAAATTAATGTTGATGAAGCTTTTGACTCTAATGGAGAAAGGTAGTATTGGTGTTGTGTGTAGGGAGGATAGTGGAAGGAGTATTATTGTGCTTGCTAAGTCATATCTATATGCTAACTCAGCTCTTGCTATGAAGGTCGAACCGTGTAGAGAGGGTTTGCTTATTGGAATTTGCCAAGGTTGGGAGAATGTAAACATTGAAAGTGATTATTTTTGTGTTTGTGTATGCTGTTAATTATAGCATAGTGGATATATTAGAGGTGGGTTGTATTATAGAGGATTGCAAACAGTATCTACGTGTTTTGTCGTCCTCCACAATAAGTCACACTTTCCGAAAAGCAAATTGTGTTGCAGATAGATTAGGTCATTTTGCTTGTGGTGGAGATTTAGATACTGTATGGTTTGAGGAGCCTCTTGAGATTACACATAATGTGTTCTACGTGGATATATATGGTTTTTCTCATGTAGTACATGATTTTAATTTTACGTCCCCCGTTGCATAATGTTTTTATTATTAATAACAATTGAGACACCTAGTCCCTGCTAGGTGATTACCTTAAAAAATGGTCATGCGGGATAAAAATATTGATTATGTGCGTACGTGTTTGCTTCCTGGTCAATGAATATATTGCAAATAATGATAACTTTGTACAGGGATAGCATCAAAAAGATTTTGTATAGGTTTTTCTATTTGATGAATTTTACTTATATACAAATGAGACTACAAAGAAGAGCCTATACTGCAGCTGATATGAACTTCGATCCAGGTTATAGGCAAAGGAGTCATCAGAGGGATACATTTCGGTAGTTTTCGTACTGTTTGCTCTAACATATATACATAATGCAATTAGCTCGAACATGAAAATGAAAATAATTTTATAATGTTAACTCTTTGTTAATTTTCCCTTGCAAAACTTCTAGTTCGAACAAAACTTATCATATGAAGAGATAGATATAATTGCTATCAGTGATCCATACAAATAAGCACCTCCAACATACTTGTTCAGTTATTCGTAACAACGATATCATTTACTCTGTTGGCATCAACTTTTATCGCTATATATCATGATGAAAAGAAAATATATTTTAATCACTTTCTTGTATATTAATTTCATGAGTTCCCTTTTCTACAATTTTCACCCAAAATGAGAAAACTATAAATCGAAATAAGGTGAGATGCACGAAAAACACTAATGAAAATATTAACAGAGAGAAATAAGAGATCTGTCGACACTCATAATACAAAATTTTGTTTTGGTTCAAACTTCCTTTCTTTTCATTTTGAGAAGAAGTTTAAAAAAATATTCAGAATCCACTGTATCACTGTACCTACCTTTTGGACAAAACTAAAGGAAATATCAAACCAGAGAGAAAGTGAATCATCCACTCATCCTCCCCCATCCCCACTCAATCAGCAATATCCTCCGGCCCATTTTCTGCTCAGACGCGCAGCTCATTAACATCTCTCTCTCTCTCGATCTCGATCTCTCTCTGGTAATTACCAAATGGATCCGACCTCCACAGTCGGAGTGATCGAGAGAGGTGGCCGGTGACGGATCCGGCTTCTACAGTCGGACTGAGAGGTGGTGTGCTGCCTACAGAATATGGGTACAAACTTGTGGGCAATTATAGGTTCAAGGATTACTATATTTGAAGAAGTACACACTTTACGATGAACTGCTGGATGCCAGGATCAATATTTTGACTACTCACCCTGCTCGTCCTGATAGTACAACCGATTCAACGAAGAAAACCCCAAACCTGGCCAACGGACATCTCGATCGGTTTACCTGAACCCCACATTTTTTATCTTAATTACAATAATTATAGATTAAATCGCCTTCATCTATATATAACCAAATTATTGAGACTTAAGAGAGCACCGCCGGTCCACCATGCTGCCACCGACAGTTTTAGCAGCTCCACTGAAAAATGAAGGCCGTACACATAACCATACGCCCTTAATTGGCTCATACAAATTATGTTGGGCTAATGCTGCTAAGTACGCGCGCAACCCGCTTTCTCCTAAACCTCAAGTACGTACCTAGGTATACGTACGTATACTCCTGAGGCCCTGAGTCCCTGACACCCCTATCCTTCTGCGATTCATTTAATCTGTCTTTTCCTTACCTTGTAGCTAATACGTACAGAAGCATTTGGGTATTATATATAACATATGATTGTGATTACTGATTAGTTACGAGGCTAGGGTATGAAAATACCAGTAATATATACCTTAATTTGCTCTCCCAGTCTCTCCCACCCCACGTCGATCAGTTCAGCACCGCTGCACCGGCCTCGATCTAAACAGACGCGCTTGGTTTGGTTTAGGTTTTGGGTTAAAAGGGTCAAAAAGTGCATATAAGTTACTTTTTGTGCATCAACTCAATGCCCATTTTTTGTGATTTTTCAAAAAAAAAAAAACCAATTTGGTTCACTTTGTTAGTGTTAATATATTGCTGATTAAAGATTTTAAGTTTTACGAAAATAATTAGTATTAGCGCCAACCTCATTTTAAAAAGACTATACAACAAAAGAAAAACTTTGTTGTTGCTAAATTCCAAGGTAAAGTATAGCTAGCAAAGCTTCCTTCTCTACGAGTTCTTATATATATATGTACGTATATTGTTTCTATGTTTATCTTCTTCGATTTTACTCATTAATTAGCAGTAGTATAAGTACTACTACGCAGGGTGTAATGTAATCTACTTATGATCGTATCATGTGCATATATACATGCTACTGCTAGTTAATTGATGCAGATCGAGTTATGATGATCGATTGATGTTTGTGTGTGTGAGAGAGAGTTACTACTGAAAGGGAATCCCAGTTTGTACAAAGTTAAGATTTTGGAAGATCTGTGTTGGGTCATATTCACATGCGCAGGAAATGATACTATGGAAAAGCTAGCAAGCTGGTCAGTTTTACTCAGTTAGGCCGGTTTACTTAATGCAGCGTGGCCCAAAACCATCAAATTAGCTAAATTAATCAGCTGCATACGTATCCAGTAACTAATTAATTTCCCCTAAAATATTTTTTTCTGAGTTAATATGGTTGATTATGGTACTAATTTAACCTAGCTACGGTCTAAATCATCCTCCTAGCTAGTTAATTATATGATCGATACTGCATAATAATGATCGATCTTCCTCCTAATTTGTCTATCAAAACTTTAGTAAACATATACTACCTCTTTATTTATTATATTCGATCGCCATACATTCAATTTGATCACCATGCATAGGTGATTGCATCATTTGCATGCATCCCCATAACCCCATTTTTACCTCCAATTTGATGTAAATTCCGGCCATCAGTACGCCAAGTCTCATAATTAAAACCTCTAAGTGAATATTGTGGTCGAATCAATAATGACTCAAGCCATTAATTCAATAATTCGAGAAATGCTCTGACCCGGAAAAATAATACGAGAAAAGGACAGATCGATTAAAACGAAATCCATGCAATATATCAGATATTTAGATCTACCAGCGAAGGTTGATTATTCAATTTGATTGAATTGTTTCAAGAACACAACTATTTATTGAATTGATTCAAGAACACAACTACACAAACAATTAAGCAAAGCATTATGAAAGCGAGGAAAATGGTAGGTAGCTAGCTAGAAGGAATACTAGACAATATTTTCATCAGGGCTTAAACGGATCATAGCGAGAGATTCAAGGCTGGACTATATGTGGTAGATGAGTAGATGTATTCTATATAAACGAATGCGACACATTGTGTACGTATATCACGGAAATATTGATTACTGGGTCAAGTTGCCTTGGGAAATCGACGAAAGGGAAATATAACCAATACGTACGTAGAATACCCATTCGACCATTCGACCTTTTCTTTCTTCTCGATCGATCTGTTATTACGTACGTACTTCTTAACTCGATCAGCCATAAGCATATATCATATAAGATCGAGCAGGTTATAAATTTGAGGAGCAGACAGAGTTCTTGGGTCATGGAAGCACTTTCTCTGCAGATCATTTCTTTAATCTTGTATACGCATACATATATATAATGGGTCTTCATGTGAATATATAACTAAGATGTCTAAGCAGATATATATTATACATGGAGAGGGCCCGATCTCCTTAATAAGATACTGATAACTGATTCCTGATGTATATTAATTGAATTATATGTTTTCAAATCATTATATATTGGTGCTAATTAAACTACTAATGCACCACAAAATTTACATCTGTGAAAAATTCAAACTGCATGTAGGGATCTTGGTGGTCAGATCGAGCTCTGTTTCTGACACAATCATAACCTGTTAGGTTGATGGTTTGGTGCAAAACGTCGACACCAATCAATTAGCTCTGTTAGAACTTATATACTCGATCTACATTAGAGGTGCCATGTGTAGACGAAAACTGGTGCACTCTAGCTAAATGAGATTGATCGCACCAGCTAAATGAGATTAGTAATTGACAAAACACTTCCTCCCTAGTTAATCCAGTAGCTTTAATCTTCGAGATTCAAACCGATTGTGTCGTCACCACTGGGTTTGATGCATACAGCTAGAAACCAAAACGCGTCTCTAAAATTGCTTTAGTCAGCCAGCCATGTATAGACAGTGGACAAGAGTCACAAGACAACTATTATTATTTATTTATAGTAATGGGGTTTTCATGAACAGTGCTCTCACACACTTTTGATGCCATCTGCCCATCTGTATGATTAAAGTTAGCCTAATTGATTCAGTGAATTAATATTCTCTAAATTTATGTCAAATCCTGCTAAGTTTTCTGTTTGAGATATACTCAAATGTGATTAACCCAAAGAATTACAATATACGAGACATCGTCAGAAGGTAAAATGGAAAAAGATCGACCGGGTGATCTACATACGTACGTTACGGCTGGTGTCAATATCCATTGATCGCGCTTAATTAATTTCATTTCCAATTTATTGTGCATTACAATTCAACTTTCTTTCATCACCTTATGCAGATATACATGTGGAAGTTTGATTTGTATGCTCGACTGCGCCGTTCATGACCGATAATAATTATATCAACCAATGCTGTGTTATTAATTATTCTTTGAAGACATTAGATTCCCCCATTGCGTGATTGTTTCATTCTTCTTCTTTTACAGGGGAAATCAGTAGTAAGACATTATACTACGATTATTAGGCTGAATTGAGATTAAAGATGCATGCATTCAAGTAAAAACTAAAAAGCAGTGATCGATAAAAACTAGAATTAATTGATAGACGTTGCCTGCAGGGTGCGATACTACTCCTAGCGGCCGGCAAGGCCCGATCGAGCAGGCCATTATTGCTTCTCAATATCGACACTTTGAGGTCTCAAGATCTGAACCAAATGCCGCCCCAATCGACATATATAGCTGATAAGAACGTACTGTTGTAAGTCCGATCTCTAAGAGACAATGGACTTCTAATATGCGCGCCTCAGAAAATCCATTGAAGTTCAGGACACTGAATATGTATATAGTTCGACGTGCTCGTCTTAGTTTCGCATGAATCAAGCAGGCATGTATAGACTAATTTACGTGTATGTGTACCTAGCATTGATCTTTTGATCTTTTTAGGCACATATGTATAGGGTCCATATATCGATCGGATACCTCAATTATATATAAAGCGCTCGAACACACCAACTATCTTCCTTATTTGATAACTCCATATATATATATATATATATATATATATATATATATATATATATATATACATATGAGACAGCGTCCATTTTGGATATAATTACGAGGTTCCCATGCATGTTTACAATGTCTTTCAGTTCTTCATCCCTAATCCCGCTATAGAAAGCCAATCTAATCATGCACGCAGTTATAACCACACCAATCGCTGCACCAACGAAGAATTCGGTCTGACATCACCACCCATATAATCAAGGAAGAACTATGTGAATCTTTAATATCTCTGAACCTAGTAAGTTTTCAAGCGTTGAGTTCGTCAAAAGTGAAAATTGCACGTACGTAGTTAGAACGTAACTAGCATTGAAAACATAATCATAGTATAGCTACTAATCGATAGCTAGAACATACCTTTCCTTTTATTTGTTACAGTTAACATGCGTGTCATATCTCAGAGACTCGGACCTCACTCGTATTTTGGATCTTTCTTAATTTGGCTCGGGGTTTTCACTATGTTTTTCGAGAGAGCGATAATAGATGATCTCAAAGAAAAAACAACTAGCAACATGAGTAATTAGTATGTGTATCCGGAACACAACGTGACACTGTCATGTGTTGTACTCAGCCAATCATATTATTTCATGGTGTGGTAAATATGCACGTGGGAAAATAAAAAAGTATTTTTTAAATATGGGTAACCAATAAAAAAACACAGTAAAAAATGAACCAATAACGTTAAAAAAGTACGCACGTAGACTATGTACCGGGTACATATAATGATTTTTTCCGACAACATATAGATGATCTCAAGTTGTTTTTTACGTACGAATATACGATGAGAGAGAAATTATTATATGTACTTGGTACATAGTATATGTGGCGTACCCTTTTAATATTATTAGTTCATTTTTTACTGTATTTATTGTTGATTGATTACTCATATTTAAATAATATTTTATACTTTCACCGGATGCATGTTTACCATAAAGTAATATAATTGGCTGGATACCCATAATAATTACTCAAATGAGAGAATCAAATTCTCAATCTTCACTAATAATGCAAGCAGTAAAACACAATATTCTCCCAGGCATACAAATTAAATTTCCTACCAGATCTATAAGGATAGAACATTAATAGACATAATCTCAGACATTATGCCACACCTAAAAAAATCTCATTAATTTCGCACATAGCATAAAAAAGAAAGATAGACCTAACCCACCTCCAAAGAAATGAGAGATGTGACAGAGAGTGACCACAAAATTTTAAACCTAAAGAAACGAAATGCGCTCCTCCTCCTCCTCCTCCTGATAAGCTATTCGGCGCAAACGAAAACAATGTGCCTCTAGGGTTAGATACTCTCAACTCCCACAAGAATAATCTAGGGCTTCCTATCTCTGCGAACCCACTCACACTCTCCTCACCCGCGCCTGATCTCCACGCACCAATCCCACCCCAATTAATGGGCCAAGGCATCTTCCGTCCTCCTCGACACGACAGGTACAAATAAACTAAGCTACCCCGAACAGAGCGTGAACTCAACGCGCGGGGCCATTTCCACCGCTCGGCTCTACTACTAGGGTTTCCCCTTTTCCTTTTGGATTGTGATAAGAGGCGCACATTATCGCCACGTGGAGATAATCCATTGGTTAATAGGCAGTAATTTAATATTTTATGTATGTGTCATGGGAGATGGGCATGTATGGAATGCTCCGGTATGGAATGCTTTAAAACCCAAAAATACAAAAGATAAAAACTCTCTCTCATCTTCACTCTCTCTCTCAAACAATCGAGAGAAAATCCCTATTCTTTCTCTCTCTAGGGTTTTGCGAAAATTCGCACTCGAATTCCACTCCGTCAGCTGCGAATCTCGGGTCGGAGCTCGGGGTCGGATCTTCGCGCTCCGGCGGTGACTGTTTTAGTATCATTTTCGCGCCGCGCCGTTCAGGATCGAGCTGAGGAGAGGTCGTCGTCGTCGTCGTCGATTGAATCGAGGTCGGTTTCTTCTCTGGTTTTTGAATTCGGGTTTGGTTTTGAGTCGGGTCTGGATTGTTCGGAGTCAGCTGAGTCTTTTTTTTTTTAGTTTCAGCTGGATTTAAAATTAAAATATTGAGCTCGGTTTACTGTGTAGAGTACGTCAAGTTTGGGCCTTTGCTTTTCGTTTTCTTATCTGGGTTCATTTCTATTAACATGTCCAGGTCGTTTTGAGTGATTTTTAGGTTGTTTTGATGCGGTTTCGTTTTGGGTTAATTATTTAGTGACTGTCAATTAATTTATTTAGTCAAAAACATAATTAACGAACCCTAAATTTGGAGGATTGGTCTGCATGGTTTGAGTTATCAGATTTGGGGGCGCTGTTTGGTTTGCGGAATTGTTTCATTTCATTGACACTAATGTTTGTTGTGGTTGTGGCTGTGGGCTCCTCTAGTTACAAAACCCTAACATGTGGCTTTCTCTTATTGGTCAGACTATGTGAGTGTAAAGTTGGCATCTTTAATGGGCGAGTTAAGATGCGGGAATAAGTTTGCGGTTTGTAACGCATTGAATTAGTAACTGTTGGCTTGGTTTATGTGGATTTGATGGGAGGCTAGGGTTTTTAAGTTCATTTCTTGAGTTAAGTATGGTTGCATATGATTGAAGGTTGTTATTTTATGTGCATTATGACTATAAGAGGTGGCGTTTAACCTTGTAATTTGTTTGTATAACTTTTAAGAGGGTAAATGATTTGATGAGCTTGTGATTTCTTGGTGTTTGAGTGTAAACCCTAATGCTTTTGTTTAGGACTTGAAGCAAGATTTATGGCATGATTTAGAGTGCTTAGGTGGATTCTTACATGTTGATTGATTTTTCCTGAAATATATTGTTTAACTAGCATGTGATAATGATAATTTGTCAACTAATTTCTTACTTGTGTGTGAACATAGGGAGATTAACTATACTGAGATCCTTGAGAGCTTGTTAGATGCTATAACATGTTGAAGGATATGTCAACGGATGATGATAATCTAATTAAGAGGAGTGAACCAATTGTTGCCTCAAAGTCCGTTGGGTCGTTTGTAAAGATTGATTCTATATCCATAGATCTTGCTGATGCGGATGATGACAACAGTCATGGGGGGAAGTGTGAGCATTTCTCCATACGGTAAGCCTTGGAGCCCTTCTTGGACCCTCTTACCACTATGATTATAGGCCTTTCTAATATCTATGAATTCTATGTCGATGTGTATGCGCTGTTAATCAGTTGATCCTACTAAATTGCTATAAGTTTCTTTACCACTCAGTATCATCTAGAAGGTATTCATCAGTACCTATCTATACTGATATAGACTTAATTGGGGAAAGGAAGAGATGTATCACATGCATATTGCATTTCAGATACAGATTATCAAGTATTATAATTGCAAGTATAAGCTGCATGTCATGATTATCCAGCATCTCCTAGTACCTATAAATATTTTCATAGACTGAAATCTCATTGTTGTATTGTGAATTCAGGGGTTATGTATCTGAGATTCGAAAAAAGAACTGGAAGATATGTTGGCCATTTGCTTTAGATGGCGATTCGGACAAGTCTGATCAGGAAAAAAAAGCTGTGCTTCCTCCTTTGGATGCGCCAAAATTCAGATCTTGGTGTTGTCAAAATTGTCTTCGTGAAATTGGTTCTAAAAATGTTAGAAAAGGTCATGGCACGGAAATTAATTGTCATGTTGGATCTAATTCCAAGTGCACTGGTACTCGGATACTATCGACTACAGCTACTGCATTGCTTCAGTCAGATTATCAAGAAGGTCCAAAGTCAAAAACCATTGAGGAAAAACAAACTCATGCTTATACGTATACTATTGTGGATGGCAGTGAGAGATGTCCTTCCTCACGTATCGATAAGAAGAAAAGGAATGGTGAAGTTTCACTCCCAATGATCATAGGTATACTTAAACTGAAGTTTACTTCAATTTGATTCCTTTTCTGTATATATTCGTGCTTTTATTTTTAATTTTCGATGTGGATGTTCATTCAGCAAATGAGAATGGTTTAGCGAATTCCATGAGTCACGAAATGCCTAGATTTGATTCTGCCCAGACAGAAGTTAACACTAGTAGGATGCAGGAGAGGCGTAATCATGTCGCAGGTGATTTATTTTTAATATTATAACTTTAGTTGGGACAATTTGACCTTTTTACCTGCAGGAAATTAATTGAATAGAGGTATATTGCTACTTACATGCTACCTTATATAGTTTTTAACAACTACTATGTTTTGCAAAACAGAAAAATTGGATTGCAATGGATCTGGCAAAGTCTATAAGCCAGGATGTGAAAACAATGAAGATGCTGGCTTTGAGCTTGAGATTAGAAAAAGTAATTTCTGGATAAGAAATTCCACTCAGAATAGTGAAACTGAGTATCACTCATTTGCAGGCGACAAACAGAAGGACTCAATTAATGCTTCTGGTCTATGTAAGGCAGGGATGATCTGCGAGACAGCCAATCCTATCAAGGTTCAGACCAATGTTTGTCGTCCTTTGATTTTAGATGAGTGTGATTATGCATCATCCGAAAATCATGAAAAGGCAAGTGGTTTTCATCGTAAGAAAAGTCGGAAGGTGCGTTTGTTGACTGAGTTGTTGTGTACTAAAGAGGAAGCAAAGACAGATCACACCAAGGCAGAAGATTCTCCTTCTAATATGGTCAATAATACATCTGCAGTTGGATTAGTTTCCCAAGGTCAGGTGTCTCTTCTAGAAAATGTTAGGGTGGGTTCAGGTGAGAATAAGAAGAGGAAGTTCTCAGAGGAAGAAGAAAAAGGAGGCCAAGAGACAAGCAATCCAAAGCTTTTGAGTAAAAAAGTTAAGAGTTTTAGGCGAGATCGAGAAGCCGCCAATGCAATTGTAGGTCCTGCAATAGATGAAAATGCACCGGCCAGAATTTCTTTGCAGGCTGATATGAAGAACAGTTGGAGTAGATATGGAAATGAAAGGAACACTGTTGGTAAGAAGAAAGCTAAAAAAATTCATGACTTTGATGCATGGTCGTCCTTAGCCCCAACTGCAGAGAATGTGCCAATAGAAGCCCAGGAGAAATATGGAAGTTCACACAAGAATGCTACTAATGGTGCATCTTTTAGGCTAATGTATGATCCATCCCAAGTTAAAGGGACTGATATGCACTCTTCCAAGAGAGATAGAAAATCTGGTTTTGTTAAGAGGAAAGGCAAGATGCCACAATCTGATACTGGACTGGCTTCACTACCAAATACAAGGAAAAATGCAGAAACGAAGCCAAACGGGCAAGGAACTGTTCCAATTCATCCTGTAGAAGATGCATCTACTGAGAAAGGCCTAGATCTTTCTCTCAACAGCTATCTGGCTACACAAAGATATGATGGAAAATGTCTTCCTCAACAAGATGGATTTCCATCCTTGTCAACTTGGAAAGATAGTACTTGCAAAC